>NC_141356.1:25515080-26157580 GCF_057382095.1 Aulonocara sp. 'chitande type north' Nkhata Bay
TTTTGTTGCATGCACAGTGATAAGTTCAGATCAAATATGAGGCATTAAGTAATTTAACCTGTTGTTGGCCCACTAGTCAACATAGAGGCTACTTTTGAACATCAAAGCATCAGTTACATATTGTTAAAATGCACTTCCACCAAAGAGGAACTAACTAACTGACAATCAAGGGAAGAAGCAAATAAACAGACAGCATAATGAAATAGTCATATGGCTAGTTCATGTTACACCTGCTTTTTCTGTTTTTGTGAAAAGGAACATTAATCTGATGCACCAGTGGAGCTCTGTCTAATGTGAAAATGTAGTTTTTTTCCTGCTTCTGCAAGGAAGAGGCTTCTATCACACTAATGATAATAAATGGCAACTAATGGGATGACCAAACATAACAAATGGAAAGTTTTAAAGGTACGGGGGCCACATTAAGTCTGCGCTGACATCCTCAACTCAGAGCTGTGTCTGCGCTAAGCAAGAAAAATTGATCGTGGTTATGTGCATAATATACTGTACATCCTACATAGTGCATCTTTTTACATTTTCTGGAGCTGTGATGAAACCATGGCACACAATAATGTGGAACTACATGGGAGCACACTGGATGATGCAGATTTCTGTGTTCTAGTCATCTTCAGATTGAGGTCAACTGTGTTAGACTGCTTAAAAAAATTCCAGTTTGTGTTTTATGTCAACTTTAGGAAAAAAAGAAAGAAAGAAAAGGTAGCTGATTACTGGAACCACTTGATAAATTCCTGCAGATCATATCATTATCTTTATTTCTGATCCAAGTCATACTTGCATGAAATAAGAGTATTATGGCACCAATAAAGTTACTTTCAGCTGCTCCCTTATTGATTGTGGTGAAGGTGTTTTAGTAGATTTTCATACCAGATGCCCTTCATAATACATTTTCAAGATTTCAAGCACACTTTATTTCACTTTGTCATTATGGGGTATTGTGTGTAGAATCTTGAGGTGAAAAATAAATTTAATCCATTTTATAACAAGGACAATAAAAATTAATTCTTATATATTTTCACTTCACTGTGATACTTGTATTCACATCAGTTCATTTGCTTGTGTGTTTTTAATTTTTAGTGTTTAACTTAAACTAATAGAAAAAAATCCATGGAAATTGGGTTTTCCGGTCCTTTTAGATGCCACAATACACTGTGTGTACTTGTGTGCACAGAGGATTTTTGTGTACCTTCTGAAGTCCTGTAGTAAGAGTTTCAGGTCCTTGTGCATTTGGCATTGAGTGGAACTGCATTTGTCTTAATGATTGTGCTCCTTGAGCTGATTTTAGTTTCACAATAATCAATATCAGAGTCGCCAGTGGCAGCGTGGTCCAAGAAAAGGGGAGTAAATGTAGAGAGACATTCTTCCTTTGCGTCGGCCTTGTCAATGTAACAATGCTTTTAGAGTTTGGCCCTGAGCATCGAAACACACTCTCAATCACTCCTGAAATCCTAGTAGGCCACACTTGGCTGCTGTTGTAACTTAGATACAGTCTCAATTTGTATGTTGTCTCTCAGTAGACGGGGGGAAAAAATAAATGGATTGATCTCTCGTCCCACTTCAACAGTTACGGCACATCTGTTTTCAGACAAGATTTATAAAAATTGTTCCTGCTGACAAATAAGCAGGTATGTTCACTACTTATGGACTATATGGTTTTGATAGTGTAATACAGTTTGGATGCTGTTCTCTCTTTGGAACAAACTGCCAAACTCCAGATGTTCTGGATAATATCCGAACTTTTTTTTTTAAAACAATACATGCACATTTTATACAAATGTATATATTACATCAACATGTCAGGTAAAAGACTGGCGAAGGGTTCAAACATGAAGAGAAAATGGAGGCTAAAAAAGCTGAAAAATTATCCCTTAAATCAACTTCTTATTTGCTCAGTTTTTGCTACTGATTCAGTAAAATCCTACTTAATCTGCCAAATTCACTAGCTTACAAAATCAGACTATTTCATCTGTTATTCGGTATGAAGTGATTCATGTGAATGCTGAATGTGCAAAGCCTTTGGTACTGACACTGAAATTCAGTCCCATTTCCATGCTTTACGATTGTAATCAGGCACATTTGTACCGCGGTCCACCGAAAAAAGAGTGTAAGGGACATGCAGCCCTGTTTGGCCCCTCAGTGACCACAGAGGAGGTGATAAATGACTACAACACTTATCCCTGTCAGTAGCGGGAGGGGGGAGAAGCAGCCCTCCTACCGTGAGCTACATCATCCTAACAACATTATTCTTTTCATGCAGCTTGTCGATAGAAGCCCTGTATGATTGGCATGGGGATCCGCTCAGGTTAATTGGAAGCCTGAACTGTGTAACGGCACGGGAAGCTGAGCAGACATTGTCCCCCTTGTAATAACACAGGAGGCCTGTATGTCTGTGTATCGATTACATCTTAGGTTCATGGCTCCCGTATGGGAATGAAATATCAGAGGACAGGTTATGGATGTTGCCATCAGTGGCACTAAAGAAACGGAGATGGGTCACTTGCACCAAAGGAAAAATTCCTAATGAAACGTTTTTAAAGTTTACATTGTAATAGTTACTTTAATTATCATCCCTCATGCTTCCCACCTAAAGCAGAACTAGCACAACTTTTCTAGTAAAGTTTTAAGGTAACGGAGCGGATGTGATTTATCAGCTGAGATTCATGCACTTGTTTGGTATGTGACAGGTGTATGTGCCCTCATGGCTGAAGCTCGGTGCTGCAGGAAAACTCCATGTGTCCTCCCCACTCTTTAGTCTCCTTTTGATCAAGAGCCCATAGCTTGCTTTAGATGAGGGACACTTGATACTCCATATAGGAGGTAACCTAAAACATTGCTCCCTCCATGGAAGCATGGATTGCAGTCCTATGGTACAGGCCACCCTGGTCAGGGATGAGATTAGGAACAGAAGGAGTGAATGACAGTACTAATAATCAAGAGAGGGGAGTGAAGACACTTTTTTCTATTTGTTACTGTCAAAGATTTCTTCAAAGAATAAAAGATCATCTTTAATTTGCCCACAGCTTTGTTGCATTACTCAAAACAACCTGCCAAGTCCTTGAAGGGTTCACATCTTCCCAAAGTCACATTCTTGTTATCGTCTCGATCAATCCAGGTGGCGCCTTGATGCATTATTTAGTGACCAAGGTTTTTAAAGGGTTTGATGCCATAACTCAGAATTTTGCTTATTAATTTAGAAATTAATTACAAACACAAAGTGACATTTTACAAGAAATGTTTAGCATAGCATGAATTATCGCTGCTGTAAATTGGATGCAAGCGACGGAGTGCAAAGCCTTGACTTGAGCTCTTTGTGATTAATAAAAGAAGCTTTCACTTCAGTTCTAAAGTCAGTCATGATGAACGATATGAAAGGATGAAACAAAACTCCTCCTCCTGCTGAAGGACAAGCTATTTTAAGCGTGGATGTACATTTAAAAGATGTATTAGATTAAGAGGAATCAGGGCTATCATTTATTGTATTTGTTGTTCCGTCAGACAGTTCAGTGACTAATAGCCACTGAAGGACATAACTTAAGATGAAGGTCACATATTCTCAGCAGATTGTGATTTCTCCCTTTTAATATGCTAAACAAGTCAATGTATGTCAGTTAGTTTTCTTTTCTTTTGCTGATGATCACATTATTGCGTGACATTTTGTCATAGATGAAATGCCTGCATTAGCAACTGTGCAGGCAGGCAATGACTTGGACACCCTCACTCTGTTCTGTGGAACACAAACAGGAGGTCCAGCTTCACCTCCTGTGGAGCAGAGGATCTGGATTCTACATGAGTGACTGAGACACAGCATCCTCCATCCTGCCTCTCATAGCCCCCTCATAGAGCCCCACAAGGCCCACCACGTGGCTCTCAACACTGAGGTCCAGATTGTGCCACTGGGCTGGTACCGGACTGGAGGTGGGCGATGGAGCCCCAATCCATCTCCCGCAGGAGCCCAGTGACGGGAGCATCGGTTGCCCACTCCTCTGCTCTGAGCACAGTCACTAAGATGGATTGGTTGGCCAACTCACCAAAGGAGGCAAAGCATGCCGTTAAGAGCTTGTGCATCACTTGGCTGCTCATATGCAAAGTTTGATGAAAGAGGTTTTTCTGGGAGCGATGAATTAGGGCTCCACTGTGAAATTAGATTTCTGGTGAAAACCTTGCAAGGTTTACAAGTAGCATTGTTTCTTTACCACCACATAGCCCAATGGTAGATTGAAAGTGGGTATTCAGTGATGAATGGTAAAGATTAATGTCAGAATAGCTTTATGGATATTTTAATGATTCATGTAAAATCTGATAAGAAGATGGCGCGGAAAAATAAGCTATATCTGTGTAGCATGTAGTTCTGACATCAAAGAAGGCAGCAGCGCACTATTAATGACTTTTATTTACTATCTACTTTATATATCCATCTCAATTAATGAGGTGAAATAAATGACTAACAACTGTCCGTTACTTTTGAGCTACACTGCACCAACCTTGTGCAGTATATAAGAGGGAAAACAATAGCAAACACAAACAAGTGGAGGGAATATGAAATATTCCCCTCTGATGAAGTAAATCTTGTGGAAAAATTGTCTCATCTTCAGAAAGAGTCCAAATTGGTCGGCACTTTAACCCGATACACTAAGGATCCCGCCTCCTCCTCTCGGTGACCCAAACCCACAACGGCAGCATGAACACTGACAAATTTGACAAAGGGAATTTGCTCAAAAAACATAGCCTCTATTTGATCAGCCAAGCGGCAAATATGTTGGATGATATGGTTTATTAGGCAATCCATTTCTCCACAATAGTGGGGCCATCTGCAAAGGTTAGCGTGCATAAGGTTCGTATGGCAAATTCTATCTAATCTGCCTTCGAAGGGCCGCCGCAAAAACTCAGTGGCAGATTTTTCATGTACGTACGATTTGGAATGCAAATAGAATAGCTGATGAAAGAGGTGACCTTCTAAGTGCAGAGCAGCAGGGGCTTTGCGGAATATGCAGAGACAGAATAGAATAGAAAAGAATGAGTTACTGCCACTGCCACCTCAGCTGCATTGTAATATACGACTGTGGCTCGGATACAAGTGAACCTGGCCTCAAGAACACCTATGTTAATCTCAGGGGATGGCACATCATGTACTAAGTACAAAAAAAATAGCTGGCTCGGAGAACTGTGTGCCTTTACGCAATCCATAAGGCCTCCAATGTCAAATAAAATACCTCAAAAAGAGTGTATTGCATAATGTGTATTCAAGTATTACATATGAAAATGTCCACATATTGTTTTGTAAGTTTTTGCACAGCTCAACTGATGGCAAATATTGCATGCACTTCTCACTAGATTTATTGTTTGACTTTTGAGAAAAAGTTGACTGACATTAAGTTAGATTTATGTCCTCGTAGCACATTTTGCGTAATAAATAGCGGCCTGTAAGGAACATTAAGTGGCCAATCCAGTTGATGGATGCTCTAACATGTTCAGAATCTAACTCAAAATGAAAGTTGTTACAGGATATTCCAAGATATAAAGGTGAGACTATATGTCAATAGTGTAGTGTACGGACTCCTTTGTCATAGGTAGTGCAAAGCTTGAACACATAGACAAATGGGTGAGGTGTACCATGTTCATTCAGCCGTGCATGTCTCATCTGTAGCCAGCTTTGGCAGAGTAGTCATCTTCATTCCCTTTGTCCTTACCGCAGTAGGTAATCTATCAGTCTCGAGACATGCTGGAGAGTCCGGCTGGCCTACTCGCTCTCCCATTTGAATTGAGAACCCAGTTTCAGTTATACCCACGGTCCCAGTTAGACTGTGCTGCAATTGAGAGTGAGTGAGCTGTCCTTGATTCATATTACTGTCCCAATATGATTGAGCTTCTTTGGTATTGCCAAAGAATGGAGGGAAAATTGAGCACTTGACTTTGCAGGGTTGAAATCCCAGTACTGCATGTATGCATTTTCTCAGGGTTTTTCATGGGACACGCATGAGGTGCATTCCTTAAGTTGTGCTCAATGAGACAGAAGCAGGCCGAGTTTAGGCTTTCGTTTTTGAACACAGCATAAAGCAGTTTAAAAAAGAAAAAAAAAATTTAACTAAGAAATATGAAAAGGTAAGAAAACCAATTTTACTTCAAACTTAAAGCTCACATTAGTCCAGAAAACAGAAGAAAGAAAACAATGTGTGAGTTTCTCATGTTTTCTTTCATCTTTATGCTATGATTCATACTGAAAGCTAAGCAGCCTAAAAAATATATGATGTGGGATTTAAAGAAAACATTTTACTGAAAAGAACCCAGCGTAAAGTTGTGATTAACTCTAACCTTTGCTATGCATGGATATTAAAGTTGTTAATAAAAACATAAAAAGTTATGCAGTGATTATCTTTAAATTAGATAAAATCAGATAAAAAATTCTCTATTCTGAAATGAATACATGCCATTCGGCGTGTGGATTATCAGTACAAATGATCTGATCGCAGATGCACGTGTGACTTGGTTGTAGCAAGAGAACAACAATACAGAGGTGTTAAGGTTAAAATGTAAGCCATTGCAGTGCATCAGGTGACTCAACCTTTCTGTTGATGAGTAAATCAATACAAGTATAAAGCAGACTTGTGGGAACACGGCTGTCTTATTTCCAGCAGCACCTCTTTCTGCGGCTGGCTGTTGGATGCGTCTCTGTCACCTGATGGAGAAGGGCCTTCGTACGGGTTTAGACTGAGCAAGTCGATTATGATGCATGTCGATAGCTCCAGCAAATATTGACATGGAAACAGTGAAAGAACAACCCCACGGCTCATAGCCCTTTCTTCCAATATTGGCTTCTTCACTGGCCAAGTATCACACAGATGTACGCTCTCAAAACACGAGGCACCAGCACATACACCTTACAGATATTTTCACAATTATACAGTTGCTTACACTGTGTGCACACAAACCCATCATTCCAGTCAGTGGTGTTAGCCTTATTACCCTGGTGTTTGTGTGGGAGGCTTATTGTTTATTTATGTTTATTTACTTAGAGGGAGGAGGAAGAGACCATTTCCCCTGCCACACTGCGCTAATACTGTCTCTTAACCACCTTGCTGTCTCTCTTTTATCTCCACAGAATCACAGTGCTTCTGCACCTGTCCCTGGGATCCAAGAGGGTTAATGATGAAACACAAACAGTGTTTGCTTTGGGGGGAAAAAGCAAAGGCGGTCTGTCAGGACTGTGAAGACAGTGCAAAGAAAGACTGGAGGAGTGAGAATGAAAAGACAGGATGGAGGCTGTGTGGGGGAAAGGAGGGGGGGTGCTAATGATAGGTGTGTCTGTAAATTCTTCATCCTGCATAGACTGCTAGGGAAACTGCTTGGCAGGGCACTCAACCTTGACTTTACAACTAATCCTGTTTGTAAGTTATTATTTATCTTCGGCAAAGTTTGTCAAACTCAGGCTTTGATTTCTCCCCCTGAGTTCCCTCTTGTGGCCCGCTCCTGCACATGCTCCCCACATAATTTATGACTGCCTCTGGTCCTGATGACAGATTATTAAAAGTAGAATTAGTTTTTTGCTGGGGATTTTTCCTGTGGGAATTGGGAAGGCAGGGCTCTCGGAGGAAGGTCTCTGACGAGGTCTCCATTACTAATAGGCGGATTTTTTTCTTTCCCTGTGTGATGGCAGAGTGAGAAGACTAATGATTTGAATTTACTGTGGCAGCAATCACGTGGTCTGGAAGCCAGCATCGGAGGAGTGGAGAGGTTAAGTTCTTCCCTGTGGAGAGGTTTATTGGATTGTTTAGCACCAGAAGGATAATGTTTTTGTCATAGACTGCTGGTGCTTCTGCTGTCAGACTAGAGGGAGGCCCGGAGCAAATCTTCTATTTGTGTGGGTGCTTGTGTGTGAACTGAGATCAAAAGTATGACTAGATCAGAGAAAAGAAAGGCGGATGCGCCAGGAGTTTTTTTTTTTTTTAACTTAGAGACATTAGAGAAAGGAGGAGGGCACATTTTATGATTATCACTGCAGTAGTTACTACGTGTTGACAGAATTGCAGATATTCACTTTGACTACATCCAGCAAACTGATACAAAAACCACTTCATTCTTTTTCTCTGAAGTTCCAACTCTCTGATCCTCCCCTATCAGCAACTCTTTTGCACCAACTGCACACTTTTCCTCCTCTGCTGACACACAAAGAGGATGCAGGCTTTCCCTTTTCCCCTGTTCACCTGATGGCCGTTTGGAGCCTGTTCCCCCAGCGTGTGTCTGCAGCCTGGGAAGCAGAGGGGAGTCTCAGCACAGCTGAGAGGCTCGGCTTAATCTTATGCATCATTAAGCACTCAGCGGCACGCCGCAGCTCCTCATATACATCATCCACGCTTAATAAACATAATGATGACATAAGATGTAATTCCAGATGAATTTTCATTTTATAGGGAAATGGAGAATTCCTGTAGAAAGGAAAGTAAAAAGAAAAGAGGCACGAAAGAGGGAGAGAAAAAGTAAATTATCTGGGAAGTACAGAATAAATGATGTTTTTTCTCCACAAGATGGATTGTGGGGTTCTGGGGGCAGTTGAAGTGGGAGAGGAGCGTTGGAGGAAGGGAGGGTTAGAAAGGTGAGGGGCCAGAGGGCTGCAGTGGTGGTGGCCTGAGAGTAAAGGGGTGGCATGGGGGACAAGGGGATGTGGAGTGGGGTGAGGGTGAGGAGAGGGGAATGTTGGTCATTCCAAGTGTTTTAATCGCGGGGCTTGATGGACAGGCTGAGAGGACCTGAGGTGCGGCCATCCATCATATGCAGGCGAGAATGGAAGAGTGAGGGGTAGAGTTTCAGAGGGGGTGGGGGTGGGGGTGGGGGGGGGCTTCTGGGCTGTGGGGGGAAATGGGATTCTGATGAAAGTGTAAGAGAAAGGCGGCTGTACACAGTAAAGGCCAATGAGGGCAAGAGGACCGAAGATTAGCGCCGTTCTTCTGCAGTATGTCGGGAAAGGCAGGCAGGAGGGAGATATAAATAGCACCGCACACATGTGAAAGTATCCCCGTCCATGTTTTTGTGTTCATTTAGGTTCTGAACAGCTTTTTACTGATGATGGCTCATGAACCAAACCTCATTCACACTTTCAAAAATGTTTGTGCCAATATAAATATACCAAAAGAATTAACAAACAAAAGGAAGGGGAGTCACGCGTCGTGTTTTCTGCACAAACATCTGTGTTTGTCTATAATTACTGCAGTTTTTCATCTTTATCTTTCATGTTTATTCTAGTTCTGTATTACATGTGACCCGAATCAGTCGTGGCAAAGTTGGCTGTCTGCCAAGTTAAACTTTAACATAACCCCGACCTCATCCTAAACTTAAAACACATATTCCCGTAAAATTCAGTGGGGAAGACACATTCCCATAATGCGCCTGTCTAAACAGATTTAGGTCCCCGCAACATGAGTAATACCTTGACCACACACTCATACACACCCTCTGATGCACTTTTCCTGAACTCAGCCCTCACCCAGACATTTACTCCTGCAGACAACACAGGCCAGACACCCATCCAACAAACTAACCAGCCAACCAGGCTGAAAAAAAAACTCAGGAGGGAGGAGAAGATGAATAGTGAAGAATAGTGAGGTAAGATTTGGAAGTGATCATGTCTCTTACATTCCAGTGAGATATACTCCTCCCATCTTATCAGTGACTTCTGGCACAGGTGAGATAAGATGTTAAAAAGCCAGTCTACAAATCACATCGTAAATATGAACATTTGAGTCTGAGGTTATAGTTTGATTTTGCACCCCCCCCCCCCCCCCTTTTTTTTTTTCCCCAGTGATTTGGAAATGAGGAACTATTTAGCTATTGCCTGTGAAGCCAGTTTTGTCGCGGGAAAGCAGCATCCCATGCATGCTTCCAGCTGGACCCTGTCCCAGGCTGCCATGCCTGGTTAATGTGGCCACTCTGGGCTGCCAGAATTAGAATTCATGGATTATATTAAACAAACAAATGCACAAACAAGAAAACAATGACACAAATTGACCTTGTATGACCTGAAATACAGTAAGTGATTCTCTAAATTGCTAAAATAACAAATAAATTGAACATTAAGCAAAATATGGATGTTTAACATTATGTCCTCTTACTTCCGGATGATAAATCACATTGTCAGATATAAGCTTTTATATATGTTTGTAGATATACTAGACATTTGATCTGTGGGTTTAGCTGGGGAGTCATGACGGATGTGATACAGTTCAGGATATTAATGGGGCCTCCCACCTCTCCACTGTTGGCCTGTGCTGCACAAAGGCATTTCTAGATTCAAACCTCAGCATGTTCAGAACCAGTGGAGCATACCCAGCTGTGTGCCAAGGTTAGATGAGTGCCAAGGGTGCCACTAAACGGAATCTCATCTTCTGTTCTCTCCTCTCATCTATCCCAGCACAAAACGCTACAATATAACACAATGCCATATAAAAACTAAAACTATGCAGCAGACACAGTGGAAGCACAAAGCACCCAAACAAAAAGAACTGCACAATGTATCGATTCTGCTTTTTTATTAATCCAACTCAAAGAATTAGTGCTATTGAAAGACTGATAATGCACACATCAGTGGCTAGCCTTGGTAACAGCAAATGCCCACTTCATCTGTCACTTTGTCTTGTGGTTCCTATGCACTCCTCACTTCCATTTTCTGAGCGAATATAACTCACGTGTAATGTCTTCATCAGTGATGTACTTGCAGTGCTATGTTTGCATTGACTTACAGGCCACACTCCCTCTCTCTCCCACATGCACGCAGCCTCAGTCCGCTCCTGGCACCAAAAGCAGATTACATCTTGTTTCCCAAACTACTAAAAGTGTCAGATGCTGTCTGGCTTATCTTTTATATAGTGTTATTAATGGCAATGAGCACCCACCGCCCCAGTCTTTGTATATGAATGCTTGTGTCTAATTAAAGGACCCCTGCTTACAGAAGCAGAGAATGGGTTTGCAAGATAGGAAATAATAATTGCAAATATTATCATTATTATTTTCATGGCTTATAGAGAACTGACACGAGATCAGAAGGCTGTATTTAAACTGAATTGTGAACTTGCGCAGCAATCATAGTAGGTTGCTAAGGTTAGGTTGTAATAGCTGACCAAAGCCTTATGTGTGAAAAAGAAAAAAAGGGCAGTTCATTTCCTTGGTAAGACTTTTTGCGCTGGTTGCTTTAGTATTGTGGCAGTTCTTAAGAAATTGGTCAACAGAACTTCTCCGAATGGTGAAAACAAAGGGTAGTTATTTCTACCACTTTAATATATCAACTGATTGTCGGGGATGTTTGGAGCTGAAACTAAGACACAATTTACGACACCAAGACCAACAACTTATTTGTAGTTTTTTGTGTTTCACTGAACATGATATATCAGACAGTTTGGTGCACACAGATGAATTCCTACCCATTTTAGCTAAGCCGAGTTGCATTCATATGCGTTTCTATTTGGAATTGTTCTTGACCAGGGTCTGCGACCTTAGGCCAATTGTATACCGGAGCCTTTTCTCAGACAGCTGTGGCTTGGCTGGCTTTCAGCTCCCCCTGTCTTAACCTGAAGAATTATGTGCTCAGATAATTAGCTCTTATAGGTACACTCTCCATTTCTCCACTCCACTGGGCACATCATCTTCCTCGCCTCTTTATTGTTTGGTTTGCTTTGTCAGATCGATGTCTTGCTACTGCGTAACCAGCACTCATATCTCAGGCTGCATAAATCACAACAAGGTTTCTGTCGCTCGGGAGAGTGGTGTGGCTTTGCTGCACACATGCACGCTCATAAACACACACACATAAACAAGTGGGTGGACCACTTTATGCTTCCCATCCAGCAAATCCTCTCCTCTCCTCTCCTTGTTTCCTCCCTGTATCCTTACTACTGCTGAGCGACCACTGAAGAGGAACCCATCAGATTATCCTCTACCCGGTAGCGATGGGTAGGGTGGGTGTAGCAGAATGGAGGGAGGGTAGGGGTCTGTATTACGGCTTATGATTGCAGCACCACCCATGTAATGAATTCAAAAAATGCAAATGGCTCTCCCCATGTAAAAGTTGACATTGTCTCCTGTGATAAATTTTCTGCTGAGGTAAGAGACAATTTAGATGCGAATTACAAACAGGCTCTTTGTCACTCTTCAGTTCCATTTACATCCTTAATTAGCTGATTCTCTCCCGCTTTCAGTAGAGGATGGACAAAAAAAACAGACAGACAACAAGACAGAGCAACACTGACATATACAGATAGTACTGGCATCTGTGCTGAGCTCATGTTGCACAAAAGGAATTTTTCATGTCTAAACACTCACACGTCTATCCAACTTCACATAAAGGTGCATAAGCCTTGATTATGGTGGAGGAAATGAGCCAGAAACACCATCACACGTGTTAGGACCTCAGGGTTGATCAGCATCCTTGGGTCTGTGCCTCTGTTAATGCCATCCTTAACAGCAAAATAAACATTGGAGGTTTGTAGACACTGGCTACGACTGTTAAAATACTCATTTACGAAGCCTTCTTATCACACAACAGTCCTTTGCTGTGAATGACAGGCCTAAACATGGCATTCTATTAGGAGGTTTGCTCAACAGAGCAATGTTCAGTCATTCGCATCCCTCTCAAGTGCATGGTATGTCTGCAAGACTCCACAAAGAATGTGTGCAACGCGAGGTCATATACTACAGTTTACAATAAATGCTTGGTCTCCATAACAGTGGAGATTCACTCAAAGCATGACATCAAAGCGCAGATTGGCACGCATGCGACGGCTCCTAACGATGTAAACCGAAGCATGGGGTGAATGTGCATGTTTAGACCAAAGGGTGATGATGTCCTGATTTCATGGCGCAGAGTAGGCCTTGGTGTCTGATTTTGTTCTGCTAACTTTAATGTATACATTTGAACAGTGGGGACTAATAGAGCATGTAGCAGCTTTACAATGCAAGGGATCTGTGGGTGGCCAATTCATTCTGCAAGCTGACTATCTCTAAATATAGTCTGCCAAACACAGTCTGGTTTGTGTGAATAAAGTGACAGTTTAACTTATACTTAGTTCATTCATATATGCACTTTGCTACTGTAAAAAGGTTTTTTTAAAACAAGGTTTTGAAACATGAAAACAGTCTCTGACCTTTTAAATGTTAAAATCCAACAACAGGCTTTATGGTAGTTGCAGTGACAGATGGATTTAACAGCATGTGAATGCCCCTGCCCTTCAATAAGCATGTTGTTTAGGTTGTTCTTTGTTTATTTATGACATTCAAAAATTATAAATACATAATCACAGGTGTGTCCAGAAGAGGTGTGTGGGGTGGCATCACCCCCCCACCCCCCCACCACCACCTGAAAATGATTGGTCCCCCTGGTGCCCTCCCCACCAAAGCCATTGGAGTAGAGTACAGTCCCAACACTATAAAATGAGGGCATGGCTAGAGTACATGGAGTACACTCACTCAAGTATTTTACTGAAGTTTAATGTAACTTTATGTACTTTGCTATATTTTGGATGTAGCAACTGTACTTTGGTTTTCAACACAGATTTTATTTTTGTTTAAATAATATGGGCTCAAATTGTGGTCATAAATATTTTGTACTTGTAAATCAGTTTTGTACTTGTAAATCGGAATTTGTATGTGTAAAAAGAATTTGTGTGTGTGTAAAAAAGATTTGTGTTTGGACTTAGCCAACAAAATACGTGTGAAACTCAAGTTTCAAGTTACAAGTACGAATTCTGACCCTGTTTTTCTTCCTTCATCTGATTGGCCAATGTCATGTCAATCACAAATGTAACTATCCAATCAGAGAACAGATGGCTTTGGCTGTCAGAGGGGCTCTGTTTTTTTTACTTTTTAAAAACATTTTACACCCTGAATAGGTAATGGAGCGATAGATCTTCACTCGCTTCAATCCCAATTCTACTTTTTCTGCATAATCCATCATATAAAATGTAATCAAATGAAAAAGTCTCTTTTTAAAACTTATTTTATTAGTTTTAATCTTTTAACTTTATGCATCAAGCAAAAATTAAATTATATGCAACATTCTCTGACTGGAAGAAATTTCTTTAACATTTAAACCTATTTTCTGCACATTCCAGCACATAAAATAAAATAGTTTTTTGTGTTTACACTCACTCTTTCAAATAGATGCAAGTAAAACACAGCAGAAAATAAATAAAATCAAAGAATCAGCGGTCCTGTTGCTCTATTTTCACCTGTTTAGCAGGAGTGAGGCAGGCGGAGGTGTGCCATGGTGCAGGTTGTGTTGCAGCCGTCATGTCAGTGGAAGAATCTGGGAGTTTCCCTGTGAATTTCACATTCCCATGGCAGCGTAGCCTACTCGTTGCTTGCGTGGAAGTTTAAGGTTTTTTTTCGCTGTAAAAAGAAGTTTTCTTCGAACAGCGGATGCTTATGTTTTTGTCACTTTTTACAGAATCAAACTCAAAGTAAGGTCAGTACTTCCACGCTTTAAACGCTGCACGTCATACTCTCTCCCACACTCGATATATTATCCATTGTTGATCTGCACACAGCTGTTGCCACGAACGTCGCACTCGCTTACGTCATTGTCATGAGACGCTCTCGCAAAAAAAAAATCACGGTTTTAGTAACGCAGCGTGCTCACGGGAACGTAACAGTAATCTAATTACCTTTTTTTGCAATAGTAACAGTAACGTGTTACTTGTAACGTGTAACGCGTTGCTGCCTCTCTGCTTATGAGCGAGCGTTAGGCAAGACAATAGTGTGAACAAAATACTCTGTTTTCCTTTTAACAGGAAAAAACCTCCAGCAGAACCAGGCCACCCATATGTATATATACCCCCACCCCACAGGTCATTCTTTGAGTAGTTTATTATAACCAATAGCTATGTTTCATTGTGACAGCACCCTTTCATGGCTTTATTTATTATAGTGGAAACCAAGGAAAGTGAGTGTCATATAGAACAAGGAGGTCAGAGGAAGGGTTTACACTGAGATGACTATTCTTTTTATCTATTTTAAACTAAAATAGAAACATGCCTTTGTCTACTCATTCATTATTGTCACCATAATGACAAGATTCTTCTATTTTAACCCAAACCCATTCCACACACCCAACCAAGTTTGGCCTTTTTTAAATTAATTTTATTTAACCTCAACCTACCCAAACAAAGTTAGCACATACCTGTGTTATAATTTTGTATAATTGTAACAATTAAAATGTTATATAAAATATAACTTTTGTACTTCTATTGAACATCCACCTGGACATTTAAAGCAATGAACTTTCCTTGGCATGTGATCATGATGAGAAATTTGATGAAATTTAATATATTACAATGGCAACCATGGTGAACACACAAATTATAACGAACAATACAGATATATAGTATACTGATTTCTTAAAATAACTACAGTTACCCAGTTTTTGGATAAAAATTGAACTGCCACTCTTTGCAAGACTCCTTCCAAAGTAAAGTACCATAACTGGAGGAGAAAATATGGCTACGTGAGCCACTTTCAGATCCATAGCTTGCCAAATTTTTAGTCAGAGTTCATTGGTTTTGTCTGGAATGCAGCTTCCTCCTGTAAGCTGCTAAATGAAAAGCAACTTGTTTGCTATTTACTGTACACACAATCGACCAGAGAGACAATGCCATAATTGACCACCCACTTGACCTGGCGTCATAGATGTGGCAAATCAAGTGGGCCTATTTTTTGAGACTCATATGTAAGTGGTTTATAATTGTGGTTTTCTCACTAATAGGGCTGGGGATGCTTTTGAAGCAAAGACTTTGTTTATGCTACTGCCTCATTGTGTGGTACTCCTAATTGATTCGGAAGACCAGCACGTCAAAATAATTAATATGATTCATTGTCTCTGATAGCTTGTCTCCCATCAAGATGTTCTGAGAATTTAACTACATGTTTCAAATACTTCACAGCTGACATCATTGTTATCCCTCTGTTTCGTTTCTTTGTCATCTTTTGTTGATGTCAGGGATCTGATATTTTCTTTTCTTGGGGGCTTTAAATGTGGAGAAAAACCATATAGATGACTAACATGGTGAAGAAACACTGTCATTACCAACATCAATCATCTATAATATTTTCAGACATATTGCTTTAATGTACCATTTTAAATGCAAAGTCTGAGGGGCATGCCGCTGCTGTCCTATCATGGTGTAGGTACATGTTTTTTAGCCAATGTAAAATGTGTATGAACAGAGAGAAGCACGGAAGAGAAAGGATGCATTGTCTGTCTTTTGCTGTCATTAGGCGGCGTCTGGAGGATGATGTGGAAGCAGCATGGGGTCTGGGGGAAGTATTTATGACCCCGCAGGAAACTCGTTGGACTGCGGTGATCGCGGAGAGATAATGGGAGGGAATGGGATGCAGCGAGGTGTTCTGAAGGCACCAACCAGACAAGAGAACAGCCAGGATAAATCAATGTTGGTCATTTTCTCTCCTCCGCCCCCTGGCTCAGTGCACCCACCCAGAGTCATTTACACAATTTATCATTAAGGTCCATCCACAAATTTTTAATGAAACTGCAAAACAACAAGGAAAAAAAAGGGGGGGAAAGCAAATTTTAAGTAAAATTGACTGAATCAAACTGTTTTTACTTGAACGGTTTGATGTAAAATGGCAGCATAATAAAGTATAATAATGTTAATTTGATTTAATTCTGACACAGCCGCATGAATGACTTTTCCAGTGACATTGGGAGGCATACAAACAAGACTTCACCTCATTAAACAGGAACAAACTGAGGGGAAATTGCACTTAGTTATGGAAATGGATTTTAAGCATGCAAAGCATTACTTGCATTGACTTTAAGCTGAAATATGAAAAACATCAGTGTTGATGCGAGCTTGGTTGTTATGCCAGCACCATTAAAGGGAGTCAGGATCAAGGTGCAATCTAACCTTTGATGATCAAAAGAGACAACTCATTACAGAAGTATATTGACCTTAAAGATGGCTTAATTTAATAAAGTACTACCTCCAAAGGTAGGAGTGCATTTATGGTTGCTCGAGTACAATGCACACACTGTCATACAAGCGCAGCTAAAACAGATAGATGAACTACTGTAGTGAATTTAGAGAGGTGCTTTTTTATCGGAGATAGTTTGCTGTCTAAATACAGCCTAGAGAACAAGAGTGTGGGCTATCAGAATAAAAAAAAAATTAAATGTGGCATACAGTACATTAACTTTATGGCCAAGTGACAACATTAAATGCTGATGTCTGTTGTACTGCTGAATTGTTTAAATTGGGTAAACAAACTGTAATGTACCACCAAAATACATATCAAACAATGGTATACAATTTCGGTTCTACAAATGGCTTAATGGGTGACTGTGTCAAATTATAAAGCAAAAAGAGCTCATTCTTTTTACACTGATAAGACCAGAAGACAGATCTCATTATTAAACTTGAGATAAATGTACTACATAGCGTCACTGTGTTTGTTCTCTAACCTTGTGGCTCTTCTTTACTTCTGCTGTTGCCTAGTGAGAGGCAACTTGTCTCCAAACAGTAGCAGTAAAACGCAGACTGAGTGCAATCACTCTCAGATTGCACAGACTGGCAAAGGTTTGCAAATAACTGCTGTCTTATTTATAAACACAGACAGCTTGCCAACATTTTGCAATCAATCTGAGTCAGTCTCCGCCGATGAGTGAAGCTCATCTGTAACACGTCTTTGTGAGAGGGGATACAACTTAACCAGTTGCCATCCTGCAGCCACTACGTGCTGCAAGTTGTAGTTGAAGATAGCAAATAATTGTGGGTCTGGGCTGTTCTCCGTCTTCAAAGCGACCATTTTAAAGGCAACATTCATTGTAATTTGACCGTTCTGTGGTCTCCAACCATTGTTTTCCCAAGTGTGACCGCAGTACTAAAATCACAAATTCAAACCATCACCAAAAGTCAGTGCAGAGTATTAATATCTGTTTTCACTGCCTTCTTTTATGACTTTCCTTTATCTGATTTATATGCGTAGGGTTTGTAGAACAAGATAATTTGCATTTGCAAAGAACCAAAATTATTATTTCAATTTTATTTAGGTCAAAAATATTAGAGTGACAGTATACCTTTAAAACGCCTATTGCCATGAAGACAAGCTGTGTTTTTCTCTTTTTGTCCTTGAGCTTGCTTTTGTTTTCCAAGGCACTTAAAGGTGACATTGAACAGGACGGGTGTTTATCTGTTGTCTTCAAACTAATCTGTTTGCATTACCGCTTGTATTCCAATGGCCCCATTATGTATTAGAAAAGCAATTAACAGTTCATTAAACTTCGAAGATGTTAATACAAGTCATAAGACTAAGCCATCTGTTGGATTCTCTCCCAAGCCCGACTTTGATACCATCCACTAAACAACGTTTCAGACCAATTAAGGTTAGACTTGGTAATTTAAATTTGAAAACAGAACATCTTCTGCTGGTTGTCTAATAATAGGGATACATATGGTGTGGGTTTGGAGAGTGATAATGAGAGAAATAGCCTCCTTAATTTGTCTGATAAATATTAGGGATGGAGGCAGATTGAGGCCTCAGGACATAACATATGTCTGCCTTCAACCTCCATCCTATGTTTCAAGTAAGACAAGGAGGATAAAAGAGAGTAAATCAGTGCTATAGTATCCTCAATTTAATATGATTTTTTTTAAAAAAACAGACAATGCATGAACAATGAGGGATCCACCTACTCATTTGCTATTTGTTGACTAGATAAATGTTGCATTTTGTCTCATCTGTGAACACGACAAATGAACAGGGTGAACATGATTCAATTCATCACGTTTCTTGAGGATTTTGTGAGATTTGCTCTCATTAGCGGCTCATCTGTCAGGGAGACACTCTGATCCTGGGGAGGAAAAAAAGCTGCCTCTCCTCACTTAATTGGAAGCCACACACACAGTGAAAGAGACACAGCAGCTATGTCAACCTTTTACATCCCAAATTTATCTTCCAAAATCAATCCGTCAACATCCTAATTGGCCCTCACTTTATGATTGCTGTGTTGGCTCACTCTCTGAGGATCTAAAACTAAATGGAGTCATAAGCTCAAAGATAAAATGTTGAAATATGCGATGCTTAGCCATCATCTGTTTATATAAATCTTAAACTGAAAGATCGGGTTTAGATGAGTGTGTCTGTTGATGTTCAAGGAAGAGTAGGAGGAGGAGGCAGCTTTAAAGCCCTTCAGAGTTTATCAAATGTTGCCGCTGAGCTTCTACATTACAGGAATTTTAAATTATTATTGCAATATTAGCTTCCTGGACAGTTTGTCAACTGCTGGAAATATGCCTCAAAGAAAGAATCTGTAACACATCAAATGACAGTAAAGCAGGTAGCGTTCAACATAGCCTGAACGAGTATTGACATATTATTCTTGGTGCTGGAAAAAGAATGAGTCTCATTAGTCTTCCGTGAGTCAGTAATGGCAGATCACCTTTTAGGGTCACGGGATTGACAGGCTCTGGTCTCCCTCTGTAGATATCTGAGAGCTTTTTATTGGCTTCCCCTCCTAACTCGCTCCCACTAATGCTGCCCGATGGCCTGGTTAACCTTGGTGATGGCTCGGAAGCTGGAAAGGTTTCACACAAAGTTCACTGAGTCATTAGTAAAGCAGAGGGGTTCAATTCTGCATGCTCTGAAGTTCATTGATATTTGTATCTGGATTAACGTGGAACTAGAAAGTTTTTTGGAAGCCTGCAATTCTTTACTGTAGGATAAATTCATACTGTTTGTCTTGTGAGTGCAGGAAAGCCATTGAATCTGCTATTTTGTATAAAATACACTGCAGTGAGAAAAGTTTCTTTCTCCTACTTAATGAACAGGTGTCTACATAACACAGCCCACCTCACAGATGGCAGCATAATTAGCAGTCATTATGGTGGTCTTCAAGAAGGCTGGGATCTGTGCGGCCGCACAGAGCGCCTAACCTCTTCACCCCCTGACAGGGCCCACAGGAGGCCGCTGACACGTGTTGTTCTCCAAGTGAAGCCAAAGGTGGAGTTCCCTTTTTATGAGGTGTCATCCTGATGTGCTGGAAACTCGGAGACATGCGTTAAAGGATCAGAATGTCAAGGGCCTCTGTCTGGTCACGGCACCATAGGAACAATGAGCAGAAAAGTCCAGGGCCTTCAATAAAAGGCATTAGCGTTGTCTGGAAGGCTGCTTTATGGAGAGGTCTTCATTCCAAATGATTTAACATTTACATGTGTATTGTCCTCCGGTTTGATGTTTTGGCATTAAGCAAATCAGAAATGCTTTTCTTTAAAAAAAAAAAAAAGTCTATTATTTTAATTCAGCTGCAGTGTGGCGGTGTATCCAAGCAGCAGACATATGCTTCTGCACCTCACACCGATCTGACCTTTAAAACAACATAGCCTTCTCCTGCCATACAGAAGGTGGCTACAGATGTGGTTTGCGGGGTCATTCCCTGTTCATGTCACTGTTCATGCCCGACTACCCCTCTGTTGTTGGGCCACTAGTGGGGTTGAGCAGAGGCTGCTGTCATGAGGGTTTGGGGGAGGCATGGTTGCCAATAGGCTTGTAATTTCCCCTCACTTAGAAATGAATTCCATCTAATCTCATTCCACCATGTCAAATAGTAGCGCGACATGCTGTTTTATACTGTAACATTTGGTTAAACTGAAGCAGCTGAGTGCTTCTCGCTTCAGCCCGACACCCTCTGGATATTAAAGCTCTGTATAATATTTCACAGAGATCTGATGTGGCTTAAACACTGTATTTAGCGTGCCCCTGATAAATACCTCCAAATTTGCTGCCTTACATCTCAACTGTCCAATAAACTTGTCTGACTCTGCCTGTGATTTACAGCTATCTCCAGACATTACGAATCAAGGATGAACTTATAGAAGACATGACCTCTTGCTTTATTTATTTATTTATTTTTGCTTTTTACCAAAGCAGTCTTATTTTAAATAATAAAATCTTAGGAAAAAGAATATAAAAAATAATTATAAAGATATACTCAAGCCCACTAAATCTAGTCCTCTGCAAGTATTCTTTGAAAAGAATAGTAAACATTTACAGCATTTGGTGCAGATGCACATTTGCAAAAGCATAGGTGCATATATGTATGATGACATCCTGCACTTTATATCAGTCATCCCAATCATCAGTAAATTAAGATTACAAAATAAGCTAAATATTATGTTTGCAGTTACTGCATTATTTTTTCCCTTACCTTGAAAAGAGATCTATTTTTTTTTTCTTTTGAGCAAAATGAAGCCCTGCAGGGATTTAAGATTCTGAGGTTGTTTGCAGCAGTAATTTATTCCTTTAAAGTCATAATCAGGCAGCATCAGAGGAATGTAAGAAGTTCAGCTCCATTGCTACCCTCCCATCAGTGAGTCATTATTACAATATTGCTGCTCTTAAGTAGCTCACTGACTGGCTGACCAGCTTTGAAATACACACTAAACCACTTGCAAGTCTGAACAAAATGGCCAGTCGGCTCATTGCTTTCAGGAATAAAATGAAGAAACTCACAACAAGGAGAACACTGACACCTGCTAACACAAAGTTGTTTGTCAGCTCAGACCCGAGGCATTTTGAAATAAACCCTTTAAAATGTGCTACTCAGTAAATTGCATAACAGTAGAGCTTCTATTTTGTTTGGACAGTAGAGTGCAGGGTGGTATGCATATTCACATATTTGTATGTAGAAAGTATTAGTCACCATAGTATTAACAGATCAGCTCAGTTCACATCTTGGGTGAGGATCCTAATTTTCTCCAAACAAAACTGTTGGGACAATATTGGTCAGTTAAATTCAATTTGTGCACAATAAAAGCTTCTTTTAGTTAGCATAATTGCTGCAGGATCTTATTTTGTAAATTTACAAGCTTACATTATTTTGTGGAACTACAGTAAAATTGTTAATAAATTGAAGCAGCATTTGTTGATATAATTCTGAAACTGATGCAATGCCACAAACAAACTCCAACAATTAACATCACCCTCATGGTTCGTGTACAAAACGCATGTGGTAACAGTTTGCAAATTATGTAAAAAAGGGATATTATTAACACTTATGTGGCTGTCCACGGTTTATTTAAAAAAGAAAATACCTCAGAGAGATGAGCTATCAATATTTACAAAATCAGACATAAATATATACACAGCACACAGCACCAAAAGTAAAGGAAGCAACTAAAATGAATTCATTTGTCCTATGTTAAGCTTATTTCCACAAGATGAGGAAACGGAGTGGATTTTTCTTTTTCTTCCTTTTAATCTTTCGATAGGATTTAGGAACCATGTAAGTGAGGTTTTTCTTTGTTATTTATACCAGGGCCAGGGCCTCTAAGTTTATCCTGCCTCATATGGAGACAGCTTAAAGGAGGCGGTGAGCCCTGGGAACAATAGTTCTTAGTGGAAGCAAAATGACTCCTGTGTTTCATCTGTTGTTATGGTAAAAAGTGGTGGCTCTAAATGACCACTTCTATGCATATGTGGATTGGTGTTTGCCTTTGCTCTGGCAGGGAGCCAGTGGCTGATCCTTCTGTTCCCCATATGGCAGCATTGTGGTGAAAATGCTGGACAATCGCCCCCTTCCTGGGAGAAGCCTCTGGGTCTCGCTGCTGGAAATGAAACTGTTGGTTTCACTTTTTATCAAAACCCCCATAGTGCTGAGACAGCCTGCAGGCATACACACACACACACAAACGCACACAGTCATGCTCACAATTGCAAACAATCATTGGCAGATATGCATTCGTCATAAAGACAAATAATTTGCATTAAAGGAGAGAAAAGTTATGAAGGTGACAGAACAGTGCCGCGAAAGTGAGCGTTAAATGTTTTCACTCCATATTAAAAGAATTAAAAGAAATCAAATATACATACGAATGGTGTTTCCTACAAAAAATCTAATCTATTTCTATTTGTAGTAATCCAATAAGGAGATATTTGAGTTCAATTCAATCAGTTCATAGGCTTACAAATTTGATCTGAGACTTTCCCTTCCTCTGATGAACATCTAAATAAACATCATTACACCACTTCTGTCTTCATGTAATAAATCACTTTGTTTCATTTGCGCGTACTTGATTAAAAAGGGGGGAAAAAGAAAAAACTAAAGGGAAAAACAGAAAGTGTAAAACTTACAAGTGAGTGAGGCCCCTGGTGGAAATACCCACAGGCTCTAATAGCTCACTTGACTAATTTGGAATGAATTTTAAAAAGTTCATTACTATATGTAAATGCATAGCCACGATGAAATCTGCCAGATCTGCAAATATGCTGATGATGCCACGACAGACAATGTAGCCCGTGTTGTTTTCTTTTAATGAACAATGCTTTCCCTGCAGACGGATAATGTGATTACCCGTTGCTCCTCCTCGGCAGTTGGATCGTCTCAGTTTGCTGAAGTTATTGTGTCCTCCGTGTCACTGCGCTCTGTTTGCATGGCTGTCACATCGGCCACCCTTAATGGAGAAATTAATTACCACTGGTGTCATCTCTCATGACACAGGAGTCAATTTGATCATGTTAACCAAATGAAAGGACCACTTGATAAACCCGTCCGTTGTAATCATGATTTGATGGAAAGGATTAAAATGCATTTAGGCTATTTAACAATATTCATTAGATACAACTGCCATTATGTGATGTGAACTATTAATTGATTAAAGAGGTCACATTCTCACTCTTTAACCTTGATAAAGGTGCAGGATTGAGACATCAGAATCAAAAAGAGATCAACTTGGAAGGCGTCAACATTGGAATACAACTTCAAGTAAAACACTGAAAGCTCAGAAAATCTTTTAAAAGTTGTTGCTAAACTGATGCCTTACGGCAGCTAAGATAGATTTACTAAAAAAAACCCTATGTAGTTCAATTTTAAATTACTTTAGTACTTGATGTATCTACTGCATATTACATTACGCAACCTCACTGCAATGTACTTGAAAGCTATAGTTAATAGTTGCTTTGCAAAATAAGATCTATAAAAACAATACGTTTTAGGCAATGTTAATATTATCAGTGGTGCTCATTCTTTAGGGTTCGTGATAACTAAAAAAGCAGTGCAGCTCTTTGTCGCCTTGGACCAACAAAAGTCTAATATTTCTTAAAGAATAATGTTAATAATCACTAAAGTATAATAAAAACATCTTTAATTTTTTCTCTTCCACTTAATTATGACCACCAAGACTTACCTGATGAACCCACAGTGAAGGTTTGACAGTTAGATCATATACGGCTTTAAAATGCTGCTTATATAAATACTGATGCAATTATAATGTAAATCTAGTAAGGATATAACATATAACAAAATATCAGCAATTGGAGAGATTTAAAAATTCAAGTTGTTGCTTTAAGTTTATTTTAAGTTTATTTTTCCTACAATAATTTTGTACTTTTACTTGAGTGGTTGTTTTAATGCAGGACTTTTACTTGTAACAAAAAAAGTAAAGTATTTTATTTTGCTTTTGTTGTATTTTCACTTGAGTAAAGCATCTGAATACTTCTTTCCAGACTGTTTGCAGTCCTAATGTATCTTGTTAACCTACTTCTCACTTAAATGGGAATCCCCTGCCTGCTTCATGAAAACAACCAGTACACACACATGGGAAAGACACACACACACACACTAGACCTGTCAAAGGACTCCTTTGTTTATCATTCATTTCTTTTTCTGCCAAAGTTCACCTCTAAGCCTACGCTGGACTTCTCTGACTAGAGCCATCTGAATGTTGCTTTGTCGCTCCTCACAGGATCTTCATAGAACTCAGGCGAAGCTTAACTAATCACTCATAAATGTCGCTGAGCGGACAGCCGCTGCACACGGCAAAACAAATCACCCGCCAGGAACACGCTAATTGGCCTCAAGGTCAGAGGCGAGTTTAAAGAGAAAAACACATTACTGTTTCTGGAGAAAGAAATGTATCATTTTCCTTTCTTTATTCTAAACAACCCCAAATGCTAATGCAAACCAACTTGCAGTATGTGCACACTTATAACCAGCTCGCTCCACAGCCGTACAGCCGTGTGAATTGTTAAAGAGTAACAAAGCTGTTTTGTGCCCGGCAGATAAAAGACCTGTGTATCAGCGAGGTCGGCCACTCCATAAATATGGTGGCTCTTCTTATTACAAGCTGTGTCCATGACAAAGGACAAACAGCTGGGGAAAGAAATGCTACATGGCAGGAATGGACAAGGGCCATTTTCAGCCTGGCTGGTCAGACACCAACCCCTGAGCTGTCCCCGCAAAGGCTGTTTACTTGACCCACAGGAGAGAGGAAAGAGAGAGAGAGCGAGAGAAAGTTGACACGGTAAGCCTTTAGCTCTCCTTCCTCCATCTCACATGCACAATCTCTCTGTCTTTCTCTGATGACAAAGATTAAGCCTTGGAACGATATTCCCAGTGCTGAAAACAGGTCATCAATTACCCTATGATACTCTTCATTACCTTCCACCTGTTTCATCCACCACATCCTCTCAATGATTCGCCCGGCCATGCAATGTTAGCCACACCATGAAGAAATGTTTAAAACAACATGCAGCATCAGGAAATTACAATTTATATTAAAACAGTTTACACTGTGTTTGGGAATTTGGATCTGTAAAAGAGTTTAGAGTCTACACTGATACACATGTTGTACATGGCCTTTGAAATTAGGTAGGAATTTTTGAAACTTTAAATGTATTTGAGTAGTTGAATAGATTAATACTTGGCCACCAGCTAGTCGTTTTTTATTGTTAAAAATCATTTCTCTGGGGCTTTCTTTTGATAGGATGTGTCTAAGATCAGAATTGTCTTAAATCCTAAATAAGGCCTCAAAGCTCCATGGATGAACACATTAGTGACTTCTTTTTCATTAATAGCTATTTTTATTTGTAATGTGATAGCAGTTAAGCAAAAATGATGAAGTGACGCAAATTTAAAAAAAATGCGAGCATCTAGGAAACATTATTATTTTTGATGAACTGTTTTGATGTGTTTATGCTGCAAATCAAATCAGATTATTTTTTTTCCCCGAGTGGTTTTTCATTTTACTGTGAGATTCTTGCTGTGATTTATTTATTTACTTGTTTGTCTTCTGAGTTAGAATCTGATTTTAACACACACGTAAGTAACAGTTGAGGAACCCCTTTAATATAAAGAAATGATTTCTGAAAGAAAACAAACTAATTGGGGGAGGTATGGCTTCAGAAAATGTCAAATGCTAAGCAACTTGTACATAATGTAAGAATGTAAGTCTTGAAAACAGAGAGACTGGTGAAACTAGTCAATCAATATACCTCGAAAAATCCATGTTTAACCAGTTTATTAACACACTGCTTTTCATCTGCTGTACTTTCCTTGAGAAAATCAGCAGGATTAGCTACAGCGAAGATTATTTATCGTCTTGTTGCTACATTTTTTTTTAAAATTCTCGTTATGTTTATTTGTTGTGGTTTGCATAAATTGAACAACCAACAGATGAATTTACCATAAGTAGATTTTTGGTTTTAGCAGCTGTCAGATAGAAAGTCAAGTTTTTCAGTTTTTTTGGCATAAGGCATCCTGCACAGGGGAGGGACCCCTGCTAGAGACTGCCAAATCTTCCCCTATTATATATTCATGTAAAGTATGATCTTCCTTATCTGCGCTGACCCTCTGTGCTTGCTCTGTCTCATTCTGGGTATGACAGCGGGGATTTGTTTATTCAGTTGATTTTGGCTGCAGTGTTTCTCATTTTGTTTCGGATGATGTTCATCAGTGCGGTGCTCTCTTGGGAACTGTGCTCCTGCTTCTCGCTCTTTCTGAGATAAATAATATTTAAAAAGACTTTGAAACCCCTACTTATAAATGCTAATTAGCTGTTCAGATACTGCTTTTAAATCACATGAAGTAGCACTCTCTCAGATGTGCAAACGTCAGAATTACATATAACATTATGTCTCAATTTATGGTGTATATTTCAAATATTTCTCCTTTTTTGTCAGCTGGTGGATTAATGGCAACCAAGCTTTATTATTTTCAAGTGATTTTTTATTGCATATGTCAGTTATTAAATAGCTTACATGAGCTCTAATGGCTGCTCATACTTTTTCTTTTTCTTTTTTTCTTTTTTTTGCTGTCTCAATGCTATCTGTTATCTTCAAAGGCCGAATGCAAAATAAGGGGTATGGAGGACACTTCGTTCCTAAGGGAGAGGGATTTGTCAAGGAGTATTTAAAAAGCAATTCTTGTAATTTATTAGGTTATGTTTTTTTTGTAATTAAATACCACCTGAATAGTTGTGGCTCTGCAGCAAAATGGGTGCAATGCTGTTTGGACTAACTGTCTCACAAAATGAGATATTAACTGAATTGAAAACCATCCCCTGTCGCATTTGATAATTTATTTGCATAATTAGGTCTTAATTTTAATTCACTATGCAAATATATGCCCCTTTTAAATTGCATTTAAATGTGAACTGGATCCACTGTCAGGCCTAATGTGAATGTATTTAATTTTATTATCTGGAAAGCATGAGAAATGGTTCAAGGCATAATAATGGAAAAAAAGAAGACTGCTGATGATTTACCAGTATTTGAAATGAAATAGAAAAATGTTTCAGAACATTTGAGTATTTTAATTGTTATGCCTCAGAAACATATAATGTTTTCTCCTGCAATAATCTTGTTTTCACATGTCCCACAAGAAGTCTGTGTTTGAAACTAGAGAGAATTATACTGTATCCGTTTCTGTTTGGATGTCCTTTCCTTTCAAGGGAGTGTTATCTCTTGTTTCACATTTTAAAAAGGAGTTGTGCTTAGGAAGCATGTATTGCCATCTATTATTCTGTGAATCAAATGAGGGCAGCAACAGGGCAGCTGAGAGAGAGTGAGCCTCCGGTTCAGTCCAATGGTGGCCTTTGTGGACCGAGGGAATACAAACTCTAAGACAGGACAAAGTCAGAGGAAATTGACCTGCTTGATCCTTTCCTTGAGAGGGAGGCGGCTCTCCTCCTTTCATCTTTTCCCAAGGGCCCAGATCTTTGTGCTACACTTAACAAACAAAATACTGTCTGGACCTAACTCTTGGTTGTGGATGTCTTTGGAGCTGGGAGATTCTGATACCCAGGGTGGCAGTGGGCTGGTAAGGAGGAGGAGGGGGTAACTTGAGACAGACAGGCCTCTGGGGTAGGGAAGTAGCCAAAAGGGACAAATTAGCTTTAGACAATAGGGGACCTTTTCCATCACAGGATAATCAAACGTTTCTTCATCAAAGCTGAGACAATTTGCAAGCTGCTCATTTTGTAATTCTATCATGTTTGCCCCTGAGATATTCTTTCTGTATTTTGTCTACCCCCACCACTTAAACCCCTTTTTTCAATTCATCACCATTAATTCAGATTCTGTTTGATTACACTGTTGGGGTTGTTAATTATACAGAGTTAACAGTGGTCTAATTGAGCTCAGAGGAAACAGAGGGTCTATTGGAGTGGCAACATATATGCTCCCTCTTAGCATACTGCAAAATAGACCTTTGTTAGAACCGCTCCTCAGCCCATACTTGCGATGTTGTGTTTTCCTGTTGTTACAGGGCAATCTCTGAAGGTAAATGGTCAATGGTAATGGGCCACTGAAGATAAGTCAGACTCAGGTAAGTTACAGTAGATTAAATAAACACTGTGAGTTAATTTATCACATATCATTAAAAAAAAACAGAAATACACCAAAGTTATAAAACAGAAACCTACCTTTTCTTTAGTATGTGTGCATCTGTGCTGTGTAGTACATGCCCGAACGGGGGTGATGCATAATATGCTTGCCTCTGAATGTGCATATGGGTAAAAGACAATGTGTGACGGGTCTTTTTCCTTGGCCACTGAGCTGTGGACCACAGGGTTTGTTGTGTGCCTTGAATCACACGAAGGAAACTGAATGATGTTGCCCCAGCTCTCTGAAGGAAGGCCATGCTTGGCTGGCTCCAGAACAGCCTTAACAGGATATCACAGAAGAAATTGTGGCTTTTGTCCAGCTCTCCTTTAAAAAAGGCTGTGTCAAAGGGACTTGGGAGGGTGTTTCTTTTTCAGCAGATGCTAGAACAGTGTGTAGTGGTTCTCTGGAAGCCCATATCTACAATGGCGCCTATCTAACCCTGTGACATCATCAAAAAGCGTGCTGCGTGGGGCTGCCGGGCTGCAGTGTAGGATTCATGCATTACAACAGCAGCAACATGTCTCTTAAGGCACCAGTGAACAAAGTTGAGCCCCAGTGCTTTTAGCCCCACTGGAGGCTTTTCTTACATAGTCTTACAACAAGGTAACACAGAGTTCGGATTATGACTCAGACTCTAAAACAGCTGCTTTTTATGTGCGGCTGCGGAAAATTATTATTTTGCATAATCACTCCCCACAATATTTATTCAATCACCATATACAGCAAAAACCAACATGGTTTTATGTGCCTGCGTGTACATAAAAGTACAGCGTGCTAACAATATACATGCATTTACACGGGGAGCATTACAGTTTCAGACAGTGTGTTTGTCAGGGAATAGCCATGCTGTGAGCAGCCTATCCCTATGAAAGCCTTAGCCTCGGGGCTATAGACAGACCCCTGGGACCAGCCGGCACTCAAGGGTCTATTTGTTCAACAGAATGTGTTATTCTATCACAGCAAGCCTGTCACAGCAGCAATCATTCAAATACCCATTCATTTCTGGAATTCCGAATCCTCAGGCTTCTAAAGACCATCAAGGAGCTACTTATTTGTTTAGTTTCTGTGCAGCCTTGTGTTTTTGATTCTTAGATACGAAGGGCAATATCAGAAGTTTACACGTTAAGCAAGATTTTAAGGGTTTAAATGCAATTTCTTAACAGAAATTTTTTTACTTAGAATTAAAATGACTGTTTTTGCTTGCAAAAAACCCAGACTAGCGGCCTGGTGGTTGCTTCAAAATTGCCCGCATCCCTGTCCTTGAATGTTTTTCTAATTGAAAGTGATATCTTGGTGCGAATTGTTGGTCACAGCTTTTGAAGGGTGCTGGTACAATAGACCTGTCAGGGTTGATAGATCTCCAACACAGCTGGGACATAGATCCCCACACCGAAACCAATAAGAGCAGCACCGGTATGTAAAAACTTCAGCTTGGAGCTGTCTATCTGCTACTCACAGTGTTATATACACACATGTGTGTCTAATCTGTGACATACACACACGCAGAGGCCTGATCAATAGCATATTTTTGTGAGGGAGGGCAGGGTGTGCTTTAATTCATAACAAGGATTAGAGTGAATGACATTGGCTAGAAGTGAAGGAGGCTGAGAGGATAGTTTCTCATAATCAGTATTTTGTGTTGGACCCCTGGAATTATTTTTTCTGTTTGAGTATAATCAATAAAACAGCCCATTTTAGCTCGGCCGGTTGATGATAGCCAGTCATTACAGATTAGCCCCAGTGAGTAATGGGAGTCCCACAGAGCAATATAATGCAATTCGATGACTGCACTTGTGGGAGGGGTTGTGGTTGGTACAGCAGTGATGATGTTTTTGGTCTGGGGAAAACATGTTAACCTGGACAGATTTCAAGAAACATGACAAAAGCTTCATTTTATAGGGTGGTTTTTGGTTTCTTTGGTTTTGTTTTCATCCATGCTTATCTGTAAAATCCCAAATAGAAATGAATATATAAAGATGTTTATTTCTATTCTATAACTTCATTTAAAAATGCCATCACCTGCTGCTTATTTTTCTGTTGTACTACTTGAAAAACAAAACAAGGCACCCCTCTGATGCCAATTAATTAGGAGGATATGAATATTTCAGTGCTCTATGATACACTGGTGGCTGCACCGAGATAGAATTCACAACAGCTCCTAATGGAATATTAATAATGTGGTGACGTTATGCTCTTCTTTTTCTCAGCTTTCAGTGAAGGTGCGTGAGTGGAAAGGGTTCATACACTGGTCACTCCTTGGTAGAGAGTCATCAGCCAAATACAAAAAAAAGGCTTCAAGTGCAGAAAAAGTTAAAAGAGTTAAAACCACTGAAAAGCTTCTGCATGAGCTGTAGATATTGTTTAAACAAACAAAAGAAGCTTTTATTTTTAAGCATATTTGGCAGCTTTATAGTTGACTTTAGTAAGTTCATAAGTATAAAATATGGATGTAGCCACTATACTGTAACTTTTGTTATTCTTCTGAGCCACATGATCACATTTGGACTCCAAATTTATCAGCTAGCAGTAGATATTTATGCATCATTCGCCATTTTCCTTACTTTTCGATGTTCATTGTATATTGCAACTTATGCCAATACAAGTGCATGGTGTATCATTAATAACAATGGCAACTTGTACAGGGTGATATGCTCCATCATTCCTGCAACGCTTAAAAGTAAGAGAATACATGGATGAAAGTATATACTAGCACATGTCCATGGTACATTACTGTCTGGTCATTTAGTCTGTTGTTGGGTGGTTGCTAGGCAACATGATGACTTTGTAATATGCAAAACGTAACTTTTTGGGATATCAATGTGATTTCTGTGATATGAAAATGACGCAATGAATTTATAAAGTATTATAGGCACATAAATGCTGTAAATGCCTCATTTTAGCCAGTTGATACCAGAACATGATGACAGCATAAGATCTGATATAGATAACCTTTAAATTGTAACGCATCAATTTGAAGCTTGCTGTAATAATTTTGCTTGCTCAACTCCTCATGCAGGAGGCAAACAAACAGACAGAGGATTGTGCATTATAGTATAGCTAATACTATTATTACAAATAATAAATAACCACGTTGGAGGAGCACAAAGCCTCGCTTTCCGGGAAATTTCAAAACATCCGTTCAACGATTTGAAAACAAGCTGGACAGCATCCAAACGACTCTTAACACCCATGACCAACGGATTACGTCTTTGAAAACCACGGCCACAGCTACAAATGCGGAGCTGCAGGACGTGGTGGCTAAGCTAGCGGTAGTGGTGGAGGTATTTACATTACCTTTATAATATAAAGCGCCTTGACACTACTGCTGCAAATAAAATTGAATTGAACTCAATTTAATTTAATACCAATGCTACAGAAGTGTACAAAAATTACTCAGATGAATCCCATAGTACTTTTAAGTATCATCAAGTAAAAACTACTTTAGTAATATTTTCATCTTTAGTCACCTCAGATACCTTTTATGTAGTTCAACTTAATTTTTTTAATACTGACTAAGATTCGCATGAAGGTGTTCACAGATACCACAGGGGAAATTTTTGGGACACAAAAATCTTTTCTGTGCCAACAAAACATTTCAAAGCTGTTGTTTTACATTTATTCATTTAATTATTCCTCACTTTCTTGCCAAACCCCTAATTATTTTCACATTAACACCTGCTGCATTTCCCATGTGTGTATGCTCTATCTCTTTAATCTTCATCATTAGGTGGGTTAGCTTTGGCTATGCACTGATATTTAATAAGCTAGAAAGTCAGATACATATACTTTATGCTGGAAACTGCTCTGCAAAGGATAAACTTGTACTTATGATATGAAAGAGATGCAGATTATATTTCCCTTACTCCTCTCTGGCAAGGAAGACACTGCCAGAGCTTGTGTTATTCATGGACAGACTCATTTCCTGCAGCAGCAGCAGCACGGTTCAATAGTAAAGCTGTAAAACAGTTTCAGCTAGCCATAAACACATTTGATGAAAACAAATTAGGAGCGAGAAATATAACTGACGGAAAACATAACAGCCGGCAATGGAATCACATTAGAGGGGACTCTAGATGCCGCTGCAAATAAATGTACATTTAATAAATGGATAAATACAACACATAAAGCCCTATGTTGCCAAAACTCATTCATCATTTAAATATCTCCTTCTTTTTCCATTAAATCCTATATTAAAACACCTTGCAAATAAATGTGAGGTTTTAACAAGTTGACATTTCACCAGTAAAGTAACCTGTTGACACTCAAGTCCTGAAATATCGCTTGAGGAGAATTTAACGCCTTTCAGATGAAATCACTAATGGCAATAATCTTTTGACAACATGAGATGAAAGTCTCACTGATTTGTTGCTGTGACGCAGTACTATTCTTGTTAATGAATTTTTAATATCCTTAATGACAGGAGAGGAACGATGTAATTAAAAGAGCAAGTTAGGAAAAACGCTGACTCCAACTCTGTATGGGGACCATTTTAATGTTAGTTTAATTGGAACTAACACATTATCTTAATGAACAGATTGCCTTCAAGGAGACCATTTCCCCTCCCCTATAGCAAGCTCAAACTAGCCCCTACGCATATAAAGACATTTCTTTTAGAATCTATGACACAAGGAAGAAGAGGATTTGGGGGAAAAGATACAGAGAAACTTTTCCCTCCCCCTAGCATAATTTACCTTTTGAAAACCTAAACCTTTACAAATTCTTCATGCAGAGCCTGGAATAAATGGATTGGGGTGGTGGTGCAGGGATTGTGGGCATGCCCGGCTGCAGGAGAAACTTTGTGGCATGAAATAAATGCATAAAGCAAGCCAACAAGCAGACAAATTGACCATTCCACAACCTTGACACTGTTGACACCTGGACACCTATCGGGGCTCTGTCTGTCCATTTACACCCCGTGGAGCTGAGAGGAAGACATGGGGAGGTGGGATTGAGGTAAGGGTGTTTTTATGCTGTGAAGCTTTGGGCAGTTGAGTTTAATTTGGGATTTACAAGTGACATTGTGCCCCCATGGCTGTCTTCTTACTGGGCCTGGTTTATGGAGTGAGACAGCTGGGTCTTTTCCTTGTGATTAGCAGGCCTGCGACCAGCCATGCAAAAAGTATTATAGCTCACAGCATTATGTATCAGAGTTTACAGACCCCCTCCATCTCTACAGACCCCCTTCATCAACCAGTGATCAAACCCCCACCTTCACTCACACCTTTGGAAGGTCAAGGCTTTCAAACAAGTCAATAACTAATGAAGATGTGCAATGTCTATAATACACGGCGAGAAACAGCAAAAAAAAGAAAAAAAATTGAAACAAAAAAATTACAGGCACATGGGAAAGGCACGCACAAGCCCTCACATAGACACACACACACACACACACACACACACACACACACACACACACACACACACACACACACACATTAAAAAACAGATTAATATTATTAAATGATTTGGAGTTTCCAACTAAGGGGGGAAAGTGGAGTATGAACTGTGAACAGCCACATGACGACCCAGAGGCTTATCTCACAGAGGCTGTTTGGCTTAAGCCATGGCATTAATACACTGATAGCCTACGGAATAGCCAAGCATAAAATGAATGTGAAAGGATGAAGAAACAACAAGAAAAGGCAGGAAGAAAGAGGATGAAAGTGGTTAGGCCTCCAGCTTAACAGACCAGAAATATAGAACTACCAGAAGCATTACAGGGAGGCCCTTATTGATATGAGTGTTATTTCTGAGACATGCTTTTGTCGCTGCTTTACAAACAATACCAAGAAACACTAATAGAAATAACTTTTTGGGAAAGTTCTCCAGGGGCCAAAAGATTTAGAAATATGTAATATTGGAAGGGAAAAAGAGATAACGAACTTAGAAACATTCATCAACAAGATGGAACAGTAAAGTGTGCTACGACTGGTAATTCAATTTAAACAAATATAAAGATCTTTTAAAACACAAGCGATTGAAACAAGTCCTCTACACAGAATCTGTAACCTAGCTCAGTGCAGAGGCTCTTATTCCTTTATTTTATTGATTAAAAAAAATCCCAGAGGCACTAAAACGTACAGTCAATGATTAATGTCCCTCTCAGAAAAAGAAATTATATGGAATAAATTAAACTACTGCAGCAGCAAATTGAAAAATAAGAATGTAAATGAGCTTTGAATACTTAATATCATAGAGAAAAATAGGCAATGAGGCCCAAAAATGATGAGGGATTAGCACAGAAACATGACATTAGCTCTAATGGCAACGAGTAGATTTTCTCTACTGTCAAAATTTAACTGTCGCAACTGATTTTCTGCCAGGTAAATGAAAAATGGGAGACAGTGTGTCACAATCAAAAGCTGTAACCTTGTTCACTAGGTGAAAAATTTGGACTCAGAGCTGCATATCACTACTTCGAGTCTGAAACAAGATAATAGAAAAATAATATGATTTGAAATACAATTATAGGGACTAAGTGGCACTTACCCATTCTACAGTATTGCTGTGTAGTGTACTGTGTGTTTTACAGCTGTAGCATTTGCAGGAATACCAGGAAAAAACTAACTAATAAATAAGAACAGATCGCATTTAGAAACTAAGTGATATTAACCTCTTGCAGCTTTATCCTTTCTTTTTCTTTCAATGCTATATTCATATTGGCACAGGAAGAAACAACCTCTGCTTCAATCCTGCATTTCACATTACTCGTTTAGTTATCCTGCAGAAGAGAGGAAAGGTGTGAACTGCATCAAGCCAGGGTCTCTCAGTTGGAACCTTTAATTATAACTTCACAGTATCAGTTACAGCAACTTGCGCAGATGCTAAAACCGTCAGAGGCTTGGCTACTCTACCTCACTTAATCTGAGCGAGACGCAACGAGACAGTGCTGTACCATCAGCCAGTTCAATCAGAAGCTAGGAGTGCATCAGGGACCAATCATAGCACAAAGCATTTTAAGTCACGTGACCTATAGCTACTTAGCATCCTCCACGAGCACCCATTTTCTTTTTTTGCACTGGCAATATTGTTATTTGCCTCTTTCACCCTGCCGCTTGCAGCCTCTCTCTTTCCGGAGAATATAGTGAGGTCTGTGCGTGCAGAGCTAAAGATGCTATAAAAATTGCTGAGGTATAAAATCGAAAGTGCTCAAGCTGTCTGCGACTGGAATTGCTGGCTGGCTAAGGCCTGTTGGAGGTGGTAAAGGATTCCCAGCCAAGACCTGCTAATGTTGTAAATCAGAGAAAGTTTGGGCTTGTTTGTTTACATATTTCAGGCTTTACAGTGGGCCCACTACAGTACACAAGGAGCTATGCTTGGCCCAGGCTATTGTATGGGTCATAAAACTAAAGAACATAATGGCAGTTTAAACCACCCACTCCTGCACTTGTTCACTTGTAATAGGGTTTTGTTCAGATTGGGAAAAACTTGTGTTACAAGAATAAACAACAAAAAATAGCAACAAGGGATTCTATTAGCTGCCTGGGTAGGATTTTTTTCTTCCACAAATGCTCAGATTGATTAGTTACAAACTGGAATAAAACAACACAACTACTCCAAAAATACATAAATGAACTAAACAGCTGATATTTTGTTAACAAGTCATCTTTGTTTTTTTAGTGCTGGTAATAATTAATCGTTATTTAAGTAATAACAATAAAACCCTTCTTTTTTCTAATTTGGGCTAAACAAAAATGCATAATTTGTCAAAACTTTTCAAGCACTTTCTTTAGACAGTTTCTTAGAAGTCAGGAAAAATCTCTCAAAAACCATACAGAACAGGGGAAAGTATTATAAATGTGTGTGTGAAAGGGGGTGTAATCCCTAGTTGGTTCACTGATATATATACGGCTGTACCATGGTATACAGTATGTTTTAAAAACATCCACTCAGGTGTTACCATGTCTTTCCAGGTGCACTGTGAGCCAAAGCACTTATCCTTAAGAGAGATCAAGCTTGCACGCTATCTTATCAGTGCTTACAGTGGTACAAGTACAGTAGAACTACACTCAGCTGCTCATGCAGACCCTGCTTACAGAAGATCAAACGCAGGTCAGAGACTCCCAGCATACTCCTGCTTATAATCCACACTGGTGTGTCGTCTTATGTATGTGTATAATTGTATGTGTTTGTGTGATAGGGAAAGCGAAAGCACGAGAAAAGGGGAAAAAAGGTAGTAAGAGAGCTCGAGCACTTTTTTTCGTGTGTGTCAACAGCAGCGGTCTGGTCGTTTTGTGACAGTCATAGGCAGAGCACAGGAAATGTACCACGATGTGGCCAGTCACAGTTGAATTTCTTCAGTGATAAGGACAGATTTTTTTCCCCCTCAGAGGCCTGACAGTTCATCCTTACAGTACCATAATGCATTTTTCTGAGGTTTGATCAGTAAAGCACAATACACCAGAAAATGTTACACATATTCTAAAGTTACTAAAGTCAGGAGTGGCTTCTTTTTTTTGTTACAAATTTAAATTTTGATTTTGATTTTATCTGGTCTAATTTAAGAGTGCCTGACCTCACACAAAGTCATACACACTCACACACACACAAAAGTGTGTGTGTGGGGGGGATGAAGGATGGAGGAAGGTGACAGGTAAACAAATTCAATGTCATATTCTCCTGCTGTCTTCACTGTGCCACTTGGCATTTTAATGGAAGGGAATCTGATGTAACATATAGTGGTAACTACAACAGCAGCCTCGTACCAGAGGGGAAAACTTAACTCCTCAGACCTATGCATTAAACATATTGTAGAATAGAGTGTAACATTTATCACTGTCATTCCTGGAGAGTTTGTGTAAATTTAAATGCGCTCAAGCGTGCTGATTCCCCCCCCCTCCACAATGTATGCGTACAATGCCACCCCAAAGCCCATTTTCCTGAAATCCCTCTCATTGTTCTGCACGACCATACCACCAAACAGCTATTCATCTTTGGGGAATATGCTGTACAGAAATGTCTTTGTATGTGGGCTTGTTTTTTTCTGTTTCTCCGTTCCATGTTTAATAATGCAGAATCTGTCCACCTAGATTTCATGGTTTAATATAACAAAAAAAAAACTTAAATAAGAAACAAAATAAAATATATCGAACAAGATTATACTTTTATTTCTCAAATTTGAGAGGTGATTTCAGCAAGATAAGTTTAAATGACTACCTGAAAATGAGTTTCTGTTATAAGAAATATTTTATAGAGGTTATGCATTTAGCCATTTTATAAAAATATATGTTATATAGATTTAGTATATTACTGGATTTCAGTTTTTAAAAAATGCCTATAGACAATTAAATAAGGCTGAGGTTTATTCATGACAAGTACTTTTCCAGGATTGTGAGCTGGAGTAAAATGGAACAATAATGCTTTTAAGTGTGGAATATATCGGGACAGCAGTGCACGGAAACACCAGATGACACATGAAACATTAAAATAAATCACCTAACCTTTACAATTTGCAGTGGCAATAACAGGAAAAATGACAGATCATGGGTTATTATTCACTGAGAGATCTTATACATAGTAATGATGTCATCAATAATGGCCACGATATCATGGCTCTTGCAGCTTTTAAAAAACATTTAAGGGAATTACTTTATTTAAAATCATCGGCCCAAGCCCAGGCCTCAACCAGTCAGCTGGAAAAAGGACAGAGTCTTTAAAGGTTGCAAGAGAGACAGAAAGAGAGCCACAAAGAGGGAATAAAGAGTGCTGAGAGAGGACAAAAGAAAGAAAAATGTGTCACGTTAACTTTCTGGTACCAAAAGGAAGGCATGAGTCAATTCCCCACATCATACATCTAGAGTGTTACCTTAACACGTGAGGTTGTGAGAGATCAGCAAACTACAAGTATATTTCATCAGACTAACAGAATTAAAAGAGTTTACAGTCATTTGTGGCCTTTCAGTTTTGGCTAAATGGAATACAGAGCCTGTTAATGTCTGTCTACATTATTATGCTTGTTATGGTTTACTCTCCTTTTCTGAACACAACACATGCAGTTATTCATGTGCTGCATAGCTGACTGTATGTATATACTTAACAAAGGATTGTTGGAATAGATGTGTGAGGTTGCAGTCATGTTTCTAAATTAACTTGGAGGGAATCAGATTTCTACCTTATTTACAAAATCACAAAATAAAAGCATAAGTAAGCTGAAAAACGTGCCTAAAATGTTTGCATTTTACTAAATCTTAAATCAAGGTCTACTCATTATCTTTTTTCAAACTTTAAACCACATCCTCACAGTTAATAGTTTGCTTTCACAGAAATTAGATAGCAACGTACATTTATCTCTCTTGTCCTGTTTTTTAAAATTGACTTTTTCTTTTATTACATCATTTAAAAAGCTAAAATTTCTTCTCTACTTTCCAATGACGCCCTACTGATTGATGCCTTCTGTTCACACTGATCACACATTATAGAACACATTACAGCATATTGTGCATTTCAGGAAGGGTCATTTTCAGAAAGCCGTTTACTCTGCCTCTGCAGAAAATCTTTAAATAAATTTAATTGTCTGCATCCACCATCAGAAATGGCTTTATGCATTTTGCTTCATAATTAAGAGCTTTCACATCCATAAACTTAAATCACTGTGCACAGCTGTTGAGGTGTAATTAAAGCATTAAATATGTGAACGATCGACTCCCACTAAACAAGATGACACCCCCGACACAGAACTTAGAGGTGAACCATAAGCTAGCTGGGCTTTTTCTAAAACTAAGACCCAAGCTCCCGGAGTGTTTATCCTGTTTTCCAATTCTCAGATGTCATTCCCATAAATCTTAGTGGTTCGCCTCAGCATTAGTAGCTGAACTGATGCTAACACCATTAGCTGATGATTTAATGACACTGTAGATGAGGACAGTCATCCTCTTTCTATCATTCTTTTTTTTCCACCCTTGCCTCCTGGCTGAAGATACAGTGAATCTGTGTGTTTTTGAGGATGTGGGTGGTGGCAGTCGTATGTCATCTACCTCCATAACGCCAAGGTCACTCCGTTGCATTTCTTAATGTGATCAAGGAAAGTGTCACTTTTGCAGTTCTGTGGCAGTAAATAAGATCTGGCTCTAATTTGAATGTAGTGTACCAGAGGCCCTTTATGGGTTGTTAATTTAGTGTTTAAATACATTTAACAGTTGAGAGAAAGTACTGATTAGACTGGCTCTCCAAAGTGAAGGCTATTTTTCTCTCTGACTTGCTGTAGATTATTATTGTTATGATGTGACAGATGAATGCCAAGACTATTTTGAATTAAGAGGAACTCCAAAGGCAAAGAGAACATTGAAACCTGCCCTTTTTATTAGGTAATTTTCATTAATTCACCTTTAAATTCCTTATTTATTTTTGTTTTAACTAAAAGGTACAAGCTTTTTGCATATACTATTGCTAGGTGTCTCGGTGACCTATACCTGTCATAATGCCAATTGATTATAATAGCTCCAGTTCATTTCATTATTGTATTAATGTATGTATTAATTTATGTATGTATTAATTTATGCACAATGTATTTTTTTACTATGTACCTGCCCATATCAAATACAGTATAATAAACTTTAGTAACGTTCAAGCACTCGAAACAATTAATAAATCTATAAAATTTAGGAAAAGTGGTAGTTGTGCTTAAACACTCAAAAAGTTCATGACTTGTAATGTAATAATAAATGTAATAATTTTTTTCTAAGCTTAAAAGCCCAGTGATTGATGTTATAGTATTAAACCTTTTGGTATCAATTATGTGACCCTGTGTCAATTGAACCAAAATAATTTAAAGCAAATCTACAGTGTTGGATTTGGTAAAACCACAGAATATATTGGATACACCCCTGATATCTCATAGGGATGCCATGATACTAGAATTTTAAAAACACAAAAAATACAAGAAGTACTTAAACCATTTAGAAAGAAAGAAAGCTTTATTGGTCACATACACAATCATACAGAGTACAATATGCAGTGAAATGTGTTGTGTCCGAGCTGCGTTCAGGCTGCAGACATAGCCATGCCGTTCCAGGGCTTGATGTTTGGCATGGGGGGCCTAGCCAGGACCCTTACTGGCTACTGGGAGAGAATCGAACTTGTGATTTCCGCTCCAAAGGTGTGTGGTCTTCCCACTACACTATCCAGCTGCTGTCCAGCTGTCAGCTCCATTTGAAGTAGTGCCATGTCTCTGTTGACTTGGTACCGTCTTTTCATTGCTGATCAAACAGAGTTGCTAAAATAGGTAGCCACTGTTTATGTCTAGTTGCTAGCAGACTTTTCTCTGCTTCAGTATGGGACTTTAGCAAAAACATGACAAGTTTTAGACACAAATAATTTTTCTTATACTGTTAAAGTTACACTCTCTATTAATGTTACAGAAGGGAATGAGTGCTAATGTTAGCTGTTTAGCTCTCACATGACATTGTTTCATTATTAGCCATAGCTATTAGCCTCTGACTTAATAATATAAGCCAGCTATTGGGTAATTACTAATAGTTAAAAGGCTAATGTTAATGGCGAGGTTAACATTTTTGATAACTGCATAATATCTAAATATTGCCAAAACAGGAGCTTTACTGACCTTTAGAAAGTCCTCCTAAAGTGTTGTTTAGGGTTGTGAACATCAACGACTTTGGCTGCAATTGAGGGGAGGGACTGTGTGAAGTCGCAGATGGCACTGTTGGTACTGATTCTGTTGTATATAGCGTTGTTAATCTGAGTATTCGTTTTTCAGACAGTCCTAAAGTCCTCTAATTTTATATTAGTAATGATCAATAATGAATTTGTAGATATTTATCAACAGACTCATCAACAGACTAACATGGCAAAATATACATTTTATATACAGTATATATATGTCTATAGAGAGATAGATAATTGACAAGCTATAAGCCGAAAGAACAGTCAGCACTGTTTGTTGCTCCCTAAGAACCAACCAGGAGCAGCATGATGAAGTCCTTGAGATTCCATTGTCTTTTATTATTTTTCTGTAGCGCTCCACTTTCAACTACTCCCTCCACCAGCTGACAACACACATTGGCCATGAAAGCCAATAAGGCCCGACCAGCCACCTCCACAACACAGATTTCTCCTGACACCTAATGCCAGTTATGAAATTGGGGGATAAGTTAATGTGTCACAGTACCATTGATTTTTCATTTACTACTTGCTGCCCTCAGTCCCAGAGCCAACCCGGGCCTTTCCTCCCAGCTTCAGAATGAATTACTGTGGCCCCCATCAAAACAGAGGATCGTGGGGTGACACAAGAGCCAGAGTGGGTGTTCATGAAAGGTGCCATACCTGATTACAGATGACTTCATACCATTGTCATGTGGCATACCAGGACTTCAGATATCATGATCAGTTTACCCTGTATCAGCATAGACCAACAAAATGGTCTGCAAAATATATGAATATAGTATATGATACAATATATAATGCACATTTTAAACTTTTAAAATGTAAACTTTGATGCAAGTTATTTTCCCTGTCTGATCTATAAAGTGTGAGAAATTTGAATAGTGTCTATGATATATAGAACAATAAAGGGGGCTGCTACAGTAGGGATAAAATGAGAGGTAGAAAAAATCTGTGGCTGCTCCCTATGAAAGGAAAAATACGCTCACGTAACAACAACATGGTGCTCAATGAGCTATGTCCTCAGTTCCATATGAGATTGGTTAATACAAAAGCTTGGTGGTGAAAAACATTGTCCTGCTCCCAGTGACAAAGACAAAGTGCCTGTGTTTGGCGTATGCGAGTCAAAGGGACAGGTGACGACAAGGAGGGAGACCAGGGAGGGAATTTGAATTTCACATCTAGGAGGAGGCAGCATGTCATTAAAAACCCTAATTTCAGTGTCAGGTAGACTTACAGGTGATCCATCATCTTGTCAGTATAATTTTATTTTATTTCAAAGGAGTTCAAAGCAGGCTTTCCAGACTTTTTAGTTCAGTTTCAATTAGATTTAAACCCAATTAACAGAAAAGTCCCATGAGTGCATTCAACAGATACCTGTTTACTCAAGCAGATCCGGGGGAAAACAACCTATAGTACAACTGAGTGCCAAACATTCAGCATAAACAAGAACGTAAAAATAAATATATAAATTATCCACCAGCACAATGAAACTATAATATAATTAATAGATTATTACTACCTTCAAGTTAGATATGACAGTTTTGCACAGGAAGCTACTGCACTACTCTTCATGTACTACCAGCAAACTGCATATCAGCACCCATGAATGCCATTTATTGGTACATTTCTAAATGTTAACGCCTGTCAACTCCAATCTCTCCGAAGGAGGCACTCGGGGAAATAAAATACATCGGAGGGGACCTGAGAGTAGGACACACGTTAACCCAGATAAGCTGTGACAAAACACCATTACCCTCTCCTGTTCACACAGCAACATACAGGACAGCTAGTCCCCTGTCCCTGAGAGGAATCCATCTAAATGAGAGACAACACACACAATCATGCACACACGTTCATGTATACCATATTGTAAAAAAAAAGATCCATCCTGTATATATATATATATATATATATATATATATATATATATATATATATATATATATATAAAATATATATAATAGTATCTGTAACTACTTCTCAATATCTTTTCAGTTGGGTTTTTGTTTCTTTTTGTATTGTTTTTAATTTGAGATTTTCACTCATATGTAAGTCTCATGCTGGTGGAAGTACAGTAGTATTCAGATTTTGCACCAAAACTAAAATGGGAAAAGTGCCATTAAAAAGTACTGAAGATATATAAAAAAGTACTTGCAATAGAGAAATTGTGTTGTTGCGTATTTATATGCACTTTTAGAATTTGCTACTTTAGATTTTGAACTTTCAGAAGAGGTTTTGGGTAATTTACTTGAGATACACTACCATAACAACAAGACATTACAGATATAGTTTTAAATTCCAAAGTTTCTCTAAACAGATTTATTAGAATGAAAATATTTTTAAAGTAAACAATCTTATGCAGAATTATTGTATTTAAGAACTTTAATGTTGTAGCTTGTCAGGGTGAAGCTAATTTACGTGTTGTGTGAATGTGAAAGAGATGTGATAAAATAGAAGGTGTTAAAATTGTATAAAAGTACAGGTATGGACTAATATCACCCAGTGGGCTTGATTTGTACCAATGCTTTATGTTTTCTGACTTTTTTTGCCTTTAAATCTTATAAATTATTCAGAATAAATTCTATATGCTAAAGGCTACAAAATTTCAAATGTAATGTAGAGGATTAAAACGCAACATTAATAGAGTGGAAGAGACAAGTTCTTAGTTGCAATACTTTTAAATTTAGGTATGTAAGTAGTAATATTATGTTATTTTATATGGAATGTGCAAAAAGAGCTTATTCACTCTGTAGTTTCTTTGTTAAAAAGAAGAAGCACAGTTTAATATACAGTCCCAGATCCCCCGAGTGCTGAATGGTGACAGACCTCAGATGGATGTGACACCAGCAGTCCAACCACACTGTGCTCCTGCTAGTGTCGTAACACTGGATATATAACCACTCCCGTCCGTACATCAGGCTGGCTAAATGGACAAAAATGCCAGGGCAGCAAAAAATGGCGAACAAACGCGAGGCTTCATTAGCAGAACCTTCCCGGCATGCTTTGCGATGACAAATGATTGACTTGGAACAATATCTAAGGCGATCAGGATAAAGTACCAGCCATTTCAAGGCTCAGCAAAATTCAAATTCTAATTAGACCTTGCACCACATTCCAAATAAAAATGGGTCCCTAGGTGGTTTACCCAATCAGGTGTCTCTCCCAGACCACTGAAACAAAACGAATAAAGAAAATGATTAAAGCGATAACAAAGGCATAAAATTCAAATTATGGCAGCATCACATCTGGGATCTGTATGTCACTGCACTACCCATTCTGCTCTCTACTTCTTTTTCTCGGACTCTCTTTAACCTGTTCACACACACATACACAGTGCATTCCTTTCTTTCTGCATGAGGGCAACCAAAGAACAGAAAAAAGACAGAGGGTGTGAAAAAGCAGGGAAATTAAAAGGTAGAGAGCGAGATCGCAAATAGGCTCTCAGCTTTAAGGTTATTAATGACTCCTCAAAAATGTGCGACTTTTCCAATCTCTCTGAGAAGCGCTTGAAGGAGCCTGCAGATGAAGCTGACCTTCACAATGTTCTTTGGTCTTTAGTTAAGAAATTCACTCACCATTATGGCATCATTAGGGAAACAAGGATAAAATTACTCCATGGTTAATGACCTATAGGATCCCCACCAAAATTTGTTTCAGATCTAATAAAACTGAGCTTAACACACTTGAATGAATTATGAGGAGTGCTACGCGGGGGTATTAAAATGTGGGGAAATAGATTTTCTGAAGCTAGGAGGACTGGACTTTTCAAATCAGATAGTAGAATGGAATTTTCTGGGCAATAAATTCTACCATGTCTCAATTTCATTTTTTTTTACCTCACAGAATTTTTCAGGCTGTGATGGAATCTGTGAGTGGGATGGCCTCTAAAAATTCATTGCCAATTGCCGTCTCCTCCTCTATCCCCTTAAGGTAGATAGATTGATGGATGAATGGCTAAATGGGCAAATAAGTGGAGAAAAGTATAACCGAATGAAAACTCAATGTATGATGGAAATAAATGATTAGATACACATATAGATACTTAAAAAATCCCAGAAGGTGCAAAAAAGAAGATGCGATAAGCTAAAGAAAAATCTCTCTAAAAGGGTATCAAAATCTGCATCGGTGCTTATTATTTTATGTGTTTACATTTTCTCTAGCTTGCCGCTATATTTAGTACATGCCAGGCTAGTCATTAACATAACGCAGGGGCAGTTGAGAGGACACATGGAAACTCATTAAAGAGGACAACATAAAGCTTCAGGCGACTTTGCCTGTGCAACACGCAGCACATACATGCTTTAAAGAGCACACGCTACTACACCCACGAAACTTTGCATGTAATATGGTGAATACTTTTTTTTTTTTAATAAAAAGGCCATTTTAAAATCAGAATTGGTTTAGCATGGTTTGGTTGCAGCCCTGGAGAAGGGGTTTGTGAGCTAATGGCATTTGCTCTCTTTAAACTTTAATCTTTCCTATTAATTCCCTGCAACTGGAGAATGTGCGAGAGTTAATGTTCCATGAACGTGTTTCTCACTCTGCAATCTCTTCAAGCTAATTACCTTCAGGTGCTAAATGGGGGGAAATTGCAATCCATTTGGAAGGGAGAAATTTCACCTCCCCTTTGCCTATGTAACACTGTGGGTGCAGTTAAAAAGAAAGAAAATCAAACATAAGAAGCCAGGTCTAGAGCACATTTAATCAAAAAATGGACACTCAGGCAGAGCCCTGATAGGCTCTGCCATTCCAAGGTAGCTTTGGGAGAGTAAATTGCTTCCTGTAGCTTCCCGCCTCACTGCTTATTTTGCAGGTCACCTAGAGGTCAGCAGGTGCAGCAGTGGACAAAACACTGAACAGATGTTTGATTGACAAAGATCACACAGATTGGCAATCAAAGTTTTCAGATGAGAAAGGAGAGGCTCACTGAACGGTCATTTCATGAAGGAGATGCACAAGAAGTCAAAATCCAAATTAAAAGCAGAGTCACAGATGAATGCGCAAAACAGTAAATCTCACAGAGCGACATGGTATTTGTCAACGACAGAATCAAATACATACTAATGGCTCCGGAGTCAATCACTAATCAGTAAGGCAGGATGAACAGGCTCGTTGCAGACAAATAGCTTTGATAAGTTTTATCTTTTCAGGTCTAGCTTGGAGAAAAGTGAAGAGGAAGTGGAGAGAGATATGGTCAGGCTGAGTGAACAGTGGGGGCTCTTCAGTCTACCCAGAGGTGTCTAGAGCGTGGAGGGTCTCTTTGTCCCCCGTTTGATCTTTGTCTTCTGATGACACAGCAGGAAACTGAAGAAGAAAGGAGGTTCGGACTACTGTCTAATAAACACACAGACAGAATACCCTTATTTTCTGCCACATATCCGGTCTATATAACTGGATACATGGGTGATTCAACCATAGACCTGTATTAGCCAAGCTGTCCTGAACACAGTGTTCTCAAGAGAGCAAACTCTTTGCGCAATATCAACTTTAAGAATGTAACTTTATCATTACCGCTTTGTTTTTGCATTCAGTAAAAAGTTACAAATGAAAACTGTCCGTGCCAACATTTATTGTTTTTCTGACTCATTGCGACAGTCTTTTCATAGCAAGGCACACTAAATGGTGTTTTTCAGTCATTAGATACAGTGGCTGTGTTTAATTCATCACTGAAAATATTTTATGAGCATATTTAAGAGATACAATGATTTGTATCAAAAAATGTCATATCTAATTTATGTTACTGACTCCAATAGTTAAAGGGAGGTGATGCCCTGATGTATAACAAAAACAGAAACACGTATATATATTTTTTTACGCTGCCATATCTCTTGTGTGTAATAATAAATGAATTAGTTGTGGGGAGTACTACAAATAGTCCGTGTCTTAGACAAACAGTCATACTGACGGCCCTGAGCTCCCACTGTGTTGAGGAATCTCCCACTAACAGCACTCCCTCCCATTTATCTCAGTGGCTGAGAGAAGGAAAAAAAGAGCGTGGGCTGGGAGCTGAGGAAACATCAAAAGAAGAGCATCCCTGATAACTGTAGCTCTGTTTTTCTAGCACCTAATGAAAAACACTTCTATGCTGGTAACTAAAACCCAAGAAGCTAGATAGCTTATTCGTTTGCACTCTGTGTGGCCTTTTGTTTGATGATTTCATGCAGATTGCTTGAAGGCAAAAGTAAACCCTGAATGGCTGCAGATGTTTTCTTGCGTTTTTATTTTTTTTTATTTTTCTGAATCTCCGTTAGTGTTCATTTTATCTATCTAAAATGCCAAAGCTATTTGGTAAAATCATTAGAGGTGTTATGGTCGCAGAATGGCTCAGTCGAGCAGCATCCTTGTGTAGTGCTGAAAGGTTATTTTCTTCATGAACACTTGAGGGTCCACTGATCCCTTGTAAGTGTCTGTTGGAAAATGCATTGACATTTTACATGAATGGAAAAACCCTCCTCAATAGACTCTCTTTCATTGCTCTTCAGGTTTCAGGTCATTATACCCGCAATAGGGGACCACTCAACCTAGTTTGGTATTACCTCAGAGAAAACCCTTATGCTAGTTCACTTACTCTATTCACAAATTTAGTTTGGAAGTGAGAGATGTAAACCTTTGACCCGAACATGTAAAGGTGTTTGTTTAGTGTAAGCATCAGTGAATATTTCGCAAGATCATAAAAGATGGGCATCACCTACTGTAAAACAAAAAAGAAAAAAACTTTCTATCATATTTGTCAGTGGCTTTAGGCAACTATATATGTGCAAATACTGGGAAAGAATTCATGTGCGTTTATACCTGGATATGTGCTAAGAAGAGTGGGGAAAACAGCAAAATTCATAAAAGACACACTTTTTTAAATAAGGGTCGAAAACAACAAAAATATTTTAAAAAAAAAAGTTTATGTATAAAATATTAAAAATTATAAATGTAAAAATATATTTGATTATAGGTAGATTAAAGTAGATTAAAATTTTGCTGGAGGCCGAGTGCCGAGTAATAATGTAAATGTAAAAGTGCATATTATGTGGACTGGCCCCTTAGACAAGGCTTTATGTTAATATATTAGTAATAGTGGTAATGAGTTTTTTAAATCTTATATGTATTCAGCATCATAATGCACTGATTTGACAAATTTATCATAAAAAATTAAAATTATAAACAGCTACACAAGTCTTTTTTTAAATGTAGTTACTGTGTTATAGTACATTTTATAGGTGTCAATGTCCTCATTCTTTATAGCTGAATTTGGCAGGTGTGTAAAAAAGAAAAGTTACGGCAAAGTTTAATCAAGCAGGGTTTAGATATAGTCACAGGCACCAATTTGAATAGACAAGTCCATTCAATGCAAATGCTGCACCTGCCATGAGTTGGTAAAGCTTTTGCGATTTCAGTGAAAACAGGGTTCTCATCATTTGGAAAGATAGACTTGCCATTTCACGCACCAGTATCCCAGAAATCCGTAAATACCTGGAGACATTCCTCGACAGGATTAAAATTTTACGATCGCCAGGAAAATGACTTCAGAGCCAAAAAGTCATCCTTTCCCTATCTGCTTTTCTTACTTTGTCCTCCAAATTTTGATTTTAACTGCCTATATGCTATTTCTAGCACATAATGTTTTATCAGCATATACCATACTCAGGAGTGTGAGCATCCTTTCTCCTTTACTGTAAGTAAAAATGTCACATATCTTCTGCAAATCAGTAAATAACTACCAGATCAATTAAGCAAACTATACTTCAGGTGCCCACCAGCAGTGAAGAGAGCTACAATACTGAGATGGTCAGAAAGTGTATGGATAGCAGTTGGCCAAGCTTCCCAGTCCAGTCAGGCTGAGTCGGCTCACACTGATAACGTAGGTAATGGTGTTTCTGGAAGAGTGAGGCCAGATGAAACACACCACACGGACAGATACCACAGGCATACTGGCCCCTTCTGTTGTAAAATTTCATTTTTTCCGGCAGGAAGCCATGAATGCTGAGGCTGAATCCAAATCCGGTTTTCCGCACGTTATCAGCGTGTGGCCCACCAAGTGGTGAGATGGCGGGGGAAGTGAAGGACTGAGGGGGGAGCGAGTGAGGTGCGGGGGGGGGGATCCGCTCAGCCGAGACCCTCCACTTTAATCCAATTTACAGCCTCCCCCAGCAAAAGATAATTACAACCCTTAAACCAGCTAGGAGAGGGGTAGAAGAAAAGGCCTCACTCACCAAAACTGTGCCTCTGGCCCCTGAAGTCTCCACCTAGAGACAGAGAAGAGGGGGGCACTGTTAGCAGGACTCAAGCAAAGGCATTGTGACAAACTAAGAGTGTGTGTAGCTAATGAGGCAAAGTGATTTTTTTTGCAGCAAATGGATGCCTGCTGGGTAGCAGTAGAATGTACCCCAGGACTTCTTTGCTAGCTGATGTTCACCATAGACATAGGGGAGGTATATTTTAGGTTGTTATTTCAGTAAGTGGGCGTGTATCAGTGTATTTCAATAATGCATATTAGTAAATCTCTCTGAAGTCTGTGGTTATCTAAGTCATGCTTGTCTATTTACATGTTATTTTTATGTTTACTTTGCCAAAAGATTCAGTTATTCTTCTTTATTTTGCCGTTGCTTTCAGTGAACATCATTACTTTGGAATGAAATAGTTTTTTAAATGCTTTCAAATTCAAGCATTAATTTCCTGCTTTTTTCTGTACTTTGTATTTGGCACTGGTCTTTGAAGTGAGAATGAAGGAATGGGGTTAATTTTTGCAAAAGAATGCGAAGAAAAAATAATGGAGGGGCACACAGGGGAGCGGAAACGCTGGCCAGTCCTAATTAACAGAAGGAGAGACACTCCCAAAGTCTCCCATTCACAGACTCACAATGGACTTCTCCACCAAGCAGAACCTGGAATGGAATATGGGAGGAGTGAATGGAAACAGGGCAGAAAAAAAAGAGAAAGAGACTAAAGCACTCGTCTCTCTTATTGTATTTCTATTTTATAGCATTAGCCCCAGGCCTAAGGTCCTATAGTCCAAGTTCTATTCACTGAAACTGTGTCCAGAGATTCCCACTGGTCAGTTTTGTAAATATGGGTCCTGGCAGTCCAGTGTAGGCCTCTTTCAAATACTGCTCCATCCCCTCCTCACCCTTTCTCACACTCTCTCTGTCAGGTGCATTAACCGCGGTTAGAGTTAAGAGCAACGTAGCCTATGCAGAGGACAGGCTTATTTTACCACAAGTCAAGAGGGGAGGGGAGGAAAATAGGAGAAGTGTGGACCCACCTGCCACTGATTATCCTCCGAGTTAGAGGGTTTAGTCTTGACCTCTGAACTTCAGAGCTGCCCCACACCACTAATCTGTTAATTAACCGAGAAATACCCTGGAAAAACTTTGAACAGCCATTGTGCATATGCGTGTGTGTATTTAAGTGTGTAAAAAAAGGAAGAGAGAGCAACAGAGAAGGAGAGAGAGCCGAGCACAGTGTGGCATGTGCTAACTGTGGGCGTAGCTGGCAAATTCTCTCACTGCTGTTTTACTGGATAAGTAGGACACATCAGTCTTTTTTCTTTCTTTCTTTCTTTTTGTTGTCTGTATCTGTGTGTGTTGCCAGGTTATGGACACCTCCATCCCTTCAGCTTGATAGCACTTCATTTGATTGTACGCAAGACCTCAAGAAGTATCTACAGGGCATTTATAGACTGCATTTTTTTCTGTGACTTACTTTTTGATATATATTACTTATACAACTATACAACTATTATCTTTACATTTTGTAATACATTTGTTACTATGTTTTTATGCATATATACCAAGCTTGAATTTATGTAGGTTGGGATCACATGAAGGTCTTAATGATAAATCTGAGCAGCTACAAGACAAAAAAAAAAAAAAATCACCATGTGATATTTTCTAATGTTTGATATATTATTGTGATAATCTCTTTGGATGCTTAAATTATTCAAACTACACAACACAAGATTAAGTGTTCATTAAGCAATTGAGCATAAACTGACAGGTAGTGTACTGACTTGCATAAAACAGTGATAAACCCAGAAAAGTGAAAAGGTTAGTTTATCCTTCATCCCCCCCAAATAGGATATAGATATATATATGTGTGTGTGTGTGTGTGTGTGTGTGTGTGTGTGTGTGTGTGTGTGTGTGTGTGTGTGTGTGTGTGTGTGTGTGTGTGTGTGTAAGGATGAAGGGTATGTTACAAGTTATGTTTATGTCTGACATATTTTCCAACACTGCAACAGCATATTTCTTATGAGTCCCAGTGGGTCTGTCATTCGACTGTGCATGACACAATAAAAAACATCACTAACTAGCTATAAAGTGCAGCAGGACATAAATAAAACAGCATCTATTAATTCATTTGCAAATGTGAACCAAAATCTGAACCTTCCAGCTGTGTTCCTTTTCACCTGTCCTCATAAAAAAGCCAATATTTAACTGAATTTTACACAATAATGCATTTTATTTATATATCTAGATATATATATATCATGCGATAAACATAGTAGTCCTGCTGTAAACAGTCAAAGGTGGCTTTGCTGGTGTGGATGCTTATAAGTAGGGCAACAAAGTCAATTAGTTCTGTGTTTATTAGTATGTGACAGGTGCTGGGTCATGCAGATTAACTCACAACCCTTGGAGGGATGGGACAACAATAATGGTGAAACATGCCCGTCCGACCAGAAAGTAAAGGTAGCAAAAGGAACATAGCAAAGCCTGCTCAATTAATTATGGGGATTAATGAAGTTCTGCTTGATTAAATGTCAATGGCATAAAAAACGCCTATTTTGTCTCCCCAATGTGACATAATGGACACTCTTACATAAATAATGGAATCCTTCATGGTTATGGAAACTAACCCATTATATGTTATAAACCACTCCTCCTCCTGAACACTCAATCGATTAATTAAAGCTATTGCCCTTGATTATCCAATCACAGGATTCATAAAGGTTTGACCTCTAACCTTCAACCTTCCCTGACTGGAAGACTATTGATTGAGGTGAATGGTTTATTTTCAGCTACTGGAACAAGAATGACTTTAAAAAGAATAGCTGGCAGACTTTCTTTTCATTGACTTCCGAGAACTGTTGTGGCTATTGTTTTTGTACTAAGGTTGAATGAATGGCCGAAACATCAACTGCACCCATTTAGACAACTATTACATTAAATTATTGTCAAAACGAAGTGAGGGATCAATAACAGGCACTCTTTTCTAAAAGTCATTGATGCAAAAAGTACCAATCCTGTGTTTCCAACAAAATAATACCTGGTGTTTTAATTTAATAAATAAGTTTGGTTTATTTTACTCTGTGTTTTGCATTGCTTTTATAGTATGTCCACTGTATTGCTTTGTGCCAGTTTAGTAGCTAATAACACATCTGATGTTTGTAACTGCAATTACAATTTTATACACATAAAAAAAAATCTGTTCTTCACATCATCCTGACATGAGGCCGCTCGCGACTCAGTGAGGCATAATAAGCTTGGTCAAGATATGGTCAGCCGCAGATTGTCAGTTTCATGGAAACACTGAGGTTGAATCAATAACCTGATCTGGGTTTGTTCACACATCCTTTAAATCAAAATGTGATACACAAGCATTAAATGAGCTCAGCAGGAGTGTATAATTAAAATAAACCTCATATGTGATGAACTTCCATTTATATTAGTCACATGCATGTTTCTCTGAACTAAGTGTAATTATTCATTATCACCATGAGATCCAACTGTAAACAGCACGAACATGTTAATATTTAAACAACCAAAGTCATGACACAAACTCAAAACGTAACTAGATTTGGCCGTCCAAATATCAACTTTTGGGTAGATGGTTTACTAAAGGTCACATGTATCTGCTTTTTTTAAATTTTATTTTAGATCATATCCACCAGGGTGACTAAAATATTAGTTCTACTGCACCAACCCCAAATGGTTTAGAACAGCAAGGATTTGTGTGAACAAAAATCCCCCTGGCAGAATTCGAAACACCACTGATGTGTCAACATATCAAATAACCATTGTGAAATGCCATGGCTGTATTCATTCCTTGTTTTGGTGCTTGTTGAACACGGTGGCGTGGGATTGCTCTCCCTCACCCTGTGGTCTGTCCTCTAGGACGCAAGGAATATAAGTCACTCACTGCACATCAGGCTTTTCCCCCAGGGGCCCTAGCACTGGCAGAGGCAGGTTAACAAACTGTAAAAGCTTCAACTGAGCAGCACACAAACTGTTTTCTCTCCACAAAGGGATTGGCTCCAACAAATGTCATAAGCCTATAATGAGTTAGCTGATCTCGGTAGTAAAGAAGAAAAGAAAAGAAAAATGTTTCCCCTCTCCAGTCAGTGGCTATTAGAGTCAGTGAGAGTAAAAAGGGGAAGCTTCCCCATTTTCTTGGAAGCCCTTGGAGGTTGGCCAACATGACAATGCTGGTCAATTAATTGGTGAAAAGTGAAAATCCAATTAATGTGTATCAAGCTGGCAGTTTTGCATGATGATGGCTCATTAGGAGTCCAAGCTGAGGGTGGAGGAGCAGAGAGGTGGAGGGGCTTAAACCCCACTCATTAAAGCTCTGTCTTTCTCAGTGGGGTTTTAGAGACTGACTTATTTATGCAACAGGTTCTAAACACAACCCCAATGTAACGCTCATTTACTAGATTTGAAAGTGCTGAATTCCTAAATGGCATGGGTGGGGATTCTTTGCTTGTTGACATAGCTTCTGTACTTACACGGCCTATATTCATACAGGTGGCAACTCACAATAAACAATTTAAATGCACACACAACGTAATGGTTTAAACAACAACAAGAACAAAAATTGCAAATATTGCATAACTTTTTCAATTTATCCCCTTTTTCAAGCAGTAGTTATACAGAAACCAGTATATACAGCAAATGTACTAAACACACTTATCTACACTCTCATTATAATTTGGTGTTTTTTCTGAACATGTTTTTTAGTCTTTGTTTGTTTAGCAATATCTATCCTAACTTTAGAAGCCGTTTACACTGTGGCCTGAAGCTTTTATTTTCTATGTCAGCCCAGCTTTCAGCTCTCTCTAAAATCTGTCCTGTGTTAACAAGAATAGTAAATTAAATATGTAACATCAGTAACATCCACTACAGTTCAATTCTATAACAGTTACGCACAAGGGGTGGTGCTGAAATACTCTAAAGTAGGTTTTGGCCTCATCAGTGCATCGTAAAATAAGATGATGATGCTCTCACTGCTATTTCTGAACTTCACTATATACTGACAAAATAAAGAATGTGCTCCCATACCGCTGCAGCCAACCCGTGTTTGTGTAGCCTCGGCCTCTATGTGTAAGATTAATACTCTTGCCACACTCTCATAGAATAATGTCACTTTAATCTTGTTTGGGGCGAAATTCGAAGTGGAGTGTGTCTACTTGTTTCCTGAGATTACTTCATCTTTCTTTCGGCAGCAGTGTGTGACTCTGCCGCCTGCTGTCCCCTGGCGTTGGATGTCCCATTACCCTTCACACGCTGCAACTTTCTGCTGTTTGCACAACACTGGCCACAGGACCCAACAGGAGGCCAGTATACTATTGATGTTTTTAGTTTTTCTTTACTAGTGCCAAGCTCTTTTTTTAGTTGGGCTGCTATAGAGGACGATCGCCAGTAGCTGAGACGCTGTGAAAATTTCAGCTGCTTTAAAGTGTTTCACATGTCAAATAATGTTATGTACCGGCTGTTTCTCCTAAAAATTGCATTCCCATCCAAATAAACTGCACTTCTAATAATAGTTAATGTCAATTTTCTAATCAAGCTTCTAACTTGCAGTAGATTGGGAAAGAGTGTAATTTAATCCTAAATCCTCTTTTTCTAAACCTAACCAAACAACAAATAAAAAAAATGTTCTTTCACGTTTCCAGGTCAAGGTTGGGAGAGGGATTGGAGCCTATCCCAACGGTCAAAGGGCAAAAGGCAAAATACAAAATGGCCCTTCAATGCAGGCCAGTGAATCGAAGGGCCAAAACCAAAAAGTATGTGGAAAAATTCAGGAAAGTCCAAGTCTTCCCCGCTCTTTTTCTTTCCTTCTTTCTTTCTCCCTTTTCTTTTCCCCAGTCAAGTCTGTCCCATGTTCAGCAAATGAAAATAAATAAACAATAAAAGGAAAGGTGAATCAAATAGACCAATACGGCAAGGCTGGGATGGTCCTTTTTTTTTTTTTTTTTTTTTTGCCTGTCCCGTTGGGCATCTTTCTTTGCCTTTAGACAACAATTCTGATGGCAAAAGAGCCAAACAGGACAGGCAAAAAAAAAGGAAAAAAAAAAGGAAAGTCCAAGTCTAGTCTTCTGAGTTAAAGTGTTGTAGCATTTGCCTTTCCTGCCACAGCAACCACCTTAAGTGAAGCTTGTCTGTTTTTAATCAGTATGTCTTTGTGTGTTGAAAAAATAAGTAAGCTACCCTGGAACCTTAGCGGAGAATGTTGGGATGTATTTTCATGGGGACAGGGCTGCATATGCTGCTCTTGTTGTCTGTAACAGGAAACATGTTTACCAGGCACAATAGTGAAGCTGTTAAGCAGTGATTAAACTCTGTTGCAGACACGGACAGCTAGAGACACCACGGCCAAGTAGTCATTCCTGTTATACGTCTTTGAAGCACACCTGAAGGGCTCATGTGTAGCTGGTGCATTGTAATATAGAGCCTCTGTGGATGAGTCTGCACAGTCCCACACACACACAACAAAGGGCAGGCATGCAAATGTCTGCTCAGCGCCTTGCGCCCGCCGTCTGATGATGAACTTTACGTCACTTAGACTCAAGTGGACCCAGCTGATCACAGAACTACAACACTGGCGTTACTGTTTTCATTTTGTGAGTGTATATGTTTGTTATCATGGCAGAAAGTGAGAGACATCCACCATAGAGGGAGGTTTGGCAGGTGTATATTTTTGGATTATAGCAGCATAGGTTATAGAAACATTGCGGACTACAGACTTTACACAGACTTTACAAGTAACTGCATCAGTACAAAATCACACAAATGACACTTTTTTATTTTTGAAGTAAATACAGGTGTATGGTTGCAGCTGATGTGATGGCGTTGCAAGATGGTCATGACTCTACTTGCTTTCTGTTTCATACACTAGTAACATTAAACTGAAATTGTGCTAAATATAAAGAAAAGTATTGTGTAACTTTCAAACTGTACAGTTTAAATAACATTTGCTAAACTTATTTTTCCAGTGACTGAAGAACAAACATCTTTGAAACTTATACCTTTAACTTTTTAAGGCAACCCAGGAAAACAGTGAAAAAGCCAGTGTACAGGTATACGGAGCCACAAGGTTTCTTTTTCTGATTCTGAGCCCATTTGCCATTCAGTAACATGTATTTGTGTACTCTTCATTAGTAACTTACAGTAAATATGTTCATTCCTTCCTATTATGTTGACCCCGCATTCTGAATGAATGAGCTACACTGAGTCAGCTATAAATCTCTAATGAGACTCAATGTAAACAAGACAATACAAACCACATAAATTCTTTACGCTACAATCAAGCATTTCCACCTTTTACAAACAGACACAAAACAACCTCTGGTCCAATGGTTACAATTAAGATGTTTATTGAATGTTTATGGTCTCCCATGTAATTACCGTGTTTTCAACCTGCTCTTTAAAAACTGTAAATAATTCATTTGTCTTGACTAATACACAGTAGGTCCAAATGTATTTAGATAATTAAATGTTTAATATTCTTGTTAGTGAATATGAGTTACGATTTATGCCAGCAAATGGACAATGCTGGTATCGCCACAGCTTCTTTATGTCTGAGGCAAAGAAACACACTTTGTATGGTAAGCATTGTGCTGTTTGGAGAAGCAGTGTGTTTTTCCCCTCACTTCCTAATAATCTATTCTGTTCAGCCAGCTGCATACATTGACAAATGTTTCCAGCATTAGGTATTTACCCGGTGAAAGGTAATAGATGCAAGGGTTTAAAAATGCCTGATGCAAGAAACAGCAGGCACAATGGCAAAAAATATCACAACAGGAAGCATTTGTCTTTCCTTTGCAACAGTCTATTTGCAAAAGACGACTTTAAAAAAAATTATATTACAAAAGCAAAGAAAGAAGAACATCATATAAAATACTTGCACAAAGCTTTGTTTTGCTTTTTCCCCCTTCTAATTTCAATTGATTTTATTTTTTTCACATTTTATGACATTTACAAAAGTGTGCACTGTTTTATTTAAATTCAGTATCTGACAGTATAGAATAGACAGTATCTATTGTGTCCTATAAGGGAAGAAGACTCTACATAGAGAAATGCTCAGTGTTTTTTTTTTTTATCGCAAGCTGCTCTGTGGTTCTCTTTGACAAACAAGCTAATACACTGCCACACGTAAAGTGAAACACATCATCTCAATAGTTAAGTTTTTCCTAATCTGTTGATTGTGATTTAGTTGGTTTGTTGTAATTTTTTTTTCTTTTACATCTCTTTCTTTCTGGTTTATATTTGTGCACCTTGTTCCTGGGAGTTAATGAAAGCTGTGACGGTGCATTAATGAGGCTGCTTATTTCAACTGTATTCCACTTCCTCCATTTACCTCCTTCACCTCATTCTCCCAGTCCACATTTCCTTTGCAGCTCATGCATACTCTGTGTCATGCTGTTGCCACTTCTTTACATTTTTATTTCATATCTTCCTGAATAATCTCCACATTTACTGCCTCTGACTCATGTTGCATTCTATAACATGAAACAATCTCACTAATAGTGTTAGCAACATAAATAAATATGATGCTGAATAATGTAATGAAAATAGCTGTCAGTGTTTAAGATGCTCACAATGAGATTTCTGATCATCTATGTGTCTTCTGGCTTACCGTTTATATAATGTGCACTATGTGCTATATTAATATATCATTGACTATTACAAAGGGAGGATTGCCATTGTTCCATCTTTCTCAGTATACTGTACACACACACACTAGTGGAGAAACAAAAGGTGTGTATCATGCATTTATATTAACATTATATTCAGAGTGTTTGATTAGATGTTGTCTAAATGCTGCCTTAAAACACTTGAAACAAGTACATTTAATAATGTCACGTGCTACTATCTATCAATGTCATATGTTTTAAAGATTATAATAACTAAGAAGCTAAAAGTAAAAAGCATTCAAAATAAATGTCTCAACAATAAGAGATTTCTTCAAATGCACAAACTCTGCTAACAAGGATAAACACAGTTACTGAATTAAGAATGAAAGAATCTGTTGGTGTCGTGTGCTCGTACTCTCAGCCTGCTGGGATTAATGAATAACCTCAGTAAGAAACGCCTCTGTTCTTAGGCAAGGCAAAATGACCACAGGCAGCCAAAGAATTTGGCGGTCAGTAACTGTAGCTGTTTCCCATACATATATTATTATAGCAATAGCAGCAGTGGTGATTGAATTTCTGACCTTTTGTTGAAATGGAAAGGGGGAGAGAGGGAGCGCATTTCAATTTTTGTTGTGTCATTCATGTCTTAAAATAACTACAGGGATGAAAGATCGTGGCTTGATTCAATTACAGTGCTTTGTAAAGGCTAAAGATTACTGTATTCTACATGGAACCTCACTTGTATCTGAGATAAATATAGATGCCGATTTCACACACATGCAGTGGAGTAAAATAGGTTAAGTGAACACTCTTGCTCTTTGGAGCTACTTTGAAGTCTAGAAGTTTTAAATTACAGTATATACTCCCACTCCACAGCTAGGGGGGAAAAATGAAACAACACAGTTTTTTCACCCATAAATAAATCCAACACATGGCTCAGCCACTGACATTAAAGCGTGATGATAGAATGGACCATAAGTCCGAACATTTTGACGACGACAAACCTGACACTCTTAACACTCACCATACAATCCACCCAACACTGGAAAAAGCAGAAGCCCCAAACCAGAAAAGTTTGGCATTAGAACCTGGCTGGACAACTTTGCCAATCAATAGCAAAGTTCACATTAAAAACTGCTGACAGCTGGGGGAGAGAGTTCCCACTTTCATCTAGCGCTGGCCCTCTAGCTAACCTCACCGTCACCCTCTCCCTTTGCAGACCTCTTTATTAATCTATGTCGCATCCCACAGCCTGACCCAAAATACTGCCACATTCTGTTTATCAACAAAGCTTTGTAAATATATATACAGACTATATATAGTCTATAAAACAAAATACTTCACAAAGATGCTTAATTTGATAGCCTTGAACCAAGGACCCTCCAGTTCTACAGAAGAGAGCCCACCCAGCAGCTGTGTCACCATATCAACCTGTTTACTGAAAGGACAATGAGCCCTCTGAATGAAGCTTGTGTGTGTATGACAGAAAAAAGAAGATTTGTTTTCCATTTAAACTTACCTTACTTGTTCTTCCTGTAAACCTCAGTTTAGTTCTTAGCTGGAGACCAGAATATAGAGATAAATACATATAAATAAACTCACTATGATGACTAATGAATAAATACTTTGACTTTAATAGTTGAACCGATTGAACTTTGGTCCTTTGTTCCTTTTTGTTGTATTCATGATCATGAAAAAAAAAACAGAGGGCCCTACTTGACAGTCTTTGCTCAAAGATGAGCTACCTTGAGTTAACACAGGTCTCTGCTGCCCCTTAGGGGTGGAAGGCAAAAAGAGAATTTAAGGACTTCGATTAACAACCAGGGAAGCGCAGAACCAAAATTGTTTTTATGTTGCTACGCTGATTAAATTTCACTTTGAGTAAACTTCAGATCTTTTCGCTCGGGTGAGTGAGGTGTTGGGTGTGAGCATGGCAGGTCTAATCACGTTGATGCTGCTGAACCTCGGCTTTAGTTTGCTGTCTCTCTACCAAACCATGTCAGGGCTAGGGGCAAAGCATTTCTAACATAATCCAGTAAAAGGAGATGTCTGACATAGGAAGTGCTGTAATTGTTGCAATTTCCCTTAGTGGACAAAGTAGTCTCTGATGTACAACAACAAAATTATTATATTTCTCATCCTGTGTATGCACACACTGATTTTCGTAACAACTGAGAGGCCCTGGAGATCAGACTCAAATGGTGCATCGTCACAACTGTGCATATCAAACCAAACACATAATAGAAGAGTCTGCGATCATAGACTGAATCAATGGCTGCTCATCAGAAATTGTTCTTGGCAGGACTGAAAGGAGCTCATGTAGTTCTAATTTTAACTATGAAAAGATGACAGTGTTGAATGCCTGAATGTCACAGAACACCCAACTGGATTTCAGATACTAAGGCAACCACAAGGGTTTTGCTTTCTGTGTTTTGTGGGTCTGGATGAGATCTGCAACAAAGTGGAACTATCTTTTTGGAGAGAATGGATTGGTGAAACCAGTACTGCACACACTTTTCTTGTATGTTAGCAACAGCAGCCCTCTGAGTATTAGCATATGAGTCTCCTAAACCTGGGTCCAATATGCTAGTGTTTAGACAATGTCTGTGCTGTTTGGGATCTCACATGTGTTCTCATGCACAGTGTGCCGACAGGACCACAGAAAAGGTTTACAGCTGAAAGCCTGGAGCCATGGCGTGATTATTTCCTGAAGAAAAGGTAGTTTGTCCAAGTAAAATGAAGGTTGGCCTACTAGTGTGACTTTGGATTTCTGAAGGAATAATTTATGAGAGAGCTTAAAAGACATTAACCTCCAATTAGGTGCTGTAGTTACAGTATTATGAGTGACATAATGGACATAGGTGATCAATGGGCCTTTCATTTTGCCTTTCCAAATTATGTAAGATGATAACACGGTAGTTGTGCTATTTAACGCCGGGGATGGTGACCAAATGGAAGGTCAAGAGGAAGTATATGCAGGGTCATTATATTCTGGTTTTAAGTTGCTTTTTGTGAGTATTAGTACATGCACTTAACCTTCAATCCCTGGGCATAGCCCCTTTGGGCTTGTTACCTAAGAAATATGTCTCCTCTTTTCTCTCCTCAGAGAGGTTCCCATGAAACTTGTCAAGAAGACAATGTAGAGGGAAGTAAGAGATAAAGTTGCAAGGCTTTCTTTCTGTGCAGTGTTTATTTGCTGTGTCAAAAATTGAGAGATTACACCATTTCTATGCAGCAAGGGAAGAATCTGGTCAAGCATTTCCTCGGGCTAAAACCTTCATTTGGAGAGGCAGAGGAGGATTACTGACACCTGCATTTAGAACAAAAATTTGGCCCATTGGCTTTGAGTAGGCAGTCATCATCAATCATTTATTTTAAGTGTGGAGAGGCCATTTCCACTGTAGAGGCTTTATTTTGGGCTGGCATGGTGGAGTCCGCAAGGCAATTAATAAATCTTTTTAAAGAGTTTTTGCAGGATTCCTTTTACTGTCAAAACACTGCAATAAACATGTTATTGAAGATTATTTAAAATCTCAGCTTGATTGTAAGCATTTATTCAAAGTAGATTAATTCATAGGTTAAAATTCATATAATAAAGCAGATTTTTGTTGATAGATGCCAGGTAGTGTTAAGTTTGTATGTCATTTACCACACTCGTGCATACACTGTGCAGCTTTCAAACACATACTGGCATATATTTGATTAACACATGTAGACTGATTCTTATTAGTTGTTGCCTGTCCTGTGTATTGAATCTAAATGCCCACTCTGAGGCAGCAGGGATGGTAACACTAACCCTCATGCTGTCAGCAGTGTGATTGATCACCAGCAGATAAACATCAGATCACTGAGAGAACAGGACAGACATTGATCCCCAGAGGAAGAGAGGACTTGTCACACATCAGCATACACAAACCTCTGTCAAACATCTGTCAAAATACCACAACGAGGACGACAGAGAACTGTACCTGTGTGACTAACATGAGAACCCACGGATGCTGTCAGCTGTTTGGGATGCTGGTTGATGACCAAAAAGTATAACTCCTCACTATACCCCAAACATTATTCTGATTAGAGAGTTGTATTTTTTTAATACCTCACATGCAGAATTAGACAAATAGAGAGTGAGGATACTTTCTAATTTTATCCTGCAGAATAATAGGGGAAACCTCTTCTTGCCCTTAGGCACACAAAACAACAGAAGAGCATGACACATTTCCTGTGTTGTTCATTTCAGCTGCCATAAAGAATCCCCTGTGGCAGTACTGTCCCAAACAGAACACAAAACAAAGCAGGAAATGTGTGTTTTCACTAAATGTCAGTCCCGACTGGTCACATGAAAGTCTTTCACCTGGCTGGGCCCTGAATATGTTTTTCCCGTCATTAGCAACAGACCTCATGCAATGCCATACTTAAGAACAGAAGAAAGAGGGCAAGAAAATCAATGAGAAGTGAATGGTCAGTGCGACAAAAGGGGGCCAGCCTTGCGTTGACAGGAAGAAAAGCATTAGCGCCCTTTATGTGCATGGTGGCGGATTTCCGTGTGCTACACTGTCAGTGTACTTTCCCCTTAATTAAAACAGTCACAAGTTTCATTGAGCGGTGAATCAAAGGGTGGCTACGCCATAAAGCAGATTCAACTCTGTAACCCTGTGTGTGTGTGTCTCTGTGTGTGTGTGTGTAGAGTTTGGGAATCAAACTAAAGCACACAGAGTGACTAGGATGAAGGGGATTTAAGCTGTGCTCATTCCCATGGTCAGTCACTCAGAATTGGTCATTACTGTCCTGCTTGGAGATGAAAACACAGCGATTAAGAATTACTTGCCCATTTCTAAACATCCCCCTCAAAGACAAGAACAATGTTAGGTTCCTTTGACCTGTTTTCTTGGCAGTTCTTTAGTCAAATAATATAGTTGGGTGTATAAGCTGCACATGAAGATAGATAGATAGATAGATAGATAGATAGATAGATAGATAGATAGATAGATAGATAGATAGATAGATAGATAGATAGATAGATAGATAGATAGATAGATAGATAGATAGATAGATAGATAGATAGATAGATAGATAGATAGATAGATAGATAGATAGATAGATAGATAGATAGATAGATAGATAGATAGATAGATAGAACATTTGAATCAACCAAAGCCAATAACTCATTAGAAGTACTAAGTGTGGTTACACAGGTAGGACATTTCTCTTAAACCAGCCCCAGAAAGGTCAGGTTGACACTAACATTCAACAGTGAATAGGGTAAAACAACACGACTGAATGAGCAGACTCAATTGAGGGAAGGGAAAATGCTGGCCCTGTTTTAGCCAGTGATGGTGAATTGTCATACGCAGCTGACCCGCACCATTTCATTTCCTTGACAGTGGAGGGGCAAACCTGCAAGCCCCCAATCATACCCTCATCAATTATAAATCATCTAGTAGTTGGATAATTAAAAATGCAACATTATTTTTTTCACTTGAGACAAGGCCTCTAGGATTGTTAAAGAAGGGTGGGATTCCCCTCTCATGTTCTCTCCATCCCACAGTTGGAAAGAACCAAGAGTATGAATTATGTAGGAAGGATACATAATGGCAGAAATTGCTAATCATAACGTATGCAACTCAAGAAGGTTGGACTGGCAGGCTGATTGACAGAGGGGTGCAAAGGAGATGATACAGGATAAGGTAACAGTGATAATCTCCAGAATGGATTTGCTTTGGGCTAGCCTTGATGGGGAAGACCCATCACTCAGGGTGTGCTGAGTAGTACTAAACAATGATGGCACTTGGGGTTTGGACAAATGGGAGACTTGAGACTTAAAGAGGACTTAAAATGACTGATGGGATAGAAAAATATCATATATTTAATTTTAAATTTCTTCAAACTTGTGATTTGATGTCATGATGTCATCTTGTCTTGCAGAATAGTTGTAATAACTAAAAATGACAAATTTATCACCTGGATCTGCTTTGCTGAGCTTTATGATAGTTTTAAACTATGCCTAGTTTGTTAGCTGTTCTGCCAGTAACTCCGTGCCTTTGCATCTTATTCAGCCTCGATAAGTTAATAAATACAACATAGTCTACTTTATTTGCTAAGTATCATATTGCAGGGAAGCATGCTTAACAACAAAGCTGGTGAACACTGTGGTGCTTTCAGCAATTAAAGAGCCAGAGATTTCCCCTTGGGAGGTCATAAAGAGACCAAAAGAAAGGCTAAAAGAGTAAACATTGTACTTCAAGATGTGGCAAATGACAGCCACATGACCGTCAGCATTGCTCTGTCACTTCTCCTTGTGTAAATTACCAAATCTTTGAAAAGAATTTGTTATATCAGTTGAAAAGATGATGATTTGTCAATGTTTTGTTTGCAACTTGTTTCCCCTGCCCCCAAGTGGCTGGACTTATTTCTTAATTTATTTGTTTTTGGCTTAATTAGAAACATTACCAGCTGTTACCAAAACCCCGAAAAACCTGTACTGGGGATTTAAAATCGTAAATATGGCGCTGACAACTTATTATCCAATTATGTGCTGTTACAGGTTTGTCTCTGTACAACACAAAGACAGGATAAAGACAAGGTGGTTTGTTAAGCTGCAAAAATGAAAACCTGTAATGAAGAGAATGGGACAAGTGCAAAATATGAATCAAGCGTACTCTGCTAATCAAGGTTCTATATACATTTTTGCTCTCTAATGGAAGAAAATGGGGTTATTTGGTTGTGAGCATTTGTGCCATTTGTTGCCAGTCCTCCCTGTCACAATGATGGAGTGCCTGTCTGACAGGTGCTGTGATTTCCCTGACCCCATTGTATTCAAACAACACAGACTCCTCACACAGGAAGAGCAGAAGAAACAATACAGGTGAGTCTGGAAGAATTCCCCCTGAGGGCCTGTCCACCTGACAGTTAAAAGGTAGAGGTGTGTGTGTGTGTGTGTGTGTGTGTGTGTGTGTGTGTGTGTGTGTGTGTGTGTGTGTGTGTGTGTGTGTGTGTGTGTGTGTGTGTGTGTGTGAGCCTTCACACTCAGCAGCCTCAACAAAATAACAAAACATAAGACCCGACTTTTTAAAGGTGTCTTGAAATCCGTTTCCCTTCTGTGACTCCCGTGACGGTTCTAACTCATCTTTATCAGAAGTAGAAGTGCTGTACAACGACAACCTCATGAGGGACTGCTCTATACCGTCCCAGATTATAAGGGGACATGTGTGTTAAACTCAACCCTGCCTGCCCGTCATTATTTGCGGATTAGTGCTGGCCTGCACCCTCTTTGATGTGGACATGTTTCACACTTCCATGCCACTGAGCTCCAGGGATAAGGTGAAGGGAACAGAAAGCCCAACAATGGATTGAGAAAGAGAAGCAGGCATAAGCAGGAGCCTTCTTCTGCTTGTTTCGAAGCAGCAGGAAAACTTCCGTCTAATGAGGAAGATAATGCGTCACAACAATTACAGCTGTACGGATGAGCAGTCACCAGAAAGAGGCCCCACAGACATGCAAATGCAAATATGCCCACATGCATAATAACGCATACATATATGCATTTCCACACTGCTCACACACATATTGTACAGTCGTATGACACCGACACACACACACACAGAGTCCCATACAGGAGACGCACGTTGATCCTTTGGGGTCTACTGCCCTCTGCAGGACTAAAGCAAAACAGCAGAATTTTATAATATTGTTATGGATTCAAATTTTGGGGATGGATACAAGAGGAAAAACCAAAATAACCACACTGGTCCGGCCGGGTTGAGTCAAACGATGATTTTAATGATCACACGCATGGGAGATGGACACTGTACGCAGACAGCATCAGATCTCAAAATGGTGGAGCATTGATCAAACTCTTATAGCCTCTAGTGGCCCCCACCTTATCATACAAGCCTAAACATTCACATTCTTTCTCTCACAAGCTACGACCTTGGCTCCCTGTTTATCTGCTCCTGCTGAGATGGGGCAGAAAACTCCAGTATGTTCTGTTCTCTTCTAATCAGACAAACAAGGCGATGACTTTCTGCGAACAGTATTTCTTATAACTCAGCAGTATAATGCATCATAAAACAATATCATTCATTCACAATAAATCAGCAGTCTAATGTAATGCAAATCAGTTTAACAAATGCAATAGTTATCACCTTCTTCTAATTCAGGAGAATAATGCAAACTAAAACTACATAATAATTCACAATCTTTAATTAGGGGTCTACCATGGCATAAAATAATATTATAATCTCACACTCCCCCTGTTGAGCTCTTTAGAATAAAGAGCTCACCTACACCCTGTAATCCAGTGTGGCCTGGTTCATTTCTTCTCACTCCAGAGCGTTCTCACTCCCGAGGCGTAACATGTCGACGTTTTGTCTCGTCCCGCGGCGTTCCTGAGGAACGTGAAAGGAGACCTTCGGCGTTCTTATGGTACGCGGCAGGTTATGGCTGGAATCCAGTGCAATCACGCTCCCGCGGTAATAGACGTTCCAGCCCTGTATTCCAGCCCTAAACCTAACCTTAACCAGGACTTTAATGATGTTAAATAGCGCGTTTCTAAGCGATTTGAAGAAAAAGAGCGAACATGTGTAGATTCAGTCTCTTTTGCGAGATCCCGAGTTAGTTTTGCGAGATCTCGCAAAAGTCCGTCTTAATTTTTTTTCTCCCATGTCCCCTGCGGGGCTCCGTACAATGCTCCATCCTTATTTGGTTTGCGACATTATGTTTATCTAGAACTCCACTCTGTCTCTAAATGTTTGTAGAATTTTTCATATTTGGGGTCAAATTTTAAGAATTTAAACTTTTTAATATTATTCAAAATTTTAAGAATTTGACCATACGTGAAATTTATTGTGTTATCACCCCCTTCGGGGCTTACTTTTCCCAGTTTTGATGATATTCCTCCCTATTCTTTGCAAGTGCCCCCTTTTGGTGGCGAGAAACTGTTGGTGTGGTCAAGTGGGTGCTGTAAAAACAAAAGCTCAGGACAGAACAGTTATCAGTCATGTACTTACATACAAAATTAGCATATATTGAATTTCATATTGATCCTCTGAGTGTAATGGTACATTTTAATTTGAATTTATCAAAGATAAACACAATAATTTTTCTTTGTTTTGCTCTTGTTCTTGTGCAGCACCACCTCCTATCACATGCCCCTGTCGGTTATATATCTCTACTTTTCTGAATTATTGACTATTTCAATGAAAGCACCCAAAAGACGGGGACCAGTGTTTATTATTACATATCTCCATTTTGAATGTGACAAGCCTACCATTTCCCTGTTATCCATAGATTTTAATAGAGTTTTTTGGCCTTTTTTTTCCCTCTATAAAAGTTAATTGACTCTTTACAGTGGCCTGTTATGGTTAATAATAACATGTTCAGTCATGAGTGAAATCAACCCTCTTCTTCCCTTTAGCATTTAACATTCCCAACAATATACTGTGATACATTAATCGAAACAAAGCTACTAAAACACACTTTTCTTAATGCAAACATCAGTAACTCAAAATTAGCAACCAAAGGGTTAAGTCTGCAGTTCACACTCCTGTGAAGCTACAGCCTCCCCCTTCAGTCCCTGTCATCCTTCTGTTCTTGCAAAAACAAAACAAAGCAAGACAAAACATCCACCCTTCTTTTACAGGCTGGGTGAATTGTTTGTGGACATTTACTAATCCTAAAGTCAGTACCGTTTTTTTTGTCTCAGTATCAAGTCAGTTAAAACTTTTAGTCGTCAGTCCATCACAGTCCAGTTACATGCATACATCCACACACATTCATACCAGAAGTTGCTGATAATGGAGTCTCACGCGCAACCTAGTTGAGCCTCCATCACCAGCAAGATGACGTCATCATTTTAAAGGAAAACAGTTCCTCGTTTTTTGGACTGGATTGACTCGCTGCAATCCTTTTAGGCTCAGGACTTCTCATGTGATCAATGTCCCATATAAGTGAATCTCTTCCAAGCCCATTATAATCATGGAGAAAAATACTTTGCGACTGTTTCCAGTAAGAATATTTTATAGCGCTTTAAAGTTCTATCTCTCAGGCCTGGATTAAAGAGCTGATTTGTTAAATCAGGAACTCACAAAATACCAAAATATCACCACCGGTGGATCACACCTCTCAGATGTTCTTATTTCAGTGCACTGTAACAAAAGCAAAAACAAACGTAACCAATAAAATACTCATATAATAACAAATACTGGGGCCCATTGCATGTCCAAGCATAAAACCATCTTTCTCTCTCTTAGAGAAAGAAAACAATCCAAACCTCACTGATAAAATCAACCTAGTGTTAAGCAAAACCCAAAAATCAACCAAAACTTCACCAGAAGGTTTTTCTCCCTCCCGGGACAATATTGTGTAGGAATACAGGTACCGTAACTCCTTTTTGCACTAAAAAAAACATGTTGGATTTACTTGATTCAATAGTGGACACTGGTTGCACACAGATGTTTTGCTTTGGCAGAAACTTAAACACCTGAGTTAAATCAACACAACCTTTTCATATTCAGTAAACCTGTGCATGTTGTGTTCATAAAACACGATTGAAACATGTTCAGATGGAGTAAGTTGAGCTCTTGGAATATTTTAATCCTTCACAATTCTGTCAGTTTATTTCAACACTATTCAATAACTTTTATGCATGTATGCCAACAATGTAGGAAATACAGGAAAGCTATGATTTCCTGTATTTGAGGCAGAATTCTTTTGTTCTTGCCCTTGACAGGTTAATCCACAATAAATAGCAATAGCATGCATGGGGTGTGTGTGTCGTTGTCTGCCTCTTATAACTCCACTGATTTTCCTGTAGTTTGAAATCTTATGTGGTGTTGTGAATTCTGTGAGTTCAGCAACTAACCACTCTTATTAGATTATATCGTGTCATCTCAATGAGAACAAATTGAGTTGTTGGATTTCGTACAGATCTTTAAAGCCTGAGGCAGTTGTGTTAAATACACGCGAGATGCTTACGTAAATCCAAGGGCTGGCCCCCTTTTTTTTTTTTTTTCAGTGTGTTCCTCCTTCAATTAAATCTCAATCACAAAAATGTGGCGCTCCGAAATAAGGCTCACGCCGTTAATTCATCATTTTCCCTCTGTACCACTGCTCCTTATCAGGCTGTGTGAAGCACAGTAAACAATTCAGTGGAGGCCTTAAGCCATAAACAGACATCACGCACACACATTGTTTTCATAACCAAACTGCCTTAGACCTTGTCCCCTAAATCTACACAAATGCCCTCTGGGTGATATGAAATGTATTTAACCAATAAACAAGCAATGGCTTCGTGTTGTTGCAACAGATTCTGTATTTGGATGTTTGTGTGCAGCATTTTGCGTGTCAGCATAAGCATTTGTTAGTAAAGCATTCTTCATTGCATCAGCGTGTGTGTGTATCACTCTTCATTGCACAAGCATGTGCGTGTGTGTGTGTGTGTGTGTGTGGATCACTTCTCAGTGAATTGAATCAGCATTTCGATTTGTGCACGTGTGTGTGTCATTTCTCACTCAATCAACGAGTGCATATGTGTTCATATGTGTGTTTCTCTTCATTCTGAGTCAGTGTATGTAGATGTGTGTGTTTGTGTGTTTGTGTTCATCACTTTCCTGTTCTGGCGTTCTGGGTAAACCATGGCCTGAAGCGTGCCCTGGGGTCCTGCCCTCCTCCATTTCAGTCTGTTTGCATCCATTGGTGCTGCTGCTCAAAGTTCTGTCCATACTGGTTCTGGCCCCAATTGAGGCAGTGCTTTTCTCCAGTATCCTGCATCTTCTCCTTATTCCACTCCTCCTTAACTTGACCCTTTTGCTTCTGTAGCTCCTTCAGGGTTTGCTCCTGCTGTTGGAGCTTTTTCGTCAGGTTTGGCGACCTCCTGCTCCAGCAAGCTCCGGCCTGATATCAAGTCCTGTGTCTGGGACTCCAAGCCTGACTGATGGGTTTGATTATCAGCCAGCTCCTCCTGAGCCATGCTCAGTTTCTGCTCTGATGCCTTGAGCTCTTACTGAGGGCAGAAACCTCAGAGTCTTTTCCGTACAAGTCAGATTGAAGTCCATTGATGTTTCCCTTGCTTTGCTTCCACGGCCTTCTGCAGCTCTGCTGTTCAGCTCTTCTCAGAGGTCAGCTCCTGGCCGAGCCCCGACACCTGTGCCTGCAGCTTATTTTCTTCTTGTGCTTTTGTCCATTCTGAGGTGCCTCCTGACCTCAGTTACTCCTCCTGTCTCTGGCACGCCCTTTTTGCCGCCCGATCATCCGTGTTGATCTGTCACTGTCCTGTACAGTTTTAATGCAGAGTTGCTAAGGTCAGCATTCTTTTGCTCGGCCTCACTTTTCATCTGGGCTTAATGGGCGTCTCGTCACAGCTCTGTCAGCTGAAGCTATCTGGAAATCTCCCCCGTGTAGTGAAACAGGCCTTGGGTTTAACGCTCTCTGTCTCCGCTGCATGAGATCGTTTTCCTGCAGCAGTGTTGACATTTTCAGGTTGTTGTTGTGGGTCCAGCTGCTGTAGCATTTGGTCAGGGTCACATCAAAGATGGTAGGGGAGAGCAGGAGTCCAGGTCAGCCTCGGCTTTCCGGGCCGACAAAGCAGCCTGTAATCAAGCATAAAGAGAAAAAACAAAAACAAAACAAAAACAGACGAACAGGAAAATGATGTTGTGTTGGCTGTGTTATTCAGAGAGGGGAGAAACAACGGGGCCAGGCCCTGTGTCAGCCTTCTCTCCCCTTTTTTTTGTTTTTTCTCACTATATAATCAACTCATAACCCACCAAGTTGACAGGACAACACAGGTACATGTTAAAATTCATAAGCTCATGTTTAAAAACCCAAAAAGGAATTTTCTTTCATTCAGTAATCACTTGTATTAATCAATCAGCAGAAAACATGTCACAATTTGAATCTTTTAACCACTAAATCTGTCGTGTCATCACTGGTTGGTCAGACCAGTGTCTTTTTTTTTTTTTTAAGTTAAGTTGTTGTCCTGCAACCCAGAGAGTTTATTTGTTAGTAGTGGATAAACTTTATCATTCAACAACAGGTGTATGTTAAGTTTCGCTGCTTTAACCTTGCTGGAAAATCTTCACGTGTTCATGAATGTAAGCTGTTTCTTCATTGCGTGTGTGTGTGTGTTGGTAGGTGGGTTATTTTAACTTTTTTCTCAAACAAGGCATTCCTCTAACACGTGCCTTTCTTATATGTTTCTTTGGTTGTGTGTGTGTGTTTTTATTTTGTTTCCCAAATTTTGATTTCCCACCTTAAATAACAGCATTCCATGTCTACAGCCAGGAGTTAGAGCTTGCTTGTGAGATTCAGGGACACATGGTGCCAATAACAATTCAGCCAAAAACTTGCCTGAAAATTTCCCGTGATGGTAACCGATAACTGGAGGAGAAGATGTCCTTTAAGCTTCTTTTCCGGGTGGGGACAAAGACGTCTTATATTTACAATTACTCTCAGGCCTGACAGATTTAGCGCCTACACAATTTTGACAAATTTAAGTTAACGGGTCCAATCGAAGAAAGTCCAACTTTTTTGTGATCAATTAACCAGTATCTGTCCAACAGTTTCTGGCCTCATCTCTAAAGTCCCTAACTTAATTTAAAAGTGTCCAACACCCAAGGTCCAACCTTTGCTGCCCAAAAAAGCGCAGATACCGTTCCAAACGGTAAAGTGGTCCAACCACTAGTTATTCTGGAGTACCCCAAGCTCCACAGTGACCAACTGACTATCCCTCAAAGAGGACAGGGCCTAGGCGTCCGCGGCCTTGGCAAGCATTACCTCTGAGCACTGCGCTTCTTAGCGGTCCAACCGCCATTCTATAATAATTTATAATACTTTGAAACAACAGTCAACACCCCAAAACAAGTGTATGACTGACGCAGGTCCAACCTGTCTGACCAATGGGGACTCTAACCCACAAAATGACCAATTCCCTATCAAACTAAATTCACTCAGCAGTCCAACTGCTTTAACTTCAATCAGCAGTCCAACTGCTTTAAATACTCAGTACTGTCACTTTCTTTTTTTTTTTTTTTTTCTTTAGTTCCTTAGGGTAGTCACCAGCAGACATTCCAGACTCTGGCTGCCTAGTTGACTTTCTAATACGTTTACCATCCTGTTATAGGTCAGTGAAAAGTGTTTTTTATTCCCATTGATAGTCTTTTGTTAATTGTTTTTCATGCAGAATTCATGAAAGTAGATGTTTAAGATAGACATTAACTGACGTTATAGACACTTTTATTTTCTGGGACCATGACTCATACAGACACACCTGTTTTCAAGTGAAAGAAAACACCACCCCGTCTCTGTCTGTGACTGTGTCATTTGCAAAGGTATTTGGCTATGCAGAGTGAAACACTCTGAAATGAGGGAGTGTGCAACCTACGCAAATGTGTATGTGTGCAGTCTTCAAAAAAATGCAGCGGCATCTTTTAACTTTACTTTAACACTTAGTTTCACTTTAGCTTTTTGTATCTTATAACTATTGTCTTCTCCGGAACTCACAGAGGGAGCCACCACAGCACAAGCATAAGTAGCTCACCAGCCTGTTGTTTGTGGTACTATCCCTTGATGACAGTAAACAGCTCTTCGCTAACTGGTAGGTGAAACACTTTAAACCCAGTCAACTGAAGCACTATTTTCTCAACCAGTCTGAAACATATGACTCTATCCTATGATTTCTGACCCACTTCAACCAGCCCCTGTACAGAACACAACAATTCACTGCCAGAATCCTCATGCATACTTATAATTGCTTCAGCCAGCTAACATGCATGTAATGATCTAACCTGGTACAAAGGACGAAGAAAGGAGATTTTACTGGACTTTGAATGTGTGGTTGTTTTGCCAGACATGCTCATCCACTTTAAGCTTATAGAGAGGCAACAGTAGTTAAATAATCACTTCTCTGAATACACAAAAGATCAAACTTTGAAGCAGATGTGCTATAGCAGTGGAAGATCATACGGGGTAATGCTCCTGTCAGCTAAAAACAAGAATCTGAGGCTACAAGCAATATGTGCTCACCAAAACTGGACAGCACAAGACTGGTGATACTGGTGTAGGGGATACGTTCTAGGCCTGAGTATTATAGCTCAGTATTGTTGCTAACCATGCCTTTCCCATTGCTGTCCATCCTTGTGCCATCAAGTTTTGTAGCTTGTGGTTGTTATTTTATTGTGTATTGTTGTTTAGTTTAAAAATTAATAGATGTGAGTGTATTTATCGATCAATTAATTAATCAAATAATTAATTGCTTTTATTTCTGCTGGGCTCCTTATGGGAGGTCAGCATGAGAACAGAAAACAAAGAGAGCACACACATATCCACATCACAACACCATAAACCACATGATAAGCAACTGGGGTGGGTAAGGGGGTGAGAGGTGGTATTTCAGTTGTTCATTTCTCTGTCACTGATTTGCATAGGTTGCTGCTTCCCACCTTTTTGTTGTTAAACTGGTCCCGATTTCAGTTCTCGAATCTCCCCTTGATTGCACACCTAGAAGGGTTTCCTATACAGTGTTAATAGTGTAAACTGATTTTATTTTGCCAGATGAATTACTGAATTATTGAATGGACTGGTTCCTATACAGCACTTTTGTACCCAGTTTTTCTACTGCACTTATACCAGGAAAATACAGGAACAGGAACAAACGTATTGCATGCAAGGGTTTATCACAGTGTAGAAAATTTCATTACTGTCACTTTCAACGTTTCATTATCATTACTTCAGCTTCAGTTCTCATGAGATTTTTTCATCAAAATCAAAACAGGCCTTCACCAGTAATTTCAGTGAGTAGACTTTAATTTTATCATGTCCAATTTGGCACACTTTGGAAATAGATTCAACAGGTAGTGCCTTACCTTTGTATAAGCCGGCTTATGCCCACTCCCGTCAGACCACTGGCTTGTGCCTGTCCGTTCAACAACCTCGGACCGTCCAAACCTCCAACTTCCACCCCAATACCACAGGACGAGCCCCCAAACTGTTACGGATTCAAATATTGGGGATGGATACAAGAGGAAAAACCAAAATAACAACACTGGTCCGGCCGGGTTGAGTCAAACGATGATTTTAATGATCACACGCGTGGGAGATGGACACCGTAGGCAGACAGCATCAGATCTCAAAATGGTGGAGCATTGATCAAACTCTTATAGCCTTTAGTGGCCCCCACCTTATCATACAAGCCTAAACATTCACATGCTTTCTCTCACACGGCGCCTAAGCTACGACCTTGGCTCCCTGTTTATCTGCTCCTACTGAGATGGGGCAGAAAACTCCAGTATGTTCTGTTCTCTTCTAATCAGACAAACAAGGCGATGACTTTCTGCGAACAGTATTTCTTATAACTCAGCAGTATAATGCATCATAAAACAATATCATTCATTCACAATAAATCAGCAGTCTAATGTAATGCAAATCAGTTTAACAAATGCAATAATTATCACCTTCTTCTAATTCAGGAGAATAATGCAAACTAAAACTACATAATAATTCACAATCTTTAATTAGGGGTCTACCATGGCATAAAATAATATTATAATCTCACAATATGTAGCCAACATAGATATATCAAAGCTTTTATTCAACATTACATATCTAAAATTATTATTGCATATAGCTAAAACAGGAGAATATATTTTAGAATAGGCCAAGTTTATGTTTAGACTGAAATCATATTTATAAGGACTCTATTTCTATTTAGAGGTGGTCCAACAGAGCACCATTTCTGTTTGTGGGCAGGGAATGGTTGAGTGAATCTACCTTGCCGAATCAAACACAAGGCTTCTTTCAGGCACAGTACCTCCAGAGCCATATGAGGGCACTCAGTGTTCCACCCCAACCACGGGATTTATTTACCTTCCAACGACAGGCAGCCAGAAAGAGGAGCCTGAGTGTGCTTAAAGAAAAGTAGGGGTGAAGAAAGTGTGTGCATGAGGGGTGGAGGGGCTGGGAGGAAGCATAAGGATTGTGTGACACAGAATTAAAACGCTAAAAAACTATGTGTCATAATCCTTAAGAAAAAGAAAACTCAACATAGGAACAGAAACAAAACCATGTGATTTCAATTGCGATATGAGTCAAGTAAACTCCCCTATCTGCTGAAAGAAGAACAATTCTCAAAGGAGATGTCTGAAAGAGGAGGAACATGGATAAGAGTTCGAAAAAGTTGATAAGGTGGGGGTGTGTTTCCTGTTGCATTAGCTCGCTCTCCACCCCTTCGTTCTCGAGCACAAGCTGACTCATTGAATCTGTGTGTGAATAAAAGCCACTGTGTGAAATGCTGGTACAGTAATGGCATGACAGTCTGAAGCAAGTGTCACGCTTGAAATTTCAAATGTTAGCAATTAAGTGTGGTAGTAATAAGGTGAACATTAAGGTTGTTATGAATTACAAATATCTAAAAAATAAAAATAAGTGCATCTTTACAAGCTACCAAAACAGAAACTCAGTAATAATAATAATATCATTATCACAATTGCATGTTATATTGTAAGGTAGACCGTACAATAATCCATATAGAGAAAACCCCAATAATCATATGGCCCCCCTATGAGGAAGTAGTGGCAATAGTGGGAAGGGAAAACTCCCTTTTAACAGGAAGAAACCTCCGGCTGAACCGAGCTCAGGGCTCAACCTCGATGACCGGTTGAGGGGAGGGGAGGAAGACAAGACAAAAGACATGCTGTGGAAAGGAGTCAGGTCATTAAGATAAGATGGGGCCTGATTATTCAAGACCTTGTATGTGAGGAGCATTTTGAAATCAACTCTGGATTTAACAGCCAATGAAGGGAAGCCAATATAGGAGAGAAAGGCTCTCTTTCTAGTCCCTGTCAGGACTCTTGCTGCAGCATTTTGGATTAACTGAAGGCCTTTCAGGAAGTTTTTAGGACATCTTGATAATAATGAATTACAGTAGTCCACACTAGAAGTAATAAATGCATGAGCTAGTTTTTCAGCGTCATTCTTAGACAGGATATTTCTAATTTTAAAGGTGTTGCGCAAATGGAAGAACGCAGTCCTACATATTTGTTTAATATGTGCATTGAATGACATATCCTGATCAAAAATGACTCCAAGGTTCCTCACAGTGTTACTGGAGGCCAAGGTAATGCCATCTACAGTAAGTATCTGGTTAGATAACATATTTCCAAGATTTCTAGGGCCAATAACTTCAGTTTTATCTGAATTTAGAAGCAGGACGTTAGATGTCCTCCAGGTCTTTGTATCTTTAAGACATTCCTGCAGTTTAACTAATTTGTGTTTGTTATCTGGCTTCATGGATAGATAAATAACAGTGAATATGTATGCTATGCCTTCTAATGATACACCTATAATGCAAACAGAACTGGTCATAGCACAGAGCCTGTCGACGTCCATAAATAACCTTAGTGTGTGAAAAGGACTTGCCATTTATATGAACAAATTGGAGTCTAATAAATAGATATGGAACAAACCATTGCAGTTCAGTACCTGTAATACCTGCAGCATGCTCTAATTTTTCCTTATAGAATATTATAGTCAACAGTATCGATTACACAACAGAAAATGCTTATATTTTTACATTCAAAACGTTATATTTATGATTTTATTTAATGCCATTAATGCATGTGGCCTGCTATCTCAACATTTCCCCACATGCAAATGCTGAAGAAATCCAAAGAATTTCTTTTCTGTGCTCACTTTGAGCAATGTGATTGAATGCATTGCAAATTACAGTTAAGAGAACCTAATTGTGTAATTTTACAAACAGAAGTTCAGATCCCAGATCATCAACAATAATAACCCAAATAATAATAAAAATAATAATAACCCAAAATACAGCCTTATAGTATGAGTTACTTGCTCCTCCTCAAATCTGTGTTAGTCTCCAGTTGTCGCACCAACAACCACGAGTAAACTTTCCAGGGTAGGTGGACAAAACCAAGCAAACAAATTGCTTTTGGAAACAATCCATTTATTTTCAGAACTTGCACTCAGTTATAGTCAATAACTTAAATCACTCAATTATTTATTATTTTGGTCATTTCACCGAGTGAGTGAGTGAGTGAGTGAGTGAGTGCAACCATGTGAATGAACATGATTCGAGTGGGTGATTCATGGTGAAATCTGCGAGATGAAAAATGGGTGGCTGAAAACCGTCTCACATCTTGTGAGGGAATGGTGCATGTTCAGTGATTCATCCTCTGAACATAATAGTGAATCTAAGACCTGAGTGATAGCCAGGGGCTTAAACCAGGCCCAACAAGTCGAGTGTGTCAGTTAAAAACACTTGAAACCAAAGTCAGGAAAACTTTCAAAATATTAGCAATTATAAACACATGGCAAAGTGAAAAGACAAGGTTGTATTTCAGCTCAGTGAGTGTAACTAAGTTGGTCTGAGTTCTGGTCAAAAACACTGGATACCTTGAGAAAACCTGACACATTGCCAGGTTCAACTCTTCAATGACCCATTGTGGAAACCTTTTCTCATTTGCAGGGAAGAAACAGCTGCTGCTCTGCTGTGGAAATAACATCAGGGAAATGATCTGGGAGAAAATCAGCTTGACCAACAGCTGTGCACTCTAAAGTGCTCTCTCTCAGTTGAGATGTGAGGCAGATAGACGGAATGCAGGCCTGAATGGGTTCCCTGTTTCTGCTTTACTCACACTAAGCCTTTAGAGGATCACAGGCAGCAGCAGTGTGTATTTTAATATGCAGCTGAACTACATCAACAATTCCACAGGAATTTGCATTTTGGCCATTTCATTCTCAAACTGCTTCCATTCCAAGCAAAATAAGCTGATCGGATAGTTGGATATCAAAGCAATGACTATAGTAAACATAGTGCCAGTGTTTGCTTACCAATTGCATTCTGTACAACTTACTGCTCTATCGTTCTGTCAAGTCAAGGTTTGTCAAGTTTTCCACTGTTTGGTTAATTCAGTAAAATGTATCTAAATAGAACGCAGACGTTATTTTACTTTGTTACATTGCTGATAACCAGAGGTTTGTGCTTAAGTCAGATTTAATTTACAAAAATGCCAACTTAATACCTGATTCCCCTGAGCACCAAATCATTTCTTGAAATTCAAATATTTATATGCCCCCTTAAATTAGCACTTCAATGGCAGACTGTGCATTTGAAAGAACTACATCTGAGCTGTAAAAAAGAACAATTTTAGTATTTCAGTATTCAAAGAACTAAAATGTGCAACTAACTAAATTAGCCAAAGTAAGGCTTAAGAACAGATTTCCTTTGGTGAATTGACTTAGACTCAAACTTTTTCTGATTTTCTTTGGGTTTTTTTTGCCACAACAAAAACTTTGAAGTTATGTTGGCAATAGCCTCTGTTCCTTATTAACCTTTTTGCAATCATCCATAAACAGGGAGAAACTGCACATCTGTATTCCTCCCCACCAAAAAAAAGGAACTGCATGTATTCCCACTCCGAATAGCTGCATTAGTTAAATGCATACTATGTTGCACTGTGACTACACCCACTGTTTGAGCTACAAAATTGGTTGTTCTGGCTTCAGTATGTCACACATATATATGAATTCATATGTTTTTAAAATGAAGGTAAGTGAAGCTCCGTGAAATTCTGAAACATATGCCTTTCACAGCTGCTTCAATGAAGCCACAGTGAAACTGAGCACAATATTGCCATTTATCTGAAGTCACAGTGCTTAACTTCATATTTTATCAAGACTGACAGTTAAGCCAGCACCACCTGGGTTTCACTTAAAGTCATAGGCTGTATACACTCATCAGCCACTTCATTAGGTATATCTTGCTATTACTTAAAACTAGGGCTGTTCGATATAACGATATATATCGGATGACGATATAAAAACGTCTATCGTTTCAATTTATGCTATCGTTTGTTTCGTGGTGTCACAAAATAAACTGTTTACGGCAATATTTTTTCATCGTTTTGATGGTCACTGTAGTGGCTATATTCATTTCTTAAAGTTCTCTCTTTTTCTTATATTTACTATAACCACACTACAGACGGACAAGCGCCTGTCGTTAGCAACAACGACGGTAACGCCATCGCGTGTCCGCTTGTTTATGTTCCACATAAACCTTTCACAATAAAGCTCAAGATCCTGTTAAAACTTTTCAAAACTGAATCACGTGAAAGAGCAGATTATTTACGGATGAGAAGTAAGAAAGAGCCGCCAGGTGCTAAAAAAACAAACAAACCTTAGACTCAAACGTTAGAACAGGCTTTTCCCCGCAGCACGTTGTGTAATAAATACTCACAAAGAAAACGGCGGCCGTTACAACTTATGTCTAAAAATGTATCGTTTCATGCATCAGTTAAAACACTCGACTCCAGGTACGCGACGCGCAGCTGGAAACACTTCACGCAAGTCCAGCTGCCCGAGAGTCACAGAATTTACAGAAAATGTTACATTTTTGTGATTTATATCGTTATTGGGACGATAGAATTCTTATATTGGGATATGAGATTTTGGTCATATCGCACAGCCCTACTTGAAACTGCTTTAGTTCAATGTGTTATAGATTCAACCGGATGCTGAAAGCATTCCTCAGAAATTATGATTCATATTGCACTGATAGCATCTCATAGTTGTTGCAGATTTCACATCTGTGATGTGACTCTCACATTCCACAGCATACCAAAAGCAGTGGATTGAAATCTGGTGGCTTTAGAAGCCATTTGAGGACAGTGACATGTTAAAGAAACCAGTTTTAAGATGATTTGAACTTTATTACATGGTCCTTCTGTGCTGGAAACAGCCATCAGAGGATGGACACATGGAAGATGGTTATCAATAATGCTCGTGATCAGCAACAATATTCAAGGAAGCCTGTGGTGTTTAAACAATACTCAGCTGGTACTAACAGGTCTAAAGCATGCTAAAACACTATCCCCCACACCATTAAACTGCCACCACCAGGCTGACCCATTGACATGAGGCAGAATGAATTTATGCTTTCAGGTTGTTTATGCCAAATTCTGACCCTACCACCCAAATGTCACAGCACAAATTTAGATTCATAAGATCAGATAACATCATTTTAAAATATTTTTTGCCCCATAGCCTGAGTTTCCTGTTTGTAGCTGACAGGATTGGCATCAGATGTGGTTTTCCACTGTTTTGACCCATCTGCTTAAAGATTCGATGGGTTTTCCACATGCTCTTCTGCATAGCTTGGCTTCAATGAGTGTTTGAGTTACTACTGCTTTCCTATCTGCCTGTCAGCCATTCCCCTCTGGCCTCTGGCATCAACAAGGAATTTTCTTCCAGAGAACTGCAGCTTACTGGATATTTTCTCTTTTTCAGATCATTTCCCCTCAATCCTAGAGATGGTTATTGGAAAAATCCCAGATCAGTTTCTGAAATACTTAGACCAGCATATCAGCACCAACAGCATGAAAGTCACTTAAATCACCGTTCTTCCCCATTCAGATGCTCAATTTGAACTTCAGCATACATAACTAAATGCATCAAGTTGCTGCCATGTGAATGGTCGATTAGATATTTGTGTTAACAAGCAGCTGAACAAGTGTGCCAAATGAATTGGCCAGTGAGTGAACCTACACAGGTCATATCAAAACACAACACATCTTTACGGGGTGGATTCTGCAGGTCTTAATATTTTTGGGTGATTTTATTACTTTGAGTTGTTGTGTGATTTAAAAGAAAACAAAAAAACCTTACATTTAATGACCAACATAAGAACAGATCAGCTCTCACGCAAGCAACAAAATTAAACAAAACCTACTTGGACGTTTAGAGAAGTGAGAAATACTTTAATACAGATGCAGTTAAGGCTGCTGGCTAGAAATAAAAAAAATAAAATAAAAAATAGTTGAGTAGATATTTCATATAGATACATGAGTGTTACTACTTCTCATATATCATCTTTAAATTGATAAATAAATCTTAATTTATCTTCTCTAATCTCAGAGTTTTCAAAAGAAGAACCTATTCTCTTACACGGCACACTGTTGAGAAAATATCAATGCTTGTCATCGAGACACAACATACTTTTCCTGAGTAAGATTTGTAAAACTCTATCACAGCACATCATGTCTACTCGAACATAACTCTAGCAAATGCCTAGACTAATGCTGATGTATAAAAACATGAAACCAGCCAAACTGGGTGTTATTAAGAAAAGGTCTTAGGATCCTCTAAGACAAAATTTCCCTTAGATAACATATGCACATAACTTTCACTTTAAGTTTGTAACATGAAATTCAACCATGAAGATTTAACAAAAATCCTACACAATAATCTGTCACATCTGGCCTTGATATCAATGCTTGTTTCATTTCTAAATGAAATAAAGAGAATGAAACAAAGTTTAATCTTCAGGCTACTCAGTGAACACAGTATGCAAATAAATATTTCCCTTTATCAAATAGTTTTTCATTATTTCAATGAGGCACATCATTGGCGAGCATCTTACTGTATGGCCTACATGTGAGGCACCTTTGTTTGTATTTTTATGGCACCTTTGTTTAACAGTTTTGATCTGAACAGTAATTGCTTCTGCTGGCTCACATGCACTGCATGCCATGCAGTATTGTGCAGTTTCACAGCTGTATGTTGACCTCCTGATTAATTAAATAATCTATCCTCAAGCAAACTAATGGACTTGTTGGTCAGTGTCGTTTCATCATTCACAAATCTGTACCCGAACAGCTTCATGGTGGGTCCACACACTCTCTGAACTACCTGAGCCAATGTAAAGGGAATTGTAAATCTCCATTTCTCTGCCTGCTCTGATGAGTTCTTCTGAGTGGAGTAAATCCCGCTGGCTTTCTGTGTGGTCTGGGTGTTCCTCAGTATCCACTCCCTGGCCAGGGAACTAAATGGTATCCCTGCAAACTTGTACATCTCCTCTGCCTTTTGCATAGGGTAGAGGGCGATATCCTCATAGCGGACCAGCATGTAGCGGTTCCTGAGCCAGTGAGGTTGGCTCAGTCCAACCTCTGCAGACATCCTAATGTGATCACAGTTTCCTTTGAGCCTCTTCACCTCCTCATCATCTTCGGGCACCTGGCCGCTCTGCGCCCAGGCCTTCCACGTGTGATATTTTGAAGAGAACGCCACCATGCGCGATGCTAAGATAGCTCTTGGATCTCGAACTAGCTGGATAACTTTGATATCCAAGCGAGGGTCCTCTACCAAAGGCTGCAGTGTGTCCAGCTGATGTACACGAACAGTCTTAATGGCATGGTGTTGTTTGGAAAGGCAGGATTCAGATGCAAGAGTTAGGTTCAGTGGCCCACAGCGACGACTCTTACAGTGATACCTAAAACAAGACCATAACGTTTTTAAATGATAAAAAGCATTTTACAAAACTGAATAGTGGGAATATTAATATTTCATGCATATACTAAATTAATATTTTTTCTCTGTTGTCATGCAGAAGAACATTGGGAATATTATTAATAAGGCACAGAGACGATAGCTTAGTGTTAAAGTAGTGTCATGACCATCAGGCCTTCCTTTTGCAGCTGCATAAATAAAGATTACAGGCTTGATTAGCAGCACAGGGATTTGTAACTTATACAATACCTCTCAAAAACATCTCTGATTACAGGACTGCAGACCCGTTCTTCACAGAGTGATAAACTAGACTCTCTGCGGAAAAGAGATGGGGTGACATGGTCCTGAGGTGGGGGAGAGATGAACTTCTCAAGAGGTGAGAAATCACACAGGAAAAGCCCCTGGAGTACATCTCGGTAAATTCCCGACAACACTGTCCCATTGTTTGCCTCTGCAGCCGGGGTCAGCATGCGCTCGACATGCCACAGTGGCTCAAACAGATAGAACATGTTCTCCCCGTGCTGGTTAAAAAATTCCCCCACAAATGAGGAACCTGTCCGTGTGGTGGCCAAGAGTAATACGTGCTTACGGCCACCGGCGTAGCTGTATGTCCCCAAATCATCTAGTTCTTCCTCCTCTTCTTCCTCTGAGAAATTTGAGTTATCCCTCTTTGTACCAGAGAGTCGCGACAGCAACATTTTGAGTGCCATCAGGGAGCCCTTTTGTGTTATGTTGCTGAAATCCTGCTGCTGCGGAATCTGCCTCTGGATCAATCTGTCAGAGACCCTGACAAGATAAATAGACTTCATTATAAAATATCCATTGGCAAACCATAAGGTGTTACATTTTATTCTTTTTTTTATATATTTTATTTAGCTGATAGTTGCATTTATGTCTGAGTTATAACTAAAACAACCAGCAAGGGTGAAAGCACTTTTGAGGCACAGAGGATTTTTATAAGGTAAAAAGATATATATCTGTATATAGCCTACAGGAAGGCAGAACCCCGATCAGTTATCAGTGACACTGACACATGAGGCCACCTTCCAAAGCATGGTACAACTACAACCCAGTCCTTTCAAAATAAAAGTACATAACAAATTAAAACAAAAGAAATTATAAATTTCCTTCACAAAAACATGACTAAAACACACAACAGTACAATAACACAAAATATTTACAACTGCTAATCCAAGCAAACCTACCTAAAGATCTACCCTTTGGCCCCCAACTTGATTCATAGATGACCGATTCAGAGAAGACCATCTCTGAATCGAGGAGGCGGCCTAAGGATAGATCTTTCACCATCTTACAATGCTGTGATTGCAGCCATTCCCCAACTATCTGTGAATGGTACTCATGGCCATTGATCAATGGCCGCTGATCAATGGGGTTGTTGATCAATGGTCATGACAGTTTGCATATTAATGATCAATGAACTAACCTCACAGCCCACTGTTCGTCAGTGGTGCTGGTTTCCGTCATTGTGCAAATGTATTGTTTATAAGGTTGGGGAAACCTGCAGTCCGCTGAGACTAAAGAAGTCACTTGGATGAGTGCCAAAACGTTTCTCCCACTGAAAACGCTACGTCCAGATGAACAGACTCAACCTTTTGGAATTTACTTACCTGGATGATTGAGCATGCATCACGACATTCAATCTGAGTTAATTATGTTCAGCAGTGTCTTGTCCTCAAGTCTGCCTCCTCTGGCCTACCAGCGCTTACAGTGTATATTTTTATATTTCTGTCTATTTGTCCTTCTTTTGTGTGTGTGCCTTCACAGTGAAGTGGCTAATACATTTTCTTGGCAAGCCTCAGATCACTGGTTTGATTCCAGCTGAAAGTGTCCCTGCATCTACTCTGGCGTGATCCCTGTTTGAATTCAGTTTTCTTCCCTTTGACCTAAAAAATGTTTCATTTTTTTTATTTTGACAACCTTGAGTCCTGCTTTTGGCTCCTTACTCTCTACACATCTTGACACTGTACCATTTTATCTTTTTTAGATAGGGTTTCTTATCTATCTTATCTATCTTTTCATAATTATCTTAACACAGTTTTCTCAAAAAAACCTTCAGCATGGAAACAAAACCTTAATATGATAAAGGCTTGAAACTCTCCCTGTGAGACAACTCACACCTGAGAATTATATCCTCCCCGGCTTTATGCTGCTTTAGGGTTAAGATTATTGTTCTTATGATTGTTAAATCAAGAAGGTGCATTCATCTGAAGCACAGAAACATCTTGGCAAGCACATCTGGGCAGGGCAACACCACATCTGAAGTCTTTACATCAAGGCAAGCTAAGCTAAGGTAGACTGCTGGGTCTTAATATGTATTTTTATTGGTAAGAAAGGAAACACACCTCCCAAAAAGTACAAGATCCCTTTAGCTTTCCTCAGATTTGCACAAATATAATATAAAATTTAGCAGATTATTACACACTCTTCTCCATACTCTTACCTAGAGAGGATGTTGCTTTCCTTTTCAATGATGACCAGGGCCACAATAAAGATAAAGACGATTGCATACTTGGTCTTCATTCTTAAGTCTTCCCTTTGCAATGTGAGCTCTACAGTGCTGTTCTTTGGGTCATAGCTTGTCATGCAGAGGCTTCATTCTAAAGAAAGAAAAAAAAAAGACAAATAAAAATAGGATCTTAGTTCTTGTGCTATTTGTCACAGAGCTTCCTTAGTGCTTAAAGACAAACCGAAACATAACCAGTCTATTTTTAATCTCTAACCAATATGTGGTTGCATTTGTGCTGCTCTGACATTTCAACTATATTGAGGTGCTTGTGCAACAGCAACAGCTTTTACAAATTTGTTTGTCTTATTTCTTAGAGCAACAGAAAATGACACTATTGGTTTTCACCAGGATTGGAGAATGGCATAAGTTAAAAGACAAATGTTGGAACAGGCAACAGAGACCTACAGCCGAGGCCTGGGTTCAAATCTGTCTCACTCTGCATGTGTCAAATAAAGGCTAAAAAAAAAAGGGGGGGGGACAAAAACAGGAGGTACAGGGGCTAAAACAGTCTGACTGCAAAGTAGTCCTTTAACACTTAATTCAGCATTAAGCCAAATACAAGACATCGTGGGAAACTGAGTAGAGCTTTACACATATTATAACTGTCTCTGTTGATGAATTGGGTCATCTTATCATCATCTTATCACCAGCATGTCATTCTTAGAAACCAAAAGCTTTCCCATGCCGTGGAGTAACCTTTAAGACACAAGCCTCAGCAGGTTTTCAGTTCAGTAATCTTCAATTCTAACTCTCAATTTTTTTTTTAAATTTATCAGCATAGACAGCTGGGTAAGTCGGAGCATGATATTTTCCAATTCTATTCAGTGTCATTAGCTAAAGTAGTAATCCTTCCATGCTTTGGGAATATTGAGCTGTGCTGGCATGGATAACAAGGAAAACCAGTTAGGAAGACATACCACACTGGTGTCATAGTGCTCCTCTGAAAACAAGTTAACCATATTGACAATGAATTTTAATTGAAATCATTCAGCACAACAAATTTCTTAACTCTGAATAATGCCGTTTCCGTGTTGCTGAGAAAGAAATGTAGACACGCACGCACATGCCATTTGGTCCTGTCAGGAGAGTGAATAATTTCTACAAAGCATATAATTAAAGGAAAAAATACAATTTTCAAGTAGTTTGTGAAATGATTGTGTGCTCCGTGAGTAAATATCCCCCAATTATCTTAGTTTAATACGGCAAAGCCGTCAAACTGTCAGGCTGAAGCGCTTGAGATGAGCACTTTTACATATTCAAGAGTCACTGGAGCGTTTGGCAAATCTGACTATCTGCTCAGGCAGAAACACACATCACTCTGTTTATCATCTCACTACAAATTACATTAATGGCTGCCTTCAAAGCCTCCGAGCAGCATCTCATGGAGATGTTAAAAGCCAAAAAGTCTCACTGAAAGATTTGCTGTTCCTGCAGGAGTGCAAGTGTAAACAATAAGGTGCTATAGGCAAATACTGAGAGCCATTATAGTTTGCACAGGTGTTATTATTTCTATGTAACTGACTGACTTTAATTTCACTGTTTACCACTGTTTCACACTTGCACCCCTCTATGTGTGGTGTGCTCAACACTATGGCACTGGCAGTCGTTCATGGGGGAGGGGGATTTTAATTCAGTGTAATTTGTACCATCTACTGATCCAGAATAAATACAGACTACTGCATACTTCTGCACAGTATTAATACAGTATATAATGAGCAGGAATCAAAGCATTATTCCTTCATATATTCGATTTATTTAAATAAGAAATTGATATGTGTAATGGAAAGTGGGCTAAACGGAAATGCAGCTTATTGCAGCATATTTCTGCTGTTATCACAGAAAACAAACCGCGCATTTGAGGTTGAAACAATAGGTTAGCAAACTCAATTCAACATCCTTTTTAGCAAAAGGAAGAGGATGTTTACAAGCCCGTGCGATTCGACGGCTCTGCATATGCGCTGTTTAACCATTTCGCGATTTGCAGCCACTAAAATGAGAAGCGGGGATGTTCAGATGGTGTGTCTTACAAACCTTTGTTTGGCCTCTTGGTGAGTTCAAGTGAAATGTCCCTGATTTGTGAGAAATACCGTCCTTTCGTAGCATCCTGCTGCTTTGTCTCGGAGATGGACGCACGGCTTCATTGTACTATCCCCGGTTTCGGGCTGCTCTCCTCCACCAGATGTAGCACAGAGGCTTCGTACAGAAACATTGATATACGAAGACTAAAAAGAGTGACCAGTGCGAAAGCATATGTATATATATCCTTTTTTAAATTAAATCTGACTGATTTAAAAAAGTAAAGCAAAAAGAGAGGAAACGATAAACCGCATAAAAGTAATTAAGCACGGTGTTGCCTAAATATAGTTAAAGCGTAGTATTTCCTCTTACAAAACTTTTTCTCCAACTTTTCTCTCGTGCTGGACACCACGACACGAAGAGCGAGCTGGCCACGCTTCACAGCACCCCTAACTCTCGCCCGGACAGCCTGTGTTGGTTGGCAAGGTCACGTGATTCCAACGAACCTTTCCTATTAAAATAACCTCCTGTCAGAGGTAAAGCCTCGTGGCGCTGCGCGAATCATTCATGCTAAAGTGGGCTATAGTAAAACTTATTGTGTACTGAAATAGCTCCTAAAAAATTTAATGTATAAATAAATGTACTTTGTTGATGTTTGTCTTTAAGTTGCAGTCAATGTGGTCATGACATGACTAAGCTGCTCACCACACCGGATCATCTGCCACCATTTCACCCTATCTTATCCTCCTCTGTGACACCAGTCTCCTTCATGTCCTCCTTCAGTATGCATGAATCTTCTCTGTGGTCTTCCTCATTTCCTCCTGCCTGGCAGCTCCATTTTTAACATCCTTTGTCCAACGTATCCTTTATCCCTTCTCTGTACATGTCCAAACCATCACAGCATCCCTTCTCTTTGTCTTCATACCACTCAACCTGAACTGTCCCTGTGATATATTCATTTCTAATCTTGTCCTTGTCCCAGTCACTCCCAATGAATGAGCTGAGCCTATTCTTCTGCTGTAGACCACAAGAAAATAATTCAAACAAAGAAAAACGAGAAAGCACTCTTTGCTTTCGATTGTTGCAGTGTAAAATAATTCATTTCTTACAGGTGAGACTTTGCAGATGTACTCCTGTGTATATCCTGCTGCACTGGTTTGATTACTGTATAGCTATATTTGGTAGGGGTAGGTTAAGCAGCTCGTTTTATTAGCATCCTATCTTGCTACTTTGAAGAGCAGTGCTGACCTTTACACTGCAAGAAACAACAGAGCACAGCAAAAAAGGCTTTTTGCAGATGCTGTAGCTTTCATAAGCTATTTATTTCCTGTTATTCAAGCATGTCACAAAAGCAGGTGTGTGTATTTAGTTAGTATTGCCTCAATTTCACAGAGCCGGTCGATTTTCAAAGAACTTGCATGGAATCATAATGCAGTATGTTGAGTATTGCAGCATCGACAGCGATCAACTCGAAGGGAAATGATGACGGAGGCAAAAATGTCCTTAATATTTTATGAACTTTATTCCTCTTCAACACACGGCAAAAACTTTTCTCATAGGTGCCGTATCTATTTCTCTTCTTCTTCTGTTTTAGGAACGTACAATGAAACAGTGCCTCCTTGTGGTGAGCACTAAAACACTGTCTCTGTTAAACCACAGTAACCATAATGCAGTTAAACACTGTACAACATGAGTACACACAATGAATATCTTAACACCCCCTCTTGTACTCAGGTTGCTGGAATCAAAGAAAAGTTGTACAATAAACGATAAACAGTTGTACAATCTCTACCACACTTCCTTTTTTCTTTTTCTCTCCTTTTTTTTTCTTTTAAGCACCAAACATAACGTTAGCAAACTTAGCAAGTTTTAGCTTAGAAACAGGTTTGGTCATAACATCTGCAACCATTTCTTCAGTGGTGCAATATAACAGACACATTTTCTCTTCATTTACAATGGACCTTACAAAATGATATTTAATGTCCACATGTTTGCACCTCTGTCGGCTCACAGGGTTTTTAGCCAGGGCAATTGTTCCCTGGTTGTCCTCGTACACTATTGTTTGAGTGTAGCTGTAGTCATCTATACCTTTCAAAAGCTGTTCTAAATATATACTGTTACGGCCCTAGCTGGGCCTCCTGATACTGCCCTTGTGTGGGCGCGGTGTTTTTCTCCACCTCCTCCTCTTTTGCTCCACCCCCCGTCTCTCTCTTGCTCTTCTCTCTCCCCAGGACACAGCTGCTGCTCATTGGACTCATTTACCACCTGGGCCCAGTCAGCAATCACCTCTCGGAGGTCATATAAGCTGGGGATGAGCTGTGAACAGGGTGGGGTGTTCTCTGGTGTCTCGGTGTTGTGTGTGATTAGCCTGCTCAAAGTGTGGAGTTGTGGAAACAGCATAGCTGCTTTGCGTGAGTAGTGTGGGCTTGTGGGCCTTGGCAGCAGTAAAGCCAGCTGCTGTTAGTGACAGGGTGAGCTTGTGGGCCCCTGGAAGTACCTCCTCGTGGTGTGGAGTTTTTGTTTGGTTGTTGTGTTCTTTGTTGTTGCAACCCTTTTTCTCTTCTTCCAAGTGTTATTGGTAAAACGGCGTTGCCGGCTCTTTATGTTAAGATGATCTATAATAAAGACTATTTTATTTACTGAAAACACTGGTCTGTTTTCCTTTCATTCTGTTCTGGACTCATTTGTTACTGGTCCCCTCACTCACATGCCTAGACCCTTTCGGGGGGAACGTAACAAAGTGGGGGCTCGTCCGGGATATGACTGGAAGGAACAGCAATTGAGTTTTAGTGAGTTGTTTGCCGGTGGCTTGTTTAGTTGTATTGTATCTGCTGCGCTCTCTCTCCAGTTAGCAAAGGGGAGTGTCTAGCTGAGCGTAAGCTCCTCCTTCAGGCACTCATTTTTTATTTTTCCTTTATTATTTTCGGAGTAATCCCGGGTGGGGATTAGTTCCCTGTCGGGGGTAGGCTTGTCGGTGCTTTGTGCACTTGACGCTTAGCCTTTAAAGTTGCCTCGAGCCTGGTACACTCCAGAAGCTAACTAGGCTAAGATTTTAGTAGGCAGGTCTGGGGAGAGGGTTGGCGGTATTTTTATTTATTGGTTAACCTGTGGCCACGCTTTTCCCGCCTGTTTCTCATTTGTGTATTGGAGGTGGTGCTTCTTTGTTGTTATTGTTAGCCTCAGGTAGTTTTTGTTTTAGAGTCAATGGCTACCTTTGATATTGCAGTGTTTAAGGGTGAGCGTGGTGCAGCGTCTCAGCCCGTTCTGCAGGCGCCAGCTCAAGCTGTAGGTCCATTGGTGTCGACACCTGTTGATCAGGGGCTGCCTGAGAACAAACCCATGACAGTGCTCGAAGCTGGATGCTAAGCTCCGTGTCCGTCTGGCTCGTCTCCAGCTGGAGAAGGAGCAGCGTGAGAGAGAGTTCCAGCTGAAAAGGGAGCTAGAGCTTAGGCGTTTGGACGTGGAACTGGCTAGGGCTAGGGAGGTCGAATTGAGGAAGGTGGAGGTGGAGGCAGAGACAGCTGTGAGGTTGCGACAGCTGGAACTCCGGCAGGTTTCCCTTCCTCCGACCGCCTCCATTCGTCAGGCGGACACCCCGTTTGACGTAGGGAAAAACAGTCGTCTGGTTCCGATGTTCCGTGACACTGAGGTCGACAGCTACTTCGAGTCGTTTGAACGAATAGCCACGGCCTTGCACTGGCCACGGGATTCATGGGCCATTTTGCTCCAATGTAAGCTGGCGGGTAAGGCTCAAGAAGTCTGTTCCTCGTTGTCAGCTGAGGACAGCTTGGACTATGACAAGCTGAAAAGGGCTATCCTGCTGGCCTATGAGCTGGTCCCAGAAGCCTATAGGCAGCGTTTCCGGGGGTTGAGAAGAGGTCAGGGTCAGTCCTATCTTGATTTCGCCAGGGAAAAAGGTGTTCTTTTCGATCGGTGGTGTGCGGCCTGCAAAGCCACTGACCTGGCTTCGATCCGGGAACTAATGCTCATAGAGGAATTTAAGAACTGCATTGCTGAGCGCATCGCGGTATATATTAATGAACAGAAGGTTTCCTCATTACAGCATGCTGCAACACTGGCTGATGAGTTTGCCCTCATCCATAAAACCAGTGTCATTAAGCACGACCGACGCGATGACCTAGTGAAGGTTAGTGATGTGCCAGCTAGACAGTACCCAAAGGGTGAGGTACTTGTGTCCCATTCAAAGGCAAAAAGAAAGTGTTTTTTCTGTTTAAAGTCTGGCCATTTAATAGCAGATTGTGGGGCCTACAAACAGAAACAGTCAGTCTTGGGAGTTAGGAGTGTGCCAGCTAACAAAGTCAATACAGGCGTGGTTTCAAGAGCCAAAACAAAGCTCTGTTTCTTCTGCCACAAACCTGGCCACCTGGTTGCTCACTGTTTGAAAGCAAACTCAAAGCAAAATCGATCTGTTTTCAAAAGAGTGAACTGTGGTTCACAAACCGACAAAGTTGCCAGTCCTAGGCAACAGTTGGAGCATAATTGCTCAGTGGTGTCATTTGGTCACTGTCAGAGATCAACTAATTGTAATCTGCCACCTGATGACGGTCTCTCGGGTCCAGATGACCTACAGTGTGATAGATTGTGTGTGACACAACCATTTCAACCTGCACCTCTGGCTAACCCGCATGCCTTTCGCCATGACCTAGTGAAGAAGCATCAGAGAAGTGATGCTGTACGGCCTTTTAGCTGCCTGATGGGTCCTCCATATGTGATGGCTCAAACACCTGGCTATCACTTGAGACACTATGTTGAGGGACTTGAGCCAACCCCGTTCAGTGTTTTCAAACCCTCAGAAAGGTCTTGGCAGAGTTGGCAGGGTATGCGTGCATGGTAGGTGATATGTTTAAAAGCTGGGTAGGACGTTCTATGACAAACCACTGGTTTGTATTTATGGGAGGGGGTGTTACGGCCCTAGCTGGGCCTCCTGATACTGCCCTTGTGTGGGCGCGGTGTTTTTCTCCACCTCCTCCTCTTTTGCTCCACCCCCCGTCTCTCTCTTGCTCTTCTCTCTCCCCAGGACACAGCTGCTGCTCATTGGACTCATTTACCACCTGGGCCCAGTCAGCAATCACCTCTCGGAGGTCATATAAGCTGGGGATGAGCTGTGAACAGGGTGGGGTGTTCTCTGGTGTCTCTGCGTTGTGTGTGGTTAACCTGCTCAAAGTGTGGAGTTGTGGAAACAGCATAGCTGCTTTGCGTGAGTAGTGTGGGCTTGTGAAAACAGCATAGCTGCTTTGCGTGAGTAGTGTGGGCTTGTGAGCCTTGCCTGCTCAAAGTGTGGAGTTGTGGAAACAGCATAGCTGCTTTGCGTGAGTAGTGTGGGCTTGTGAAAACAGCATAGCTGCTTTGCATGAGTAGTGTGGGCTTGTGAGCCTTGCCTGCTCAAAGTGTGGAGTTGTGGAAACAGCATAGCTGCTTTGCGTGAGTAGTGTGGGCTTGTGAGCCTTGCCTGCTCAAAGTGTGGAGTTGTGGAAACAGCATAGCTGCTTTGCGTGAGTAGTGTGGGCTTGTGAAAACAGCATAGCTGCTTTGCGTGAGTAGTGTGGGCTTGTGAGCCTTGCCTGCTCAAAGTGTGGAGTTGTGGAAACAGCATAGCTGCTTTGCGTGAGTAGTGTGGGCTTGTGAGCCTTGGCAGCAGCAAAGCCAGCTGCTGTTAGTGACAGGGTGAGCTTGTGGGCCCCTGGAAGTACCTCCTCGTGGTGTGGAGTTTTTGTTTGGTTGTTGTGTTCTTTATTGTTGCAACCCTTTTTCTCTTTTTCCAAGTGTTATTGGTAAAACGGCGTTGCCGGCTCTTTATGTTAAGATGATCTATAATAAAGACTATTTTATTTACTGAAAACACTGGTCTGTTTTCCTTTCATTCTGTTCTTGACTCATTTGTTACTGGTCCCCTCACTCACATGCCTAGACCCTTTCGGGGGGAACGTAACATATACACTCTTGCATTGTGGAAGCCAGAGCCATATACTCTGCTTCACAGGTAGAGAGCGCCACAGTGGGCTGTTTCTTGGTCTTCCATGAAACTAAAGAACTGTTGTTACATAGACGTACACAGTAACCAGTAGTGCTGCGTCTGTCGGCAGTGTCACCTGCCCAGTCAGCATCACTGTAGGCCACTAGACCCAAATTTTCATCTGTGTTTCTTCTAAAACACAACTTCTTATCTTTGGACCCTTTGAGATATCTCAACACATGTTTCACAGTTCCCCACTGTTCTTCTGTAGGCTCATGGAAATGTTGCGATAACTTGCTTACCACAAAACTCAGGTCAGGACGGGTACCTGATGCAAGGTATATAAGACTGCCTACAGCCTCTCTATACATCCTCACATCTCTTATCTTAGTAGCACCTTCTGTGTGACACAACTTCTGATCACAGGGAGTTCCTCTGGGTTTACAGTTCTGCATGTTAAACCTCATCAGTATCTTGTTGACATAGGTTTCTTGTGACATTGTTACACATCCATCAGACTGAGTGAAATCAATACCCAGAAAATGCTTAAGTCTGCCCAAGTCTTTCATCTTAAATTTGACTGAAAGCATTTCTTTCGCATCCTTCATTACCTTTTCATTGCCAGCAGCAATTATCAGGTCGTCCACCCAGATGATCATAATCACCTTACCATCTTTTGTCTCTTTGGTATAAACACAGTGGTCTGCTGGGTTTTGCCTGAAACTGTTCGCTGTTAGGTATTCATGCAAAATCCTATTCCAGTTACGACCAGATTGTTTTAAACCATACAAGGATTTTTGTAATCTACAGACTAGCCCTTCTCCCTCTTCATAACCTTCTGGCTGATCAATGTAGATTTCATAATCAATGGGAGCGTGTAAATACACTGTCTTCACATCCATTTGGTGAAGTAACAGGTTCTCCTGCGCTGCTTTCTGTAGCAAAACTCTTATGCTAGTTAAGTTGGCTGTTGGTGAGAATGTCTCTCCATAATCTATCCCCGACTGTTGGCTGTAACCCTTGGCTACGAACCTTGCCTTGTATCTGTCGTTTCCCTCAATGTCACTCTTAATGGAATAAACCCACTTTCCCCCCACTGTTTTCTTCCCTTTTGGCAAAGTGGTTAAGGTGAAAGTGTCATTTTCCCGTAACGAGTGGATTTCTTCATCCATGGCTTTGATCCAGTTGTTTGAGTTAGCTGATTCTATGGCTTCCTCAAATGTGTTTGGGACACCACACACTGCCCTGTAGCAGTAGTCTATGGTAGTGTGGATCTCATCGCCGCCACTGTTGGCAGCTACAAAGTCATTTAAATGTCCCGGTTTTCTTCTCTCCCTAAGAGGATACCTTTTGTTGACAAATCCATCACTTGTCACACTTGTCTCTTTTCGTTCACGCTCATCAGGTATACCACTTTGTGGACTTGTGTCTGTCACAATAGGTTCTGGAACCTCATTGTCCTTGTCACCTTTCTCTGAAGGTCTGTTAGCCATAGGCTGTCTTACTCTGCTACAGTCATCATTTAGTTCTCCCTCATCTGTCTGTGTTTGTCTTTCTACATTTACTTTGCTCACAAACTTAACAAGTCTATGTTTCTGAACTTTCTCAGTTTCAGGGTGGTAAACTAAGTAGGCGGGACTGTTCTTATCATAACCTACAAAGAAACCTTGGTCACATTTTGAATCAAGTTTCCCCTTGTCCTGTTTGTATGCATAGCACACAGACCCAAATTTCTGCATTTTTGACAAGTCTGGCTTTTTACCTGTCAGCATTTGGTAGGGTGTTTTCCCTGTTCGCTTATTAAAGCATCTGTTCCGTGTTACAGCAGCAGTTTGAATGGCATAGTTCCATAGGCATTTCGGTAGCTGACTCTCAATTAGCATGCACTTGCCCATCTCGAAAAGAGTACGCCACCCCCTCTCGGCGGTACCGTTCTGATGGGGTGAGTACGGGGCTGATGTCTCATGCTTAATGCCATTTTTCCTTAACAGGGTTTGGAAATCTCTGCATGTGAACTCTGTCCCATTGTCTGATCTAATGCATTTTACGTTGCCATATGGTGCAACATCCGCTAGAAATTTCTCTGTTGCCTGCACTGTATCAGTTTTCGTCTTCAGGAAATATACAAACACTGAGTTTGAATAATCATCAGTGAATGACTGCACATATTTGTACCCATCAATAGATTCAGTGGCTATCGGACCTGCTAAATCTGTGTGTACCATTTGTAAAGGAGCCTTTGCTCTTGTATCAGGATCTCTGTTTCGGGTTTGTGCAAACTTTCCCTGGATACACACTTCACATTCCTTTTCAGGTCTATCAGTTCTCCCCTTAATCTGCATACCGTTAACCACACCTTGCAATCTTACTACATCTTCATAGTTGCAATGACCTAATATCTCATGCCATGCCTGTATGTCATGACAGGTGTTACACTTATCATTACCCTCAACTTCAGTCTGCAAATAGTACAACTTGCCATACACATGAATGTTAAAGTTAGTACCGTCTTTGTGGGTCAACGTGTCCTGCCCTTGTTTAAAGGTGACTGTTGCTCCTAATGCAGTGGCTGACTTTATAGAGAATATGTTCTGGGGGTATGATGGAATAAACAGCGCATCTTTCAGCGTTGCTTTGCGTCGCTGGCCTGTATTGTCAATCAGGAACACCTCTGCGTCCCCCCTCTGTTGGGCGACGCCTCTGCACTGGGTACCGTCTGCCAGTTCTACGCTGTGTGACTCCGGTCTGAACGCGTCGTCGAAGCTCTTGAACTTGGCGATGCTGTTAATGATGTGTGAGGTAGCCCCAGTGTCCACCAACAGGCCTTTCTCCTCAATGCTGTACGCTGACTGCTGGACTTTGATGTCTACGCCCTTAATCCTGAAGGCATAATCTGGCGTTTCTGCTTTGGATCCGTTGCCGCTCTCATCTGCGACCTTCCGCGCGCCATCTTGTTTGTCTTTATGTCTACATGTGGTATCACTGTGTGTGCTGCTTTTGCAATGACTGCACCACGTCCTCCGTCTGCACACTTTTGCTCGGTGGCCTTTTAGTCCACACTTGAAACACACAATGTCCACATCGCTCTTGTATCTGCATTGTGCGCTGGATCTCGTGTGCTCACGCCCGGTTCTTCCTCCTGTTTTCATTACGTTGTCGCTACACTCGGATGCGCTTGACTTTTCAGTGTCTTCGAAACTCCGTAGCTTTGTTTTGAACTCAGCAAATGTCATATCGTCTTTATCGTGAGTAACGTGTATTGCAAATGGCTTAAAACTTTCAGGTAGACCTTTTAAAACCATAGCAATCAATAATCCATCACCTAAAGTCTCACCCGCATTGCGCAGTGCTGTAATGGCGGCCTCTGCTCTGATGACATAGTCTGTGACAGTCTCTTCCCTCTTTTTCTGAAGCGATGATAGCGTGGTGTACAGGTTGATGATTCGGGGCTTCCCCTTTCCAGCGTAGTAGTCCCTCAATATTTCTAATGCTCTTCTCCCATTATCAGGGGCATCTCTCATAATCAGTGAGAGGCTTTTATCGTCCAAAAATTGGATTAACTCGGCGTAAGCGTCAGCGTTCTTCTTACCGTCTGCTGCTACTTCAGCCTCACTGTTCGGTTCCTTCAGAACAGTGGCTTTTAATCCCAACAAGTGCAAATATCCTAGCACCTTAGTTTCCCAAAGTTCATATCTGGTCTCATCTCCGTCAAACATGAGTCGAGGCAGCCTGCTTGCTCCTCGTTGATCCATGTTGCTATTTAGCCGTTAGCCCGCTATCCGTTGTGGCTCCGGATCTTCATGAGAAAAAACTCTTCTTCGAGTCGGCCCTGGGCCCATAACCTGTTGAGTATTGCAGCATCGACAGCGATCAACTCGAAGGGAAATGATGACGGAGGCAAAAATGTCCTTAATATTTTATGAACTTTATTCCTCTTCAACACACGGCAAAAACTTTTCTCATAGGTGCCGTATCTATTTCTCTTCTTCTTCTGTTTTAGGAACGTACAATGAAACAGTGCCTCCTTGTGGTGAGCACTAAAACACTGTCTCTGTTAAACCACAGTAACCATAATGCAGTTAAACACTGTACAACATGAGTACACACAATGAATATCTTAACACAGTACTGTGTACAATGTACTTTCACATTGTCTGTGGGGTGCTGGTAAACATTGCTATTCTTATTATTGTTACGTGTATGCTGGCAAAAAGGTCCAGAACACATCTACAGATGTGGTTGTATAAGTATATAACAGCTGGATACTCACTACTACAGTTGACCCGCTGTTTGAGATAGATGCTTGTGTTTTGTTTTGTTTTTGTTTTGTCTTGTCTCTAAACTGTATCCAAGCAAACGCACGCCAAATAAACAGACCTGTTTATTTTTACATGTAGTGTTTACCATCTGATTTGTACCACTTGGGGGCAGCAAAGTAAAAGCAGAGTATGGAGCAGTGCATCAGAGAGCAAATGCTTAGTTTGAACTCCTCCGTAGGCTCCTGTCAGGGCTTAAAGTGTTTAATTCATTGTGATTTTTTTTTGTCAGATTGCATTGTTATCCTCATTAAACATTTTGGGTTTAAAAGGATCTCAAGCATACCAAAGAATCATATATTTTCATTCCCTGAAAACAACAAACTAGGTAAGCACACCATACCCATATTTTGTGCATTTTTCTGCATATATTAACATTACTTTCGGTTTTAGTTTAATACTGTTGTGAATACTACTTTTTTTTTTTTTTACTGATGCTGTTTTCCTAGATATTTTTTCACTGCTAAACCCTCATTTTAATTTAAAAATTCTTTTATTTATTTATTTTTAATGTAGTCAGGACTCATCCATAATATGGAAATAAAATGTTAATAGATTATATATAAACTGCTTATTGTGCAGATGCTAATGATCATTTTAGTCCACAGTTACTCCAGCAGAAAAAAATGTGCCGTGTATTCATTCTGCAGTTTATGAAAATGAAAGGCTTCTAACCTACAGTATACTGTAGATGGAGAGATTAAAGGCATGACCCAGTTTTAGAGTGGACCAGGACTGAAAGCAAACCTTTGGCCTTGGCAAACCACACTAGAGATTATCAATAATAATCCAAAGGGCCAAAGCTGAAGTGGGGAGCTTGAGAACAGGTGCTCTTGTAGAGATACAAGTACTGTTCAGTTTATTCAAAGTTTCCCTTTCTATTTTTGGTAAATCTCCTTTTCCGCCCAGGTAAATACATGACTTTCCTTTCATTTATTTTTTTTAAGCAGGGGGGAAAGGGCAGCTTGTTTTAACTGGAATTTTATCAATTTATGTTAAACATATCAAGCTCTCCAGATACCGTATAAACCCACAAGTTTGTTTTCAGGGAATAAAAATATATGATTTGAGTGTATCTTTGGTATGCTTGAGATTCTTTCAAACCCAACAAGATTAATCCAAAATATTCTTCGTCTTAGTGATAAACATATCTACATGTTCACTAGTCCTTTTTCCAGACTCTCACGTTTCAGAGACATGTACAGAAACAGAGCCAAACTAGTTCTACATGTAGCTCTCTCTGTCAACATCGCATCTTGATAAATGGCCAAAAACGTGTTCTAAATATGAGCTATGTACTCTAATCCTGTACAACAAGCTGAAATGTTCATGGCAGAAACATTCAGTCATATGATCATCATTACATGGAATCTGAAATAAAATGTATTTAAATGCTTCAGCTATCATTTTAATTTTGTAAAATAGTCGGCTATAGTTTTAGTTTGCTTACTTTCTTTTGTGTAAATAAATAATCAGTGTTTTCATTTGGCATTTTATAATTTAGGGTTTATTTTTTGTCACTAGACAGTAGCTGCAATATGTGAAAAGAAAAATCCAGTGTAACTGTAACACTTTATGGAGAAATAATGAAACTTGAAGAGCTTCCCCTTTTTAATACTTGGTTTGAACGATTCTTCATGCAGGTGTTTTTCACATATTCAGAAGCTATAAGTGATTGAATCCATGTTTGACCTTTATTTTGGAAAGAACTCTCTTGCTGTGTTTGCTTCCCTGATTGTTTTGTGATACAACATGTTCGTCTTCTGCTGCTCTTTATTCCTTAAATTTATCTTTTTTATGGTTTCATCTTGATGCTAAATCTTTTATGTTAACACAAACCCATTCAAAAATGTGGTATGACAAATGTGACCCATCTGGAAGCTTATCATTGTCATTTGTTGGCAGCTAGTACAAATGGTTCAGGTTACACTGAGGCAGGTTTAGTCTTAGTGATTAGGCATGGCCCTAAAATTCCTTTGGGCATCCTTATGGTCTGTCACCAACAATCAGAAGCTTATCACATATGTCACAATAATTGAAATCACAATACTAGAAACTATAAAAGAGTGAACTTTTAGCCATACTTTTTACACTCATCATTGGGAAGATATAAAAACCTTCATAGCATTCATATGGCTATTATTAAATATAAGCACACATATAAAGTACTTGTTTTTGAACCTACATAATGTTACGTGCCATAACTCAGTTGGGCTTTTTTACAACCACAATGTAAGTGCTAACTGTGCTTCATATTTACATCTGATGTAGTTTATATTACCAGAGTTAGGCTCCATGCATCACATGTGTACAGATTAGAGAACAGTGGTTTAATGCATGCCATCCGTCAGTATTACAAAAATTAAAGCTGGAGGCATGACCCTAAGTACCAACACAGAAGTAACTTGACATGTGACCATTTTCAGTAAGTATATTGTGTAAGAGTTTCAAAAGGCATGAAAATGATTGATCTCTTTGAATGCTGGATATTTACATGCCCAGTCTGAAAGCTTTCATCATATATGCTGAGAATTTAACTGCTGTCAGAGGTCAGTGATATTAAACTGTACTGATGCTCCTGATGTTCTGCATCTGTGTGTTGTGTTTTTCTGAGTGAAAACATTCGTGAATTACGCACACACTTAGAACATGTTATCCACTATAAGTTCTAGGACAAAAGCTCAGATTATATATAGTAGATTTAATATCAGCACGAGACTGGATGCTGAAATGCTTTATTCACGTGTGTAAATCCTCTTTCATGCAAAGTGTTTTAATGGTATGCATAGAAATTAAACAATGCATTTGTACTTGACCTATTTTTCCAAGTGGGGAAGAAACATATAACATCTGCCAATGAAAAACAAATGGGATTTTTTTTCCTTCTAGTTTTTTGGTCTGCAATTTGAGCTTATAAAGTAGATAGTAGATAGCTATGCAATAGAAATGTGGATATAAAAGGCTATCTATAAACACACATCAGGCATAACACTGACTATCTCTTCGCTTGTTAGGGATACTGTTCCATCCCATATTAAGGAGCAACAGAACATTTTGTCCTAAAAGTTGATGTGCTACAAGCAGGAAAAATGGGCAAGTGTAAGGATTTGAGTTTGATGGCTGGATGATTGGGTCCGAGCATGTTGAAAACTACATCTCTTGCAGGGTGTTCCTAGTCTGCAGTGGTCAATATCTATTGCAGTGGTGAAAGAGCAACAGGGTCATGGGCAGCCATGTGAAGGCTGGGCTGTGTGGTCCGATCCAACAGATGAGCTACTGTAGTTCAAAATGCAAAAAACTTTCATGCTGGTTCTGATAGAAAAGTGTCAGAATACACAGTGCAATACGGTTTTTTGTGTATATATACCTGCAGACTAGTGAGGCCCCTGTAGTGGCCCCTGTCCACCACCAAAAGCATCAACGATGGACACTTCACCATGAGAACTTGCCACGATAATGGAAGAAGGTGGCCTGGTTTGAGAAATCATGTTTTCCTTTACATCACGTGGATTGCCCACTGTGTGTAAATCACTTACCTGGAGAACACCTGGCACCAGGAATAAGGTAAACTAGTAGACAGTGTGATGATTTGGGCTCCTGCCATCCATGTTGACATTACATTCACATGTACCACCTACTTAAGCCCCATTGCAGACCATGTACACCCTCGTACATTATATTAGGCCTCTTTCAGCAGGATAGAGACAGCGAGTTTGAGGTCTTTACTTGGATTTTTAAACATTACTGCACTCTAGAGAACTGAGAAAGAATTATTAGATTATTTGAGTCACTTTAAGTGATGTTGACTGACTATTTGGATTAGTGAAAAAATGAATTTAAAACTATCAAATTTGGAAACATTTATGTTTTGTTTGTAAATATTTGTAAAAAAAAAAATAACTACCTTGGTAAAAAGAGGACCTCTGGCTAAGTATTATATAACATTTGTTTACAGGAAATTTCCACCTGCTGGAAAATGAGATTATCAATCAAGAAGATTAGCCCGCTTTAGTACTACATGTGATGTTTTTAGTTATAAAAGTTCAACATAAAAGCTACTTGCATAGGTAGTGAGGGTTTTTTATGTTACTGAAACATATGGTTGTAAAGTCTGCATGGCAGATGGTACCCTTGTCCAATATAAACAAATCACTGACTACAGTTACAGTATAGAATTTACATCAAACATAGTTGGTCACAATATTTTATGTAAAATGGTCATTATATTTAGTACGGGGTGGTTACATAGCTGAGACTGCGGTCATTCAGAGCAGATCATAAATCAAAGCTTTAAAACTAAAAAAACAAAATTAACATCCTGATCGTTATGTTTCACTGTGACCAGTGATTGTAAAAAGTGCGATAATAGCTTAACTTTTATGAATTATCATTTAGACAACATCAGAATAAAACAGATTTCTGTATATTTCTGGCTAGTAATAACACAATTTACATTAAAAGTTGAAAATGTGAAGAATATAGCTGTACATCTACTGCAAAGTTGTAGATGTACAGCTTTTGCAGACAGAGTCATCTCCTTTGGCCTTTTGGTTGCTAAGGCCCAGTTGGAGACTACGGGGGCCCTGAATCAGCTCTTAAGATGTGTCATTGGATTAGTATGTGAGCATCTGCGTTTAGCCTTCTCCAGTTGCCAGAGAACACCTTGAGAAGTGTAGCTCATGTAGAGGTCTCTTGACGAAGCCGTCTTCATGGTGCGATTTCATGACTTTATTCTTTAGGATGAAGCATGTAAGGATACCACATTTGCTACTACTGTTTGTGTTTGTGCATGCCTGCTTTGGTAAGTTTACCTTATTGTTTGTCTGTTTACTGTTTACTAATCCTGATGCGATCAGATTGTGAATGATATTCAGACTCTGGGCTATTTTATGTATTAATTTTGTAATTCTGTCACTGTTATAAAGAACCTCCGCTCAGTTTTCAGTTTATTTATGTCCTGGGTTTTCCAAATGGAAATATAAGTATTTTTTTAAGATACACAAAATTATTTGCTTGTTTTATGAAATGAGTTTTAAAGCTGATATGCAATAGTAGGTTAAAACTGTTTTAAATAACGGGAATCGTATTACAGGTAAAAGCAGCAGAGATCGCAGGTCTATGTATAGAAAGAGTATTTTAGGAGGTTGATGTAATGCACCTTTAATCCCAGACAAAGTGCAAAGAAAGAGGAGGTTGTGTATACAGTTTACATAGCATTTCTTCTGCCATTTTAGCATCTATAGAGACAGAACCAGTTAAAATTACAAATTCATATCAGTAGTATGTGTACAAAACACTCAGTAGACTGATTCAGTCATAGATTAAGGTTGTGCTTTATTGCCTCCACTCACCGATAGTTCAGGGAGCACAATTTCTTCTTTCAAAGATTATGCCAAATAAACCTGTGACATTTAAATATTCTTTTCTCTGATTTATGTGTCTGCCGGCAGCACAAGCAGATTTTGCTCCATATTTCTACGACAATGGACCCTACAGTTACAATGGAAACCTGGCCTTGTTCAGCCTCTCAGAGGACACTGCTGTTGGTGAGATTGACCTCTGTACTGGGGAACATTTAGTGTGAACAGCTAATAGGACTGTAGAACAACCAATCATCAAAATGGTGTGTTGTGGTGGCCAATATGTGAGAGTCCAGGATGTTAAGTAGTCTTTGATAGATGAACAGATGTTGTGTGGCGTGTATGCACTCACACTAACATGCTCATCTGCTGCTGCCACCTGTTGATGTCAGGGACAGTTTGCTGGCTGCGAATGCAGTGCAGCTGTCCCTCTACACCTTGCATCAGTCTGGATACTCCAAATGGTACTTAGTGTTTCAGCCTGGTTTGTTCCACAGCAGTTGTTACCAAAAGAAACGTACACCTCATAGTAAATGGTTAGAAACTGTGTACCTTTCCACAATTTGTTTCTGTGAGGGGATATTTACTCTTAATAATGATATCTCTCTATAGGTACACAAATTTATCGTCTTAATGGCACAGATCCTGAAGGCCAAGAGGTGAGGTACGGCCTTTCCTTTGATCCAGGGTCCAAAGAGTACTTCAGCGTCGACTCCAAATCTGGAAACATTACATTAGTAGAAAAGCTGGACAGAGAGGTAAACTTTACAAAGATGTACAGATCGACAATTCAGTGTTTTTATAACAACTTGGTTGCTGTATTAACCTACTACTATTATTTACTTAGAAACAAGACTCTATTGATGTTCTTGTCAGCATCACTGATGGGCAAAGCAAGGTATCAACTTTTAGCTCCTTTTAAAAAAAAAGTCAAAATACTAAACTTCAACATGCTTTGTGGTTTTATCCTACTGTCGGTTCTTGCTTTTAGGTTGTGGAAAGAGTGACAATATTTGTAATGGATGCAAATGATGAAAAGCCTGAATTCCAAAACATGCCTGCGATCATTGATGTACTGGAAGTAAGTTAAGCCGAGACAACAGTATCTGTTTCTCCAAGTGAAAAAGGTCTTGTTAAGCTCTAAATGTTACCTTTTCTTTCTTGTACATTGTAGACAACAGAGTCTGGAATCAGTATCTACAAAGCTGAGGCAGTGGACAGAGACACAGGCTCAGGGGGCTCGGTCAGCTACTACCTACAGGTATCACTTTGCAGTGGGAAAATATTGCCCACTCACACGCCCTTCCTTACACAACCCCAAAGGGATTTGTGTCACCTCCCGGGGCTCTTTTACTTGTTAGGTAAAATTGTAAACCGCTAAGTTTTTTCAATAATCTGCTTTCAACACTGATGACGTATAGTTGTACTAAGCAGGGGTTACATATATTTTCCTGTGTTACTGTGTATTTGTGCCTGAATATGTTGGTGTAGTTATGAAGATGGGGATTAAATGGCAGTTACATTTGTGTCGGCGAGGGGTGGCTCAGCGACACAATGTTAGTTTGCACTTTGGACTATTAAGAACAAAGAACAGCTGGCTTGGAAGTAGGAGACAGGCAGTCCACATCTGGACACAACAGCTTTCACCTGCCTGCTATGTCCTTGAGCATATGGGTACTTTACATCCAGATGGGCAAAGACTGGATATTGGAATTGGCTTATTTCAAGGAGCTTTTGTATGGTTTTATTCTGCCACCTGACCACTTTTCATGTGAGTGTTTGTTAAAGGGTTTTAAGAGTGCCAGTGACAGGCTTTTGCTCATGTAACCCCTTATTTGTGTTTCTGCGTGTGCTTTTAAAATCATGCATTTGTTCCATTTTCTTTGCAGAGTGCTCAGTCCACTCTGTTTGCCATCGACAGACACAGTGGAGTCCTTCGTGTCAAATCTGGAGAAATGCTGGACTATGAGAAAGCAAAGACACACTTTGTCATTGTTATTGCAAAGGTGCTTGGTGTATTATACTCAAAGATGAACATAAAATCATGAAACATGATTATAGCAGAGGAACATGTAAATTAGCAATTTCTTGATCTAGGAGACTTACATTTAAAAATGCAGATTTAAACTGTTATTACTTTTGTTCTAGGATGGTGGTGGTAGCTTTAATGGGAAGGAGCAGTTTATGTCCTCCTCTGCTACCCTGACAATTAATGTGATTGATGCTCAAGACACTCTGCCATCTTTCATTGGGACTCCCTACTTTGGCTATGTTTACGAAATCTCAGTGCCAGTGAGTATGAAAACGCTCCCCCGGTGATTTTATGCACTGATTTTAGTCTAGAGTTGAAATACGTGGCAGTTATGGTAAATGGTAAATGGCCTGCATTTGTATAGCGCTTTTCTAGTCCATAGGACCCCAAAGCGCTTTACACTACATTCAGTCATTCACCCATTCACACACACATTCACACACTGGCGATGACAAGCTACATTGTAGCCACAGCTGCCCTGGGGCGCACTGACAGAGGCGAGGCTGCCGGACACAGGCGCCACCAGGCCCTCTGACCACCACCAGTAGGCAAACATGGGGTTAGTATCTTGCCCAAGGATATTTGGCATGCAGCCAGGAGGCAGCCTGGGATTGAACCACCGACCTTCTGATTAGTGGCTGACCTGCTCTGCCACCTGAGCTACAGCCACCCCACAGTTAGCACAATGGCTACATTTTTGTCATTTTCTTTTTCGTTTAGGACAACTTAGTTACACTGCTGTCATAAAGCGGCATCATGTGGAATGATTAGGTTTTATATTGGCAGTATAAATAATAACTAACAAAAGAGCCCAAAACCCAAGGCACATCACATCACATAGCTTTAATTACTGGCATTTCACTGCTTTATCACTATTGCAAAATGTCACAGCAGTAGCTCATCACAGCAAGTTTACACAGTCTGACTTTCATCCAAATGAGAATAATTAGGAGTGTGACATTTAAATGAGCCTTTGAAAACAGAGAGAAGGTTAGATTTTGGCGATTTGTTGTGACTAACTGCACCAGACACATGGTGGTTCAAAAAGAGGCTTTTGAAGATCTATTTTTTATAGATGCATGCCACCACCAATTTATTAAATGCAAAATCTTTCTACTTTACTCTCTCTAGGGATCTGAAATATTCACTGTTGAGGCCCGAGATGGTGATGTGGGGAACCCAAATCCAGTCCGTTATTCATTCGATGATGGTGAGCCATTTTGTCAAAGGAAGCTACAATCATCTTAAAATGAAGGGAGAAATATTTATATAAAGGTTCATCCATCTAATATTTTTCACCAGGTGATGACGGTGTTTTTAGTATCAATAAAACAAGCGGTTGCATCACCCTGTTGACTCTCCCCATTTATCTGAAGAGAGAAATCTTCAACATTAAAGTCAGGGTAAGTTGCTGTTCAGTCACCAACTCTGTTTTGCATACATTCTCTCCTATATTATTTTAATATAATAACTGCTTTATAAATCAAAGCCTGATCTTCTCAGACAGCTATTTTCTAAAGACTTGCATGTAAACAAACACTTTGGGATTTTTTTGTACTTCTGATTTTATTTACAAGTGCTTGTGTCCACACAAAAATGTTTATAGACCTAATCAAAGTGCATTGATTAGCTGAACAGTGGCTCAATGAATCTACAAGGAAAATTAGGGGGAAAAACACGATAGTAAAATTGGTAGATAAAATACCCAATCGGCCCATGTCTCTGATTCTAAGAGTGATAAATATACCTTGACTTTTACTCCATCTGTTCAGGCTTCAGAAGTAAGTCCCGAAGGCAGACTCATGGACTATGAGGTCACCACAGTGGTGATCCGTGTTGTGGACCTAAATAACAATCCGCCTACTTTCTACGGAGAGAACGGCCCACAGAGCACGTTTGAGTTGACCATGTATGAGCATCCATCCGAGGGAGAGATCCTCCGGGGGCTGAAAATCACCGTCAATGACTCTGATCAGGTGAACACCTTTGTTGTCTTATTTTCTCTACACTGACTATGACAAGCTTCAAGTTTTCCTTTTTTGCAGGTATTTTTCAACACTCGTACCACTCATGGTTGTCTTTCAAAGGTGCCTTAGCCAGCCAAGAGTAACAATGACTGGTTTTTATGTAATAGCATTTGTTTTCTGTAATAATTATAATGTTATCTAATGAGTAACTGGTTTAGTCAACATCAATCATAGCATCATAGCACAGCATAGTGTTCAGGACAGAGTCTGTGTTTCTGTCCTCATAATGACTTTAATCCTGCCATTATCACAGTCAATCCTTCTAAAATTGCATGAGTTTGAAAGGAATCCAACACAATTAAAAGGTGCTTTCTGTGCCATTTGCCAGCTTACGCAAGTGTCTTTGTGTTTTCAGCTCTGTGTACTTTACGAGCCATATGACTGATTTTCACTAAATATATTTTCTGATAATAATGTTGCAGCGTCAGACAGTATCTTTCTGTGTGAGCCAGAATATTATTGCTGCTACTCATCACTTTTATAAGAGACTTTACTACATGCCTGCTTTTTTTTAGCTCTGAAAATAATGCAGATTATTATGTATTACAGATCTATGCATATGAAGCATAGATCTGATATGATAATTATGTGTTTTTGCTTTTGCAGGGTGCAAATGCTAAATTCAACCTGAGACTGATTGGACCAGGAAGAATGCTGCGAGTTGTCCCTCAGACTGTACTCAATGAGGCCCAAGTCACAATCTTAGTAGAAGACTCTGCTGCCATGGACTATGAGAAATACCACTTTCTAACATACAAGGTAAATTATTTACACTAGCATGCCAAAATATACATGCACTACAGTAGATTAAAATTAGGTTTGAAAAATGCATGTATATTTCTAATATTTTTTTCTTCCTCAGCTCCTTGCGGTTGAGATCGACACACCAGAGAAATTCAGCGCTACAGCGGACATCGTCATTCATCTCCTGGACACCAATGACAACGCTCCCAAATTCTCTTCAGATTACTACATTGCCAGAATTCCAGAAAATTCACCCGGTGGCTCCAATGTGGTCACAGTCACGGTGAGCCAGTCTCTTCATCCTGTCTAAAAATACATGCCATCACCAATGTACGTCACTCAGAGCTAAAGAGGAATGCTGATTTTAACAAAATGCCCAACAGGGCTATTAATCCCCTAAATGTAGACTTTTTGAGCGGGGAGGGTTGGGATAATATGTGAAAACATGTAGATAAAAGCTAGGCGACGTAAGCTGCCAGATGGCTATCACTTTCATTTTGTTGTGTAACACCAAATTCACAGACATGTTTTTTTTCTCTGATGCTTAGCAGCACATGCCTCTACAGCATCAAAATATGTACTGAAGTAAAAGGAACACTTAAGGACATGACGATTTGATTGATACTTGGCTCACATCGTCTTTTGCCCTTGTCTGTTCCTGTCAGCCCCACAGGGGCTCAAAGCAACAGGGAGGCTCATTATTAAATCCTGACCTTGCGTGAACACCACAGGGGTTTGTTGCCTTGATCCCAGGCAATTTCAATCAGATAGAAGAGCAGCCAACAACTGACCTTGGACGCATAGAGACAGTGAACAGGCATCCCAGCAGCTACAGACACAAAGATTAGCCGATGATGATGATGATGTTCCTATGACATCAAAAATCTGTCTTTTTATAGCTGACCCCTGAAACATCATGTTCCAGTTGAGCACATTTTCATTCAGTTTACTGAGTCCATGCTGGCAGACAACACGAAAGTGCAGATTTTTCTTCATTCATGACGAAAACAGATGCAAACTAAAAAGAAAGAGGAAAGAGAAAAGGCAAGTCAACACAGTACTGGTCATTGGCTGTGCTTGAATGACAGTTTAGTGTAGGATAGGTGCTGCAACATATTAAACTCACTGCTGTAAAACTTGCGTTGAACTCAGGTGTTTAATCTACAGCCAAACATGACATTTTATTCTCTATGATCTATCATAGCTCTGTCATTCACTTACACGGCACTATATGGATGAGACAGGGTGCTAAATGTCTATTAGGTTGTGCATTAAATATTGATAATTGCATGGACCCTCCTTCTCGCCTGTGGTTGCTCGGATAGATGGATGGATGGATATTTGTATCTAATGACATATTAAAAATAATACTGTTACAATACTAGAGTAGTTAAATAATTATTAAATAATTACAAATAATTAATGAAAGTATAATTACTCAGTGCATAAACATATTACACTAACATGAATCTGTGTGAATGTGAATTTTGTTTTTGTTTTTCCCATGTGAATATGATGGCTTTTGCTGATTTTGTCTTTACTTTATGTTCAAAATAAAGATTTTATTGACTGATTGATTCATTGATACCTGTCTACAGGCATTTGACCCAGACTCAGGACCTTGGGGTGAAGTTAAGTACTCTATCTATGGATCAGGGGCTGAGCTGTAAGTGCAATAAATGAGCTTTATGTTTTGCCAGTAGGACACAGTAAAAATGAGTCCTTTTAAATGCTGTTGTTCCATTCACATATTCAGATGTAACATCTCTGCAACATCTCCACAAGACCTCCACATATTCACATGCATTGGTGTAGAAAAAGCATTAATTTGATTTTAGAATATATCTTTTAAATGTTCAGAGAATAACTAAATAACTTTGTCGCCTTCACTGTGTCTATTCATCAGTCTTTGGATAGTGATCACAGAAGAATATTTTTAATGTTTATAGTACAAAGAAAAAAGAATATATTTTACTATACTATAGTAAAATATAGTAATCAACACCTGACATGTGGGTTTTTTTCCAGTAGTGAAACCAAATTTTATAGAATAAACATTATATCTAATGTACAACTGTGTCAAGAAGCTCAAATAAAGTATATCTCTTCAAATAATGCACTACACTGTAAGCATACACTGTAGCAAAAACACATCTGCCTGAAAGCTGGACAGATATGTAAGAGCACACTAGTTTTTCATATCACGACTTGATTCTTTTTATTTCCCCTAAGCACCGTAGCCCAGAGGATTTACTAGTGTTTTTCACTTTTTATTAGTTTCCCAGCAGAAATCCATTCTCCAGATCCAAGACTACACAGTTCTTTCTGATATTACAGAGTACTGTATATCCACAGCGTGCATTTACTCACACTTAAAATGCAGACACATCTTGCCATTGGGATCCTTTATTTTTTGGGTTTATATTTATGTTCACTGTCTGTTCAGCTGCAACACAAACCCACAGGCACATGCTGGTAGGAATGAGGTTACCATCTACTTTGGTTGTTCAAATGCAAGGGGAAAGTATTTTTACACCCCTCTGTAGCAATAAATTAGAAGAGATATGTGATGTCACATCAAGGCATCAAGGACAAGGATTTCCAAAATAAGCAGAGGAGAGAGATTTAGCTTAGTGCGTGCTTGTTTAGTCAAACTGATTTTGAAACTGTGTCACCTCAGATTATTCTCGAAATTGCTGCTTTGATTTTAAAATGGTTATGAAGCAATGCATGACCACATGCTTGGGCTCTGCATCTGAAAGAATAAAGCAGTTCATATTGCAGACTTTACACTGTTTTACACTTTGTGGTTGAGCGCTTAAGTGTACACAAGAGTAGACAGTCCTTTTGCCTGCCCGCCCTCGGTCTGCGATAATCCTTTAATGGGATTGGAGGAGAAAATAGACTGCTCTTTGCTTCTGACTAACTTGTGCTGGAACCTTGTAGGACAGCTAAACAAGTCAGTTTGTGAAACAATCTGTATCTTTTACTGTATCTTATCTCTCCAGCATCGCATAATTAAAGAAAATCTGGCACTATAGGTTGAAGTTTAGTAATATGAGGTCTCCATAACAGCATCCTGCTTGTTTGTTTCCCCCAAAAAGTATTCTTCTTATTTCAATTTCATATTTTTCCCCTGGTTGTCCTCACCTCATCAGGAGTGGTTCTGTGCTCCATCAGTTGAGCCTACCCCGAGAGTTTGAGAACCAGAGTTTGACCTCGCTCACTAACACCTCTGAAGTCACCTTTCAAACTTGTTTTATCTTGTCCGTTCAATTTAATGAAAATTTTTGGCTTTACGAGAAGTTAGGGCAACCTTTCAGTGAGACAAGACTCCGAAAAGCATCTGCACGACTTCAACTAGTTCCAGTCTTTATACAACGTTAAGCTAGCCATGCTAAGACTTGCTGTTGCTGCATACTCTATACTCCATCCATCCTCATCCGCTTTGTCCGGGGCCGGGTCGCGGGGGCAGCAGCCTAAGCAAAGAGGCCCAGACCTCCCTCTCCCCAGCCACCTCCTCCAGCTTATCCGGGGGAATACCAAGGCGTTCCCAGGCCAGCCGAGAGATATAATCTCTCCAGCGTGTCCTGGGTCTGCCCCGGGGCCTCCTCCCGGTGGGACATGCCTGGAACACCTCACCCAGGAGGCGCCCAGGGGGCATCCTTGTCAGATACCACCTCAGCTGGCTCCTTTCGATGTGGAGCAGCAGCTGCTCTACTCTGAGCCCCTCCCGGATGGCCGAACTTCTCACCCTATCTCTAAGGGAGAGGCCAGCCACCCTTCGGAGGAAGCTCATTTCATCCGCTTGTATCCGCGATCTCGTTCTTTCGGTCACTACCCACAGCTCGTGGCCATAGGTGAGGGTAGGGACGTAGATCGACCGGTAAATTGAGAGCTTCGCTTTTACACTCAGCTCCCTCGTCAATTCAATTCAATTCAATTCAATTCAATTTTATTTATATAGCGCCAAATCACAACAAAAGTCGCCTCAAGGCGCTTCATAGATACAGAGAAAAACCCAACAATCATATGACCCCCTATGAGCAAGCACTTTGGCGACAGTGGGAAGGAAAAACTCCCTTTTAACAGGAAGAAACCTCCGGCAGAACCAGGCTCAGGGAGGGGCGGCCATCTGCTGCGACCGGTTGGGGTGAGAGAAGGAAGACAGGATAAAGACATGCTGTGGAAGAGAGACAGAGGTTAATAACAGATATGATTCAATGCAGAGAGGTCTATTAATACATAGTGAGTGAGAAAGGTGACTGGAAAGGAAAAACTCAATGCATCATGGGAATCCCCCGGCAGCCTACATCTATTGCAGCATAACAAAGGGAGGATTCAGGGTCACCTGGTCCAGCCCTAACTATATGCTTTAGAAAAAAGGAAAGTTTTAAGCCTAATCTTAAAAGTAGAGATAGTGTCTGTCTCCCGAATCCAAACTGGAAGCTGGTTCCACAGAAGAGGGGCCTGAAAACTGAAGGCTCTCCCTCCCATTCTACTTTTAAATACTCTAGGAACAACAAGTAGGCCTGCAGAGCGAGAGCGAAGTGCTCTAATAGGGTGATATGGTACTACAAGGTCATTAAGATAAGATGGGGCCTGATTATTTAAGACCTTGTATGTGAGGAGCAGGATTTTGAATTCAATTCTGGATTTAACAGGAAGCCAATGAAGGGAAGCCAAAACAGGAGAAATATGCTCTCTCTTTCTAGTCCCTGTCAGGACTCTTGCTGCAGCATTTTGGATTAGCTGAAGGCTTTTCAGTGAGTTTTTTGGACATCCTGATAATAATGAATTACAGTAGTCCAGCCTGGAAGTAATAAATGCATGAACTAGTTTTTCAGCGTCACTCTGAGACAGGATATTTCTAATTTTAGAGATGTTGCGCAAATGGAAGAACGCAGTCTTACATATTTGTTTAATATGTGCATTGAAGGACATGTCCTGGTCAAAAATGACTCCAAGGTTCCTCACCGCGTTACTGGAGGCCAAGGTAATGCCATCCAGAGTAAGAATCTGATTAGATACCATATTTCTAAGATTTTCAGGGCCGAGTACAATAACCTCAGTTTTATCTGAATTAAGAAGCAGAAAGTTAGCGGCCATCCAGGTCTTTATGTCTTTAAGACATTCCTGCAGTTTAACTAATTGGTGTGTGTTATCTGGCTTCATGGACAGATAGAGCTGGGTGTCATCTGCATAGCAGTGAAAATGTATGCTATGTCTTCTAATGATACTGCCTAAGGGAAGCATGTATAATGTAAACAGAATTGGTCCTAGCACTGAACCCTGTGGAACTCCATAATTAACCTCAGTGTGTGAAGAGGACTCTCCATTTACATGCACGAATTGGAGTCTATTAGATAGATATGATACAAACCACTGCAGCGCAGTACTTGTAATACCTACAGCATGTTCTAATCGCTCTAATAGGATATTATGATCAACAGTATCGAACGCTGCACTGAGGTCTAGCAGGACAAGCACAGAGATGAGTCCACTGTCAGAGGCCATAAGAAGATCATTTGTAACCTTCACTAAAGCTGTTTCTGTGCTGTGCTGAGCTCTGAAACCTGACTGAAACTCTTCAAATAAACCATTCCTCTGCAGATGATCTGTTAGCTGTTTGACAACTACTCTTTCAAGGATTTTTGATATGAAAGGAAGGTTGGAGATTGGCCTATAATTAGCTAAGACTGCTGGGTCTAGAGATGGCTTTTTGAGTAAAGGTTTAACTACAGCCAGCTTGAAGGCCTGTGGTACATAGCCGATTATTAGAGATAGGTTGATCATATTTAAGATCGAAGAATTAATTAATGGCAGGACTTCTTTGAGCAGTTTTGTAGGAATGGGGTCTAAAAGACACGTTGATGGTTTGGAGGAAGTAATTATTGAAGTTAACTCAGAAAGATCAATTGGAGAAAAAGAGTCTAACTTAATATCAATGGTACTAAGAGTAACTGTAGATAATATTACATCTGTGGGATGATTATTGGTAATTTTTTCTCTAATGATAAAAATTGTATTTGTGAAGAAGTTCATGAAGTCATTACTAGTTAACGTTAAAGGGATGGTTGGCTCAAAAGAGCTCTGACTTTTTGTCAGCCTGGCTACAGTGCTGAAGAGAAACCTAGGGTTGTTCTTATTTTCTTCAATCAGTGATGAATAGTAAGATGTTCTGGCTTTGCGGAGGGCTTTCTTATAAAGCAGCAAACTATTTCTCCAGGCTAAATGATGATCCTCTAGATTTGTGACATGCCATTTCCTCTCCAGATTACGAGTCATCTGCTTTAGGGTACGTGTTTCAGAATTATACCACGGAGTCAGGTACTTCTGATTTGAGGCCTTAGTTTTCACAGGAGGTACAGTATCCAGAGTAGTACGTAGTGAGGAGGTGAAATTATTAACAAGATAATCGACCTCTGTTGGGGTAGCGTTCAGATAGCTACTCTGCTCTGTGTTGGTACAGGGCATTGGAGATGATAACAGTGGGTGGATTATATTCTTAAACTTAGTTACAGTGCTTTCAGAAAGACATCTACTTTGATAAAGTCTACTCTTCACCGCTGTGTAATCAATTATTGTAAAAGTAAATGTTATCAGGAAATGATCAGACAGGAGAGGGTTTTCAGGAAACACTGTTAAATGTTCAGGTTCGATGCCATATGTTAAAACAAGATCTAGAGTGTGATTAAAGTGGTGGGTGGGTTCTTTTACATTTTGAGAGAAACCAATTGAGTCTAATAACAGATTAAATGCCATGTTGAGGCTGTCATTTTTAGCATCTACATGGATGTTAAAATCACCCACAATAATTATTTTATCTGAGCTCAGAACTAAATTAGATATAAAGTCTGAGAAATCAGACAGAAACTCTGTGTAAGGCCCAGGTGGACGATAGATGATAACAAGTAAGACTGGTTTCTGAGTTTCACAGCTGGGGTGGACAATGTTAAGCATCAGGCTTTCAAATGAATTAAAAGTCTGTCTTGGTCTTTCATTAATTAATAGGCTGGTGTGAAAAATTGCTGCCACACCGCCCCCTCGGCCTGTGCTTCGAGATTTCTGGTAGTTAGAATGGCTCGGGGGTGTTGATTCATTTAAACTAACATAATCATCCTGCTGCAACCAGGTTTCTGTAAGGCAGAGTAAATCAATTTGTTGATCAATTATTAAGTCATGTACTAACAGAGACTTGGAGGAGAGAGACCTAATATTTAATAATCCACATTTCACTGTTTTACTCTTTGGTTCAGATGTGGATACTGTATTGTTCTTTCTTTGTGATTGTTTATGTTTAAGTTGTTTGTTGCTGGTTTTTAGTTTGTTTTTTGTCTTTTTGGAAGCTGACACAGTCTCTATGGAGATGGGTTTTTGGGGGGGTAGCAGGAGGAGAGAAGCTGCAGAGAAGCGTGTAAGACTGCAACTCTGCTTCCTGGTCCCAACTCTTCACCACGACGGACCGGTGCAGCGTCCGCATTACTGCAGCTGCAGCCCCAATCCGTCTGTCGATCTCCGGCTCCCTTCTCCCATCACTCGCGAACAAGAACCCGAGATACTTGAACTCCTCCACTTGGGGCAGGAACTCATCCCCGACCCGGAGTGGGCACTCCACCCTTTTCCGGCTGAGAACCATGGCCTCAGATTTGGAGGTGCTGATCCTCATTCCCGCTGCTTCACACTCGGCTGCGAACCGTTCCAGTGCGAGCTGGAGGCCCTCACCCAATGAAGCCAACAGAACCACATCATCTGCAAAAATCAGAGATGAGATTCTGAGGCCACCAAAGCGAAAGCCCTCCGCCACTTGGCTGTGACTAGAAATCCTGTCCATAAAAATTATGAACAGAACCGGAGACAAAGGGCAGCCCTGGCGGAGCCCATCACCCACCGGGGACGAGTCCGACTTATTGCCGGCAATGCGAACCAAGCTCTTGCAACAGTTGTATAGGGATCGAATGGCCCGTAGCAATGGGCCAGACACCCCATATTCCCGCAACACCTCCCACAGGACACCCCGAGGGACACGGTCGAATGCCTTCTCCAAGTCCACAAAACACATGTAGACTGGTTGGGCAAACTCCCATGCACCCTCAAGTATCCTGGAGAGGATAAAGAGCTGGTCCAGTGTTCCGCGACCAGGACGAAAACCGCATTGTTCCTCCTGTATCCGAGGTTCGACTAACGGACGAACTCTCCTTTCCAGCACCCTGGCATAGACTTTCCCAGGGAGGCTGAGGAGTGTGATCCCCCTGTAGTTGGAACACACCCTCCGGTCCCCTTTCTTAAAGATGGGGACCACCACCCCGGTCTGCCAGTCCACAGGTACTGCCCCTGATCTCCACGCAACATTGCAGAGGCGTGTCAACCAGGACAGCCCTACAACGTCCAGAGCCTTCAGGAACTCGGGGCGGACCTCATCAACACCAGGGGCTCTGCCACCAAGGAGTTGTTTAACTGCCTCAGTGACCTCGCCCCCGGAAATTGGCGGGTCATTCCCCTCATCCCCAGACTCTGCTTCCTCCTCGGAAGACGTGTCAGTGGGATTAAGGAGGTCCTCGAAGTATTCCTTCCACCGCCTGACAATTTTCTCAGTCGACGTCAGCAGCGCTCCGCCAGCACTATACACAGTGCAGGTAGAGCACCGCTTTCCCCTCCTGAGACGTCTGACGGTTTGCCAGAATCTCTTCGAGGCAGTCCGAAAGTCTTTTTCCATGGCCTCTCCGAACTCCTCCCACACCCGAGTTTTTGCTTCAGCCACTGCCCGAGCCACATTCCGCTTGGCCTGTCGATACCTGTCGGCTGCCTCCGGAGTCCCACAGGCTAACCAAGCCCGATAGGACTCCTTCTTCAGCCTAGTGGCTCCCTTCACCTCTGGTGTCCACCATTTGGTTCGGGGATTACCACCACGGCAGGCACCAACCACCTTGCGGCCGCAGCTCAATGCAGCAGCTTCGGCAATGGAGACGCTGAACATGGTCCATTCGGACTCAATGTCCCCAGTCTCCCTCGGAATGCTGTTGAAGCTCTGCCGGAGGTGTGCGTTGAAGATCTCGCGGACTGGGGCTTCTGCTAGACGTTCCCAGCACACCCTCACTACGCGTTTAGGTGCACCAGGTCTGTCCAGCGTCTTCCCCCGCCACCTGATCCAACTCACCACCAGGTGGTGATCAGTTGACAGCTCAGCCCCTCTCTTTACCCGAGTGTCCAGAACATATGGTCGCAGGTCTGCTGATACGATTACAAAATCGATCATCGACCTACGGCCTAGAGCGTCCTGGTGCCACGTGCACTTATGGACACTCTTATGTTCGAACAGGGCGTTCGTTATGGCCAAACTGTGATTAGCACAGAAGTCCAATAACAGAGCACCGCTCGGGTTCAGATCAGGGAGGCTGTTCCTCCCAATCACGCCCCTCCAGGTCTCGCTGTCGTTACCCACGTGAGCATTGAAGTCTCCCAGCAGGACAACAGAGTCTCCAGGTGGAGCACCCTCCAGCACCCCCCCCCCCCCCCCCCCCCCCCCCCCCCCCCCAGGGACTCTAAGAAGGCTGGGTACTCTGAACTGCCACTCGGCGCATAAGCGCAGATGACAGTCAGGACCCGTTCCCCGACCCTAAGGCGCAGGGAACAAACCCTCTCGTCCACCGGGAAAAACCCCAACGTACCGGCAGCAAGCCGAGGGGATATTAGGATACCCACCTAATATCCCCTACTCTATACTCTTAATCACAAAATCATTCCATTGAATAACAATCACTTCATAATGCACCAAATGTATGTGTTTATAAGGTCACAGGACCAGCTGACGAAAACAATCTGGCTTCTAGAAGTAATAATATTGATTTTGTGTTAGCTCATTTAAAAATGAGGTAGGTTTTTTCTGGACCTAAATGACACTCTAAAGATTTGAGGTTGGGGTATTAGCAGCCTACATCACAATTATATTTCAAAGCTCCAAAACTCACAGTCTGTGTGACAAAATCAGTGCCAAGATTTAGCAAGAAGTGCAATCCAAGTGCTTAAAACAGATGACTAATTGTTTAGGGGGGAAAAGTATCATATAATCTACAATAACAAATACGTATAAAATGTTCATGGTGCATGGTGTCTTGATATTCATTGTCCAAAGAAGTCAGTTTACAGAAGACTCATCACTGTACACAGGTTCCTGATCAAACCTGACTCTGGGATCATCTACACACAGCCGTGGGCAAGCCTGGATGCTGAGGTCAGGTCCAAGTATAACTTCTATGTGAAGGCAGAGGACACAGAGGGGAAATACAACCTGGCTGAAGTCTTTGTGACTGTGTTGGACTTGAATGACCACTCTCCTGCTTTCTATGATAACTTCCTTGAGAAGACCATGGTGATTGGAGCTCCAGTGAAAATAGAGGTATGCAGCTCTCTTTAAACAAAATGAAACTCGGTAAAAGTGAATATTTTCAGTACCCTTACTGTCTGCAGGCTGTGGATGATGATGCAGAGGTCCCCAACAACGTTATCGAGTATGCCATCATGAAAGCTGAGCCAGAAAACAATATCTTTGACATTAACGCTGACACAGGCGAGATAATGCTGAAGTCCTACATCAAGTCAATGGCCATCATTCAGAACATCACCAAGAAGAGAGACTGCACCTGGTCGCTGGTGGTGCAGGCCCGTGACCGAGGCCATCCATCCCTCACCACCACCGCCGTCGTCAAGATTGACATCACTGAAGCTGTAAGTTGAAACAAAGCAAAAGACCAGCAATATGACAATGAAATCTATGTGAGGCCTTCACGATAAACCCACTAAGATACCAGTTTTTTATGCATCGACATTGTATAAATCATCCTGCACAGTTGCGATGTTAACAGCATGATATCAAACAGAAGATCCACAGTTTATTATTATTTTTATGCACATTCATCAAATTTGAAACACTATACAAAGTACTATACCATAATATTTTAATTTGAGAATGTATAGTGAAATACAAAACTGAATCTCACACAAATGCAATTGTCATGTTTACAGATCAAATCCAGATTTTTCTCATACTTCATGGGCCTAAGGAAACGTCCAGGGACAGTGTTTGGGATTTGTTTGACCATTGTCAGCTTTGCCATTTCACTGACAGTCTTCATTTCAACTGTTATGTACTGCAGCTCTTTGAAAAAGACACGTGTGCAACCTCAGGGCAAGATCAGAAAGATTATAAGGAGGCCTGTGCCATAAAGGAAGCTCGCCTTGAGCTCATCAACACAGCAATACTATTGTTATTAGTATGTGGTACCAAGAATTTGTAGCAATCCGTGTCCAGAGGATTTTATTTCAGAACAAGGCTGTGTCTGTAAAAGAGTACAGGAGCACAATATAAATGATCCTATACAATTTGTTTTACCTGTATTTCTGGTTTAATATGACGCTACGACCAAATTAAACAAATTATTTACGTTTGTGTTTGGGTCACACATAAATTCTCATTTTCAGAGAAATAGCCGGAGCCCAGTTCGTTGTATGTGTGCACATACTTGGTCAATAAAGCTGATTATGATTCTGATGCTGAATGGTCTCCGCTAGTTTCCCAGACAACCTCTCTGATCTTGTCTTGACAAAATATAAGAAGAGCAGAATACTAATTTAATAAAAAATTAGTGAAGCAGGCAACAAAATCAATCGTCCATCAAGGAAACTACATTTAATAAATAAGCGACTTTGTTTTTCTTTATGTCTGTGTAAATTATAATGGCACTAAAGACTTATTTAACACATCTTTTACCAAATGATGAACGCACAAAGTGCAACAAAACATACACAGGACATATTTTTGTGTGACAGAGTATGACTTCACTCCCATGGATGTGAATTCTCCCTGTGCTCTTTTACAGACTCAACTCAAAGGGGGGCCTTTGGGATCATTTTTAATGCAGAATAGAAACAAGCCTTTGCAAATCCTAGGTATGCTTGCTGGTATCATTAGTCTCATGATCATAGTGACAGTCCTCATCTCCACCGCAACATTCATGCGCAACAAAAAGTCCAACCGGATCCTGCCCAATCGCCGTGTGAAGAGAAGGCCGAAGACACAGCACACCTGGCTTTTTAAAAACCCCTTAAAGAGACCCGAAAGGAACGAACAGAAATTTAAGGTTAAAGAGGAAGAGCGGGAACCAGAGGTAATCGTGGAGAATGTCAACCACAACAACAATGCTGGCAGGATTTTGAGACAGTGGCCACCGCCACCGCCACCCTGTGCACCTCCAGCAGCTTTTTGCCTCCCGGTGGAGAGGCAGTGGGTCATTCCCACAGTCTCAGCAACCGTGGCACCCAAACCTCTAAAGAAGGCAGTGGTGACCAGGCAGGACTCTGTGAGCAAAGCGCTGGTTTCAGAGCTCAAGATGAGGCTGGAGCAGAAGAGAAAGCCAGATCATTAACACTATTTAATCAAGGTTCTATTTTTACTCTCAGACCTGAGGCCATCTCAAGAACTTAGAAAGGACAGACAATCAGACAGAGTTTCGTTAAGTCCTGTGTGATGATAAAAAGCTCCAGAGCAGCCAGCAAATGAACCTGAAGGTGGGATTGTTCGGTAGACTGATGCTTTCATAACCTACATGAACAGTGCTTTGTGTGTGTGTGTGTGTGTGTGTGTGTGTGTGTGTGTGTGTGTGTGTGTGTGTGTGTGTGTGTGTGTGTGTGTGTGTGTGTGTGTGTTGAAATATACTGAAACAACAAAGAGCTTCACTCCTTGTAAATCAACAACACAATTTTTATTAAAACAGAAAAACATTCCTGGCATGTTTGTCATTATTCAAACCATGTTTTCAGTTCACACCCTTTGGCTTTTGTATGACTCTGAAACAATTAGATCCCCCTTATTTATGTGGTGACACACCAAATTTAAAATTCCTGAACGCAAACCTAGTTTTGGAAATGAAGTCATTCAGAATTCAACAAATGAGACTGTTTGTTTAGGATCTATCCAAGCTCCTTACAAGAGATTTCATGACACTTGAACTCTATGACAAGATCAGCCCAGGTGAAGGAGACCAAGTGATCACATAAGAAGGGCCTTTAATCCGACTCTGCAGGTGTGCTGTACTGTTTGGATCACTGTTTTGTAGCAGCTGCCATATGTTTATTTTCTGGGTTCTTCTGTTTTCTATGTGGCAGATTTTGGGAATTTTCTACTAATAAAAGCACATTGTTTTTCCAAATAAAGGCAGTGTTAGTTAAATAAAGTAATAACACACGTAGCAACATTAAAGTTCTCCCTAAACTATATTATCAAATTATGAGCTGTATGTTATAGATACAGCTCTATTAACTTGTTAGTTTGCAAGATGAGATTACTTTATTTAGGTTACAATTATTTAGAGTTACTTTAGAGTAGAGTATTTCCCCTTCTTCACCAGCAAATTTAACTTTTCAATGAACTGTAAAATTTGAAAAGGCACTTATTGAAGTATTTATAAACGTGCTGATTTAACTGTTCAGGCATCCAGACTGCAACATAGTTAATGTGACATGTATCATCACTACCGGGTGTGCCTGTCCAAAGTAGCCTTGAAGGCACTGACACAAACTTAAACACAGCTTTGATGTCATTAATTTAAGACAAATGCCGTCTTAATGAGCTTGCAAACCGTACTCTACTGCCACTTTCTGGTAACAGTAGAAGCTGCTTAAACTACTGTCCCTGAGGTGAAACACAAAGAAGGTGTTTAAAAATACTTCAAAATGCTATTCTCAACTTTGCAAATGTTCATGTTGCAGCATTTGTTGTGATATTGCCATAGTTCGAGCACTAATAGTCTTGGAGCACGATGAAAATATGAACAACAGGAATTAAAATGAGATGCTTGAAGAAGGCCTTACACAACAATATTACACATGCGCTGTTTTTTTTTTTTGTTTTTTTTTTATTAAACCAGATGTTCTGCAAATATGCAGAGGTGGCAAAAGCACAGACATCCTGTGCAGACACTAGTACTGACACTAGTGTTGAAAAATACTCCAGTAAAAGTTGAAGTACTGATTCAACTTCTATACTCAATTAAAAGTAAAAAAAAAAAAGTACTGCCTCAGAAATATACTCAAAGTTAGAAAGTAACTCCTAGACCTGTTTTTATGGAAAGCTAACTGGACCTCGTGCCTTATTCATGTAATAATTAAATTAAATTAGTAGATATGAATACAAACTTTATTTCAGTCTAAATATTAATTCTAATAAACATACTCTGCTTGAATCCATTAAGCTGAACATGAGCAGGAAAAAAAAAGGAAAATAATAAAAAATAGCTCTATTTTCTGTTAATCACATGATGATCAAATGAACACAGTCAGGGTTTAAAGTGGGATTCAGCAGGTGGGGGAACCCTAAAATCAGCTGTAACGGCTCAGTATGAGGAAAAAGAATCACAACTCACAATAATTTCTGAGTGCTTCAGTAGATTTTCTCAATGTACAGGCTGTGATTAGCTGACCTGCTGCTCTTTGAGGATGTACACAACTGAATTCAACCAGATGTGAGCAGGTGTTTCATGAGTTGTCCTGGCTCATTTCCATCGTCTACATTGACAGTACACTGTTTATGCTGTCTTTATATTACACCCTATGCAGCTGGTATGCAGATAGAATTTGATGAATGAATCTAGGCATTATCAGCTAAAGTTCATATTAATCTCTAGTACTCTTTATGTAACTTAACTTGACCATGAGCACCACACTCACTGTGCACCAGTCACACACACTTTAAATCCATCACAGTACAGGAAACTAACCAGTTTATCCTGGACTAAACTGCAGACTATTTTCATGCAACCTTTAAGTAACACCGTCAGCCCACCTCATTTTATTTTGCATAATATAAAAATTAATAATGTCACACACAAACAGTTTGTATGTTTGCTGATGTTTGTTAAGCTGGTGGAAATGCTGCATTTGAAATTACCTGCCACGAAATATAACTCCCTTTATGGTCACTCTTCTTCTGTAGGGCTAGCTAGATGCTGAAGTACCGCTACCACAGCTTACCTGTGGACACCTGCAGTCGTTCCGACACCAAAACGCCCAGAAAACAAACAATTTTTTAAAAAAATCACTGACTCACTTTAACCCCAAACTGTGGCACACAGTTTTTTTTGCATCTTTCATCTCTTTTTACCCAGCATCTCCTGGTGATTAATACACAGGATTGCCTTTAATGTGTTACTGCTTAGGCTCAAATGAGTTTGATGTTTGAAGGCCCACAATGACATGAAATTATAAGTCCCCTCAAATGTTAAATCAAAAGTAACAAGTTAAAATGTTAGAAGTAGAAAGTGCAGATATTTGTTTAAAACGTAGGGCTGAAAGTAAAAACGTTTCCATTAAAAAACTACTCAGATAAATTCTACTTAAGTGCAGTAACAAAGTATTTGTACTCTGCAAATATGTAATATACTTTATTATGCTGATACAAGCCCTTTTGCTCTGCTCAGATTCAATGTCAATGTCAGCACTACTAATTATGAAGTTACACTAAACCAATCTCTGGGTATTTGTGTAGACATCAGGCAAACATGCACACTATTTCAGAGTTACATAAAACATGAAATTTGCAGATTACCCTCTCTAATCCAAAAAAACAACTTGTTCATCTTTGCACAATATTGCATAGTGGCCTAAAACGCAAAGTCCATCTGCCCTGATCTAGTTTGAACCGGCAAGATGTGTGTGACTGAAACTGAACATTTTGCAGCCTCACCTGACACATTTGACGTGCTTATGCCTCCAGTACGATGGAGACAAAACTATAATAAAAGAAAATCCACATACAAAAACGGTTTCACTTTTGTTGCAGGTCAGGACACTTAAAGTTTAAAGTTTTTTGAGGATCCAAACTCACATTTTTTCCCCCGTTTTTTTTCCAATGTTGCAAGCTGTTAATGCTCTGGAGTGAAATGGGGGAATATGAGGAAAAGCCCAAATGATCATGCATTATGACATGTAAGAGGCAGCCAGGATTACTGGGCTATTTGACAGAGGATTACAGAGTGGAAAGTTGCAAAGAGCATTGATGCTTTAGAGTAAAAGAAAGCATGAAAGGTTCAAAGCACCCACAATATGTTTGCAGCAACAAAAGTTTTAAAAGGTAAATAAAATGTGAGTTTTCCTTACTAAAAAGAAAAAAAGGCTTTTGTGTAGAGGGTTAACGTTTCTTTTATTTATGTTGCTACTGCGGAGGTCAGTAATAATAATGCACTGCTTTAGGCAACATTAGGGCAAGTGGGGAAAAAATAAGATAAAATCTTGTGCTGTTCTGTGCTGAAGTAGCTGAAATTGTGTGTTTATAGAATTCTACATTGCATTGTGTCATGGGCAGTGGAAAAGGATTACAACAAAAAGCAGCATCAATCCCCCACCCACAAATCATATAAAGACGTCAGAACAAGAAAGAAAGCAGATGTATCTGTGCTCCAGAAAATGAGAGCTGCCAATCTCAGCCAGTCATTTAAAACCCTGATCTTAAGTGAATACATGCAAACCCCGTCAGAGATGAACTGATCTTCTTGCGTCACAGGGGACAACACATGGAGTTGGAGGAGAGGGTTTGTGTGATCTGATCATAAAGTGACGGCAGGAGGGGATATTGGAGAGGATGCCAGTGTTTGGGTATTATGTCAAATGAACAATGCCATTGGCCAAAGGATATCTGATGTGCCATCTGTGCGGGTTGGTCAGTGCAGATCATGTGTGATACATCGCTGCTGTGTTGCGTGTGTACACAGAAAAAAAACGGGAACTGTGACGTACATGTACAGTGACTGAGATAGGATTTAAAGAAATCAATGAATAAAACTAAACTGAATGCCTTTCAGCACATTATCCACAAAAAGGAAACTTCCTCTCTGCATAACCTAATCCTATGAATGAATTTCACTCAGATGCAATCAAGCGCAATTTTTGCAATTTGATCTTTAAGGCTATGCCTATCTTCAAATATGGAACACACAACTTAAATAATAAAACAATGAGATTCAAATAAACTTGTGTTTTCTGGTAGCCGCAAACTACATAAAACCAGACTCAAAGGTTTTCTCCCTACTTTGAGATTTTCCCCTTATAATCCTGCTTTAGCAGAGCTATAAAAAGGGCTAAACAGACACTGACAACAGACAGTATGTTTTAAAGCAAAATATATTTTCTGCTGGGTATTTGTAAGAATCTATAGTAACTGACACTAATTCTGCATATGTGCTTGCTTTATGTAAAACCTTTGTAGAATTTATAGAAAATGTAGTAAAACAACCACTTTAGTCTGCACACATGAAACATGTTGAGGTATATATGCACTACCACACAAAAAATGTAACTAGAACATTTTCTATTTACAAGGTGTGAGGTTTTTTCATATAATAACCATCTGTTTTTCTAATTAAAAATCCATCCTAACTTACACTTTTGACATGACAAGAAGAAAATGAGGTAAAATTAACACGCATGTAAATCCATAGAATAATGCTTAAGTGCTAACACATAATAGTTGATAAAGAAGCTAATATCCATCATTGGAGAAGCTGGAAAAAAGTCTTCTTTAGAAAGTCATTTGATATCGTTCTGATTGAAATCAATGGCAAAGGCTTTTTCTTTTCTGTTTCAAATATTTATAAAATGAATTATTACTGATAGTTAAAAATGCTGCATTGTGATAACAAGAGAGATGCATTATACTTCAGTCTGAAAAAAATCAACTTCAGCACAGCCTCTACCCTGGTGCAAATCCTTGACATAACGGCCATCGTTCACATCTTTGCAACAACCTCCTCGGCCTAGAACAGAGGAAGAGATGAGATTTAAAGCAAGGCAGAAAATATGATCATTCCCCTGAATATTGTAGTAATATAAGCCTAACAGCACTGGATCTTGAGCCACTCCTCATTTCTGCATGTTTTGCTAGGATAAAGGGAAAAAAGTGCAACAATTCTTTTAAAACGTGCCCAAATTTTTAGAATTATAGTATATAAGACAAAAACAGAGTTTGTAGAGTTCTAACAAGCTTTAAAGTCAATAAAAACCTATACTTTTCAATGCATCTTTAACTCTATGAGACAAGCTTTCTTGTAATTTAATTTAGCAGTCTTCTTTGGATGTTGGCTGCCTTTTGTTCTGTTCTCTGTTCTCTTCAAAAATTTGAGGTCTGGGCTCTAGATCTGCTGATCCATCGACTGATCGACTGAAGGGCCCAATGCCTCACTCAGGGCATGTGTCAGGTCTTTTCTTTTCTTTTAAAGCATATACTGCACAGCATGCCTAGACGTTTTCAACTAATAGCACTTTGAAACTCACCTTGTTGAAGCAAACATATTTTTTATGTCTATCCAACTGTGTTAGCTTTGGCTTTTTTCATAGACTAAAGAAATGGGGGGAAATGATCTGTTTTTGCAACAGGCTGTTCGAAACAAAGTGCCTAAAGATAGAATTTAAAATAGGTTTGTTACTAAGTTGTTTGTTATGTGTAGGCACAAGTGTCTTTATTATGTATGTCTGATTCAGGTCAGTGTTAGGTGGCTTAACACACAAAAAAAAACATTGAAAAAACAAGCCAAATATCGAGAAATAACGGGTGGCTCAAGACTTTTTCACAGTATAGTAGAGCTAGTATTTCTATTATTTATTCCAAAAATAGAAAGTAAGACATTGTTCTATAACAATGTCACTGCCATGTTTTCTGTTGTTGTTGTTTTAACTGAGGGTTTTTTAATATAGTTCAGCTGTGAGTCTGCTGTGGTCAGCTTTGGCCTTATTCAGTCTGTCCTCTGACCTCCTCCTCACCTTCCTGTCTTCACTGGAACCTTTATTAACCAGGCCCTCATCACTGGCGGCCTGCAGACTGTCGAAGGTACCCTGCCTCTCCCTTTCCATGCCTCCTGCTGAGCCTCTGTCTCTCCTTCGGTTCTTCCAGCTCTCCATTATACCATCCAAACAGGCCAACCTGGTGTCAGTGGTGCATGCATACATGCCTACAGGCACTGCCAGCACCATGGCTAAAACTATCACTACTATATGTATCAGCTTCTCCCTCTGTTCCATCTCAGTGATGTCACTTCCTGTTACAAAGATGATGCACTGTTCTGGGCGTGGTGCGTGATTCTTGAGGGTTACACAAATTTCATATTTAGTTGCAGGCATCAGGTCTGAGATGGAGTAAGAATTAATCCCAGGTCCAATGTAGATTATTTCTTTTTTATCAGCATCTGCACGACCAAAGTGGATCGTGAACCAGGTTTCAGTGGGACGTTCTAGGGCAGCGAACCACTCAATGGAGATACCCCGTATTGTTTGCTTGGCGATGCGGATGTCGATGTAGACATTTTCATCACCAGCCCGCGGTACAGCTGGGAGGAGTGAAGACTGGGAGCTTCCTGCAGAGCGCACCTCTAGAAAGATGCTGACGGAGGAGTTTCCAATGAAGTTGACAGCGATGCAAGTGTAGACACCATGATCAGCTGCATGGACAGAGGGGATCACCAGGAGGGATCTGATGGTGTCATCATCCACTCTTTCTTGAGATTCTGGGATGACATTAGGGCTGTTATTTTATGGGAACAACAAGCTTACAGAGTAAAATATTTTTAAAAATTAAAGAACATTAAATAAAATTAAATAAAAAGACTAAACAAAAGTGTCCTGCAACTGATCTTCCACAAACATACATAGAATTAAAGAGTCCTGTACTTTATTAGACAGTCATAGATACACATTGTCTGTTTTTTGTTTTAAACAGTTAAACAGTAAAATAACAACTAATGTTCATTATATATTGTGCAAACCTAAGCTGAAGTGATCATTACCCTGATAGGAGCTAAAAAGTTCAATTTACTGTAACCTGCACTATATTTCCATCTATAACAAATCCCAAGAATTTTGCAACTTGAACAATTTTGTTGTTCTCAAGTCAAAATAGAGGATGGTTTGTTTTGCTTCATCCACAAAATCGAAGGTTTAAAATAATAATTATTCTCCTGTGATCTCACATTGTAGACTGTAGTTATTATACTTGCATGGCTCAATATTGTTATAATGTTTGAGAATATTTCTTATGAGCTAAGACAGATGAATGTCAGCAGCAGAAATAGTGGTGGAATAGCAATGGGGGCAGTAGTGTGATTATTATGAGTTTGCATGTTGTTTGATTGATCTGCAGTAAGCACTCCTCTCAGCAAGTTAAGTCTAATGACATGCCGGTTTATTTAATTACAAGGTGGCCAAACAAGATGGACAGCAGTGTAGACTCTTAATCAACACTGACAGTGTTGTGCAGATTGGGAGATTGGTGGTGCTTACATCACCATGTGCATACATTGAGTTTTAATCCTCTTGATCTTAATAAAGGTTTAAGATCAAGAGGATTAAATGTGTGTTTAAGTTTAAGTATCAGATGTGCAGTAGTTTATTACACACTATGGTCACCACACTCTTACCATGAAATCCTCTGATTATCTTCAGACCATATGTCCACCACACTGAAGGGTCAGGCCTTGCTTTGGCGATACATTGCAGGGTGACGTTGGCGCGCTGTGGCAGGCTGATGTTGGCTGATTGGGTGCTGACTTCGGGCTTCATGCATGCCTGTAGCTCTATCTCATGGAAGAACTTGCCCGCCCTAAAGTCCGGCCCTGAGCAAGTCAAGTAGGAGTTCATCAATATAATTGGAGGGCTCAGAGACCTTATGAACTCCACGAAGCCCTTTAGGCGACAATCGCAGAGCCAGGCATTGTCGTGGAGTGCCAGGACGACGTTTGGCCCAGATGTTGTCGCCTCCCGCTCCTCCATGTTCTGTAATTTTTGGTAGAGAGGCCAGTTTTGGAAGACCTCCTTCGATATCACCGTAAGACGATTGAAGGATAAGTCTAAGTAAGTCAGACCTGGCAAAAACCTTAACGCATGCTCCGGTAGGACGTCCAGCTGGTTGTGCTTCAGATCCAGGATCTTGAGAGCCGGCGTGTCCTCGAATGCTGTCCATGGTACTGAACGTAGCTTATTGCCTTGCAAACGGAGCTCGGTTAAGTTCCTCAAACCCTCCAGACCCTTTGAGTTTATCAGTGTGATTTCATTAAAGTTCAACCACAAGTTCTCCAATGTCAACGTTTTTGAGAAAGCCCCTCTGGGTATTTCAGTAAACTGAGACTTTTCAATTCGTATTTTTGTCAACTCATGTGGAAGGTCTTGTGGTATAGCCCCAAATGCTCTCTCCTCCATACATATTAATGACCTAAGATTAAAAGAAAGAGTTTATATGATGATGTTATTATTTATTGTAATATCTGACTGACTGCTAGGATCCGTCAAAAAACAAATGTTACCTTCTGGAGGCAAATAACTATATAACTATGTATTATAACTATATTCTGTATCACTGACTCGTATACACCCACAGACATATAAATAAAACAGAAATCGCCAGGAGGACTGAACTACTTGAAACCAGTTCTTACCTTCCATGTCGGTCTTCTACACAGCTGCACCCGCGTAAACACTGAGAAAAAGTTTCACAAGCCTGAATGTTTATTAAAGCTATAACAAGCAGGTAACAAATTATGTCCATAGTCCACAAAAAAAAAAAAAAGATCCTGAATTTGAGGGCTACATTCGTGCTCCAGACATGCCGAGTGCGGCAGACCAGAGAAGCCTATTAAGCTTAATCCCTGACGTACAGTGCAGGAAGAAGTGACATTTAAATCTTGGGCAAGACACGCACAATTAACACTTAGTGTCACTAGGTCTGACCCACTGTGCCTTTTAGATAGCTCTATATTCTGATTAGTAAACTATAAATAGTTCAAAGTTTGATATTGTCCAAGAGATTAAATATGCAGATATATAAACAAAATATTTTTTAATGAACTTTGTAAGTGAAGATTACAGAGACCCATAGTATCTCAGAACCAAAGTATGGAGACTGATTATTATTGTGAGGTGAAGTAGAGTTATAAGAACACACAATATCACTCAAGTACATGCAGTATAAAAGTTTATTTAACTATATTCAAATAGGTAAGTATCATTGGAACGAACAGATCCACTTTTAATGGGGTAATGATGCCTCTAGGTGGCACAAAATAGTCACATGGAAAGATTTTAAGTATGTGCCTCATTGGGGGAATATAAATGATTTAACATTTCCTTTTTGCACCATCTCCACCCTATTTACATTGTGTCATAGTTCAGTCCTTCAGTACTTCTCTCCAGCTCCAGCTTCTCTCCATTCACCAGAGAAATGAACCATGCCTATGTGTATATCTTCTCTCAGAACATATGACAGATATATACAGAGGCACAGAATTAACTGCATATGTATATGTGTACATAATCTGATAAAGTATTTACAAATCATACACATACATATATGATATAAACAATGGATTGTCTACCATTGACTTCCCTTTAAATTAAATTGGATTGGAGAGGTTTCCTCGCTGGGCCGTGCACGTGAGGTGGAATAAAACTTTAGTGTTTGCTGTGCTCTTTCACTTCATGCATCATGTTTTCTTCTTACAGGCTTAGTGATAAAAAACATTCTTTTAGACATAAAAGCATGAGCGCGCTTGCAGTTTAATATTAATGGATGAATATGCGTGTAACAGTCCAGTGAGTTTCACTACATCTGCAAGAAACATGAAATTTTCCAGATCTACGCAGTTTCCCAAATTCTTTAAACTGATATTTCCATTATTGTGCAGCGTGCAAAAGTCCGTTGATAGAAGTTGGCTCTCTGTGGCGGTGGAGTTGGTGGCATTATCCAGCGAGGAGGGATGGGAGGGGGTGTATGGGAGCGCGTTACAGGGGGACTGACGTCAGGATGCTGCTGAGGGGAAGAATATGGGTAATGCTGGGGATACGGATGTGGGTTGAGATGGGGATGAGGGTGCCGGTGGGCATGTGAACGAGTTTTGGGGTTTGGACTGTGACGTGAGTGTGGGTGAGTGCGGGGAAGATGACGTGGAGCAGGAGCCGGAGCTGGAGCATGACGTCAGCAGAAGTACTCATTAGGCTGTCCCTCTATTTTAGCTGTGGCCTCGGAGTCCAGGCTGGAGCGGGCTGACAGCAGCCGGTTGGACTCCTCAGGATTCAGTCTGTTCAAATACTCACCCTCGAGCCCTTTGGCCTTTGTGCCGGGTGAGAGTGTTTCAAATGTAACATATGAATCTTGGATGTCTTTTGATTTCTTTCCCCAGTACTTCTGAATGCGTCTCTTCAGCGCCCCGCAGCATACAATAACAGTGAGCGGGACTGCAATGATACAGGCCACTGTGATCACAATAACATTAATCAGCTTCTGGGTACCAGTAGCACTAGCTGCTTCATCAGTGGAGAATATGACACACTGCTCCTTCTTGGGGATCAGACCCTTCACACACACACAAGCAATGTACTTGGTCCTGGGCACCAAACCATCGATGGTTACACGGTTCTGCCCAGCTCCAACATTGATCTTTCTCATGTCCCTCTCTCCAAACACTGCATAGAGCACACTAAATGCTGTTGTGTTTTTGGCTTTAGGGGCTCTCCAGTTTAGAGAAATTGTATTGTCTGTGTCCCCTACAACTTTTACTGAGCGGACCACTCTGTCCGGGTCCTGCTGTAACGATGAGGCGTTAGCTGCCAAGTTACTTAGATTAGTCTTTTCCAGATCCAGCAGTGCATCTGAGTTGGGGGAGGTGGCAGGCCCTGGGGTGGCTCCTTCAGTCAGGCTGTAACTGGATAGTCCAGGATCAGGCCCAACACCAGGCAGGAGGCCAGGATCCAGGGCCGGCAAGGATGAAGGAGCAGAGGTTGGAGCCACATATCTGGCCACCAGTTTCTCCTGGTAGGCAGCTTTGCCCATTTGGTTTGGTTTTTTGATTTTGGGCTTCTTGTCATTGTTGGTTTGGTTCCCCTCTGGTTTTGGCGAGTTGGAGACAACGAGGGAAATGACAGCCTCTGCATTCCCTGCGTAGTTAGTGGCCTTGCAGATGAATTTACCTGAATCACGGTAGGACACTGCTGGTACACTGAGGATTGACCAGGTGATTCCTTCCTTTGAGGTTTCCTGCTGGACTGTAGTGGCAGAGATGGAATAACACAGTTATAAAATAACAACAGAAGAACGATTTAAAAAAAAATAAAGTAATTTGACACCGGAGACGTCCCCTTTGACAAATGTGAAAAGAGACAACAAGCTGGTGATTACACAATGTTGCATTGATGATCAGTGTTGCGTAACTCACTGTGTTGGCAATAGATGTCACTCAGACTTACTAACTCCACTCGTGGCTCTCTATTTAATTAACAGCAGCAATACAGAGCACACAAAATCATCTTATCTCATCTATCCAAATAGCTGCTGACTCACCTGTTCCATTGAGGGCTCGTCCATCTGCCCTGCGCCATGTCAAGTCTGGGATGGGGACGCCAATGGTCCCACACCGGAGCAGCACATTGTTTCCAACAGCGCTCCTTACTCGTGCCACAGCTGTGTGGATACGTGGAAGCTGACAGCGGCGAAGCTCTGCGTCGCTGAACAGGACCCCCGACACGCTCTCCGGAGCTGAACATCGAAGTCTCGTGTCGATGAAAGCCACTGAAAGAGTCGGAGACTTCTGGAACTGGACCAGGTCATAGAGCCGGCAGTCACACACCCAGGGGTTGTCATGGAGACCTAAGGGCAAGGGTACAAGTGAGGCTACAGGAGGAAGACAAGTGTCCAGCTGTGGACGAAGTGATAGACCAGCCTACAGATGGTTGGTGTGGATGTAGGGATGTTAATCCTGTAAGAGGATTAATATTTAACCCTTTAAGACCTACCATAGAACCAAGTCCGCCAGAGCTTATATTATATTTTTACATGCTGTGGAGCCATTTTTGGGAGCATTTCAAGTTGCTATACATCAATACAACCATTATAGCCCAGATTTTAATAATATGTATTCATTAAGTGCATAGTAATTACATAAATTGCAAAAAAGTGCAATAAACTACAAAAAAATTGAAAATCGTTTTTGATTTTTTAACATATATTTGTAGTTAGAGAAATTTAAGAGTCTTATCCCTCAAAACTGTAAATACAAAAAAGTTGCACAAAATAGTTTCCCACCACAGGAAATTTATTTTGAGTGTCTTCATAGTTTTATTTTTGAAATACACCAATTTTTATACACTGCAGGAAAAATGAAAATAAATATTATACTGCAAATTTGCAAAAAAGCAGCATATGCATCAAAATAAACTATTTCCAGCAGTGCAATATGAGTCCTAAGAATCCCAGAAACGACACAGAAAGTCATAAAGTCAAAGATAACTTTTAAAAAGAGCAGTATAGGCCCTGAGGCCCTGATCGCAAAAAAGACTACATTTCCGCGAAAATGACGTCACTTCCGGTTTCGGGCAGGTAATGGCGGAAATGCAAAAGTTCGCGCTGACTCTATTCCAACGTAGGAAGTGTTTTGAACAGCTGATCAGATCGGTAAAGGGTGTTTCTGGAATATTATGTTTTTGTTCCTGCAAGCGCTTTTTATGCAGTTTTTGCAAAGCTTTATGTGGAAGGAAACCGTGACCTAGGACAAGCTGATGGCATCAGATGTAAGTACAACTCCTCCGGTTTCATATGCAAAAAAAATTTTTGCGCTAGCTTACATGGTTGCAGTGCTACTGGGATTTAAAAATAGTTACGCATAACAGAGCGTTCCGCTCCGATCGGCTCTAAAGGGTTAATTCATAAACTACATCATGGCCATGACTATGGCAATGATGATGATGATGATGATGATGATGATGATGGTGGTGAAAATTGACTAGAGATCAAGATCAAACTTTGCTGTCATTTCACACTCCCTACAAGAAGATTATAAGAAGACTCGTTGTTGATCACAACACCTCCACCAACAGAGTGCATAGAGTTGTGTGTATTTTTATATATATACAATTTGAACTGTGTTTTTCTTTTTTCTTTTCTTTAATAAAATGTAACTTAAATCCACCCATTATAAGAGATAATGTTTTAAACAAAAGCATCTTAAATCTGCTATGTTACACTCTAAAAGCATGTAATAGATGTCAATATACAGCCTGTTAATATTAGTTATTAAATATGGAATCTAAAGATGAAATATCAAATATTATAAGAGCTTCAGAAATTATTATTGAAATTGTTACCTTCATATTAAAGACAAGATGTTACTTTTTTCCAATGTTACTTTTTATACAATATGTTTTTACTCACCAGAAACAGCTGTTGTTGTCAAATTATATATTGCTTATGTAAGCTTAAGATGCTTTTTAAAAAAATTAAAAAAAAAGTTGCTTTGCAAAAAGTTAGCACACTTTCATTAAGCTCAGAAGAAAACAATGCACCTAAAATGCACTTTAAAGGATTTAAATGGAGACTTGATGTTAGGATGAGCACTGCCTCTCACCGAGTATCATCTTGGAGCTGTCTGGCCCTTGTGCAGGCTTTGCAGCCAGCCAATTGGACAGCACTTCTGCAGGTAGGGTCACCAGACTGTTGCTGGACAGATCCAAGTAGGTGAGGTTCTTGATGTACGTGGTGGCCTCCGCGGGCAGGGAAGTGAGCTGGTTGTTGTGCAAATCGAGAAGTCTGAGGCTGGGCATATCCATGAGAGATTCCCAAGGAAAGGCGGTAAGGGCATTCCCGTCCAGCCGAAGCTCTTCCAGGTTATAAAGCCCCCGGAAACTGTCCGGGTTCAAGGCGGACAGCGTGTTAAAAGACATCCACAAGAATTCCAAACTGGAGAGGTAGTTGAAGGCTTCGCTGGGTATCTGCTGGATGGATGTCTTCTCAATCCGCAGCTTGGAGGTGTCAATAGGAAACCCGACAGGCACGAGAGATATATCGGGATCATTGCAAATCACGCTCCTAAAAGTCGGAAAATATTTGAGTTAACTTCACAAATTGCATTTGTGCATAGTTTACGAATCACTAAAACTTTAAACTAAATCGACAATTAATGACAACAAATGTGTATTCAAAAGTTCACAAGCAGCAAAAGTTATGTGGATAATGATTTTTTTTTTTAAAACTTATTCCCCGTCCTACCAAAACACAAAAAAGCATAGATGAAAGCCTGAAAGTGCCTTTGAAAGATAATCCCGCATTAAATAAAATTGGAGCGGCATGCACTCCCTGAATTATCTTTTGTACACGTGTTCACCTCTGTGCAAACATCTGTCCTCATATGATGACAAAATGCATCACTGTGCAAAAAAACAAATAAAACAAAGAAACAAACACACAAAAAATACCACACAAGATACATTCATTTCACTTTGGGCATCCAACTTACCTCGCCTTTGATCCATCACTCAGGTTGTGGTAAAAGCAGCTGCACTGCGAAGGGCAGGCGCTCACTGGGGAAAAAAGTTGACCCGTGGCCACGTAGAGCCCCAGCAGCAGGACGAGGAACATTTTGGCCAACTTTTATGCATACGCAATTTGCCTACATGCGCCCACTTTGCGCCCACTGAAGTCAATCAGACTATTTTTTTTCTCTTTCATTTACAGGAATGTCATCCGTACGGCGCTGTCCCACCGCTTCGCTGCCCCATAGTGATCAGACTACTATGAGTCCCGAGATAAAAAAGGATAGACAAGGATTAGCGAAAAGGCTGGCGTTCGTTTCATCTGGATGCGTATTGCCTCCCGGAATCGGATAGGCTGCGCAGAGACGTCCCTATTTATTACCACAGAAAAACACTTCCGAAATGGTCATAATCCACTGTGATGTTTGCTTTTTTTTCTTTGCCTCAAATGTAGCATGTTTATTTGAGCCCTGCCGTGACTGTTAATCATTATGAGTTTTTTCAGTAAGTAGCACGTTTTTTTTACATTACCATCTGAATTTATCCAGATTCTTGATCCTTATGAGACTTGGAGAGATCTCTGTCCCCTCTCCCTATATTGAAACCTGAGGAATCCACAGAAGTCTAGGGACAATAGCATGATTTCATGTAATTTCCACAAATGTTGATCAATAAAGAAAAATCTGAACTTGACTGTTAGTGTTCACAAGTTTTTGTCTTGAAGCACACAAACCCACTGTGTGCTATATTGTTTGTTTGTTTTTTATGCTGGTCCAGTTTTTGTTTTTATCCTCTATCATTTTAGGCACCTTGCACAGCTGATTTAACCACTTGATGTCAGTCTGTTGATCAAAATCTTTGATTCTTTGCACACAAGAACAAAAAATTATAAACAGAGATACAGAACAGCAGCACTGGCATGGCTCCGCTGTAGAGTGCTTCCAATAAATAATTGGTTAAGATAGCTTTACTGAATTGCAACACATTGCACACACAGGCTGCAAAGCACTGGTGTGAAAACGGTAGTCTTAATCTTAATCTTAATTTTGAATAATGTGTATGAATGCAGATAATAGCAAATGCCCACAGACATTTATCACTGTGTATTTTTAGTATTATGGCTTCAGTTGTACTTTTTAGGCTTTTCAGTTTTAAATCTAAACACTGATGCATGGGGAATGCAGGTGTGGTTCTGATTGGCAGGGGCATTGTTTTGCAAACACTTGTTGTGCCTCCATGAAGCAAACCTGTGTATATATACGGCTGTGGACTCGGTCAAACCCGAGTCTCGTCGTTTAACTTCAGCAGCCGCTGCATCCTCACCGGGACACCACAACACAAAGGCTTATTGTGCAATTAATAGAAGGCTTTATTGTTGCGGCGCGTAAATGCGCATTAAGGGTTACGTTCCGCGTTCATTAAGACATTCCTGCGCGGATTGGGGCGACAGAGAGGCTTTACATAATAAACTGCAAGCATTCACGTGAAATGCCCCTTTAAAAGCCGGCTCTCTTCGGTCACACCGAGGGGCATCGTAAACAAGCGGAACGAGAGGAGTCTGTGACAGCTGCACTTTGGTGTGTCAAACCAGGCTTCAGGATGGTTTCTTCGTACCCTTTACCGGAGGGCTTCTCCGAGTTTGATGTGTTTTCCCTGGGATCTTGTCTGCTTGTGGAGGGTAAGTTATGTCTTGGAATTCAGCCAAATACTACGAGGACTTTGCCTGCTGTGTTTGCCATTAACCTACGCCAGGACATGTCTCCTCCCGGTCACTGACACGGACCCGTTTCTCTGTAAACTTGCAAAATAATGCTTACTTATGGTCTAAAAACAAAATAAAATAAAAATGAATGCGACGAATTTCGCCTGAGGTGTGAGCTATTTCGCAGTAAGCATCGCTGTGCGCGCTGATTTGCATTGTGTGCGTTTTTTGTTCCCCTTCCCCAAAGGTCTGCTGGGCTTCTTTCTAAATGCGGTCACAATGCTTGCTTTCCTCAAAGTGAGAGAACTGAGGACTCCCAGCAATTTCCTAGTATTCAGTTTAGCAATGGCTGATATTGGCATCTCCATGAACGCCACGATCGCCGCTTTCTCCAGCTTTCTGAGGTGAGTGATGTAACCACCCCTTTCATAATGGACATCGAGGTCCATCCGCATGTGGGTGGGATGAAATGTAATGAGAAAATAATGCCGGTGACAATAGGCTACTGCTGGCCACCTGTTGTGACGAATCATCTGTACAGAGCTGTATAATCGATGTAGAGTGGTCCAATTAAGGCTGTACAGTGAAGAGGGTCAGTACAGAGCATATTCAAACTGCAATCAGGAAATGAGACACGTTGCTCTCAGTGTTCACCAGTTCATGGATTAAATGTTATACTAGTGATTTGTTTATGTATTTTACTAAAATTGGTGCTTAAGGGGTTTCTTGTGTCAGTCAACTTTGAATACATCCTCTGTCTTTAGGTATTGGCCTTATGGCTCTGATGGATGCCAGACTCATGGTTTCCAGGGCTTCATGACAGCTCTTGCCAGCATCCACTTTGTAGCTGCTGTTGCCTGGGACAGATATCACCAGTACTGCACCAGTAAGTCAATATCTGGCTGATGATACCAAATGCAGTCAACTTTTCCTCTCCTATGTTGCACAAATGTGCACATAAATCAGCCAAGTACACTGCTGTCTTTAAATTTTCTACAGACAAAATAATGAGACAATATGCAAATAAATAGCAACCTGAACAGTTGCTATAACACAGGCTGACACCTCTGTACTAAAACTGCAACCTGGAAGGCTTGAGTGTTAACAATAAGTCCTACACCTTATTTTTAAACATCATTACCAGGGTACATGGGCAAGAGGAAATGACTCAACTCAAATGTCCCTTGGTTAGTGCAGGGTTTATTACACTGTTGTTAACTCTGTTATAACTGTTGCAAACAAGCAGCTCTAGTTAAGATATTAGTTTAGCTAAGAATGCACATTTGTTTCTTAGCAGCAGTGTGACATTTAAAACAGAAACAAAATCAGTAGCCTACTTGAGTATGCATTCATTGTGTTGCTGGTGTTTAGACTAGTCATAAAGAATATTGTTCTTCCCAGGGACAAAGCTGCAGTGGAGCAGTGCCATCACTCTGGCTGTGTTTGTGTGGCTGTTCACTGCCTTCTGGTCCGCCATGCCCCTCATTGGCTGGGGAGAGTACGACTACGAGCCCCTCAGGACTTGCTGCACACTGGACTACAGCAAGGGAGACAGGTACCATATACAAACATAATTTCTGCACAGTGCTTGCAAGATAAATATATGTTATTTTCACTTTTTTTAACCTGCTGTGTGTGTCTCTGTCCATAGAAACTACGTGTCCTACTTGGTTCCAATGAGCATCTTCAACATGGGTATCCAGGTGTTTGTCGTCATGTCTTCTTACCAATCCATTGCACAGAAATTCAAGAAGACAGGAAACCCCAGAGTAAGTTCAGTAAATTAAATTATGCACAAACTTTAGCAACATAAGATTAGAAGAAGATGTCTTTTGCTGGGGAAAAAGGTGTTGTAGATTGCACTGATATCCAGATTCACTTTGGAGTAGCAAGAAACGCATACAGAACAAATCCAAACAAGTTTAACTGAATTTTGGGAATTACTCCAAAATCAAAGAATCTGACATTTATAAGAACAGATGCATAAATCCTCTAAAATATGTAGTCCTTGTAAAGGCTCTCTATGCAGGTGACCCGCTTTGTGTTGCATAAGCTCATTACTTACAGTCATCCGAGCTGGCTGGAGGGACACTGATTACAAACACAAACTGCCCAGTAGATACACCCAGTACTCCACCAGAGAATAGAGATGGCACGATACCACTTTTTCATGTCCAATACCGATATCATAAATTTGGATATCTGCTGATACCGATATGAATCTGATATAGTGTGTTTTTTAATCAATAAAACTGTTTTTTTAAATATCTTGCTGCTTTTTGTATAAGTTCATACTCAAGTTTAAAAACAAACAAAAACTAAAGCTATTCTGTTATACCTGTATGCAAAAAATACACTACACCCAAAATATTTCATAGTTCAGCAATACTGATCAATCTAATAAACTTAAACCTACTCCATCCTTCCTATTCTGGTATTTTAAAGAGTAAGCAACCTAACTAATAGGGTTCTAAAACTCCCAGCAAAAAAAAAAATAAAAATAGGGAACCACCCACCCTCCACCTCATGATGCTTAATTGATGTAATCAACTTTAATTTGATGCAGTGTGGGGAAAAAATGCACAGAAATCAATTATTTTTCAAGAATAATTAAATAGATTCAACATCTTTCTTCAACAGAACTGCAGACTGCACAGATGGTATCTTCCCAAAGGAAAAAGTACTATAGCTTACTAGGGTATATTAGACTTAATAGTTACGATATACAGTAATGGACTTCTATAAATTTTACATCAGATTAAAACTTTGGTTGTAAGATTCAGATAATTATTTATTAAAAGCTGGACATTTTAAATGAGAATAAGAAAGAAAAGTATGTCTTTGTGCCCCCTTTCCCTGTTCATGCCCTATCGGCCCCCCTGGCTAAACTTTGCTAGATCCGCCCCTGCACAGTTACCAGCCGTCAGCTGCGTAGAAAAGGATCCTGGTGTAGAAAGTAATAATAAATAAATTCTAACAACAGCTGATCAAGCTTAAACGTGCTGCTGTTGTTCAGCCGCTGGTTTCCTCTTTCTGGCGCGAAGTGAGCGATAGACAAGCAAGAGAGATGGACTCGCCACAGAAAAGCCGATCAGCTGATCATTGATCAGTTTCATGATTTCATGATTGAAGTAGCAGCAGGAGAGGGAGGGAGAGAGAAGAGACAGTCGCTCCATATATCGGCTGTAAAGCTTAACGCGGGAATGCTTTACAAACATTCAGAGATGAACTTACACACTTGCTTTACTTCTCTCTGGGATAACTTCCTCGGAGATGAAATGCCAGATTGGTAGGCTATACACACAGCCGCTCTATCACCTGAGGCATACTGCTGCCACGGTTAATGATCCAAGTTATGCCTTGTCGCAAGTTTTGTGAGGTGCTTTTTTTTATATTTAATGGATCGATTACATTTTTTATTTCTCTCCGATATCCGATCCAATTTACGTCAGTATCTGACCAATACCGATACTAATATTTGGATCGGTCCATTTCTACCAGAGAACAGTAATTATGTAATAATCAAACAGTTTACAGTCAAATTATTAGAAAAGGGGGAAAGTCTGCATTAAAACTTGGAAGCAGAACAACGCCTAGGAATGTGACACAACCTAAATTAAGGAGAGAAAATGGTCACAAATAATTTGGGGTTATCTAAAAGAAAACTCCATCTTGTAAATGTGTAATCAGTTTTACAGAGCTGATCATTATCCCTTCTGGAAAGGTTCAAGCATAAGCAAATGTCAGTGTTTCTTTTCAGCTACTTACAGATGATTAAATATAAGTATGTAGGGAATCCCCGATATATGTGGATGGAGTTCGGAGATTCTTTTCACAGTCTCAGCACCACACAGATTCACCATGGTGCTAGAACACTTGGACATTTTGACTTTAAGTGGACTCGTATGTCATTGAGGGGTTTTTTTTCTTTTGGTTTGTTTGTATTAGAAAAAGACAGAAAACAGTAGTTTGTGAGCCACAGATTTATCTGCCAGGCACAACAGCAGTAAGTGCCTGATCAGGATTTAACAGACAGTGACTTTGTGTACTCTTCCACAGCTCAGACAGATCACAGTTTCTTAGCTATAGTTCCATTATAGCTGTTGGGACAATTTTATTTAGTTTTTTGTAAGCTTAGTATATTTGCTGTTATTTAAAGTACAGCCTGTTTAAGTCAGCAATATTTTTTCCGTCTTTTTAGCTTTAATAATAGAGACTTTGTGGTACTGTGCAGTGTTTACATGTTCTCCCTGTGCTTTTGTGGGTTCTCTCTGGGTACTCTGATTTCCTCCCATGGGCCAAAGAGACGAATGTTAAGTTAATTGGTGAGTCTAAATTTGATGTAGGTGTGGATGTGAGCATGAATGGCTGGCTCTGTGTTAGCCCTGTAATTTGTCTGGCAGCCTGCCTAGTGTGTATTCTGTGTGTCACCCACTGTCAGGGGTGATACAGAAAATAGATGGACGGATGGGATTTTTATAAGCTTAAATCAGGCTAATGTCCAGCAAAAGCACTACAGTGCATATGGCTTTATTTTGATAAAGTATCATTAAACACAGAGAATTTTGTCTATTCTTGTCTGACTTGGTCTGATTGTTATCACTTCTTTATTTCGAGCATTTTGGAGTCTTCATCTTTCTCTGGGGATAAATTAAACAATCCTCTATAAACAAAACTATTTTATTTACCTCATGAAATTAGAAGCAAGCTCATTTTACTGAGATAACATTAACACTCAGTGTAGGACGGTCTTTCACAAACACACATTTGATAAAATGGCCTCAAAAACAAATTGTTTATAGAGGTTTAGCTAATGTAATGTTCCCATTTGAAAGTCAGTTCATTCAATTCTACCAAATTGGTAGCAGTTCACCTAGATTGCACTGCCAACATCGTCCTCATAGAGCCTAAAGTTTAAACCTGCTTTCATACAAAAAATGAAAGCCCACAAAATATTTGAAAATCACTAATGTACTCTGATTGCTTGGCACCTGTTTTCAAAAGATTACTATATCACAAATCAGGAGCAAAACAAGAACTTATATGTCTTTATAAGAGGCAGCTGGTTGTGATGGTAGCCCAGTTAGTTGGGTGCTGCTTGAAATGTGTGAAATCATTATGGAGAATTTTTTAAAGCTGCTTTGGTGCATACAGAAATGTGTTTTACTGAAATTTAACACTTTTTTTTATCTCGACCCCAGCTATCAAATTAAATTTTTTAGAAAAAAAGTGTTCGGACTTTCCTTTTACAATGGGTCTTTAAGGACTCACTGTCTGGTTTCCCTATGGACGGTCTGTTTCCCAGGCAGTACAAACTGAGTGTGTAATAATAGCCTATTAAATAAGTAAGTAAATATTTATTTATAAAACATCCTTCAAGATAAATATCACAAAGTGCTTCACAATGAAATCATATGTTTTTCATCCCACTTTTAAATCAAACATAAACCCCGGTTTTTCATCATTTCTTATGTGTAGCATACATTTGTGGAGCTCTGTGAACAGAGTAAATCTAAACTCAATCTGTGCACACAGTAACCCAAAAAGTTACTATACAATTAAATGACCAAAAAGTGACAAATAGACATTTGTATGCACAGTAAGCAAAAGTGTTCAGTTCTGTGAGGTCAAAAATCTTTTTTTTTAAGGTAATATAGTGTCAGTGAAACGATGTTAAGAAAACTAAAGCTATTTATAGATAGGAATTGTGAAAACTATATGTAAATTTGTCAGTGCTGCTTTGTATGTGTGAACTGAATAATGTCTGCTTTCAGCCTTGGATTACACAGACCTGCCCTCTCATTCACCCACTCAGTGTTTTTGTTTTGTAGCTTAGCATTGATGATCTTAGCACAAACTCGTTTTCACCAGGGCATGTGACTTGCCTCCAAGCAGACAACCTCATGACACAAAGCCTTTTTCTCACCTTCACTCTTTGTGGTTTGCTAATCATTTTTGTTCTTATCCTCTCTTTTTCCCACTTTTCATTCCTTTGCACATTAATCCTCCCTCCACTACCTATTGTTTCCCCTCCACAGTTCAACCCCAACACTCCTCTGAAGACTATGCTGTTCTGCTGGGGGCCCTATGGGATCCTGGCTTTCTATGCTGCTGTGGAGAATGCAAACCTTGTCTCACCTAAGCTCAGAATGGTAACAACTATCATTACATACTTTGGCACAAAGTTTTTCTGACTCCACTTAGTAATGCATTAAAGAAATACAGCTTAGCTTAGCTGCTTGTTTTTGCATGTAGTTCAAATGTACATATTTAATATAAAACATTTGTTCCTTGAATTTAAAGAATTCTGCCCTTTGTTACAGAAGACATGCAAAGCGCCATGTAGAGTCCAAAACATGAATAAACAACACAAATTATTTCCTAATATTTCTGCTAAGAAAAATCTAATTGACCATAATATTTGGGTCCTGTCTCTGCAGATCGCGCCTATCCTGGCTAAGACTACTCCCACCTTCAATGCCCTCCTGTACGCACTGGGAAATGAGAACTACAGAGGTGGCATTTGGCAGTTAATCACCGGGGAAAAGATTGATGTGCCTCAAATTGAGAACAAGTCCAAATAAACTGAGCATGCAATAATTACATGCATTCTGTCCTTGTGGTTTCTCGCAGGTACATAGATGTTTGTGAGTGTCTGTGCATTTTGTGTGTCTTGAGCAGTGGTAGCCATTGCACCTGTTCTGCTCCCCGTTGTGTCTGCAGTTGTATTTCTAAAATGATTGTCACATTACAAAATAAACATATGAAATAACAAGTACCTCCTAATGGACTTTGGGAGATCAGCATTAGTTTATTGTGCTGTTTAATAATATACAGTTCCATACACAACAGCAGAAACTTTGGGCTTGGCTACTTCTGTAACCACATGAATTTCTCTGTCACTCAATTCAAATGTGATTTGTTTTAATTTTGAGTTCAGAATTAAACATATCCATCCATTCATGTTAATCCAGTTAGTTTTAATGCAAACACTCCTGCAGAGCAAGTGATGCACAGAGCAAATATGACTATTTATTCTTTTACAGACTCTGCTACAGCAGCCTGGGATATTTTAATCATTTTTCACTTTGCTTATAGTGCAAATGTCCTTGCAGACAGCAATCAGAGCATTTTCTCCTTACTAGTTGCCTATTTTGCTATCTGGTTGAAGATGAAAGGCTCTTAAATAGATTAATTCAGCTAAAAAAGAGACATCACAGTCTGACATTCAGTTTCTTAATCTTTATGGTGCCTGTTAATGAAATATGAAAGCGCATTCAGGCCACTGATATCCCATCATGTGTTGCAGGGTTGTGAGTGATCTCTCTCACCAGGATGGAAGTGCATTAATCCTCTAAAAAAAGAGGACCATTCTTGAATTCACAGCCCCCACAACACTCTGCCTGTAGATCGACTAAACATGCTTCTTTCCTCCACGCCAGCATCTAAAGTTTGCTATAACAATACAATATCACCAAGAACTGAATAAATCAGTGTTATTTACTGAGGCGAATTCATGTCTGGTCCAGAGTGCTCTATGAATTAATGTTCAAGGAACATTTCACTTCATCCATTTGACTTCTGCATATCATGAAATTTGTTTTTACTTTGATGTTTATGTAAAATACACCATTGTTTAAGCACAACATTGAACAATACACAGTACCATACTGGTTATTATAAAATGACTATTTTTTTTAAGTAGGTTTCAGAAACCACGTACCACATTCTTATGGTTTTCTTTTACCAACTGTTGATACTCGTAATATGAAATGCTAAAATGTATAACACACGTAAACTTTTGGAAAACAGCAGAGTGCTTCAGAATTTAATATAAAAGTTGTTTTAAAAAGGATATGTTTTTAAAGATGAGGACTACTTTAACAAATCATTTTTCTGTTTTATGTTACAACATAAAATACATTTGTGGTCACAAATCATTCACACTCATCATGGACATGAATGCCATGATAATTCTGGGCTTTTAATTATTTCTTAGAACTGTTCATTTTCCCAGATGGAGTCATTGGAGTCAGAAAACAAGAATTTGGTGCCCACGTTTCAAAGTACTTTTATTTTTCTCCAATCCGCATACACACACCCCGACTACTATTTGGTCCTTTAGCAAGTTGCACCTCAACCAGATGCTTTTAGCAGCCATAAACAAGCTTCTGTATAATTGTGGTTTAATATTTGATCACTCTTCTTGGCAGAATTGGTAGAGTTCATTTTAATTAGTTGGGTTCCTGGCACGAATGGATTTTATGCACAGTCCACAAATGTTCAGTAGGGTTGAGGTCAGGGCTTTGGGAAGGCTGTTTCAGAAGTTTATTGTTAGCCTAATTTATTGATTCCAAAATCAGTTTTGATGTGTATTTGTGACTGTGCCAAAATAGCTCAATCTTTGTCTCGTCTGACCATACAATTAAACTTTTCTCCTGAAGTCATTTGACGTATTAATTGGGCAGATCCAAATTTTAGTCAAGATCGAAGGTGTTGAGTTTGGAGCAAGGGCTTTATTCTTGTTGGTACCCTCAGTTTGCTCTCATCTGAGGGTGACAGTTTGGATTTTTTACCAGTACTTGGCAAAGCGGTGACACATTCGAATAACTTATCGTTATGTACAACTAATTGAACTGATTACTGTGGACTGGCAGGTGTTTAGAAATGCCTCCAAGAGACTTTCCTGGGAAAATGCAATGAATGAAATAAATGAAGTCCTTTCAAATCTTAAATATTAGTTGGTGGAATTTGAAAGACAACAATTCTACTCTACAATGTATACAGTAGATTTTGTATAATGACCGGTCCCTATAAAATCCTATAAATACTGGAAAACATTGTTTTTGTGTGGCTGATGTAATGTTTATAATTTGCAGTCATCCTGATTAATCTAAAACAGTGACAACATGCACTCAATATCCATTCAATAATCAAATAATAAAGAATTGCAGATAGATAAACTCTCTTGTCTTTTCTTATCGTTTTATTCATGTAAAAAAGATTATGATGCTTATCTAACAAATGTAAATTACCATCAATGACTGACAGTCCTTGTGAGGTTTAAATAGCAGCTATGTGTGCAGTGCTGGAAACCTCTTTCTCTTGAATCTTAACTTGAGAATTCAAATGAAAAGATGCACAGAGCAAGTTCAACACTTGGAATCAGCTAAACAAGGAAAAAGGATTTGCCTGGTCATGAAACTGCTTGTCCATGAATTATCCAATTACTTTTGACCCTCTGAAAATATGGAATGATGTGTAAAGGGGGTTGTAATTCCTAAAAAACACTAATTCCAAATTTTTCTGAAAAGCTTGAATTAATATTGAAACACTGCAGGTCAATCACATCTTGATTGTTTGCTTTAAAATCCACTGTAGTTGTGTACAGGAGGTAAACTATCAAATAAAATTCACCATTATCAAAAATAAGCATCAAGATCTAACTGTATAAAGATCTGATGTATACAGTATGTATTGTTGCGTGTATTTCTACTCTTCAGTATCGCTATTTGTACTTGAGTTTAGCTCTGGGTATTTCTTCCTCCACCGGATGTGTGTCAGGGTGATTACACTGTAGTATTCATTCAACCAGCATTGTGGACCTAACACTCAGTGGATGTAACATACAGTAGAAGCCCCCAGTTGGTGTTTTTAAGCAGATTAACTGATGACAGTCTGTCAGTTGAGTGTGTTGTTGCATAATTAAGAACTGCTGACACATGTGTCATCAGCAACTTTCTCATTTATTGCAGGTAAGTCAACCATTTTCCATTAGAAATTGGACATTTATGGTTCCTTGATCTGTACTTGAAAAAAATGACTATTTCTGCTAGATGCAAGAGTCCTCTAGAGATTATTTTAGTAATTATCAACATAAAATAACCACCAGAGCCTTAATGACATGTACATTGAAGTGCCCGGACACTGGTGGGCATATGGAGCTGTCATCTGGTAGGAAGGGTTATTCTGACCCCACTTCCTGAACCGCTGCAGGCCGTTATTAACTGCCAACATGAAAGGATCTGTTGTTTCAAAGAGCATTATGCAATAAATAATTAGAAAGTCAGTTCACCACCAGAGTAAAATAGTAGTAACCCAGCGCTTATCATTTCAGCTCCTATCTGGTATCGCCATAATTTCTCCAGGAATCAAAATAGTGGAACATCTTCAACTCAGCAATTTTAAGTAAAATGAAAAGTACAGGAAGCTTATATTTTCTAGATAATAAAATATTAAACAAGAAAAAAAATAAGAAAATACTTGTTTCTGTGCAGTATGTTATCCCTGACTATGAAGAATTGCTGTGAAACACTTAAGGATAGAGATAAAATCTCGTTAAAGGGTTTATTAATAGCTAATCATGAAGTGTCGTCATATATTATGTCTGCAGATTAATTATTTAAGCCACACTGGCCAAAGATTTACTTCAAATAGCTGCTGGATTATGTTATACTCTGAATCCAAATGTCTGGCAGCAGAGCACGGGTAGCTTTTTTTTCCATCGGCTTTCCTTCTCTTACAATCAAAAATATTCAGGTACTTAGAGTTCACTGAGGATTATGTCTGGTCAACCAATGAAGTTTTCATATGGGTTTTTTGAGAGGATTACACAGGAAGATGACTACAAGTGCTGGAGAAAAGGTGTGTGTGGGGGGGGGGGGGGGGGGGGGGGGGCGCAAGGAGAGTCTGGACTGTTCGAGAAAGAAAGAAGTCATGAATCAGTGTTATAAAAAAATAATGTGGAAGATTGGAAGGAATACGATTGCAAGTGTGTGTGTGTGTGTGTGTGTGTGTGTGTGTGTGTGTGTGTGTGTGTGTGTGTGTGTGTGTGTGTGTGTGTGTGTGTGTGTCTGAGGCCCCCAAAACAAGTCTAGGTAGCATGTGATTTGTATTAACTATATTGTTTGAATGGATCCTGTAGCCTCAAGCACAGACTGTTTTTTAAAAAAGAAGGTGGTTAATGTCTACAGTTTTTGATTAATTATTTTTTGTTGATATTATAAAAACCTCAGCATTTACAAATTAGTCAGTTAATTCCAGTATTTTATTTATATGTGACTTTGCCCTAATTACCAAGTATCCTTCTGTGTGATACACAATCATGCTCACTAGATTTGCAAGGTATATGAAAATACAGCACTCCACCTTCCCGTCTAAATATGTTTACTACTTTATCTCAAAAACCCAAATGCAAAATATCAGATTTCAAAATGGGACTTCACAAACCAAAAGGAGACCTAGCTCTATTTCATACACAGTCTTAGTCAGTCTTAAATCTTACATCAGTACGTCTTTATAAAGCTGGACCTACAAACTGACAAATTGCTAACAAAAAAAAGTAAATTAGCTTGATAATGGGTAATACTTTCTATTAATATAATATTAATATGTGTATGCTAGCCTTTTATCATTGGCTTCTACCTCCTACCTTAATAATAGACAGCTAATGTGGCTACCAGGAAATTGCTAATAGTCAAACAGCTGAGTTACATTGAACCTTAAAGCAGATTCGAGCACAGCTTCTTATTTTATGCTTTGCTTAACAATGATTTCACAAAGATCAAAGCGCTGTAAAGAGAACTATACAGGAAACCGAGCGAGTGCAACAGAGGCAGAGGTGTGTTATTACATGGCTTTGGATGACGGTGATTACTGTAACATAGCATATTGGAAAAACAAAAATATCTAAAATCATTCATAACGATAATTTATAATGAATTTATAATCAATCTTTTTGAAAAACATACAGGTAGTAATTGCTGCATGTGTGACAATGTCCCACATTCAGATTGGTCTGCCCATTATTGAAAATGTGTATAAAAATAAAAATAAGTGTTTAATAATGTTTGTTATATAAATGAATAAATTATACATTTCAGCAGGTTTAATTCAAAATATTAATAAAGTAAAAACGTGCAACAGGCCCAGTTGGTCTTATTTTAAATCCTTTGGTGAGGAGGAATGAAAAGAGAGACCCAACCTGGGGTGCTAATTCCTCTGCCACCCTTTTTAATAGAACCAGAGAGGGATTTCGGCTCCTCATGACTGACCCCAGGCCAGCCGAGCACAAACACAAGATAAAACATCAGTCGGCTGCCTCAGGTCGACCAAACTCTCTTGACTGTCAGTGATCTTGACTGTCAGATGTGGAGCCGATTATATAACCCTGACAACATGAGACTGCACACGCACACACACAATACACAGCAGCACAAATGCTCTTGTTGAGCAGCCACAGGACAATCAATGGTAATGCTGAACACAGCTGCTCCTCCAATCAGTTCATTGAATTTTAGAAATCCCACTATTTGTACACAGTGTGATTTACAGAAAATGAATGGACATGTGAACACTATATTCACATTCATCTTACCAATAACAATGTACACATAGCACATTACATATTAGCAAAAACATATTTGTTTTGAAGAAACCACATTTTTACAGGATTAGTGTTTCACTATAATCTGGATTAAAGAGGGGCTGTGCATCACTGCTCTTTAGAAATCACTATTTTAAATCATTAAACCACACACTTTGACCAGAATAGGATGTACCGGTCTGAGGCCACTTCATACTTCACATGATTTACATTTACACGACATATTAAATATTTAAGTTTATCAAACAGATTCAAATATTAGACAAAGAAAAAACAAGTAAAGACAAAAAGCAGCTTCTAAATGAAGGTACTTAAAATTGCTGCTAAGAGTGGCCCAACCAGTTATTAGGTTTAGTGAAATCACTTTTTCACACAAGGCGTAGGTTTGAATTTTTTTTTTTCACCTTAATAACAGACTGCTTCTTTTTTGTATGCTGGAGTTTTAGCCTGTATTTTCGGATGGCACGGTGTTCACAGACAGTGTTTTCTGGAAGTGTTCTTGAACTCACACAGTGATTTCTGTAACAGAAACAGGGCAGTTTTTAATTCAGTGGGACCAGAGAGCCCAGATATCACACAGGCATCCAATTTTGAGTTTCGGCCTAGTCACTTGCACACAGAGATTTCTCCAGATTCTTTAAATCTTCTGATGTTGTGTGCGGTAGATGACAAAAACACATTTTTACATTGAAGAAAATAATTCTGAAAGTGTTACACAGTTTTTTGCAGATTGATGAACTTTCACCCATCTTTACTTCTAAGAAACTGTACCTCTCTAAGATGCTCTTTTTTAAAATCTTTTTGACACATGTTGCTGTAACCAAATTGAAAATCAGTTATTTACTATACATGAAATAATAAAACGTCTTAGTTTAAATATTTTATATGTTTTTTTATGTTCTATTGTGAAGTGTGGTTTATTAGATTTGCATTTTTTATATACATTTTGCACAGTGACCCAACTTATTTTGGAATCACTGTTGTATACTTAATTTCTTTTTTTAAAGTTCTCACTCTTCATTGGTGCACAGTGTCTTCTACAGCAGCCACATAGATGAATCACACTCTACTACATAGACCAACAGCTCTTACTATTAATTTGACCTCAGTTGTATTTTACACATAAACATTAATTTTGGCCTAAAGCAGCAGGCCAGTTTATGCACAACATCCAGTCATCAGTTTTTCTAACCACACAGGGCCTGGACGCCATCGCAGTTGACACTGGGCAAGAAGGTGGACACACTGCACAGGTTCCCAGTCTATCACAGAAACAATCCATTCACACACAGAATCACCAATTAGCCTAGCATGAATCTCTTTGGATATCTGCATGGACTGAAGGAGGTTTTAGCACCCCCAAAGAAAGGCTACTCTATATCACTGAAAGTAGTATACCCTGCTTTAAATACAAATGAAACTTTGCATTTAGCATTTGCTGATTTCAGTTTCAGTCTATTAAAAAGAAACTAATATTATAACCATCAGTGGCGGTCCTAGCCTGTTTTGATCGTGCCTATGCCATTCCCACTATGCGCTGGCATGACGTCGGGGCAGCACGAGTACGAGCATTTTTGTTTGTTTGTTTTTTGTCGATGCCCGTGATGCCGCCCCCCACCACGATGCCGCCCCGCCCATATCAAAAACCGCTATGGATAACCATTTAGCTCCACAGGGGTTATTTTTGACCTTTCATAATGTGTGCATTTGGCCTCAGTAGCTTTGGATTTTGTGTGGCTGCTAGAAATTAATGCTTTGATAACTGCTCGAGATTACATGGTGATCTTGAATCTCCTGAGCAAATCAGATCAGAGCAGAGTCACTGGGAAAACAGCAACAAAAAAAAGGGAAAATGTTGATCCCCTAACACAGCCAATCCAGTTATGAGGTCTGTGCTGGCCCTGAGAGGACATTGCACTTAAAACAGATAAAGATGGGGGTGATTGACAAAATAAGTAAACACAGTTAACTAAGTTTGAAATCTGTATAAACGGTTTGTGTTTATTTATCTGCCACTTCTGTGTGTAACTGTGTCTTCATATGTTTCTGTTTATGCGTGAATGCTAACAGACGGAGTGAGCAAGAGGACGTCAAGGTCAAGAGCCCCTTGGGAAAACCAAAAGCCAACTCGCAGTTTGGCCTTCATGACTGTGCATAAGCTTTTCCGCTACAGTATGTTTACCGAGGGAAATAAATGTGATTATCGAGGCTGTTCTCTCATTAATGTGACATAACATGTGGTCTAAAAATAAAACTAATTTTGAGCTGCCTTTTTGTCAGATTTGTAACAATTATTAGTCGGATTTAACATGCCTACGTCAAATCGCTCGGGGAAAACAACGGGATTTAATTCAAAGAGGGATCAAGTAGAGTGTAAATTAAAGCTAAATTTATTCTAACTTCAGCTTAGAATACTTGATCATACTCATTGTTTCCTTTATGTCTGACGGTCTCACAAGTGTTTAGATTTTACACCGTTGCCCTACATTAGTCATAAAAAATTAGGTCTTTGAGGTCTTTTGGGTCTTTTTATAACAACAGAAAATTAGGGAACACGTATCAACTGGCAGCTAAACTTCATCAAGAACAAAAGATTTCTTTCTTCTTACAGATGTTAACATCAAGAATCTTTGAAGGGTTTTTTTTACTATCACACACGACGATTCGTTTAATTCTTTCAAGGCTCATGAATCCACCACATTTAGTCAAGTCAAGTCAAGTTTATTTATAGAGCACATTTAAAAACAACCAAGGCTGACCAAAGTGCTGTACAGTAAATACAGATAAAAATACAATAGAACACAATTTCGTAAAACACCTCGCTGATCAAATAAAAAATAAATAAACAAATAAATTAAACGTTTCTAAAAGCCAATGAAAAGAGGTGAGTTTTAAGAGCAGTTTTAAAAGTTTCTAGGCTTTTGGAGAATCTGACGTGAGGAGGTAAACTGTTCCACAGTCTGGGTGCAGCCACAGCAAACGCCCTCTCTCCCTTTGTCTTTAATTTATACCTGGGAACATCTAAAAGCATGCTTTCTATTTTGTTTCATTTCAAAGTTGTTTAAAGAGAGGACAAGAGTGTTGGTGGCTTCTACTTTTTTCTGACTTTTTAGGTTTACTGTGTTTTTCCTGTGCGTCTGGCGCTTAATGTCATAAAGACTTTTGAAAATGTAAAAACATAGTGCACATAGTGAAATATGAGTTTATGATGAAAATTATAAAGAGCAGGAATGAGAGAAAACATTGAAATAATAATAGCAGCGCTGCAGGGATATGAGGACATCTACCGGCTGAACAAATGCACAAAGGGCAAAACACAGTAATCACAGTAAAGATACTAATAAGTAATAACTGATTGATAAACTTATCAAAACACAATCTAGCTAGACGATCCTCATTGATTATATAAATATAACTCACAATCAAACCATAATGTAGCATAATCATTAAAAAACAAACACAAAAACTGATTTTGCTGTGCAGTTATAGGTTGGTCAAAATTCACATCTCAGGTTTTTGTTTTTCATCAATTCAATCTTCCTCCACTAGATGTCGGCACAACTCTGTCTCATATCCCAGGTCTGTAGCTTACTACAAAAGCTGACAAATCAAGTTGTATTTTACACGCGAACACATGAACACAGTATTTGCCTCTCATTGAGTGAAAAAAACAAAACAAAAACGGAAATGAGTTTGAATCTACTTCTACTTCTTTAAATCCCATTGTACCTGCTTTCAGTTTCTTAGAAAGTATAATAATAAAAGTATTAATAATAATGAAATTGTGTATCATGACAAAACAAAACGACATGTGACTCCGATAACTGATTCATGAAAATTCTCTGAAGGGTAGACATCTGTTGAAACTGAATTGTTTTTCTCTCTTTATTAGAAAAAATTGCTGTCACTGAAAAGTCCTGCAGTTACTGTTTATTTCAGCCTCACCACTGGATGGCAGTATCTACTTTTAAAAAGTCAGTTCACTCATTTTATTCAGCTTTTCTGTTTTCTGTCGTTTCATGACGTACTGGGGTTTTACTGATGTTTTTTAAAGTTTGCGACTCTCTCTCTCTCTCTCTCCCCACACACACACACACACACACACACACACACACATATATATATATATATATATATATATATATATATATATATATATATATATATATATATATATATATATATATATATATATATATATATATATATATGCACAGTCATGAAGTTAGCTATATATATATAGTTAACTATATATATATAAACTACTGGGTTATAGCAGTGGTTAACAAAAGCGCATTGTTTAACTGTTAAAACGCATTGTTTTAGTGTCGTGTTCTGTGGAGCTGTCCACTTGATTGTGGTGCTGAATGGAGGGTGGGCGGGGGTCATTTTAAAAACTACAATTCTGCATGTTTCTTTCCTTGTATGGGTACTGCTGCTCGTGATCGCAAATGCATTCCTTGCGTTACTGAATTCAGAATCAACCAGAGAACTGAATATGTGCTCCTCTGTATGTCCGATTAGAAAAGTATTCTACTTTTAGCTTTGAATCAATTATAACCGCTGAAAATCTGGTAAAAACTGTTTAACATTGAGAAGGTTAAACTGAGCCTTTCAAGCAACTCAGTGGACAGCAGTGCGCACTCGGGATTTTATGTTTAATTAGCATAAAAGATCTGCTGGAGAGCAGCAGGACTGTGCGTCACAGCCATTGGCGAAGGTGGGAGGGGGATACCTATGGGAGCCAACAAAGTGCAGTGTGTACTCCTTCCTCCGCCGACAAAAAACATCTTGCCTGATGCGAAATGATGACTTAGCTCACAGCGTTACAGGTGACCGGAGACAGCTGGGAGTGTCTGGGTGCCGGAGGGGCGCAGCAAACGGACCTGAAACAGCCAGAGCACTGATGGAGCCGGCACTGTGAGGAGTGGGTGAATCCCCAATCTGGGATTGCTGCCCGGGGCAAGCGCGTCACCTGAATGACGGGATATGAGACAATGAAGCAACTAAGGACGGCGGGGATAAAACGAGTGCAAGTCACACAAGTGGAAACGCGTGTGCGATGACGAACAGCGCAAGCGACAGAGAAGAGGTAAAGCAGAGAAAAGTTACTTAGTTAATTGGAGTGCCGGAAAAGAAAACACCATTTTTAAAAGAACATACACACATGTGCCAAGTGTGCGTAATTCTGTGAAAAGCAAACTGAGGAAGCAGAATTTCTTTTTCAAAAGTCAAGACTTGAGTCAGAAAAGGATAAAATCATGGAGCCGGAGGTGACCACAGAGGGCCGGGGCGCTAATATGGCACAGTCTGCCGCCTCCAAATTGTCCCAGATGGGTGAAAGAACTAAACAACTGGGCAATGTAATGCAAGACCCAGAACGACAGAAACGGATTATTCTAGTAATAGTCTGCATAGCACTTTTATTAGACAACATGCTGTACATGGTAATTGTGCCAATTATACCCGATTACCTTGAAGAGCTACAGAATGCAGCGGATCAAAGCCAAGCTGTTGCAACCAACTCCACTAATAGCACCCACAAAATCACCAAGGGGAACTTCGATCTGCAGATAGGCGTTCTTTTTGCCTCTAAGGCCATCCTGCAGCTCCTGGTCAACCCGCTAAGCGGCACGTTTATAGACAGGGTCGGGTATGATATCCCGCTCTTCATCGGACTAAATGTCATGTTTCTCTCCACTGTTATTTTTGCCTTTGCTGAAAACTACGCGACTCTCTTCCTGGCGCGCAGCATGCAAGGCCTAGGCTCTGCTTTCGCCGACACATCCGGGATCGCTCTGATCGCAGACAGGTACACAGAGGAGACAGAAAGGAGCAAAGCGCTGGGCATTGCCTTGGCTTTCATCTCTTTTGGGAGTCTTGTGGCGCCCCCGTTTGGAGGGGTCCTCTATGAATTCGCAGGGAAGTCGGTGCCCTTCGTGATTCTGGCCTGCATCTGTCTCATTGATGGCATATTATGTCTGACTGTGCTGAAGCCCTTCTCTAATCGTGAGAGAGAAAACATGCCAGTTGGTACCCCCATATACAAACTCATGATTGATCCTTACATAGCTGTTGTGGCCGGTGCTCTGATCGTTTGTAACATCCCCCTCGCTTTCCTCGAGCCCACTATAGCCAACTGGATGGAGGACACCATGCATTCCAGCCAGTGGGAGATCGGCATGACATGGTTCCCTGCATTCTTTCCTCATGTCCTAGGTGTGTATCTCACTGTGAAATTATCAGCCAAGTACCCCCATCTGCAGTGGTTTTACGGGGCTATAGGTATGGTATTTATAGGCGCAAGCTCGTGCACAGTGCCAGCCTGTAAAAACTTTGGACAGCTGATGATTCCGCTGTGTGGCATCTGCTTTGGAATCGCCTTCGTGGACACGGCACTTCTACCAACTTTGGGTTTCTTAGTGGATGTGCGCCACGTGTCAGTGTATGGCAGTGTGTACGCGATTGCAGACATCTCCTACTGCGTGGCGTATGCCCTGGGGCCCGTGGTGGCCGGACAGATAGTGCACGACCTGGGCTTCGTTCAGCTCAACTTGGGCATGGGGCTCGCCAACGTACTTTACGCACCGGCGCTGCTCCTGCTGAAGAACGTGACACAAATGAAGCCTTCTTTCTCCGAGCGAAACATGCTCCTAGAAGACGGTCCAACGGGACTGTATGATACGATTAAGATGGAGCAACGAGAGAAAAAGAGAAAGGGTTTGTGTACAACGATCGACGAGAATGGCATTGAGACCTTTGCTAGGCGCTCTTATTCAGAGGAGGAATCCTCTGGGGGAGAGTATGCGTAAAAGACCTTTAGCTGGGTGTTAAACTATCCAAGTGCCAATGTAGAGTTGTCTGTATCATGTCCGATTCAATCAATTCCATAACACTATTATGATTGTGTAACAATATCAATTATTTACCGCTTCTGGTGACAAGTTCTCTGGGTTTTGTCAAATCGAGTAGGTTAAAGCTTTAGCAGAAAGGTACTCGCTTGCGTTTCTTTATTTAAAGGTAAGATTCCTGTGAAAGATTTTGCTGAGATAAATGTATATTCATTAAGAGTGTTTATCATTGTATCGGAAACTGACTCATATCGTGTTCAGGGATTGTGCAAATGTGTTTGAACAAAAGAAGAAATGTAATGCGTCTTTATCTGTAATCTGTATTGTATGTCAAACGGCATTTGAGAAAGGTGGGGAAAAAGGTGAAATCTGCTTTTGCGTTTTATTAATTTTTTTTCTGGAATGCATAGGAATGTATAGCCTCACTGTATGATGATCCGCGACTGTACATAAATGTATATTCATGTACATAATTAAATCATCATCATGCGAATGATATTGTTTACTGAAATGGTTTATTTAGGGCACAAATTGTAATTTTTATTCTGAAATGTTATTTTCCTCTATAAATGGAGATAATATATACTTAGAAAGTTATCGCAACTGAAGAATGATATTTAAATGTGTTGTTAAAACACGAAAGTGTCTCATTTAAAGATTCTGACATGTTTTGCCCGTGGAAACAAATTGGTTTGAAAAAGAAAATCTGAAATTAAAGTTTTTAAGGCCAACATATTTGTGGTGCTCTGATCCTTGACCGTGAATTTCAAATAAAGAGAAGCATTTGATTTTACAGTGAAAGTGTAACTGAAAATTTCTGGGAAAATGTCATTGGTTCAAAATATTAATAATTTCAGAGGGTTTTATGGTTTATATGAATAATAGGGTCTATTGAAGCATCTTGTTGGTCACACAAATATCTGCTCATAACGTTAAATGGCGTCATCTGAATCGGTCAGGTGCAGTCAGGTGAAAGGAGTCGTGCACCTAAACTGTTCTGCGTGTAGTGTTTGTAAATTTTGAAAGCCAAAGGGGGGGGGGGGAAATCCACGAAAAAATGCGTCCTAATTGTTTTCCTGCACAGTGTTTCAGCATCTGAGGAGCTCAGATGGCGTCTAAATAAGGTGGGGTGAGCATGTGAAGTGCCAAATAAACTTCCCGGCGAATAGCAGGACTTCTGGGAGGAGCCTGGCTGTCAGGAGGCTGAGGTACCCTCTTTTAGCATCTCTCCTGAGCCAGCCAGGGAGTTGTGCTCATGCCATGTAGGGGATTGAAAGATGCTTAAAATGAAGGATCGAAGCAGTGACATTTTAAAGAAATTCTGTTATAAACGGATTCAAGTAAAGATGGACCAACTAAAACTACCTTCTTGAGCTCCAGGAAGAGAGGGTGTTTTTTCCCTCGCTGGTGAGTAAAAAATTCAGTTGCACTCTATTTTTTGTTGTTCTTGTTAGTTTCGCCTTAGTACTGGGAACATGTTTTCATCAAATGTGCAGTTTTGTAAGGCAATTTTCTCAATGTTATAATCTTGAAGAAAGTGCGCATTTGTATATTTCTGGCAGACAGAAACAGTCTGATCTTGTATTTTTCATCAACTTTCTGCGTGCATCATAATATTTTTCATCTGCAGATGAAAACTGATGGTTCTTAAATTGTTCTTCAGATGTCTTCATGGTTCTTTAAAGAGCCATCATACGTCAAAGAACCTTTTTATTTTGTAGCTGGTTCTTCAGCTATTACAAATGGTTCTTTAAAGAAAAAAAGGTTCTTCATCCTTAGCTATCTAAGTTTGATGGTGTAAAATGGCATAAATATTTATTCACTATAATGAGGGTGTGAATTATACTGTGTGTTTTGTTTGTGTGCATGTGTGTGCGAAGGTGGAGGGCGGGTTACCTGGTGATTACCCTTTAAGAGCAGATGGTAGGAAACTGAATATTCAAATAAAGCTAGAAATACTTGCTTAAAAATATACTGGTGGCAGGGGTGGGGGCCAAAGCCTAATGAACACACTTATCAACACACTTACTTAGTTTTGGCAAAGCACACTGCTTGGGTAAATGATCTGAGTACTTGTTCATCACTGAGCAATTTATTAAAAATGTTTTTGAGCCGAATGACAGGGAGAGAGAGAGACGTTAGAACACGTTGTACTATGGCAACCTCCCGGGAGCGGATGGAGGGGGTCAGTCGTTGGGATGTGCATGCGCAGGCAGATCGCGCGAGCGGTGTGCCTTGAACTTTCTAAGGGAAAAACACTTTCTCACGACCGGTGACAGCGAAGCGGATAACAGTCTTGAGCACTTGCTGGTCTTTGAAGATCTGGATTCTGGGACTGTTGGAAAAGGTAAAACATTTCCACTTTCCACTGAAAGAAATGGTTCTTTAAAGAACCATTGTTTGAAAGGTTCTTTGTGGCACCAAAAAAGGTTCTTCTATGGCATCAGTCTAAAGAACCACTTTTGGTTCCAGTTGGCACCTTTATTTTTCTGAGTGTGAGTGTGTTGGTTTCCGATTGTCACTGTGACTGACATTTATATTAATAAGTGTCGACTTTAAATAATGACTGTAGATTTTGTTTGTGGACAGAGAGTTCCTCTTGTGACTCCACCTGCTTGATTGCCCGTCTACACCGCCAACATGCCAGTTTTCGACCGAGACGCCTCCGAAGATTCAGGGGGCCGAGATGTAATTACATCTTCCATCTGCCTTATAAGCACACCGTATATGTTTTTCTCAATTCTACAACAGATAAATTTACATTTTACGATTAAAGGTTGCAAAATCAAATAAGGTCTAACAACATTTCAGGACATAAAAGTGGCTTTCAAAGGATTACGCTGGAATTCATGGGCAATTTAATTGGAATTTAATTGGAATCTCATCGATTCCTTAAATATTTGCTTAATAGCATGCGCAATCCTTGCATGGGGAGACTTACGTCATGTTTAGTCAAGAATTTGGAAAAAGGAAAACTGGTGATGAGAAGTGAAAGCTTTTCATCCCGCCATGTTCTCCAGGCTCTGCCAAAGCTGCCGGTGCCCAACCTGAAAGACACACTGGACAGATACCTGAGGTGCATGAAGCACCTGCTCACAGAAGAACAGTTCAACAAGACGCAAAACATAGTGATGCAGTTTGGAGCCCCTGGAGGAGTGGGGGAGCTACTACAGAGCAAACTCACGGAGAGGAGCGAAAACGTGGCAAACTGGGTAAATAAAAAAGACGTTAATTAATAAATGAAATATATGTATTTAAGAAACAAAACTGTGTTTTGGATGCTTATACGTTTAAAAATGTTAAAGTTTTAAACCAAATCTTGAAGACATTACTGATGTCGATAAACCTTTTAGAAAGATTGTGAAGCATGATGCTGTTTTATCTGCTTTTAATGGTCCAGTCCCTTTTTTTTTTTTTTTTTTTTTACCTACAATCCTGTTTGGTTTTTGCTTTTTGTTTTTCCACCATAGGTTTATGACTACTGGCTGAATGATATGTACCTGAACAACAGACTTGCTCTACCTGTCAACTCAAGTCCTGCAATGGTCTTCCCACAGCAGAACTTCATGGCTCCTATTGACTCTTTAAGGTATGCACACCTGAGACGAGTGAACCACAAAAAAAATCTCATCATTTGATACAACGGGACAGACGAAGCCTCTGCAATCCACTAGTAGACAGAATCCTTTCTTCACTGGTGTAGAAACAGTCTCTGAAAGAAAAAAAATATCTAATTGCTCGTGTTACAAGTTGTAGGTGATTTTGGTTATTCCAGCACAAAGACTGACAAATAATAGTGAACTGTGAGAATTGCTTTTCTACCAGATTTCATTGATTATACAAATTTGAACACTTCCCTCTTGGCTGGACACTTTCAGAAAGGGTCATTACTCAGAATGCCTCGAGGTCGGAAAACTGTGGTTTGGTTAACATGGTATTGCTCTGTTACCGGTTCCTTAACCACATGATTTACATGAAGCATTTATGTTGTTAGGTGTAATGAAGCTACACAATTAATCAAGAAAAAAAAGTGTGGTGGCAAAAGAGTGACCAAGTACAATGTGTGTGTTTTGTGAAGCATTAAAACTGAGCAAAGATATTCTTTCTAGATTTGCTGCACACTTAATATCTGGAGCTTTGGAGTACAAGACTCACCTTGATGAGTGAGTTAACATTTAATTCAAATTGTCATAAAAGAATATTCTTCACTTTCAGTTCTTGTGTAGAGAAAAAGCCTGAAAATGTTGTGTATGTCTGCGTGTAGCCGTGACCTGCCTGTGGACTATGCCCGGGGCCAGCTGGCAGGAACGCGTCTGTGTATGGAGCAGTATTATCGTCTCTTCACCTCCTACCGTCTGCCAGGACCTGAGAGGGACACTCTCGTAGCACAGGAGAGTAGCGTGATGCCAGAACCTGAACATATCATCGTGGCGTGCAAAAACCAGGTCAGACTTGGAGAAAACAGTCCCAGGGCAAGAGCCATTTCTTAGTTCTCCACCATATTACATGGTCTTCATCCAACGAGAGATTGGTTAGCATGTAACACAGCACATTCCAGATTTCTCATAGATATGCATTACAATTTGATTGATAGATTGAATCTTTATTTTGAACATGTTGAAAAAGTACAACAACATAGAATTAAAAGAGACAAATGAACAAAGCAAAACAAAAGGAAAACGAGCAACCACAACTACAAATAACTTTCATGTTCAAAAAGGAGCAGGAAGAAGCATAAGCTTATTTAATCCCACCCCTTTTCCACTATCTAGTAATCAATAGACTACAGAAATACCTCCTTGCAATTACATTATATGTCATGTGTATTTTTTTTATTATTATTCTTTATATATATATATATATATATATATATATATATATATATATATATATATATATATATATATATATATATATATATGTTTCTATCTATCCATACATACGTATATACACATTTTCAATAACCCCAGTAACACCTCAAAGGATACACAACCTACAGATATATATATACACCCATACCAACATACCCGTGCACCCACACACACATGAAAATATTGGACAAGAACACCCTATCCAATCTTTACCTCTTCCCTGTACCCTGTAAAAACCATATCCTTAAACCGCTTTTTAAACTGTGCCATGCTCGGACATTGCTTCATATCTTTATTTAGTCTGTTCCACAGCTTCACTCCACACACAATTTTGTTCTTTATGTTGGAATGCTAATGAAAACAGAACAGATCACTTCACAATAGGGGTGACACAGTGGTGCAGTGGTTAGCATTGTCACCTCACAGTAAGACTGTTACTAGTTTGAACCTACTGTAGCAAGAAGAAATTCCTTTTGATGTAACTAGGTCGGGCTTTTCTGTGTGAAGTCTGCCTGTTCTCCTCATGTCTGTGCAGATTTCCTCCCACAGCCCACAAACAGATTTGTTAGGTTTGGTTGTTCTAAATTGGCTGTCTGTGATGGAAACTTGATGTTTACTTGAATTAAGATCATCACATCCAACTAGATTTAATAAAGAGTGTAAATAAACTAAGACTTTATTATCAGTTGAGCTAATTCAAACAGCAATTAGGAAAGAAAGAAAGAAAGAAAGAATGAAAGAAAAACGATTTTATAATAATAATGGATTGCATTTATATAGCGCTTTTCGGGGCCCTCAAAGCGCTTTACAATTCCACTATTCATTCACTGGTGGAGGCAAGATACAGTTGTAGCCACAGCTGCCCTGGGGCAGACTGACAGAAGCGAGGCTGCCATATCACGCCATCGGCCCCTCTGGCCATCACCAGTAGGCGGTAGGTGAAGTGTCTTGCCCAAGGACACAACGACCGAGACTGTCGAACCGGCAACCTTCCGGTTACAAAACAAACACCCAACTCTTTGCGCCACATCGCCCTTATATCATGTGACCCACTATTTGTTACACTTGCACAGTTTTTCTGTGGCTTTAAACTGCTTCTGTGGGAGTCATACCATCTGTGCAGGTACTCCTTGTTCTTCTTGTTCTTTGTGGCTCTGGCTAAGTTTGGGGCTCAATGCTGCTAAAAGAATCACTTAGATGTTATTTCACAATGTCAGGAAATTCTGAAACAATGCATATGTCCACATGATTAGGAAAGTTAGTCAGTACCAAAGATTCCTAAAACTTTGTGGCTAATCTGAACCCTTTGTCCAGTTCTTTGTGCTGGATGTGATGATCAACTTCCGGCAACTGAATCAAAGAGATTTGCTGACTCAGCTGGAGAAGATTGTCAAGATGGCTGACAACGAAGAAGAGCAGCTCCCTCCTATAGGGCTTCTCACTTCAGATGGACGGACAGAGTGGGCTGAGTCTCGTAGTGTACTAATGAGAGGTACATTTCAAAAGGGATTTTATGTGGACTGCCAATAAAAACTCTCTTTTATATGAGGTGCCTCTCAGATGGACTTTTGTTTTCCTGTAGAGTCTACTAACAGGGACTCGCTGGACATGATTGAGCGTTGTCTGTGTCTCGTCTGTCTGGACGACGCAAGTGGACCTGAACTTAGTGACACCAAACGAGCCATGTTGATGCTGCATGGAGGTGGATTGACAAAGAATGGAGGCAACCGCTGGTATGATAAGCCAATGCAGGTAAGTGAACACATTTATCAACAAAAAAGGTTAAATTAATGTTTGTTTTATTAACTTTTTGTACATTCTGTGTGGAGACCAAAATTCTGAGTGATATTTGTTATTAAGGGAAAGAAAACTCTGAAGAAAACGTGGGAACTGTCTAAAATAACAAAACCCATGTAATGATACTGAAAGATAAGATACGATAAGATATCTGGGCCCTATTTCAGGAAGCCGGTTTAGTGCAAACTCTGAGTAAGTATACCCTGAGTTAACGAAAACTCTGGGTTTTCGGTTTCACAAAGCGAGTTTAGATTAATTCTGAGTGAGTCACTATGACGACACACTCTGTGAAGCTAACCTGCCCCCTAGCAGGTTTACTTCAACTAACCCTGACTTTCTCCGCCTCTTTGTCGGAAACCTGACTGTAGGAAGTGTCAGACATGGCGTGCTCCTTCCTTGAAGAGCCAGTAGATGTTGAAGCCCAAATTCTCCGCAGAGCTCTCCGCCGGGAGAGAGTGATTAGAGCGCGTTTGGACATTTTATCATTTCCTGATGATTTCCTGTGTGAACGTTACCGTTTTTCAGCACAATCTATAATTTATTTGAATAACATCCTCAGGCCTAATATTGCTCATGTGACACATCGCGGACATTCTCTCAGTTCTGTACATATTATTTGTATTGCACTTCGGTTTTTTGCAAACGGGAGCTTTCTGTATAATATTGGTGACGCTGAGCACGTTTCCAAGGCTACCGTCTGTCGGGCAGTCAGGAATGTTACAGTTGCACTGAAACGTCTCGTGTACTCGTTTGTGGTGTTCCCCGGTCATAGACCCACAAGATTTATCAAAGAGGGATGCCACAAAATTGCAGGTATCAGGATGAATGAAACTTAATTCATGATGTGGTGATACTTGAACTACTACTTAAATTTTACATTTATTCTCACGGTTCCCAGGCATGATTGGCTGTATAGATGGCACTCACATTCCAATCATTGCTCCTTCAGTAAATGAAGGAGACTATGTGAACAGGAAGTCTTTCCACAGCATTAATGTACAGGTACATAGTTCCCTGTAGCATTTCAAACTAACAAATTATTTCATTATAGTAATGGATGCTAATTTGTGTTCTCTGCACTGTGAAGATCATATGTGATGCTGCCAACATTATCACAAATGTGGGAGACAACTGCTCAGCCTCTGTGAGTGGTGGTGGTGGAGGACCCCCACCTGTTTTTCGGGCCTCCGCTTTTTTTCTGTTGGCTATAACGGGTCGCATATGAGCATACAGAGTAAGCAAATATGTACTTGTAATGTGCTCAGATAATTTCAATAAGTGCTTACAGAAAGAAAATTAATGTAGCCTCTAACTGCAATTGATTTACATCGGACAAACAGACCAAGCACTATGGCTCATAATACAATTACACCTCACCTGTTTGGACTATATTTTTATATTTCATTTTTACTTGCTGCCAGGAACGTTTGGGGCCTGTTGGGTTGCACCTGCGCTTACATCACATCACAAAATCAAATGTATAAAATAAAAAATGAAATATAATAAAATAACGTGTTAAATGGGTGGAAATCTCTAGATCAATGTTTAAATTAACACTCACGCATTGACTCTGTCGGCTATGTTTTGCCATGCATGCTCCCTTTCTTTTGCAGCTGAGGCTGTGTTACTTTTTTTCCACAAAATTTGCATGTTATCGGCATATGCTGCCATCAGAATTTCGGCCTCAAGCGCTGTAAGATACATTGACCGCGCCTTCTTTCCCTCCGTCTCCATGGTGACTCGCTTAATCTGTGCTCCACTAATCAGGGCTTTATGTATCCTCGTGCGCGCGTTTAACTTGGGGTTAAAGCAACTCCGCGTTGACTGAACTAATTGTTATCAGCCTTTCTGAAACCGAATATTCCGAGTTGGACAGTTCGGGGTTACTCAACCCTGAGTATCATTTTTCACTCTGAGTTTTCTAAACCGGCTTCCTGAAATAGGGCCCTGATGTCCAAAGTGAACAATATTTTTGGAGATAATTTATTTGAATTTCAGGAGCAGGACCACACCTCTACGCACGCCCCTTTCAGTTCTCTGTCAGCCCAGCAACCACCACCAGTCCCCACTGAGGCCCCAAACCACGGCCTCAACTCATGATCAAAGCCATCTGCCATTATCTAATAGAAACACTGTCAAATCTTAATGAGGAAGTTTTTTTGCCTTCTTAATGAGGAAAATTAAATGAACAAATTCATGTTGATTTCTCAACGCATTAAAGGATATAACTAACCAGTTCCATGGCCAATTAAGGAAATGCAAACTAAAAGTGGACGTTCCACTGGATTTAAAGCCGTCATCTCACAAAATGGCAAAATAATTTAGTTTACTCAGGATTTTTTCACTTTAGGGGGTAATGTATGGATGTAAGAACATGTATTTGGAGCAAACAGTGCAGAGGTGCAGCAATCAAAAATTTATATTATTAAACATTTCAGTCCAACTCAAGAAAACAACCCCTGAAAACAACCTTTCTGTAACAGTTTATTGTAGGAGCTGATGGCTGCTGTGGAGTCGTGTGTGAACACTCTGCATTTGAAGGAATTGTCCTTGTGCAGTGCACAGAGTATCTCCTCAAATGCATGTGAGAAATGACACACATCTGATTTTGGAAGTGTGCAGTATATATGAGTTACATGTTTTAAAATAAGACTATTATAAATAATTGCTCCATTTATTTCTACTCATAAGGATTGGGAGTCCATCAAAGCTGGTCAGAGCTGCAAGTGTGAGCGAGCTGCCCGCGCCACGCAGACTCCGCTGGAAATGCACTCCTGAAATTCACAAGCTCATCACATCTGCTGCTGATAAACTCCAGAGGTGTGGTTTTCTTTAGTTCCTTGTCATTTGAAGAGATTAATTAATATGAGAAGCACATGATTTCAATAAAATGTATTCTTATTTTGTCAGAATGGTAAAGAATCTGGATATAAATGTCCACAAGTTCCATGATTACGGGAAAGGGTTTATCAAGAAGCAGAAGATGAGTCCAGATGCCTACATCCAGCTTGCTCTTCAGTTAGGCTTCTACAGGTAAAAAAAAAAAAAAAAAAAAAAATAGTCATCTTACAGAACTGATTAAACTTACCTACATTTTGTTCTCCCTGTACATGACTGCAGGTGTCATGGCAGACCGGTGTCCACCTATGAGAGTGCTTCTCTACGTCGTTTTCAGCAAGGCAGAGTAGACAACATTCGCTCAGCAACACCTGAAGCCTTTGCCTTTGTCAAAGCAATGACTGAAAGGAAAAACAGCACAAGTGTAGGTTGTTTTTATGCAGAAACTAAAGTCATACTGTGACTCAAATAAAAGCTGCTACAGGTTTAAATTAATTTTGAGTGGCTTAATCAGTTTGAGGTTTTTTGTTGTTGTTTTTTTTTTGGGGGGGGGGGGGGGTGTTCAGTAATGCTATTCTGTTTTCTATTGGATTTTGTCTTGATGTATTCAAGCATGAAAATCTACTTACTGTAAATTAATGACCTTAAAGACTAAGCACTGACTGTCAGTTGTTTACTTCTCCAGGACACAGAAATGATGGAACTGTTGAAAGGAGCAATAACTGCACAGACCAGTTATACACGTCTGGTAACTATTCTCTTCTTCCAGATTTCTATGACAGAGACTCACATTAAATAAATGCAGTAACATACTTTCTATTTTTCAGGCTATTACAGGGATGGCAATAGACAATCACCTACTAGGGCTGCGTGAAATTGCACATGAAATGAAGATGGGGAAGCTCGAAATGTTCAAAGACGAAGCTTATCTTATCAGTAATCAGTTCATTCTCTCTACAAGTCAGGTATGTGCATGTAATTTTGGAATAAAATGATTCATATTTTAAAATTCAGTTCAATTCAATTATATTTATACGGTGCCAATTCACAACAACAGCCACCTCAAGGCACTTCATACTGTAATATAAAAATATATATATATACCATGACATGATCCTCTGTGAGCATGCACTTGGTGACAGTGGGAAGGAAAAACTCCCTTTCAACAGGAAGAAACTAAAAGAAAGTGGGACAGCCATCTACCCTGACCTTTGATCTGTATTAATACATCGTAACACTGCAGTTACTATAATGGTTATGCCCTTCTTGTTTATTCTTTATAAAATTTCTATATTGTAACACAAAAATGGTAACTGGTTGTTTGAACGAAAACTACAGTTTAGGGTTTCCTTGTAATGAATGAGGAAAAACATAATAACACAAATCAGTCTCACTACCTACCTAAACCTTTCCTAGAGCAGTATTTCATCACACCAGTAAAGCTTCTAGTAGTTTAGGACTGAAGCATTTACTCTTCCCTCAGGTTCCCACTACTGTTGAAATGTTCTGCTGCTATGGACCCGTGGTTCCAAACGGATACGGCGCGTGCTACAACCCTCAGTCAGACCATATTATCTTCTCCGTGTCCAGTTTCCATGAGAGCCAACAGACATGTTCAGCAGAATTTGTAAAGTGCTTGGCGCAGGGACTTCGGGACATAAGGGATCTGTGCAATAAATGCAACGCTGACTGCGCTGCCACAGAGGAAAGAAAGGGCCAGACACAGAAGGCACACACACAGACCGAAACAAAGTGGGAGGAAAAATCCCCCCAGAGACCATCTGATTTGACTAAAAACAAGCAAACAGTCCCACAGGCTCTGGTGAAGACAACAGACCAGAGTAGCGTGGAGGCCCAAACTCAGACGCTACCACACGGAGAGGCACAGCCGCTGAGCAAAATTAGTAAATCATAGAAAACTGTCAGTGCCTGTGGTAATAGTGGTGATGTGATATTAAATGTGTTTTTCTGTGCTGCAATAATGTATTAGTAAGTCAATTTTAAAATATACACTGTACAAACTGTGATACAAAATGTCATGTAGATATTTATTGTTGTAGAAGATGCTTTTTCCAGGAATTGAAATGTGGCTACTACAGGATACATGTAGCTGAGAGTTCGTGCCAGACGAATGGGTAAACCTGACATGAATCAGCCAAAGAAAGAAGTTTATTTATTGCTGACCAACAGGTCTTAGAGTAAGGTTAGTGGGAAATATTGAAAAAAAGGGAAACGAGAGATGCAAACACTGGAGGTTCATTCGTATTATCACATCTCTGCATCATCTTTGCTGTCAGTCAGTTTGACAAAGCAAAAGCAGGCTGTGAGTTATGCCAAACGGCTGATTGTCTCACAGTGTCAACCTGCAAATTGCATGCTGCTATCTAATGATTTTCGGAAGACCAGAAAACAGCAATCTTCTCCTTGTGTTGTCTTCATAAATTCTTGTGTCTGTTGTACCAGTACCATGTGCCAATACATCTGCTCAAAAAACAAAGTATCCTTTTATAAAATCCTCTTCATACTGTTCTGTACTCCTTATACTGGGACTCACACTGTGCTTGTGTACATAATAAATCCAATGTAGCCGTCCAAGATTTTATAAGGATACTTTATAGTTAGCCTAAAGAATGTTAAGTTGAACCAAATGTGTAAAGTTTTGAGCAGAATATTTCAATTAAAAATTAAGTTATTTATTTTTGTATCATATACAAATATATCTATATATATATAATGTTATAGAGAAGTAATCTGAAAAGTAAATATATAAAGGTTACTAACCAAAGGTGTTCACTGTATTGATGACTGTCAAAGTACTGTAATTAAAAGGCGCTGCTAATGAATAAAAGGAACAATTTAAAATGGTATCTTGCTATTAAGAGTTGAAGCATATTTCATGTTTAGTTATTTTTTTTAACCTCATATGTTTTATTATCACATGCACTACACTGCACGACAAGTTTCTCACATGAAAATGGCAATCATTTTGACCGTAAACAATGATCAACATACAGTCAGGTCCATAATTCACTGAACAAGATACATTTTTGCAGTTTTGCCTCAAACAATCAAGACGTGATTGAAGTGCAGAGTTTCAGCTTTAGTTCAAAGGGGTTTCATAAAGATTTGAAATAACTGTTTAGGAATTACACACATTTTCATACACAGTCACCCATTTCCAGAGACTTCAAATTAATTGGACAATGGTTTGTTTAGCTGATTCCAAGTGTTAAACGTGCATCGAGTAGCTTTACACTGGAATTCACAATTCAAGTTCCAACGGGGTGTCAATATAAGTGAAACAGTCCATCATCAGGCTGAAAAACAAGAAAAAAACTATTGGAGATACTTGAAAAGCTTTAGGATTGACCAAATCAACAATCTGATATAGTCTTTAAAAAAAAGGAATGCACTGGCCAACAACACAAAAAGGCCTGAAATACCAGAAGCAATAACAGAATTGCATTTCACTGGTTAAAAAAAACCCCAACAACTTCACAACATCTAACAAAGTTAAGAACATTTTCAAGGAGGTAATCATTATCAAAGTCTGCAATAAAGAGATGCCTTCACAAACATAAATATAAAGGGTTTGCAGCTAGTGGCAAACCACTAATAGTTCAAATGATGACTTCAGATGATCTCCATCCAAGTGCTGAAACAGTCTTGATATTTTGTAAATTTGTCTAATCCCCTTTGAGACCTTGACAATGGGACTGTGCATAAAAGTATCTGTTATTCCAAAGTAGCTAATACAATATTTTTGTCTCTAATTTAAAAGCAAAAAGTCTGCAATTACATTACATATTGATTGTATTGATAGTGTGATGTAAATTTACTGTTGTGGTGTGCACAGGCAGAATTTGAAAAACTGTGTCTTTTTCCAATAAATATTGGACATAACTGTAACCATAAATGTCCGCTGTTAGACCCAAAACTCAATCCTCTGATTTCATCAATTCAATTCAATTCACTTCAATTTTATTTATATAGCGCCAAATCACAACATAAGTCGCCTCAAGGCGCTTCATAGATACAGAGAAAAACCCAACAATCATATGACCCCCTATGAGCAAGCACTTTGGCAACAGTGGGAAGGAAAAACTCCCTTTTAACAGGAAGAAACCTCCAGCAGAACCAGGCTCAGGGAGGGGCGGCCATCTGCTGCGACCGGTTGGGGTGAGAGAAGGAAGACAGGATAAAAGACATGCTGTGGAAGAGAGACAGAGATTAATAACAGATTTGATTCAATGCAGAGAGGTCTGTTAATACATAGTGAGCGAGAAAGGTGACTGGAAAGGAAAAACTCAATGCATCATGGGAATCCCCCGGCAGCCTATGTCTATTGCAGCATAACTAAGGGAGGATTCAGGGTCACCCGGTCCAGCCCTAACTATATGCTTTAGCAAAAAGGAAAGTTTTAAGCCTAATCTTGAAAGTAGAGATAGTGTCTGTCTCCTGAATCCAAACTGGAAGCTGGTTCCACAGAAGAGGGGCCTGAAAACTGAAGGCTCTCCCTCCCATTCTACTTTTAAATACTCTAGGAACAACAAGTAGGCCTGCAGAGCGAGAGCGAAGTGCTCTAATAGGGTGATATGGTACTACAAGGTCATTAAGATAAGATGGGGCCTGATTATTTAAGACCTTGTATGTGACGAGCAGGATTTTGAATTCAATTCTGGATTTAACAGGAAGCCAATGAAGGGAAGCCAATACAGGAGAAATATGCTCTCTCTTTCTAGTCCCTGTCAGGACTCTTGCTGCAGCATTTTGGATTAGCTGAAGGCTTTTCAGTGAGTTTTTTGGACATCCTGATAATAATGAATTACAGTAGTCCAGCCTGGAAGTAATAAATGCATGAACTAGTTTTTCAGCGTCACTCTGAGACAGGATATTTCTAATTTTAGAGATGTTGCGCAAATGGAAGAACGCAGTCTTACATATTTGTTTAATATGTGCATTGAAGGACATGTCCTGGTCAAAAATGACTCCAAGGTTCCTCACAGCGTTACTGGAGGCCAAGGTAATGCCATCCAGAGTAAGAATCTGGTTAGATACCATATTTCTAGGCTTTTCAGGGCCGAGTACAATAACCTCAGTTTTATCTGAATTAAGAAGCAGAAAGTTAGCGGCCATCCAGGTCTTTATGTCTTTAAGACATTCCTGCAGTTTAACTAATTGGTGTGTGTTATCTGGCTTCATGGACAGATAGAGCTGGGTGTCATCTGCATAGCAGTGAAAATGTATGCTATGTCTTCTAATGATGCTGCCTAAGGGAAGCATGTATAATGTAAACAGAATTGGTCCTAGCACTGAACCCTGTGGAACTCCATAATTAACCTCAGTGTGTGAAGAGGACTCTCCATTTACATGAACAAATTGGAGTCTATTAGATAGATATTAGAGCTGGACGATATATCGAGTTTTTTAAAAATATCGATATATTTTTATACGAGATATAAGATGTGACAATATCCTTTATATCGATATAGTCTATGTTACGTTATAATTATACTTGTGGAGCCGCAAGTTTGCCTCTCTTTCATCCACTTTCGTCTTTACGCAACGTTACTCGGCCTCCCCTCCTCCCCCATCGCTTCACCTGCAGGAAGCGACAAGATGGACACGGCAAATCTCCGTTAACGAGTTACTGCGCATCGCCCCGTGCGTGGGGCTGGACGGCGTCAACGTGTTAGCTAGCTAACCACGCTAACGAGCTAACCACGCTAACGCCATGCAGCCCAGAGGTGCTGCACGGATTAAAATCCTTTCATTTTCTCAAAAGTTGACAGCGCGCCTTATGTATGAATTCTGGTTGTGCTTGATGACTGCGAACCGATTTCATGTGGAACACGGCGCTCAGCAATCTGTCAAAAAATGTTTTAGTACGACTTTGGTAAGCTACGGAGCTGCACCGCTTGATGGATTGTCGGAGCATTACGGCTGAGCCTCGCGGAGTGATACATACTGTGCTTCAACGTAATATTACCCTACTGTGTATAAGGACCATAAATGGCACCTGTTAAGAGACGTGGTTGCGAAGCGGATTTCAAACTCCAGGCTGTCAGTCACGCAGTACAAGTTGGGAACAGAGCAGCTGTGAAACTGTCTTTGTTATTGTGCTCAGCGTCTTTTAGTTTACATTTTGACTGCACAATTGTGAGCTTTTTGTTATGCACAAAAACAACATTGTTTTCTTTTATTTATGGAGCATTATTATTTAATAAATGCTCATAATTTATTTTTGAGTAAATTTTATGTACATCTGTTCTATGTTAATAAAAGTGCCTGTGTGACATCTGGGACACAGCTTTGACTAAGAACTCTCTTTTTGTTCTTACTTTATGGCTTTAAAAAAAATATATCGAGATATATATCTTATATCGCCATCCAGCTAAAAAATATCGAGATATGAATTTTGGGTCATATCGCCCAGCCCTAATAGATATGATACAAACCACTGCAGTGCAGTACCTGTAATACCTACAGCATGTTCTAATCGCTCTAATAGGATATTATGGTCAACAGTAGGGCTGCTCAATTAATCGAATTTTAATCATGATTACGATCTGGGCTTTCAACGATCATTAAAAATGACTGAGCCGATTATTAGCCCCTCCCTCATTTATCCGCGACACCTTAAAGGCCGGTCCGTGAAAATATTGTCGGGCATAAACCGGTCCGTGGCGCAAAAAAGGTTGGAGACCGCTGATTAAGAGGACCCAGGGAAGCTCGGAAAGCTAAGCAGAAGTTATTTGGAGAGGAGAGTGACTGCTGTTGGTTGAAAAGAGAGGTAAAAAAAAAAAAAACTTCAGTGGTGTTGCACACTATTTTATATTATTTTTTAAAGTCATTGTTAACCCTTTAAATCCGGTCAGAGCAGCACGCTCCGTTTTGTGTAACTATTTTTAAATCCCTGTAGAATCTGAACCGCGTAAGCTAGCGCAATAATTTGTTTTGCATATGAAACCGGAGGAGTTGTACTTACATCTTATGCCATCAGCTTGTCCTCGGTCACGGTTTCCTTCCACATATAGCTTTGCAAAAATTGCATAAAAAGCGCTTGCAGGAACAAAAACATAATATTCCAGAAACACGCTTTGCCGATCCGATCAGCTGTTCATAACACTTCCCACAGTGAAACAGACGTCAGCGCGAACTGTCGCATGTCCGCCATTTCCTGGTCGAAACCGGAAGTGACGTCATTTTCGCGGAAATGTAGTTTTTTACTTGTAGACCTTAAAAACCTCTACTGGTCATGTTTGGCTTTACTGAATAGTTTCTGGGATGCTTAGAACTCGAATTGCACTGCTGGAAATAGTTTATTTTGATGCACATGCTGTTTTCTTTGCAAATTTGCATCATAGGATTGTTTTTTGTTTGTTTTTTCCTGCAGTGTATATAAAAATTGGTGTATCTCCAAAATAAAACTATGGAGACACTCAAAATAAATTTCCTGTTGTTGTAAACTATTTTTTGCAACTTTTTTGTATTTAAAGTTTTGAGGGATAAACCTCTTAAATTTCTCCAAGTAGAAATATATGTAAAAAAACAAAACAAAAATGATTTTCAATTTTTTTGTAGTTTAATAATCGTGATTATCATTTTTGCCATAATCGAGCAGCCCTAGTCAACAGTATCGAATGCTGCGCTAAGGTCTAGCAGGACAAGCACAGAGATGAGTCCACTGTCAGAGGCCATAAGAAGATCATTTGTAACCTTCACTAAAGCTGTTTCTGTGCTGTGATGAGCTCTGAAACCTGACTGAAATTCTTCAAATAAACCATTCCTCTGCAGATGATCTGTTAGCTGTTTGACAACTATTCTTTCAAGGATTTTTGATATGAAAGGAAGGTTTGAGATTGGCCTATAATTAGCTAAGACTGCTAGGTCTAGAGATGGCTTTTTGAGTAAAGGTTTAACTACAGCTAGCTTGAAGGCCTGTGGTACATAGCCGATCATTAGAGATAGGTTGATCATATTTAAGATCGAAGAATTAATTAATGGCAGGATTTCTTTGAGCAGTTTTGTAGGAATGGGGTCTAAAAGACACGTTGATGGTTTGGAGGAAGTAATTATTGAAGTTAACTCAGAAAGATCAATTAGAGAAAAAGAGTCTAACATTGCCGGCAATAAGTCGGACTCGTTCCCGGTGGGTGATGGGCTCCGCCAGGGCTCCCCTTTGTCTCCGGTTCTGTTCATAATTTTTATGGACAGGATTTCTAGGCGCAGCCAAGTGGCGGAGGGCTTTCGCTTTGGTGGCCTCAGAATCTCATCTCTGATTTTTGCAGATGATGTGGTTCTGTTGGCTTCATCGGGTGAGGGCCTCCAGCTCGCACTGGAACGGTTCGCAGCCGAGTGTGAAGCAGCGGGAATGAGGATCAGCACCTCCAAATCTGAGGCCATGGTTCTCAGCCGGAAAAGGGTGGAGTGCCCACTCCGGGTCGGGGATGAGTTCCTGCCCCAAGTGGAGGAGTTCAAGTATCTCGGGGTCTTGTTCGCGAGTGATGGGAGAAGGGAGCCGGAGATCGACAGACGGATTGGGGCTGCAGCTGCAGTAATGCGGACGCTGCACCGGTCCGTCGTGGTGAAGAGGGAGCTGAGTGTAAAAGCGAAGCTCTCAATTTACCGGTCGATCTACGTCCCTACCCTCACCTATGGCCACGAGCTGTGGGTAGTGACCGAAAGAACGAGATCGCGGATACAAGCGGCAGAAATGAGCTTCCTCCGAAGGGTGGCTGGCCTCTCCCTTAGAGATAGGGTGAGAAGTTCGGCCATCCGGGAAGGGCTCAGAGTAGAGCAGCTGCTGGTCCACATCGAAAGGAGCCAGCTGAGGTGGTTCGGGCATCTGATAAGGATGCCCCCTGGGCGCCTCCTGGGTGAGGTTTTCCAGGCATGTCCCACCGGGAGGAGGCCCCGGGGCAGACCCAGGACACGCTGGAGAGATTATAGCTCTCGGCTGGCCTGGGAACGCCTTGGTATTCCCCCGGATAAGCTGGAGGAGGTGGCTGGGGAGAGGGAGGTCTGGGCCTCTTTGCTTAGGCTGCTGCCCCCGCGACCCGGCCCCGGATAAAGCGGATGAAGATGGATGGATGGAGTCTAACTTAACATCAATGGTACTAAGAGTAGCTGTAGATAATATTACATCTGTGGGATGATTACTGGTAATTTTTTCTCTAATGATAAAGATTTTATTTGTGAAGAAGTTCATGAAGTCATTACTAGTTAACGTTAAAGGGATTGTCACATTTGTATAGCAGATTTTTCTTTACAGCAAATTTTACAGCAATGTTCCTTTTGGAATCATAACCTCTTTTAGAAAGGTTCCACTTAGCTTCTTAACAAAATCATTTATTGAAATACATACTGACCTTAAGAGGCTCCTGCAGGCAACCAGTTGATTTAAGCCGAGTTTATGTAGTGATCAGTTGCTCCAGACCATTGTATGGTTGGGCCATCCTGGAGGAGCTACCTGTGCAACCTGATTGGGTTATAGGTAATATCTCTTGATATCAGCAGTGAGAAGGACAGCAGCAAAAAGCAAAACTAAAGAAAAATCAGCCCAGATCAATAACGGGATAATTTCTTTGAAAAGTATGTATGTCTTGGTGTGAACATTTGTAATAAACACTGATCAGCAGTGAGTCTGCGGTGGCGCAGAAACCGATGGTAAATGGTAAATGGCCTGTATTTATATAGCGCTTTACTAGTCCCTAAGGACCCCAAAGCGCTTTACATATCCAGTCATCCACCCATTCACACACACATTCGCACACTGGTGATGGCAAGCTACATTGTAACCACAGCCACCCTGGGGCGCACTGACAGAGGCGAGGCTGCCGGACACTGGCGCCACCGGGCCCTCTGACCACCACCGATGGTTATAGATTGCTTCTCTTTCTTTGATCTGCCCACATAGGCTAATACGGTGGCTGGGAAGTGCAAATCGCAACAAATTAAAAAACCGCAACAAATAAAAAACAAACCACAACAAAATACAAAAAGCCCACAACAAATTACAAAAAGCCCACAACAAAATACAAAAAGCCCACAACAAATTACAAAAAGCCCACAACAAATTACAAAAAGCCCACAACAAAATACAAAAAGCCCACAACAAATTACAAAAAGCCCACAACAAAATACAAAAAGCCCACAACAAAATACAAAAAGCCCACAACAAAATACAAAAAGCCCACAACAAATTACAAAAAGCCCACAACAAAATACAAAAAGCCCACAACAAATTACAAAAAGCCCACAACAAAATACAAAAAGCCCACAACAAAATACAAAAAGCCCACAACAAATTACAAAAAGCCCACAACAAATTACAAAAAGCCCACAACAAAATACAAAAAGCCCACAACAAATTACAAAAAGCCCACAACAAAATACAAAAAGCCCACAACAAATTACAAAAAGCCCACAACAAAATACAAAAAGCCCACAACAAATTAAAAATCCTTGACGGAAAGGGATTGTCTGAAATACCGGAAGTGACACAAGCGTGATGTCACGAGAGGGGGCGTGGTTAGGGTTTTTGGTTGAGGCGCCACATTTCTGGGCCGAACAAAGCGCTAGCGAAAGAGCGAAAGTACACGGATAACACCAGCTATGGTTCGTACTTGCTGTGCGGTCGGTTGTAAAGTTAGATCGCACGACCGGCAAGGGAATAAGGTTGAAAATGGTTTATCTTTTCATTCTTTCCCCACCTGGAAGCAACATGAGGCAGCTCATGTATCGGATGTTACCAAACGAAGGCGTCTAGCCTGGATAGCAGCTGTGAGACGAGCTGATATCCAATTCTCTTCCATCTCCAAATATCTGTTGGTGCTCCAGACATTTTCATTCCCGTAAGTTATAGATATGTTCATATCACTCTTTATCCGGTCTTTAAGTCTGACGTCACTAGCATGGGCTCAAACGCTGCTGCAGGTCCATAAATCACAGGATCACTGTGGCATTACTGAGAGTTGAAAAACTGTCTAAAGTCTTTCATCTGTAATAAAATTATCAGCGTTCTGCTCTACCATGTGTAACAATTGAGTTTAGCATCCATGAAAACGAAACGGAATATATGACATTTAACAGAGTTAGAAATTAGCAGGAAGTTAGCTCGCTAGCTTCCATCTAAATGAGGGATTTTGGAAACAAATTCAAACGTACAACTCTGCTATCACTTCCAACATAAATGAAGACAGAAAACTAAACAGCAGTGACGTTTGTAGGGCACTGTGAGTAAAATGCGTTTGATTTCCTCCCGAACATTCAAATTAGTGCAATCATAAATTCATTCATGAGGTGCAAATTAGAGTGAGAACACGTGGAGGCTCTGGCTACGTTCACACTGCACGCGAAAACGCATCAAATCCGACTTTTTTGACCGTATGCGACCCATATCCAATCATGGTATGACGGTGTAAAAACAGCACAAATCCGATATTTTCAAATCCGATCTGGGTCACTTTCGTATGTGGTACTTAATCCGATACATATCTGATGCCAATTATCAGCGCTGGAGAAAACATTGAGAACACATGAGCGCTTCGTGTGCATCCCGTGCAGATGTTAGTGAAACTGTTGGGAAGATAACGTGAACATTTTATTTGTACTGTATAATCTGCAGATTCTGACATAAATCTGCAACTATCCTTTGAAGCACCGCTCCTCTCTAAAACAACAATAAGGATCATTATTAGGCCATATGTAAATAACAAAATAACTTAAAGCAAAATTGGACAACGTAAAGTCTGAAACAAGTCTTTATATTAAGGGCCATCAGTCAAACAATGCTGTTTGGTCTAAACAGAGCGCGTTGTGTGTGACGTCTTCTTTTGCGCATGCGGGCCACTTTGAGGGTTCACAAAGGACTGCGTTTGCTGTCACATTTTATTTGTAGTGTGAACAAGCAGACACAAAATCAGATTTAAATTAAAAAAAAAAAAATCGGAATTGAGCATTAAGACCTGCAGTGTGAACGTAGCCATAGTGAGTTCAGTGCATTGATGTGACATTGTCCTGAAGGATTTAGTTATTCTCAGTGGTTAAAGAAATTGCAATTATTTATTCATATTTATTATAAATAATCCTAATTATATATCTTGCTTCCATGTTTGTGTCCTGTGTCACAAAAAATAAATTTTTTACTATAATACATTGATTAATGACCTGCAGAATCTCCTTATCATATTACGTGTCCATAATTGTCACCTAAAGTCAAACTTTATGCTTTCTCCATCTTGAAAGTGATTACATCCTTGCATTACATACTTTAGGTTCATTTTCTGAAGGCAGGTTTCTGAAAGAGAACAGGCAGATTTGGAATATAACATGCAGCGTTCTATAGATGGATACATAAAAAAATGGAAAATTACATGTATGTGCTAACTTTCTAAATACTTTGTTACATTTATGATAAAATGGATTTGAAAGTAGATAAAACAAATTTATGTCGGCCTTGGCTCATTAGAGTCCTTGTCTTTAAATTAACTTTGTATGTTTCAGGTACTGCACTCTCAAAGACTGAATGAACCAGCATTGGGTCATTGTGAGCATCACAGGGAAGGTTGAAGCCGCCCACTGCACCTGTATGGCCGGAGTCCTGGAGACCTGCATCCATGGCGCTGCTCTTCTGTTTAATGTAGAAGCAACAGTGCAGATCTGTGGCACAAGGACTGTTACAGATGAACCTGCATACTGGGGTTTTCTGGGTAATATGACCAAGATACAGCCAGAGGTTGGCCATAAGATGGACTTCTCCTCTTCAGCTGACCAAAAACTGCTCTCAATCAAAACATAAACAGACCATCTGTAGTGACAGGTAAAAGGAGCCGTCCTCAAAAAAGAAAAATCCCACCTGCTACTGTGGAGGAGTTGTCACTGCTATTGGAATCTTTGCTGGAACACAGTAAAGCTGTGGGTTGTGGGAATGACCCATAATGTTTTATATAAGGGTCTAGATTTATGCCTGAAGTGCACTGCCGTGTAAATAATTTGCATTTACTGAATATGTACTGACTGAGTACCACTGTTCAAAAGTTGAATAAAGAAACAAACTAAGTTTTGCTCTTCTTTTTTTTTTTATTAAAACCACCTTACAGAACATCACATCAGTTACAATGTAGAATCCATGTCATAGTTTATAAAGGACAAAATGTTTACACAAAATCATGACAGCATTTACACGATATCACCCACTACTAACGTTACTTTATTTACTATCAATTACTTCAATTTATGTTCTGAAAAATTACCGCTATTTATACAGCACAAGACTAAAGAATATTTAACAGGAGCAAGTTTCATTTTCCCCTGGTTTTACTACCACACTGTTCACCAAAACGGCAGCAAACCTTCACCATCTTATCCAGAAGGGTCACCTCTTCACCCTCACATGGAAGAAGTAATCTGATTGGCATGGTGGTATGTTTGAAGCAGGTCCCTTGTGTAGCGCTGGAACTCAGTCACGATGTTTCATCCATTTCATGGGCTGGTTTGCTGCAATAATGCCAAATAATTAGTAACTCTATAAATAGAAGGTAGTTCTGCAAAATCACTCAGTAGGATGTTTTTTTCTAATTTTCTATGACCTCAGAGTGCATCGAAAATAAAACTAATAGGCTATAAAGATATGAACATATTTAGAACTTACCGGAATGAAAATGTCTGGAGCACCAACAGATATTTGGAGATGGAAGAGAATTGGATATCAGTTCGTCTCACAGCTGCTATCCAGGCTAGACGCCTTCGTTTGGTAACATCCGATACATGAGCTGCCTCATGTTGCTTCCAGGTGGGGAAAGAATGAAAAGATAAACCATTTTCAACCTTATTCCCTTGCCGGTCGTGCGATCTAACTTTACAACCGACCGCACAGCAAGTACGAACCATAGCTGGTGTTATCCGTGTACTTTCGCTCTTTCGCTAGCGCTTTGTTCGGCCCAGAAATGTGGCGCCTCAACCAAAAACCCTGACCACGCCCCCTCTCGTGACATCACGCTTGTGTCACTTCCGGTATTTCAGACAATCCCTTTCCGTCAAGGATTTTTAATTTGTTGTGGGCTTTTTGTATTTTGTTGTGGGCTTTTTGTAATTTGTTGTGGGCTTTTTGTATTTTGTTGTGGGCTTTTTGTATTTTGTTGTGGGCTTTTTGTAATTTGTTGTGGGCTTTTTGTATTTTGTTGTGGGCTTTTTGTAATTTGTTGTGGGCTTTTTGTATTTTGTTGTGGGCTTTTTGTAATTTGTTGTGGGCTTTTTGTATTTTGTTGTGGGCTTTTTGTAATTTGTTGTGGGCTTTTTGTATTTTGTTGTGGGCTTTTTGTAATTTGTTGTGGGCTTTTTGTAATTTGTTGTGGGCTTTTTGTATTTTGTTGTGGGCTTTTTGTAATTTGTTGTGGGCTTTTTGTATTTTGTTGTGGGCTTTTTGTAATTTGTTGTGGGCTTTTTGTATTTTGTTGTGGTTTGTTTTTTATTTGTTGCGGTTTTTTAATTTGTTGCGATTTGCACTTCCCAGCCACCGTAGGCTAACCATGTCAGCAATCGATGCATATTGAATCAGTTACCCAGGTGACACACAACAAACAATGCCAGCAAATGCGCGGGTCACACTTTGCTACGGACCTTATAAATCCAGCGGAGTAATACAACACAGGACCTTCCGCCTCCAGGGTCTCCAGGGTCTGTCTCATATCCCAACACGTTCTCACTCCCAACTCGTCAAACGTGTGACGCATGGTCAGGCTCCCTCTGCTTCACTTATGGACGCGCAGGGTACCCTCCTCGCGTCGGGAATTGACGTGAAGGGTCCTCCGATTGAAGAGATTGCCGCGGAAGTGCCTGTTGTCGGTATATTTAGACATTTTCCAAATAACATTGTAGTGACGTATACAGAACACAATAAATTATATAATGTAAACAACTACCTGAAAAACAGGTAGAACGATACTTTTGTATCGTTTATTGCATTTATGGAGGGAGTGATGTATGCTGGGTAATGGCACAGCTAGCTACTGGGTGACTTTATTCACCCGCTTCGGCTGTTATCAGTCCATACAATGGGCGTTATTAGCACAAATCAGTCCCATAGATATGGACCATCTCCTGCTGGATTTTTCAGAAGGTTGTTCTCATCCATCCAGATGGAGGATCACTAACAGGAGCGTGGGAAGACTCCAGAATCCACTCTGGCTGGAATCCGGTGGATATGCAGTGTGTACAGGTAAGACCATTTAAATGGACAGCATTTATAGAATGACTGTTAAAAGTCAGCGAGTGTCAGTAATGTTAACGTGGTTATCTTAGTAATACACAGAGTGCTAATATAACAGCTTTAAGATGCATTTGTAGATATTATTACGTGTTTTACCGTCTTTATGGTGCTAGCTTAAACGTTAGCTTATATTGGAGTAAAGCTGTTACTGTTTAAACGATGTTAGCACAGAAATATTAGCTTCTGTCATGACTGATGAAGTTACTAGTTAATAAAGTTTTCAGTAAAGTGTTTAATCGCAGCCACAGATTGACAGCAAATATCTCGATTAGCTTCAGTGCATCTATAATACATATGTGCAAGTTTCAGTGCTTCGTTTAAACTGTATGATACTTATACTGACCCAGGGTCAGTGTAAAATACAATCCTAGCTGTGTGAACAAAGCCACCGTAAATTTAATCCTGCATGACAAACCTCAGAATGCAGGTTATTATTACTCTTTCCTGCTGGCACACCTGAGAGTCAGCTAGAAACTTACAGTGACGTGGACATCATGCAAAGACTGCCAGACTCTGTAATACTGCAAATGATCAGTGACTCAGGTTATCACTAAACTTTAAACGGCACCTCTGTGTCTCTGTGTGCTGAACATTTAGGATTGAGTCAGGCTGCATCAGCTGAAGCTGTTATTTGTATATATCAGTATTTTTTATTCAGGTGTGGGGAAAATACGTAAGACTGCAGTGAAGCGATGCACCAGATTAATCCCTGGCCAAAGGTATCATACTTAAATCAGACTACTGATCCAGCCACATCAGCCTTTTGTGAGGTCTGTTTAAAGTTGACTAAAAGTGAACTGCAGGTTCCTGAGAGGTGGATTGTGAGCACAGAAACACATGTTCATACATACAGCTGCAGCAAACTTACATTAATTTTAAATAGATTTGTTACTCTGATGTCTGTCTCTGTGTTAGTCCTCTGACAGACTGGTGACCTGTCCAGGTGTGCTCTACCTATGACTACTGGGACAGGCTCTAGCCTTTTTAATAGAAATTTTCTGTTATTCTCATTTAAAGTATTTAAGTGCTTATGCATATGCTTAGTTGTGACACTGTTATAGACTGTTCAGTGAAAGTTTCTAAAACTAGATGAACGTACTTCAGCGTCAGCAGTTTGAGAAAACAACTCCCTTTACAGGTGCTGATAAGGCCAAGGGCACAAAACAGCATAACCATTGATCCGTTGAAGTGTGGTAGGATCAGTTTGTAACTTCCTCCCTCTTCCTTGGAATGCATAAAGGAGGAGGAGCACCACTTCTGTGGCAGCGCTGACATGACTGAACTGAACAGCTCTTTCTGTGTTGCAGACTTTATTTTAAAAATTCCACGACACCTCCCACCCTCCCACTGTGAACCTGAATTGAATATTCAGAAGACATTTGTTTAAATAGTTCTACAAATCTGAGCTGTTGGTGTGTCCTTGGATTGTGTGGTAATAATATTAGAGCCTGCAATCTTTCTTACTGAATCTCTACTATGAGTCATGTTACCTGAGATTAATTCTATGTTTACCTGTCAGCCTGGACAAATGTGCTGTGTGAAGGAAATTAAATTAAATCAGATCTGAACTGCGTACATTTAAGGAACCTGTTCATATTTAATTGAAATATGAACTAGTGATTTTTTTGATTGCTGATTCCAAGAGAGTCTTTGTGGAAATCCTGTTTGGCTTTTTGTTATTTTAATTCTCTTCTCTGTTTTCCAGAACAGTTCTCCACAGTCGCTGTCCACATGGGTCAGTGGGACCAAGAAGCACTCTGCTAATGTGTGGACTCTGACCAGCAACATCCAGCAAGACCCAGACAGCGTTTTCTATCTCCCAGCTGGAGTTTTTTGTTTGTCTGTGACTGGAGAGTCAGATTTTTGTTGAGCTTCACACTTGCAGAGTTAAGTCAGTTTGCAGAGATCCCTCCCACCCTGGCTTTTATGTCCTAGATTGCTTATCTGAAAGAGTAATATTTCAGTGACTGCTGCTTATACCACAGGTTAATACACGCTACTGATCCCTGATAGGAGAATCATCAATTTTGGCAACAAAGAAGCCTGGTGGATGTTTGTTTACAGTCTGATGATGGGACATCATGCTCTGCATCTTCAAAGTTTGCCTCCTCATTATTATTCATACCCAGTAATGTGAAGTATGCTTATATCTACTATAACTGAACCAACCTGGTGCTCTTCATTTATGGAGGCTGTTGAGTCTGAATGTTGGATGTTGTGTATCTCGTGTTCTCTGGGCTTTGTTGTCCTCATTCTTTTCGCAGGATCAGAAAACAAAACCAGGAGGCGCGTAAATGTTTCTTCTCCATGATGTTTCTTCAAATGTTTCTTCTGGATGATGATAAGACTGTGACACGGGATGCCACCTTTGGTCTTGTGATGAAGCAAAGCTCAGGAAGAAGGGGGATTAAATGGTACCCACATGTGTGCTGCTGAGAAGGATGTACAGGGGCACCTGCAGCCAAATCCAAGCTTCAGGTTAGTTGTAGTTGCAGAACGCTATAGACTGAGACATCTAAGGCATCAAATGTTTGATTAAACGGATGAAAAAGAGAAGTTTCTTCCCTATAATTATCACTTCTTAAAATCTGTAGCAACTTCAAGTCTGTCAGCGTGCTGAGCATGCTCAGAATGTGACAATATATTTTTGTTCAATATTTAATTTCTTTCAGTTGCAATTGTTAAATGAAAAAAAATATATTCTTATAATTTAGCAAACTAATTGATCAAAAATATATATACATATATCTGTATTAGTTTTAATAAATTAATTTGACACCTGTATTGAAAATACCATATTGTATTCATACAGAATCAGTATGGTATCATTGTTTGTCTGCTCACTGATTGCTGAAACTAAGAGCTACTTTGATCTGTTTAGATCTAAAGTATCCAAAGTTGAGCTCTGATGTTTCTTCACCCCTGTGTGTGTGATATGTGATTTCCTACATGCTGGCAGAGCAGAGCGGCAGTTTGTGCTCACAGATGGTGACAGTGTGGAGAGACGGTGGTGTTTCCTCAGAAGAACCAGCAGAGTCACTTGCTGACTGATGTTCGTCTGCACTGCACAGAGGAAATCAACTGACCGAGGTTTGTCCAGTGACGTGTTATGAAATGTATATTTGTTTTATGCTTACAGATATGTTTTTCTTGACAGAGGCTCTGCAGAGGTTAGACAAAGCAGAGAAAACATGTGCTTTACATTTTACTGTGATTTATTGAGATATTTGTTGCCTGATGTTCAGCAGGAATGCAGAAATAGAATCAAAGGGAGATGTTTTTGATGTTTTTGTAATGATGTAAGTAAATCTTCAATATTATTTATTTGCTTATTATTATTTATTGAGTGTTTCTGAGTGAGGGGGAGAGGAGTCATCATCCAGGTAAAGTGACGTAGATCAGTGGATACACTTGTCTCCCCTTTAAAGGAGACAATCCAAGTCATCCTTAAATGTTAGTGCTTTCAAATACACAAACATTTTTAAAGGACAAAAATGAACATCCAACTTTGACTGTAATACAAAATAAATCTTTGCATGTGTGTTTTCAAACTCTCAGATGGGCAGCATATCTGTCTTGGACTGTCTAACCTGCCGGAGCAGCACTGAATGACCACCACACATGAGCAAGTTCCTGCAACATTCAGCATCTGATCCTTCATCTGTGTGCTGCTGCTTTTGGTAAGTAGAGTTACCCAACTCCAGTAACTCTAAACACATGCCATCTATTTCTAACGGCCTGGTTACTTCCTGTCAGTTACTTTAGAAACCATGTGGTCACCTGACCTAACACTGTTTCTTCTTCTTCCCCTTAATGTTCAAGTGTCACATGTCAAACAGCTGGAGAGGAAACTACACCAGTGTACTGAGATGTTTCACCAACACGTGCCAGATGCTGTTCCTTCATGGTGACATCACCAGAGACAGCCCCACCCACCTCAGGACCTCGCCATTGATCATGATGATTATAATGATGACAGCGAGCGGAACTAAGACTGTAAAAATCCACGACCAGAATTTTTCTTTCTAATTATTAATGAATACTGAGAGCCTCTTTCTGTGTTTTGTCTGTTTTGGGGTTGTTTTGTTTTTACCTCATTTGTTACTAACAATGTTGGAAAGGCTGTCAGCTGTGTGGGGGGGCTCCCTTGTGGCGAGAGAGCACAGTTGCACTATTGAGCACATGTTCCAGTGATCAGAGTTGGAGCTAACACATAGCAAGAGTCGCCTGGCAGACTGACTCTGCGGGGGATGTCTACACACGGTGTGAGTTGCGTGCGTCGCTAAAGAACTGTGAGTAGACGTGGAGCCATGCCTGAAAAGGACAGTTTTAGTCTTTTATGCCAATTAGACATTTAGTGGATGTAGAAGTGCAATGTGTATCGACCTGTTCGCTATGTGGCTAGTTCATGCTACTAATGCTACCTGTTATGCTACATACCTGCTAGCTGTAAGCTAAACGATTTGGTGTTTGTGATATATTGTTGTTGGGTGTATTGGCAATCAATGTCATGTACTGTAAGGGTTTGGGAGTAGTGTATGAAACTCGTGCATGTAGATGTTCATATAGGAATTCCCATTTGTAGTTCTGGTTAGATTCGAAGAATGCTAATGCATCATAATTCATGACTTAGATGTTTATTACATTCAGTATTCTGTATATGTTCTGTTCACAGACCACACACACCCACACCCCTCACGACACCCTACCGTCACTCGTACACAGCACAGTATGCACCCGGGCTAGAAGAGCGAAAGCAGTACGTGCCATCGGCAGTGTCTGTACAGACCTCCCGCTCGTCTAGCCCAACAAGTCAGCCTGGATGGGAACACACCGTGGATGAATGGACCGCTTCCCCGAACGATCTGCAGGATATGCGGCAGCATGTGCCCAGTAGGGATGGCCTGAACCATCAGCCTCCTTCTCCTTTCCATCGACCATGGGAAATGTCTGCAGTTTCGGGTTCGCAGTATGGTATGAATGGCAGACCTCAGCCTTACGCCCAAACACGTGAACCAGACAGAGGTGGTTACCTGTCGGAGCAACAGGACCAGAGATCACCCCCAACACATGTACCCCCTCTGTCTTCCTCCCAACGTATGCAGCCCATCAGTGTCCCCACAATTAGTTCCCATACACATAGAATAGATGCACGAATGAGTCCATGGCCACAGTATGACAATAGGCAGGACATCCATGCTCAACAAGAATACCAAAGGCCATACTTTCGCCCACCATCAGCTCAGAGTAGTCCACCCAAGAATACTACAATGATTGATACATTGGATAGGATGATGGGTGAACTACAGCTGTTAAAGGAGCAGACACTGACAGCTAGTCGGCCAACCCCGCCATTCCCCAACAGTGCACCTTCCTTTCGGTTTGAACATCCACCTATCATTCCGCAACATTTGAAGCCTCCTTGGCAGGAGCAGTTTTCTGCTAGGGCTTATCCCAGTTTCCAGAGTCAAGCCCCCACCAACATCTGGAGCCAGCAGCCCGTCGCCGAGGTATCAAGACCTATCACAACATCATCGCAATATAAACCTCATCCATCCCCAGCCTACCAGCCACCACATGTAATGGCACAAGAGAAAACATACAGGGGTCCAACTCCAAGTATTCCTGATCTCATTAAGAAGGACCCAAGCGAGTTTGCCCAGTTAAAGATCGCACTTGACAATCTGCTGCCACCGGATGGGACAGAGCTTTTCAAGTTTCAGATACTGATGGATCATTTGAAACTAGATGAAGCCTGTCTCATAGCTGATGCATATCTCAATTCTCCATCCCCCTATACTGACACCATGGCAGCCCTATCGGAGAAGTTTGGTCAGCCCCACCAGTTAGCCCTCAGGAAGATTGCCGGTGTTATGGATGCACCGGACATTCGTCGCGGGGATGTGGAGGCTTTTGAAAGATTCGCACTGCAGATTCGGGCTCTCGTTGGTATGCTGAAGACCCTTGGTCCGGATGGCGAAGTGGAACTGAAATGTGGCTCTCACGTGGCACGGCTCCTCAGTAAGCTGCCAGCTGAAATGAGGTCTGAGTTCCGGAGACACATGTGTCGCCATCCAGGGGTAGTATACAACCTAACAGACTTTTCAGACTGGTTACAGCTGGAAACATGGTGCCAAGATAGCAGTACCCAGCTTGGGGCTACAGGGCAGAAGGAGAGGGTCATCCAGAAACCAGAGCGCCTGAGAGAGGCAAAGTCAGTAAAGCGCATGGCCACTATCCTGCATGGCTCAGAGAATCTGCCAACGAAGCAGCCTGTCGAGTCGGTGAGCAGCAAACCAGCTGTCCATAGCAAGAAGAAAGGCCCGCTGAAAGCTTACTGCCCCTACTGTGATACGGAGGACCATTATCTGAGTCAGTGCCCCATATTCCAGTCGTTTGATAAGGCTCAAATCATAGACTGGATTAAGACAAACCAGCGTTGTTGGCGATGTGGCAGATCACATCAAGCAGCACAGTGCAATCTGAAGAAAGCTTGCAGCCTATGTCAAGGCAAACACCTTCAGATCCTGCATGAGGTCAACGGCAAGAGTGTGAAGGAAGGTACTTGCCTGGTGAGCTCTGCAACTGAAATACTCCACCTAGATAAACCTTCAGATTCTACCCGTGTTCTGCTTAAAGTGATTAGAGTTCTACTGAGCAATGATGACAAAACTCTGGACACGTATGCCATCCTGGATGATGGCTCTGACCACACCATGCTGCTCTCCTCTGCAGCTCAGCAACTGGGCCTAACAGGCACACCTGAAGACCTCGCCCTGAGAACTATCCGTCAGGATATCCAAACGTTACATGGGGCCTGCGTTTCATTCACACTGTCCCCTATCATGCAGCCCCAGAAATCCTTCCACATAGCTAATGCCTTCACTGCCCAGCGGCTTGGCTTAGCTGAGCATTCATATCCAGTTACCATGCTCAAGAGAAGGTACAGACATCTGAAGGACTTGCCCCTACAAACCTTCAGCAGAGTTTCGCCCCTGTTGCTAATTGGGGCTGATCACCCACATCTCATAAACCCTATAGAGCCTGTGCGCTTTGGATCACCAGGAGGGCCAGCTGCGATGCGAACCCGACTAGGATGGACTCTGCAAGGGCCTGCAAAGTCGCTTGAGTCACAGTTAGAGTCTCAACAGTGTCTGTATACCTCCTGCAGCCCCCTATCTGTTGAACTCCAGAGGAATGTGGAGAAGCTGTGGCAAGTAGATGTTCTACCATATAAGAGTGAAAAGGAGGTGACAAGGTCGAAGGAGGATCATGAAGCCCTTCAGATATTGGAGGCCAGAACAAGGCGCGTGGATGTTAAGGGAGTGTTCCGGTATGCCACACCCTTATTGAGGAGGAAGGATGCACCACTTTTTCAGGCCACCCAAGAAGCGACACTGCCCAGCCTGAGGAGTATGGAGAGACGTCTGAGCAAAGACCCGGTTAGGGCTGCTGCATATATGGACGAGATTGAAAGGTTGGTGACCTCTGGGTTTGTAGCCAAACTGCAACCGGAGGTTGCCTCTCAGAGCCAAGAGAGTTGGTACATACCTCATCACATGGTCCAGCACAATGGCAAGAATAGAGTGGTCTTTAATTGCTCTTTTCGACACAAGGGACTTAACCTGAACGAGTCCCTATTGCCTGGCCCTGTCCTGAGCCCTTCTCTGGTTGGAGTGCTCCTGCGCTTCAGAGAACACAGCATTGCCATCAGTGGTGACATAAAAGGGATGTTTCACCAGGTGTGCCTACTCCCGGAAGACAAACCGCTCCTGAGGTTTCTTTGGCGCAATATGAATCGGGATGAGCCCCCTCACAGCTCTGAATGGCAAGTCCTTCCCTTTGGGAGAACATGTAGTCCCTACTGTGCCTCCTTTGCGCTACAGCGGCATGTCCTCCTGCATAGTGAACCAGGAGAGGAGGTGAGGTTCTCCATCGAACGGTGCTTCTATGTGGACAACTGTCTACAGCAGGGGTGCTCACACTTTTTCCGCATGTGAGCTACTTATAAAATGACCAAGTCAAAATGATCTACCCACTACAAAAATCCAAAACATATACTTATTTATAAATATATTGAGGATTCTTTATATCTACAATGTATATACATGCATAACCGCAATATCCAATATTTCACAACACAATTAACAATGTAAAATTTTGTCATTACCTGAGTTTACTCTGATGACTTGCACTGAATTGAATCAGCCAGGGATGCATAGTCCGGACAGTAGCTGCTGACGGCCAGCCTCAAACACACTTCCAAATGTTCATCAGTCATGGTGGAACGGTACTTGGACTTAATGATCTTCATGTGGGAAAATGATGACTCACATAAATAACTGGAGCCGAATAATGCAGTCAAAGAGGCAGCACATTTCCTCATGTTGGGGTACTTTACTTCTGTGAGTAAGTTCCAGAACTGTCCATGATCTCTGGACTTCAGCTCAATGTCGGCTTGTAGTGTCAAAATCTCATCTTCCACTCCAGAAGAGTTCAGGTGAAATAGTTTTGCAATTTTTGACGCGAGTGAATCGACCTCAGCATCTTCCCGAAAAGGATAGCACATGAAGGTAGCGACTGGCTCGAGCAAAGAAAAGTCTTGAAAGCGTTTGTCAAACTCTGAGAGACAATTGTCAATCTGCTCTGTGTAGCGTGCACTGTCAAGTTGCAAACAGGCCATCCCTTGCATCTCCAGCTCTGACGCCAGGTTTTGAAAGTTTATCAAATCATGGCGCTGCAGCTTTAAAGAGAGATGTTGCATCTTTCGTTTGAAAGCATTAACTGAGCTGATCATGTTGATCACTGTTTTGTCTTTTCCTTGCAGCTGTAGATTAAGGTCATTCAACATGTTTGTCAGATCGGTTAAAAATGCCAAGTCTAACAGCCACTGACCGTCATTAAGTTGCATGTATTCTGCTTGTCCAGCTACACGGAAAAACTCCTTAATCTCCGGACAGAGCTCTCGAAATCTTTGCAGGAATTTCCCTCGACTAAGCCACCTCACGTCAGTGTGTAGCAACAACTCAGAGTGGTCGCAGTCAGCCTTCTCCAGATGTGCACGAAATAACCGTCTTTGAAGAGATATGGCGCGAATAGAACAGGCGATCTTCGTTGCAACATTCATGATCTCCTTCATGTTGAGCATTTTAGCGCATAACGCTTGTTGGTGGATTATGCAATGGTAATTTAGGAAGTCCGGGAAAGCATCGTCCTGCCTGCACTTGGCAATAAATCCATTCAAGCGGCCAACCATTGCGGGTGCTCCATCTGTGGTAAATGGACTAGTTCTTATATAGCGCTTTTCCACTCTTCTGAGCACTCAAAGCGCTTTACACAACTTGTGCATTCACCCATTCACACCCATTCGCACAAGCACAACTGACATTCACACACATTCATACTCCGATGAATGCATCGGAGAGCAATTTCGGGTTAGTATCTTGCCCAAGGATATTTGGCATGCAGACTAGGGGGAAGCCGGGAATCGAACCACCAACCTTCCGATCAGTAGATGACCTGCTCTACCACCTGAGCTACAGCCACCCAACGTGGTGGTAATAGACACCAATTTGTACACTGGGAGCTGGGTTTTCTCGATAAAGTTTTTGAACGACTGAAATATGTCCTCTCCTCGCGTCTGTTCTTTCATGGGCAGGACTGTTAATAGCTCTTCTTTTGCAGTGATATCAGTAAACACCATACGAATGAAAATGCACACCTGGGCTGTGTCACTCACGTCCGTAGATTCGTCCAACTGCAGTGAGAAACACTGGCAATCTCCGATGTCCTTCCAAAGTTGCTGGGTTAAATCCTCCGCCATGGCTTCACAGCGCCGTGTAACTGTACTTCTTGACAGCTGGAGAGCTTTGATCGAAGATGTTATTTCTGCCTTATTTTTAAAGTCTCGGAACAATGAGTCAGCTGCTTCAACGAATGCCTCTTTTACCATCTCTCCATCTTGAAAAGACTTCTTGTTTTTAACGATGATGTGACTCACCCGGAACGATGCTTCGGTGGCGGCTTTCGCTTTTTTTGTTTTTGTTTTTTTTTGCCTGTCCCGTTTGGCTCTTTTGCCATCAGAATTGTTGTCTAAAGGCAAAGAAAGATGCCCAACGGATTTACTTTACCAAATTGACCATCCTGGCCTTGCCGTAATGGTCCATTTGATTCACCTTTTATTGTTTATTTTATTTTTGCTTACTGAATACGGGACAGACTTGACTGGGGGAAAGAAGGGGAGAAAGAAAGAGGGAAAGAGAAACTGCTGAGAAGAGGGACGGGGCAGAAGGGCAAAAGACAAAAACCAACAGAATGAGCGGGGAAAAAAATGCATATATCAATCATCTGGATCACCTGCTGAGAAAGAAAAAAGAAAACAAGCAGAAGAGAACAAGAGTAATAGAATAAACAACATCACAATGATATATGGGAATATGACAGTAAATACTAAATATTAAACATTATTGTGCAGCACATAAGATCAACAGAACACAGTGTGCTTTGAGGTAGGAGCCAAAAAGGGTGTAGTTTGTGGGTGTGATCACCCGTGTGTACACCTGTGAGCATGGACGCGCTTGTTTTTTTTTTAAAAAAAGGTTCCTTCATGTAATGATCTGCTAGAGGGTGAGGGGGGGCCACAGCCCCGTCCTCCAGGACATGAAGCAGGTATGGAGGAGATCAAAACTCCAGACATCCAGAGGCCCCCAGAACACAAGAGACCAAGGAAGACCAACAGAGGGGCAGCCGCGCCACTGTCCCAGAAAGAGCTGAGGAGAGTCTTAGATGAGGGCTCACTCAGCAGCCGCGGAGCAGAAGCCAGGGGGAGTTGCAGTGACGCGCCCGTGAGCTCCGCCGGCAGCCAGTTGTGCCTGAGTGACCGAGCCCCAGGCCAAGAGGCCGGGGGCACCCCACCTCCGAAGTGGCCCGAGCGAGCCCCAGGCTCCAGGCCCCGATAAGCGGCCGCCAAGGAGTGAGCCGGTGTGTACCCGGACACAAAGAACCACCAACGCACCAATGTCTGAGGGAGTCTGCCACTGGCAGGGGAAGTGGTGGTAGGGGGAGATAGGCCTCCAAACCTTGGAGGGCCTAAGATGTCCCCAGAGAGGTGGCGCCTGACACCCAACCTGACATATAGACACAGAAATACAGGCACACACATATACAAACATCCATTCCCACCCTCATGCTCTCATATGCACTTATTCCACACTCAACCAACGTGGAGACAGACATAAAGAGACGCTGTACACACGATCACACTCCCCAAGCGTACTCTACAAACCGGGTCTAGGTACCCTTGCCCCTGGAGGGGGGAACTGCACCCAGACCCAGGTGGTGTTACCCTTTTCCCTGCGGTGGGGGGAGGCAGACCGCCCTGACTCCGCAGCAGCAGGGAGGCCCCACACTCCAGACCGCAGTCGGACGGCCAACTCCTCCTCCTAGCCCCCCCGCTCCAGCAGGTTGCAGAGAATGGGGGTGAGAGAAGACTCCAAACCTCCCTCCACCCGCTCATTGTAGTGTTGATGCATGTGTGTTCTAAGGTGCATTTAAAACCCAGGAGGGCATGGAGCTACCTGCCAGAGAGCAGCAGGTAAGCGCATGGTCCCTCCTGCTAGCCCTCAATGTCTACGTGTATTTAACATTGAGAGGTGGGCAACGACGCCAGGGGTGGGGTGTACACCCTGATGGTACTTTGGATTCCGTGTATCGTGCCCACCCCCAAGATCCTATATGTATGTGTAATGAGAGTGTGAGTAATGTGAATGTCTAAGTTGTGGGATAAAATTGTGGCAGAGGCAGCCAGAAGGGGACAGGGGGGGGTAGCCTCCTCTGCACCCTGGTGACATACCCCTACTCCAAGGTCCTGCATGTGTGGGTGGTTGTGGTGGAGCGGGAAGAGGGAGGCAGCTGGAGATGGGGAGGGAGGGAAGGGAGGGGCAAGTGACCCCTCCCTGGGGCCAGCTCCCCCGCTGACCCCAGTAGGCACCCCCATACTCCGCGACCCGCCAGGGAAAGGGGGCCCAGGCCCATCCAGACCGGGGCCCAGCGCAGCAGCGCCTCCCAGCCCCATAGAGCCCGGGACAGTCCACCCAACCCCACCACAGAGAAAACTGCACCCACCCCACCATCCACTCATCTTCCAGACTACATAAGACAATAAACACCCAGGCTGAGATCTTCCTCCACCTCTCCTGTATCTCCCCCTCCTGCAGAGAGAGCCCCTGAGGAGAGGAAAGCTCCTGCAAGATGTGACAATCTTCCCCACCAGTTGAAGAGCCCCCCAGGTGGCTCGATGCACCGGCGGCTTTCGCTTTTGAAGTTTGTTGTGTGAAAAATGACTGCTGTCCGGACAACTGGGATTTTAGTTTATTCACCTTTTTCTTTCTTAGCTCGCTTTTCGGCGGGAATGTAGTCGTATTTTCCGTGAACAGTTCAAAAATGCCGCTCCACATTTCCCTTCTTTGGCATTGTGATGGTAGCCTGGCAGATGAGGCAAACGCACTTCGAAAATGACATCGTGAAAAAAAAGTCCTCCTCCCATTCTGTATGAAAGTGATACGTTTTTGTCTTCTTACTTGGTCCAGCTCCCTCACTCATTTTTAACCCTTTCTTAGGTTTAAGAGAAAAAACCGAGAGCTAAAAATTGGAGTTAACTCGCTGACTAGCTTGTCAGTTTTACTACACTTCGCGCCGCTGTTTGCGCATGCGCAGCGACCTAAGCGTCAGAAAAAATCTGATGTCATCTGACTGGCTTCCCTGTATCAATCAAGTGACGGGATGGATGATAGGCTGGCATCTATTTTTTTTAATGCCATGCGAGCTACCAATACTACCTTTGCGATTGACTGGTCGATCGCGATTGACGTATTGAGCACCCCTGGTCTACAGAGTGTTTCATCGATTGAAGAAGCCCAGCAGTTGGTCAAGAAACTACGGCAGCTTCTGCAGTGGGCTAGTAATAGGCCAGAAGTGATTAGTCATCTGCCATCCGAGGCACGGTCAGACAAACTGGAAGTCTGGCTGTCACAGGACCGACAAGAAGCGCATGAATCAACCCTGGGACTGAACTGGAACTGTGAGACGGACACCCTCAGCCTCAAGCACTGACCCATTGACTATGGAGAGCCCACTATGAGGAACATATATCGAACCCTGGCTAGTCAGTACGACCCACTTGGGTTCATCATTCCCTTCACCACCAGGGCCAAGATTATTGTACAGCAACTCTGGGACAAGCATCGAGATTGGGATGACCCCCAGTTACCTCATGATTTGCTGCACCAGTGGAAGACATGGAAGGGGGAGTTGGTGCATTTATCAGAGTTAACATTGCCACGATGTTACACACTGCCGCACATGGATCTGTCTGACATTGCAAGAGAGGTACATATCTTTTGCGATGCATCAGAGCGAGCCTATGGCTCTGTGGCTTACCTGAGATCAGAAGATCATTGTGGTAATGCGAAGCTGTCATTCCTCATGGCCAGATCACAGGTTGCTCCAAGGAAGCAGATATCTATTCCCAGACTCGAACTCTGCGCTGCACTCACTGGAGCCCAGCTCGCAAAGCTACTTCAGACAGAGCTAACGTTCAAGGTGACCACATGTACGCTGTGGTCTAATTCAACCACTGTCCTCAAGTGGTTGCATTCCACATCCTGCCATTTCAAGGTGTTTGTTGGCACCAGGATTACAGAAATTCAAGAGCTTACTAACCCCAAAGACTGGCGATATGTGGATTCCAGAGGTGGGACCAAGTCATTGTTTTGCAAGTCTCAAGTAAGTCTCAAGACTTTATCCTCAAGTCTCAAGTCAAGTCTCAAGTAATGTCAGGCAAGTCAGAGTCGAGTCTCAAGTCACTGGTGTAAAAGTCCAAGTAAAGTCACAAGTCTGAAATTTTGAATTTCAAGTCCTTTCGAGTCTTTAAAAAAAAACGAAAAAAAGCATGTTGCAGTTATATGCTAAATGTAAATATTAGACCATGTAATTTTTAAATCTGTGTTTTTCTCAACACATAACAAAATAGTGAACTTAGAAAATATACACAAATTGTGAAATTGCACCTCTTTAAAATGCAGCTCAATTAAACCTAGCTCCAAGAATAATTTTCACCAACAGTTCTGAGATAAGCTGCATGTTATTCTTGGATGCGGTTGTAGGACTGGCTTTAAAATCGCATGACAAAAATATCATACATAAATAAATGATTTTTTTTTAAAAATATCATTAAAAAAAAAAAATGCATCACCAACGTAGCCTGGAAAACATTTGCTAGTTAGATGAAGTCAGCTATCTCATCGTAGCATATTTATATGCATATTTATAATCATACGGTTCTTGGAGTGAGTGCATACACTCATGAAGTTTAGTAACTTCCGGTCACTGCAACAAGCCCAGGTACAGTTTACCGACGGATGGGTGCAGGACCTTGAAATGCACCGTGTAGAAAGTAAAGACCATCGTACGTATCATAAGTTTACCAGTCTCACAAATCGTCGTCATAAATACACATTCGTTAACCGTTTATTAATAGGACCTTTGAGCTCAATGGTAATTAATTAGCAGTGGAAATAATTTCTGGTAGCATCACAGAAATGTAGCAGTGACAATAATACTGTATGCTGTAATCGTACTGGACAATTAGTGATACAAAACAACTGTTTTATCCTGTGAATAAAAGTATATGTTTTTGTCAATGTACCATAATAACAGAAGCGAAACGCAATATTGTGTCAGGACAATTCACTATTTATGCACAATAAACACAATAAATAAAGGAGCATAGCGCGACAATTTCTGTTCAGCGCCAGACTTGCTTGTAACCTATATCACCAATTATGTTAAGAAAAATGACGTATTAACTACAACAGCAGACTGACCTTTGTGGAAATGCTTGGAGCAGACTAACCTGTGAGCTGGAGTGTTCTGGGACGTTATAATTGGTCTTTGAATGGCTGCAATCCAGTCGCCTCTTTGTTACTTCGGAAACATGGCTCGAACAATTTCTCTTCAACGACGTAATCCGATAACAACCGATCTCTTTACTCGTCGGCTTCCCGTGGCTGTCATGCGACCGGCTATTGCAGTTAATAATACAACAGCTTCTTGACATTTTTGTGTTTCTTTTTATCGCTGTATAACTGATTTTAATTGAAAGCCTGCGTGCGCTAGTACCGCTTGCCACGAGTTCCCAGAATCCTTTGCGGTTCTACCCGTGAATGACGTCACATTTTCAATCTCTATATAATATGCATGTTAAATTTTATATTTGGGGTAAAATATCAAGTCTTTTCAAGTAAACCGGTTCAAGTCCAATTCAAGTCCCAAGTCATTGGTGTAAAAGTCCAAGTCAAGTCACAAGTCTTAGAACATTTTTTCAAGTCAAGTCTAAAGTCATAAAATTAATGACTCGAGTCTGACTCGAGTCCAAGTCATGTGACTCGAGTCCACACCTCTGGTGGATTCTACAAGAAACCCAGCTGATGACATCACAAGGGGCAAAAATCTCACTGAACTGGCCAGCCCAAATAGGTGGACTCAAGGACCAGATTTCCTCCTCCTACCTCCTGACCAGTGGCCCTCCTGCCCATCGTTGGGTACATCAGACCCAGAGGATGGCATCGAGCTAAAACGCTCTGCCATATGTCATATGGCTAACACGACCCCGGGTAATCAAACCCCAGAGGCCCAGCGGTTCAACACATGGGCAGAATTAGTAGAAGCCACAGCTAAGGAGATTCAAAATGCAGCAATGCAGGGTGACCCAGCTGGGAGTAACTCACCTACTGCAGGGGCCTACACCGAGGCAGAGCAACAGATCTTGAGACAGATTCAGATGGACTGTTTCCCAGAGGACTACCACCTACTACAAGCAGGCAAACCTATACCGGCTAACAGTCGGCTGCTATGCCTAGCACCGCAGTATGATGCCAATCATAGACTGATCCGGGTTGGTGGCAGGCTGCGGCGAGCAGAGAGCCTTGATCTGTCTGTTGTACACCCTGTGGTCCTGGATCCCACCCATGTGTATACCAGACTACTTATTCAAGATGTGGATGCACGTCTCGGTCATCCTGGCCCAGAGAGAGTATTCGCTGAGCTTCGGCGGACTGTATGGATCCTGCGAGGTAGAGAGGCCGTTAAGCGGCACCAACATAGTTGCATGGATTGCTGTAGGTGGAGGGCAAACCCAGCTTCTCAGCAAATGGCTGACCTGCCGCCTGTCCACCTCAGGCTGTTCAAACCTGCCTTCTATTCGACTGGCATGGACTGCTTTGGTCCTTTCTGGATCAAGATAGGCAGACGCAGGGTGAAGCGATGGGGCATTTTGTTTAAGTGCCTCACTACTCGGGCCGTCCATATAGACCTCCTGACATCCATCGACACTGACTCCTTTCTGATGGCCTTCCGAAGGTTCATTGCGAGAAGAGGGAAACCGGCAGAAGTTTACTCGGATCAGGGGACAAACTTCAAAGGAGGGGAAAAGGAGCTCCAGCAGGCGTTCTCCATCATGAGTCCGGACCTCCAGCAGAAACTGGCTAAGCAGCAGGTTCGTTTCCGCTTCAATCCACCTGCAGCACCCCACTTTGGAGGCACTTGGGAAAGAGAAATCCGCTCTATCAAAAATGCCTTATACACCTCTGTTGGCTCTCAAACAGTGAGTGAGGAAGTACTCAGGACCCTTCTTACAGAAATCGAGGGTATCCTGAATGCCAAACCCCTAGGTTATGTTTCTGCTGATGTGGCTGACATCGATCCAGTGACCCCTAACTACTTGCTCATCGGGCCGCCTGACAGCTCCCTACCTCAGGTAGTGTATCCCGAAGAAGAAGCGCTAGGGAGGCGAAGATGGAGACATTCGCAAATCCTGGTGGACAGATTCTGGTCATTTTTCATCAGACACTATTTGCCTAATCTCCAAACTCGCATGAAGTGGCAGAGACCCATGGAGGACATAACAGAGGGAGCGGTTGTTCTGCTGGTGGATCCACAGCTACCCAGAGCATCATGGCAGATTGGGAGAGTGACGAAGATTCTTACTGGTTCTGATGGCCACACCAGAACAGCAGAGGTGAAGATACGTGACAAAACATACACCCGGCCTATAGTACGTCTGATTGTGCTTCCGGCGATCAAGGATGAGGATGACCAGGTGGGGGAGCCCTCGTCTGTATAAACAGCCTTTCCATGGGGCCAATTTGCACCGCAAATTGGGGGGCGGCTATGTTGGAAAGGCTGTCAGCTGTGTGGGGGGGGCCCTTGTGGCGAGAGAGCACAGTTGGACTATTGAGCACATGTTCCAGTGATCAGAGTTGGAGCTAACACATAGCAAGAGCCGCCTGGCAGACTGACTCTGCAGGGGATGTCTACACACGGTGTGAGTTGTGTGCGTCGCTAAAGAACTGTGAGTAGACTGGAGCCATGCCTGAAAAGGACAGTTTTAGTCTTTTATGCCAATTAGACATTTAGTGGATGTAGAAGTGCAATGTGTATCGACCTGTTCGCTATGTGGCTAGTTCATGCTACTAATGCTACCTGTTATGCTACATACCTGCTGGCTGTAAGCTAAACGATTTGGTGTTTGTGATATATTGTTGTTGGGTGTATTGGCAATCAATGTCATGTACTGTAAGGGTTTGGGAGTAGTGTGTGAAACTCGTGCATGTAGATGTTCATATAGGAATTCCCATTTGTAGTTCTGGTTAGATTCGAAGAACGCTAATGCATCATAATTCATGACTTAGATGTTTATTACATTCAGTATTCTGTATATGTTCTGTTCACAGACCACACACACCCACACCCCTCACCACTCTGTAAGCCTGCGGTTGCATTACTGTGTTGCTGTACTGTGCTGTTAAGCTGAGGAATCACAGTAAAGACGGTATAACCTTTATCTGTGCGTCCTGTGTGTTCTGACCGACACCCCAAGGTGAACACCACTGCTATTCAGCCAACGCCTATACAGCCCTGGGTTCAACCCAAATTAACAAACAAAGTTCACCAAACTCACACAGTTTACATTCTGTATGTTTCCATCTTTACCAGCCACACTCTAACTGCATTTAAGAAAATAATCCTTAGAAATCGTTGTTTTTCTCTTTTGTAATTGATGATAATTCAGTGAATATACTGCGCTGCTTCCTTTTATTGCGTCACACATTGCTTTAAGTTTTTCAGTGTCCAGTTATTTTTTACTGCTGTTTGAATTCTCTGTATGTTTGACCCTGTAGACTGTTTGATGGACTGCTTGTCTTCCTGTTTGTTACCGCCGCCTGTTTTTTAATAAAGATTTGGATTTCTGACTTTAACACAGCCTCTGCGTGTCCTCCCTTTGTGTCCTCTTCCTCTGTGAATGTGTTGCATGTGTCACAGATTCATTTTATTAACAGTTTTCCCACAGTGAGTTGCATCAGCATTCATTCACAGCACATTTCAGAAGGATTCAGATTAATACAGTGATCTTACAGTCAGAATGATCCTGACAGAGTGCCACTGTAAATGATCTTTCGTCAGGTAAATTTTAAAGTTCAGTATTTCAAAGCAGGAGTTATGAAGAATCATACTGGAAGACAATCAACTTTTAGTGTTTTCCGCATATTAATTATTCTGAAATAGAGACGGTGACCCTAACTGTACAGAAGCACTAAACAACTGACAATCTAACAGACATCATTGGCCCGAGCTGTCATGCACAGTGAGTCTGATCCTTTGCTGTGAGAGTATGAAAAGCATGTTTCTGGTCAGTTTGGAAGAAATAATATCACAATGTTGATCTTTCTTTCCAATATTCCTTGTCTTTTACAACATAAACTGTGATCAAAGGTACTTATGTTCACAGCATGTAATAATACTGACAGTCCAGGGCATTGTGGTCTGTTGAGCTAGGGTTAGGGTTAGGGTTAGCAATTCAGACATATGTAATCAATATTAAACGTCTCTGACGTGGGCCACTGTCCGCAGTGTTGGGAAATCCATACCAGGCTGGAACGAGTCAAGGTAGGTGAGCATCCACGAGAAGACACAGCAGATGCATCCTACTAATACTGACAGGACCAGGAGACTCCAGAAACCAAGCATCTTCTCTTCAGTGCCATCCTCTCCTGTCACCCTCTCTGCTCGCAGCTCTTTGAGTATGGGGTGGAGAAGGGCGCAGAGAAACCCTTATTACTAATTTGTATTATAATTCAATTTTCATGAAATATTCATATTCAGTATTGGTCCTTTTATATTAATAACCACGTATCCACCCAGGCTCATGGTGGGGCAGGGCTCTGTCCTGGGATGCTTGAGTACAAGGTAATGTACACCCTGACCAGGTATCCAGTCTGTCAGAATTGTTTTCAATATTTGGTTCAAAAACATGAGTGACAACAAAAATCCAACTAGGATTCTTGCATATGATGAATGAAGTCTGTCTTTGACTGTATTGTCCAGCTGATCCATCAAACCCCCAGCAGGTGAATCTTATTCATGACATAACACGGCAACAATGTAAAAAATGAAACAGCAACAGTCTAAATGTAAAGTGCATTCTAAACTCCTCTTCAATAAATCATATGCAAAGAGTCATTCAGGACTGTAAAACGTGAACTACAGAACCCAGAGTCTTCATCATTAAATCTCTGGTTGCTTCATTTTTCTATCCTATATCAGACACTATAAGGTTAGGTTAGGTAAACTTGCATTCTCATGGTGAGGCAAAGTGCTTTATGTGTGTGTGTGCGCGTGTCATGAACGGCTATAAAAGGCCTATAATTAAAGAACAAAGCGGGGTTTGAGTTCGAGTTGCGGCAGACTGTCACTACTTGTAAATGGAACGCAGCCTTCCTATGGCGGACAGCTAATAACAGGAATCGGACGCGGTCCAGCCAAGTCCACAGCAACCACCATAGCAACCGCCTAGCATGACCTTAAAAACATATTCTGTCTTCATAACTATCAAAAACATGAAACGATTTGAAAAGTGTTTAAGTGTTACAGCTGCAGAGAGCTATGGCGGTATCTTTGGAAGCTGTTTACATAGCTAATAATATACGATGTAACCATGGAGACAGTCAGTCTGAGCTAGCGGTGCATGTTTACTACAGTGAATAAGGTGATTGCGTGCACAGCGTCCACATGCTGCAGAGGGTAAAGACATTACTTCAATATTGTTTTATATTGATATATATTTGCCTTCTGTTGACCATCACCTCAGGTTCACCATTACAGTTTCAGCAGACAGATGCACACTGTCTAAATATCAACACATTCAAAACTCATGTCTCAGAAATAAGCACAGCTGTTCATGTTTGTCATTAGAGTTTTATTTGTAAGAAAATTATGAACTTCATATTGTGCATCAAATAAAAGAACATTTCACAACTCTGAGTCAACAGAAACAGGTAACAGAAATGTCTCTAATGTAGACATGTACAGTGTAGTGTAAGCATTAAAAGATCATAAAGGAAACACTAACATTTATGTCAAACTAATTGTAATAAAAAAATGAACAGGTGGTTAATAGATGTAAAAGAAAGAATCTGAAAACAACACTTTTTTGGTCTAAGTGATCAAAGTAGAAAACAGAACTGATGCTCAAAAACAAACCGTAGCTGCACTAATATTACACATCTCCATTGTTGTGGTGAACAGACATGTTGCTTTTAAAACCACATGCAGTGTGTGACCGTGACTGTTCACTGAGACCATGAACGCCACTTCGCTGAAGCCTTCGCCTTCTTCTTCTAAATTGGAAGCAGAAGGAGCACGAGCTGCTTTGATCTACTGAAAGGAAAAAGCAGAACATCTGAGCTGAAACCAGTCAGCTGAAATCATTAAGACAGGAACAATCATTCAATGCAGTGTCTCAGGTGGCTTAGCCTGTTACAACTGTTGATACAAGCTAAATACGGTTAACACACAGTGTCAGGGAGCTCCAGTGTGGGAACTAGTGGCTTTACGTTTGTAGTCATTTAACTTTCATCCATTCATTCATTTAATTCAGGAGGAAGAAATGTCAGGTTGATGCAGGCTGGTTACATGCATTTGGTCCCATGCTGTCTTTAACTAAATGACTTGGTTCATTTTATGGCTGGGCTGTATGTGGGGTTATATCATGTTATTTGGGCAGGAGTACCTGTCCTCTGTTAGACTTAGAAAGTTTCTCCATAAGTAGAGTTTCTAACTCTTCTAGCACATCTGTGGCTGACAGCTTTTTGGTGGCTCTTTTTACCCCACACTGGTTGTGAGTGTGTAAATAGCCCCACTAGTTCTTTTGGGTTGCAGTTAACTTGGGAGGAAGAGGTAGGTCTGCCATGACTAGATGAATAACAATTATCTGGGATACATAAATTTCATAATGCATGCATATATCTCTATAAACCTGGCCTGAGGGCTGCCATTTTTTACATTCAGTTATTTCTTTGTTGAATCTAAATAATGAATGTGTTACAGTTAAACTGATACTGGTCAGTGTAAATGGCTCATTGGGACACAGAAACCTTTAAATTAAACCCTATCACCTGATATCGAGTGTCAAACAATATCAAAGCTGTAAAAGCTGTTTACAGTCAGAATTTATAAAAACTATGATTGTAAATAAATTCAAACAAGTGAGCTTTTCTCTTTGTGCTGAATATCAACACTGTGATTTCTTAGACTGTAAGCTTTACTTTAGCACAACCAGTTGTAGAAGCTGCCACTCCAAATGTCTTTTGATAACAAGAAAAAAATACCTTTTCAGTACACGGCCTGAAGTTCTTCTCTGACATCTTCTGCAATCGGCTTTGTCTGCTGGTTTGAAGACAATAAACCACAAAAAAGATGATTTAGTCACTTTGTCTGCATCATGCAGCTTGAATGTGTCGTGTAACGATGTTGAATAGCCGTCGTTATCCCTCTGCTGCGTCAGTAGGATTGTACTGTACAGCATCTCATTGATATGTGAGGAATGCTAATGTAACACGATAACAGACTTACATCATTAAAACATAAAGGACAGGAGAGATTTAGATATTTTTATATTTATATTACATTTTATAGCTGACGGATATTACTAAATAGATAGAATTTACTAAATAGCTGGATGAACATGAAAAATATGTCTATAATAACAAATGACCATGAGAGCCAGTAGAATTAATTCAACTGGACACTCGAAAGACGTCCTTAAATGCTCTTTAAGTGGCAGAACAAACGAACAAACAGTTAATCGCTTACTTGAGATTAAATCTGCTCAGCTACTTTGAAAACAGTTTATAAGTGGTTCCTCCTTTAACAGGATGACTGCTCAGGGGTAAGGCCATCATGCAGTCCAGCAACCTTTATGGTTCTGCTTTGATTCACCAGGAACTATTAGGGAAACCTTCCAGCGCCTCCTGTGAAAGACACAGGCATAAACACACAAACATTTATTAACATGTTCCACAGTGTTCCAGTTTGATTTTCTCATCCTGTGGACAACAACATACATGGATGCAGGTTTATTGTTAACTTTTGTAAGGTTTATTTAGTGAACATATCCAGCTGCAGCTCCACTGTGATCCTGAACTGGATAAGCACTTAAGAAAATGTGTCAATAAATGCACATACATCAACTTACTATATTTATCCAAACAGACGGGACCAATAATGCTTCACTGAGTTAGAGACTTTAACAGTCTCTTCTATGTAAGAATGTCTCGTGCTGATAGACCTGCAAACTTGACAACAAAGGTTTTTCAGACTACATGTAGCTGTCCTCTATGTCAGCTCACACATTTACATTTATGTCACACTTATTTCTGCTTTCCCATTTTATAATTATTACTTACATTTTGATTAGATACCTTGAGTTTGTAAATGATCAGATTAGATAATTGGAATACAATGTATCCAATTCAGGGTTGCAGGAGGATGAAGCCTATCCCAGCTGATACAGGACAAAGACAGGCTGCCAGTTTATTGCAGGGCTAACATAATATGTGTAACAGAAAATCCACTTAAATGTTTGATATTTCTTATAATAATCATAATTATGACTATTATTTAAAGGTTTCTTTATAAATACATTTTGATTTTTTATAACCTCTAAAATATAAACCTGAGCTGTTTCAGATTCTGACCTCACTGCAGCTCCCTCTTGGAAGTACGTCTGCTTCTTGTCTACCCCCAGTGTTGACCGCCTGCCCTTGATATCACGTACTGTACCTGAGGAACAAAAAAGGACAAACACTTGCCTTCATTTAAGAAGTACATTCATACACAGGTAATCTATGGAAACACACTAGTTCACCCTTTGGGAGAAATCAGTTCCTGTGAAACATTTCTGTAAATGAACATCATGTGGAAAATGAATGAAATGAGTTCTTCAGGTGACTCAGCAGTCCCACACTGACAAATGAAATCTAGTTAAACTATTAAGCATATTTGCTCTTCTGAAATCTGTGTTAAACAACAACAAACATAAATTAGTAACAAAAATACAGCTGAGTAGAGGCTTTACAAACCACCAGAAGCCATAATGCTAAATTTTAATCTTCAAATGTTTCTGAGCCGTCTTCAACCTGCTTTTAACACATTAAAGTCCCACAGTCAATGCAGCCTGACTCAATCCTAGATGTTCAGCACACAGAGAGTCACTGATCCTTTGCAGTATTACAGAGTCTGGCAGTCTTTGCATGATGTCCACGTCACTGTAAGTTTCTAGCTGACTCTCAGGTGTGACAGGTGTGCCAGCAGGAAAGAGTAATAATAACCTGCATCCTGAGGTTTGTCATGCAGGATTACATTTACGGTGGCTTTGTTCACACAGCTAGGATTGTATTTTACACTGACCCTGGGTCAGTATAAGTATCATACAGTTTAAACGAAGCACTGAAACTTGCACATATGTATTATAGATGCACTGAAGCTAATCGAGATATTTGCTGTCAATCTGTGGCTGCGATTAATCACTTTACTGAAAACTTTATTAACTAGTAACTTCATCAGTCATGACAGAAGCTAATATTTCTGTGCTAACATCGTTTAAACAGTAACAGCTTTACTCCAATATAAGCTAACGTTTAAGCTAGCACCATAAAGACGGTAAAACACGTAATAATATCTACAAATGCATCTTAAAGCTGTTATATTAGCACTCTGTGTATTACTAAGATAACCACGTTAACATTACTGACACTCGCTGACTTTTAACAGTCATTCTATAAATGCTGTCCATTTAAATGGTCTTACCTGTACACACTGCATATCCACCGGATTCCAGCCAGAGTGGATTCTGGAGTCTTCCCACGCTCCTGTTAGTGATCCTCCATCTGGATGGATGAGAACAACCTTCTGAAAAATCCAGCAGGAGATGGCCCATATCTATGGGACTGATTTGTGCTAATAACGCCCATTGTATGGACTGATAACAGCCGAAGCGGGTGAATAAAGTCACCCAGTAGCTAGCTGTGCCATTACCCAGCATACATCACTCCCTCCATAAATGCAATAAACGATACAAAAGTATCGTTCTACCTGTTTTTCAGGTAGTTGTTTACATTATATAATTTATTGTGCTCTGTATACGTCACTACACTGTGATTTGGAAAATGTCTAAATATGCCGACAACAGGCACTTCCGCGGCAATCTCTTCAATCGGAGGACCCTTCACGTCAATTCTCGACGCGAGGGGGGTACCCTGCGCGTCCATAAGTGAAGCAGAGGGAGCCTGACCATGCGTCACACGTTTGAGGAGTTGGGAGTGAGAACGTGTTGACCTGTGCAACCTGATTGGGTTATAGGTAATATCTCTTGATATCAGCAGTGAGAAGGACAGCAGCAAAAAGCAAAACTAAAGAAAAATCAGCCCAGATCAATAACGGGCTAATTTCTTTGAAAAGTATGTATGTCTTGGTGTGAACATTTGTAATAAACACTGATCAGCAGTGAGTCTGCGGTGGCGCAGAAACCGATGGTTATAGATTGCTTCTCTTTCTTTGATCTGCCCACATAGGCTAACCATGCCAGCAATCGATGCATATTGAATCAGTTACCCAGGTGACACACAACAAACAATGCCAGCAAATGCGCGGGTCACACTTTGCTACGGACCTTATAAATCCAGCGGAGTAATACAACACAGGACCTTCCGCCTCCAGGGTCTCCAGGGTCTGTCTCATATCCAGCTTTATTGAGATTCATGCATGTCATGCTTGTCATCTGCCTTCGTCCATGTTATAAAACTTTTGTTTTGTTTTAATGACCGATCCAATATGTCTGCAGCCGCTCTGAGAGCGCGCGGGCACCTGTGCGTTTTGGAAGAAACACGCGAGTGGAATATTGTGGAGCTCGTGGTCAGCGGGGAGGTCGTTTTCACCTGTAACATAAAGGATCTGGAGTTTGGTAAGTTTGGTTGACTGGGATACATGTAAGGTTTGTGGGATTAACGTGGAGCTACAAATCAACTTAAAGTGATAGGTCGTGATGACGTCACTCAGTCTGAAAACCTTTTGGTTTTTGTTTTTCCCCAAAGGCGGAGATGGAAAACTGGACCCTGTTTGCAGAGAGGCTGTTGCTGCAGTGGAGAGTGCTTACTGAAAATAAACCCATATTTAAAAAATGCAATTAAAAACTGTACATATTATGCAATTACACCACTGTATGGATTCATTTATAAACACCAGTCAATTTATTAGGTTCACATGTTTAACTTCTTGTTATGTGAGATTTTCCTGCACAACTATCTTTACATTTACAGAGAATGCTCTGGAAAAGACATAATATTCAGTGACTAATATTTATCTGGGTGAAAATATTTTGTCAATTCTAGAGGTCTGAGGAGAACGGCCAGCCTGCTTCGATTTGATAGGAAGATTACTCTAACTCGAATAACCAGCCATTACAACTGAGGTATGCAGAAAAGGGCCTCTGAATGCACAACATTTAAAGCATTAAAGCTGTAGATGGGCTACAGCTGCATAAGAACGTACCAGGTGCCACTTTTTTCAGCTAGGAACAGGAAAATGAGGCTACAGTTCAAACGGGCTCACCAACATTGATAAACAGAAGATTGGAAAAAGTTGCCTGGTCTTATGAGTCTCAATTTCTAATGGTAAGGTCAGAATATGAAAGCATGAGTCTGTGCATTTTGGGCTTATGGCCATAATCCATTAGAATTTTGTGGCTTCGATCGAAATTCCATTGTAATTTCTTTAATTACAGATTTGCATAAGAATTTCAATCACTAAGATAGGCAGAGTTTCAGTGAGATAAAGCCTACATTTTAATTAAAACCTCCATGCCACTGCTTGATATTGCGTTCATCTATATTTGGTTCACATGACAGGACAGCCCACATATTTTTAAAGACACATTTATGGAATTAATAGAAAATTAAGGACACACAAAATCTGAAAACAATTACAAAATAGCTCCAGGATCATTAAATCATTTGTGTCAGTGAGCAAAATCCTATTTCAACCTATCATAGATTAACAGATGACCTGTAACTTTACTCATCAGTTCAAACTGTTGTATGTATGCCAGGTCATTCATTTATTAAAACATATTTATTGCATATTCAAATTATTCCCTGTAGGTGCAGTTATATCATGTTGAGCACATATTTCAGCTCCCACATGAATATGTGGCTCTTTCCCTATTTACTAAACAGTCATGTATAAACCTCTTTTAAATCACTAAATATGCAAAACTATGTTTCTGCATTACTGGTTAAATCTCCCAGCTCTACGTTGGAAAGGTAAACTACAGCGCAGCTAGACAAGAAGTATAATTTTAAGGAGCTTTTCTAATATCATTTGTGTTTGATATCTGGGGATTTTAATGTGACAACCATGCATCAATATTGCTCTCTGAGCATCCAAGGCTGTTCTTTGTTTATGTGTGTGCATGTCCCAGCGCTTCAGAAGAAAAAGCTGAGCCTTATGTCCTAAGTAGAAAACATGGCTGCAAGTCTCTGTGCCAGCTGGCTCATGTCTCCTGGTGAAGTGATGTGTGACAATAAATACACACTCCTTCACAAACAGCTAAGGTAGCCAAACAATAACAGGCTATAAAATCTACTGATGTGTTAAGTTTCAGCACAGTTTTCATACCTGTGACATGCGATTCATAGTTATTGTTAAAGTGTACCTCTGGGGTGTTTTGGGTGTGTTTCATAGCTACAATCAAAATAAATATCAAAATAGTTATTTAGCAGTATTCAGCATAACAGCAAAAGAATATTTGAAGTAGTGAAACCACTCCAATAATGATTGTCACAGTTCTGCGTGGCTGTGTGAACAATACTGGTGTACTACACTCTACCACACAACAGAAGATGCAGGATTGACCATTCTGTGGCTTAGTGCTTATGCTTAATGTTCATAAGGAACTTTTTATTCTTAAACAATTGTGTAGAGATAGGTTTTTAATGACCCTCAACCTAAGACTAAGCCACATCAAAACAATGAAATGACCTTCTCCTTTACAAGTTTCAGTCTTGGAAGGAGCTCATGTTGAAAGCAGTGTCCATAAACTTCCTCAGCTCATTGAGGTGAGTAGATTTGTTTCCTGTCGCCGGTGCAGCCGCAGGATCTCGTCCCACATACCTGAAACAAACACGTAAGGTTTATCACCTGCAACAAGAGCTCAAATGCTTTGGCTAGTTCTCTAACTAGAAGTGAGATGATAAATAAACATTCTTACCAAATGGGTTTCTTGTTGGCAACCACTGTGAGGAAGCGTGGTCGGACATAATCATAGTAACCCATGTTCTTGTGCTCCTCCTGACACCAGATGAGCTCAGCGTTGCCGTATTTCTCCACCTCTTCACTGACCAGGTCAAACGGGAAAGGAGAGATCTGAGAGTTGGAGACCAAAAAATGACCGATGAAGAAATGACCACACAGTGTCAGTCTCATTTTAAAATCAGAGAAGAAGAACTAAAAACCTGTTCAAGCCTGATTATGGCAACATCTCTGTCCAAATTTTGCTGCTTCCTCTCCTTAGCTAGTTCATAGTAGACTTTGCCTGCACAGAAGATAACCCTCTTTACTTGGCCTGGGCTTTGACTTGCAGGGCCCTCATCAGGAATCAGTCTCTTAAATTTAGTGCCTGCAAACATAATGCATATTGAACATTAGTAATAAATGCAAATAAATACACACATAAAACATTAAAAGTTATGTCACGCTTAAAGGTAAAGCTCTACCTTTGGCAAGGTCATCAAAACCTGACCTTGCGTCCGGATGCCTGAGCAGAGATTTAGGAGTGAAAATGATCAGCTGTTTGAAGGGGAGAAGAAAAGGGAAAAAGTTTCCGTCACTGACAAACAACAGATTTATCCTGTCAGCCGTATCTTCATTGTGTGCGCTGAAAAAACTCCAGAGGAAAAAAGTTTTTATCTCTTTTTTCACGCTAATTTATTACCAACATATAGCACGCAACATCAGCACTGGGAAAACAAAACAATTCTTTAACAATCAAATAAATAAAACCTTTTGTGCTCGGTCGACCAAGTCCAGAACTTCGAAGTTTTTCCATAAAAAACCAACAATATTATCCCCTGTAGGCTTCCTCCCTAATTTGCTCTGGAACTAATTTTCTCACGCTTCGCAAAGCATCGCATTTATGTACAACAGGGGATCAGTTAAGACATTCACTGTGCCTGAAAACTGTGAGACAAAAAAGAGCATATAGAAAAAAGAAAAGACAAATGCTTTACACTTTGAAACTTTAGAGCTGAGCTAATTCTACTTTCTTTTTTTTAAGTGCAGGAACATATAGACCGAATTATGAATATCGTCAAACTGAGCCTCTTATAATAGAAACATCACATCTCACACTTTCCCAACTACGATTTTGATTTCAGTCGTGTAACAAAAATGACCCAAAGAAAACAAAATATTCTGCAGGAAATATCAGGTGTGCTCTCGATTTATCGTCAGAGAAAAAAGTGGTTTATACGTGATGTGTGATTTGAAAGCTCTGATCTGATCTTTTTTTTTTTTATTTAAAGTACTATATGACAAGCACAAAAGCAACCTAAGTGAGACATAAAGAAACCATACTGTAGTAATGGTGATGTCACACTTTACCGGTTTTCTGAATGGCAGCAAAATCTGTCGCCTGAGCACGTGACAGTAGTTAGCAGGAGTGGAGCAGTTGACCACAATCCAGTTACATTCATACAGCTGCTGGACATCAAAGTCTCCGGTGAATTCCTTCATGGAAGTTAAATAAATGATATTAACTCTAAAGGTAATGACTTTGAAAAAAGAAATTGTAGTTCTATCTTCTGGCGACAATGCCACTTCTCATAAGTGGGCAGAAGATAGAGCACATAATTGCGTGAGTGCACTGTATCTCTCCCCTGCATACACACACACACACACACACACACACACACACACACACACACAAGTACAGTACACAGAGGACAGTGAATGTTAATCCTCACTAATAGTTCAATCAATAACCCCATCTGAAGATGAATCTGGTAAGCTTCTGCTGATACAGCCTCCGCTATGTTCCCTCTTTTATGATCCCTCGCAGCAACTGGTCACTGAGGACCTGAACTGCTGCTGAATACCAACACTTAGAGGCCATGATGAAGAGACTTTTCAACTCTACAGAAATGGGCAATCATCACTTAAGCAATCACCTAAGTAGCTATGATGTCAGCACAGCCAGTAAAGCAGGAAGGTAAAGAATGCTAATCGCAGTGCAATGTTCAGAGAAATAAATGATAGACTAGAAATGATCTGAAATAAATCATGGCATTAAGAAGAGGAAACCACTCCTACTGCATGTGAACATACAGGGATGTGATCTGGATCATCTTTGGTCATTTGCAGGAAGCGTTCAGGCCGAGCTGATGAATGCTCTGGACCCTAAGGACAAATCAAGACAAACAATAAATACGCACAAAATACATGATGAATTGTGACAAATAACCCAGCAGTGTCCAAATTCTAACATGATCTCACCATTCCTTCCATTCCATGTGGCAGCAGTAGGACAATGCCATTATTGCGAACCCACTTGGCCTGTCCTGAGCTAATAAACTGGTCAATGATACACTGGGCTGTATTGTGAAAGTCTCCAAACTGGGCCTCCCAGAGGATCAAAGCATTTGGGTTAGCCATGGCAAAGCCAAGCTCAAAACCTGAAGTCATAGACATGATTATTCAGAACAACCAAATATCCTCAGCATGATATTCAGCTGCTTAGTCTAGTCTTACCTACAACTCCATACTCTGATAAGGAGCTGTTGCAGACAGTGTAAGATGCCTGGTTCTCCCACAGGTGGTTCATGGGAACACAGATACGTTTGTCAACCTCTTGGTCATGTAGAACATGATGACGGTGACTACAAAACAGAAGATGTGAAACTGAGCCAGGACGGTAAGGACTCAAACAGAAAACAAGATTAGAAGACACCCTCTGAAGCAGTCCATTCACCAGCTGTGCTTTCAGTTAAAGACTGAAATCAACATGCTAACAAGCTGGGCTAGTTTTTAGAATGATAGCATTACAGTGTTCACCTTGTTTCCCTTAGTTTAGCATGCTAACATTATTAATTATAAGGAAAAGTCACCCATTTAGCAGTTATGGGGATTTTTACTCAGGACCAAAGGGAGTGAGAGACTAACAAAAAAGTAAATAAATACAGAAAACAGATCCATGCCGCCAGCTTGACTAAAAACACCACTGCTGTACCGAGTTAGGCACTTCTGTGTGAAACATAAAAACATTTACATTTAAATAATAAATTAATGAAACAATGTTTTTTCTAACTGAGTATCTCACACTGCTAAAATTAATGCATCAATTTAAGAGGCCCATATATTTTTTTTAAAAAGTAATAGTAACATATATTTTTAATTGGTGATTAATATTGCTTTTATCTGTAAAGCAAAATTATTAACTTGTTTAGTATCTACAAAAGGAAGAATGAAAATTAAATGACAATTTGCAAGAACATATAGAAATGTGATTTAAATGACCTTGAACAGGGTTTTCGGTGCCAGATAGGTTAATCTGAGTATTTCAAATCGACGCTGATCTGCTGGGATTTTCCCACAAATCACCCCTTGGTTTTACAGAAAATGATAGAAAAGAGAGAAAGTATCCAGTGAGAGGAAAAGACGTTCTAAGGGTGAAAACGTCTTGTTGATGCCAGAGGTCAGAGGAGGATGGCCAGGCTCCTTCAAGCTGATAGGGAGATAAGGGCAACTTATCAAATAACCACTTGGTACAATCTATGGTATGCAGAAGAGCATCTCTGAATTCAAAACACATACAGCAGCAGAAGAACACACCAAGTGGCACTCCCGCCAGCTAAGAACAGGAAACTGAGGTTCTCTCCTACACGGACTCACCAACACTGGACAATAGAAGACTGGAAAAATGTTGCTGGGTCTGATGAGTTATAATTTCTACTGTAACATTTGGATGGCAGGGTCAGAAACTGGCATAAAGAAGCATGGTTCCACCCTGCCTTGTATCAACAGTTCAGGCTGTTGCTGATGGTGGTGTAATGGTGTGGGGGATATTTTTGGGGGGTACACTTTAAGGGTCCTTAGAACCAACTGAGAATTACTCCACGGTGACCAGATCTGCAGTAAATGTGTGACTCCATCATGTCAATATGGCTCAAAATCTGCAAGGAATATTTCCAGCACTCTGTTGAACCTATAACATGAAGAATTAAGGCTGTTCTGAAGACCAAAAGAGGTTCAAGGGAGCCCAACTGCTAATAGCAGGTAGTGCCAGTAAGTTTATGCTGTCTTTAGTGATTGTGGTGAAAACAGCACTCTTCCAAGGAAATGTTCAAAGGTCTTTAATCCAGGAGATGCACTGCAAGCATTGAAGCCTGTGTTCCTAGCTCATAAAGGCACTTTCCTCTCTAGCGATCTTCTGTCAGTATGAAGCTCAACAAGAGTGGATGTGAGCAAAGACCCAAATCTTAACAAGTTTTGCCAGTCCGCTCAGTCCCACTAAGGAATCATCCTTCAAATCCAGCACGCTCAGACAGTCACTTAGACCCCTTTAAGATCACTTTCATGACATCCACACACACACACACACACACACACACACACACACACACACACACACACACACACACACACACACACACACACACACACACACACACACACACACACAGTGATGGATGTTATGTAATATTAAGGCAGAATAACTGCAGGAAATAACCCAAATCATTGTGCCGAATGCAATATAGTTCCTCCATGAAGACTAGATTATCATGATAGTAATCTTTTACATAGTATTGTCCATAATTATGGGCTAATGAGGGCTCCAAATGTACTGCATAATTGTCTTGCTTGATCCTTAATCTACATTTGGAGAAGATACATTTTCTCTTCAAGAAATATGCTTGTGAAATAACAACAGCATCTATTGTATTAATTAAGGTAGCACACATAATTTCACATTTCATTTTTCACAATTTGTTTGCACCCAATCCACAAAGGGAAAAAAAACTTTTAAGAGAGCTCTCTCTTAATTGCCTCATAAACAGCATGCCTACATTTATTCACTTTATTTTCACACACACTCACAAAAACACACACAGTTCCTCTGCCAGGGGGCCCCATTAGTCAGGGAAAGGGGCGCACGCTGAAGCGCATGCAACCTATCCAAACACAACGACTGAATCTATTAGTCCACGCTGTTACGTACATCACAGAAACGCAAGCAGGCCCACTCAACTGTAACATGCCAATATGCTCAGCTCCTAAACACTATGAAAGGAACCAGACTAGTGGGGGATAAAAAAAAAAAAAAAAAAAAACAGTGTAGGTAAGAGGAAGAAAAAAGCTGTGAGGTAAATTACAGGTAGGAGAGCAAATACAAAAAACTGATCGGGGATTAACAGGTGATACATAGCTAAGAGTGGATCCAACATTTGACTGGGGTAATTTTTTCCCAACTAGGTGAATTGCATTGCTGAAGGGGACATCGGGGTGGGAGACATAGATGTCATTGGTAAATGCGAAGCAAAAAGAAAACGCCCTGTAGCCTCTGGTTAGTTAGCGTGATGTATGTCGCTGTAAACTGAGATGGGGAGTGTCAGTGAAGATGAGCTGGTAGAGAAATGATAGGGGACAGACGAGACAGGCACAGAGCAAGGGAGGCTGGTTTTGTTCATGTGTCACTCGTTCCCTCTATACCATGACAACACCATGTGGGCTTCAGCGTTCCCAGGAGACTGCACTGATGTCTTTTGTCTGGCAAACTCGCTATGCCACTCTTCCCACACCCCAGCTTACTTAATTTACTATCTGTCAGAGAGTGCCATTTACCCTTTAACACTACTTAGAAATGTTGACAATGAAATATGATGGATCTTTAAAGATATGTAGTACACTTTAACAATTCAAGAACTATATCTAAAAAATGAAGACGTTCAAAATAATGAACGGTGCTCCTTATTCTTCTTAATTAAGCATGCAAGCTAATTTAGTTAGAGGACAGTTGTGTTTATGAGGACTACCCATCTACAAAAATCTATATAGCAAAAGTTAATATACCTAAACGTCTTTTGCACAATTGCGCAGAGCTCTGTAACAGACCTTTGCAGCATGGTGAGCTCCTCCCAAGACAAATGTGACAATTTAAAAAATTCAGACAGTGACTTTTTACATCTTGATAATGCATGCTCAATCAACCAGGTAAGGAAATCCCAGAAAGTTCATTCTGTTCATCCTGATGTAGCATTTTCAGTCACTCCCTCAGCAGTGAGTTTTTCAAAGTACTTTTTCAGCACGTGTTTTTCCTCCCACTGAAAATGCTACATTCAGATAAATAGAATCAACTTTCTGGGAGTGACTCCTCACAGGCTCACCTAAAGGTTCCTCGTTCAACATCTTGCCCACTCAGTCGTACATGTATGCCATCTTTCAGGAGGGAGCCAAAGGCTATGTACTCTCCTAGAGCCCAGTCCATCTGACGACTCTTCACTAGGTCAGCTCGACCACGCAGGATACGGGACACACCTGTAGAACCGAACACACAAACACACAGGCAAAAGACACATATGACTAAAAATATTGTGTTGTGTGGATGGAAGAGCGGTGTGATGGTTAACACTGTCACCTCGCAGCAGAAAGGTCCGGAATTTGAGGCTAACTGGGGCTTTTTTGTGTGGGGTTTACATGTTAATCGCACAATCCATTGGAGATTCTTAAGTTGGCCACAGGTGTAAATGTTTCTTTTTTGTGTTAGCCCTACAACAGACTGGCGACGTGTCTATAGCATATGTCGGCTCTCACCTTATGGCAGGTAAAAGAGGCTCCGGCCTGCCAGCCACTAACTTGGATAAAACAAATATGAATGGTATTAAATGGATGGACTGTGCTGTAAATAGAATTTTTTTAAAAATGTTACAGTCTCAATAATTCTTTAGCTTTTTTGTTACATGAGCTTTCCAGTTCTGAATTTTGGAAAGGATGTGGTATGTAGATTTGTGTAATTTAAAAACATTACACTCACAAGTGTTTATGACCACCTTTCCAAAATCTCCAATACTTTGTAAAATGTAAATAACAACAGGGTGTAAGGCTTTACAAATTATTTAAATCCCTTTATTAATTTAAATAAACAGTACAAAAACAAGCTGATTTTTTTTTACCATTAAACTGTATCACTGGTTCTTTGTTTTGTCTATTAACAACAATTTGAAAAGCAATTGCTTTACTAGGTTTACCTCAACCATGCAGGACATGGCACAGTGGCTTACAGAGGTTTCAAAACTTGGCCCTGTCACTGTGCATATATATTCCACAGTATATCAATGTTACTGCTACCACCACTACTATGACTGATCCTCTGTCTCACTGCTTTGTTCTCTGGCATAAAGCAACCAGACTCACCAGGGTGGATGTTAAAACCTTCCAGAGGCACTGAGCTGGCTATCTGCCCAATGTGCTGCAGAACCTCCTCGTCCAGTCCTGTAGGGAGGCAGCTCATGCTCTTGGGCTCTCCCTGCGCTGTGAAAAAATCTGCAGAAAGCAACACAATCACTCCATCGGGGAAACAGAAATTACTCACAAAAACAGTAAATAAAACATTAACTTAAAAACTAACTATAATTTTCATGGTTAACTCACTTTTTGTTTCTAAGTGGATAATTTACCTGGCCAAGGGGAGTCGAGCCAGTGCCGAATGTGTAAGATCTTTTCATCTTTAGAGCTGGTGTATGCCTCCTCACATATTTTGTCATATTTTGCAACTTCTTCCTGCAAATACATTTTGTAATAATAAATGCTACAATTTCCCTAATGCTAACTAAAGTGTGCTTTAATCACAGACCTTCAGCTGACTAGCCTAAACAGTGTGCAGCAGTAATATAGAGAGATAGAGGGGAAAAGTCTCCAGAAGCATTCGTGCCTTTGCTATATATTATAAATGGAGTGTGAGTCCAAATAGCAGGCCTCACAACAGAAAGCAGTGTCCATCAAAAGCCAGAAGGAAGGAGCTGTAGTATTACTCTGCCATGTGATATAAAAAAAAAAAAAAATCAGAATGGATGTTATGGTCAAAGTTTCTATTGTGGATGAAAAACCTCTGCAATTGCACTGAATGGCGACAGAACCGCATACTTTAACTTCACTGGGCAATATATACTCTATGTGAGGGATTGTGAGGCTAGATGACTGAAGTGAGGCAGTAAATTGAAACTCAAATACAGCTGTGCTAGCATAACATATTTAGTTGAAGGCTAGGGTAATATCTAAGTGTGATTTAATGCACATAGCCCAGCAGATGGTGATATACCAAATAAAACTGCATACAGTAGCAGCAGCAATATACAGTATATTTAACAAGAGAAAACACTACTAGATCACAAACCTCAAATTCCTGCAGTGTCACCACTCCCTCAGCAATGAGTTTTTCAGAGTACTTTTTCAGCACATGCTCCTGCCGATGGATCTGTTTGTACATCAGCGGCTGGGTGAACATGGGCTCATCCATTTCATTATGGCCAAAACGTCTGTAACAAACCTGCAAAAACAGACACTTTAAAAATAAAACTGCTACACATACGTAAGAAGCTGTTAATCTATTTAGACTCGGCTGCGGCTGACCAGGTCAATGACGACATCCTTGTTGAATGTGGCCCTCCACTCTGCAGCTACGCGGCACACATACATGACAGCCTCGGGATCGTCCGCATTCACATGGAAGATGGGCGCATTGACAACCCGAGCCACGTCAGTGGGGTAAGGAGATGAGCGGGCCACTCGAGGATCTGTAGTGAAGCCAATCTGACAACAACCACATGCCAAAATTGGTACACTAATTTTGCTTCATTTTATGTAATACAATTTAACACACAGACAACAGGAGACAGACAAATTATTTTCCAGATATTTTTTAATAAGTGGGATTGTACTTAAGTGATGCCAAAGTTCCAATACCTGGTTGTTGACCACCACATGGATTGTACCATTTGTGGTATAAGAGGGGAGTTCACTCAAATGGAACGTCTCATAAACAACTCCTTGTCCCGCAAAAGCAGCATCGCCGTGCATCAAAATAGACATCACCTTAAAAATCACATTATAGGCTTAAAGGAAGCATTTTGCTATCATTTTTTTAGACAGTAAAAGTATTGTGCAAAAGTCTTGAGCTACGCGTCATTTCTTTATACTAATAAACCTCTGTGCTATGTGGGGGTATTGAATGTTTAAATATACAAATATAATTGAGACTGTGGGATTTGTATAAAATATTTGTATATACTGTAGAGATGTCACTCACGGGCTCTATGTCTCAAATGAAGACCCACACATAGCACAGGGGTTTACTAGTATGAAGAAATAAAGGGTGGCTGAACACTGTCGCACAATGCTGTATCCGGTACAATAAGGGTTACCTTCTTTCCTTGAGTGTCTCCTCTGTAGAACTGCTCTGCTTTGGTCTTTCCCTGAACCACTGGATCCACTGCCTCGAGGTGCGAGGGGTTTGCCACGAGTGACAGCGTGATGTTCTTGTCAGTCTCACGGTTAATCCTCTCGTGGTACATCCCCAGGTGGTATTTGACATCACCCGAACCCTACATGCATAAAAAATGGAGACTGAATAAAGCATCAGCTGTAAGTCCAGACTTATTTTCTCTGAGAGTTTTCCACATATCACCTCATCAGCAGCCTCTAATTTGGGGTCAAACTGACAAAAGATCTGATCCAGGTCCTTACGGATCACATTAGCCAAGACGTTCAGTCGACCCCTGAAAGTACAGTTTATAAATATATATAAACAGAAGAAAAAGACTTTAAAAAAGACTGATGTAAGAAATAGGAAATGCACATTACCGATGTGGCATCCCCATGATTACGCTGTCGATCCCTGCTGCGCTTGACTTGTCAATGATGGTTTTAAGAGCAGGAATGAGAACTTCGCAGCCTTCCAAACCAAAACGTTTCTCCGATGACCACTTTCTCGCCAGGAAGTCCTCAAACCTAGACACAATAACAGATCTTAACAGATCCCATATATGGACCACAGATGCTTGTGCTACTAACAGGTAGCTGTGAACAGCTGGTTATACAAAATATACTGGTTCTGACTGATGATAGCATATGCTCCATTACAGTAATTTATTTTTAGAATAATACTATGATGCCTTAAACACCTTGTACTCAAGCATTTAGAAAATGCATCTCACTACGTGTGTGTGTGTGTGTGTGTGTGTGTGTGTGTGTGTGTGTGTGTGTGTGTGTGTCATCAGAACAGGACAGTGACAACAGAATAAAACAAGCAAGGATACAATAAGACATATATTCACCCTAGCGAGATCATTTTAAGGACCCTGCAGTGACTTATGAGCTAATTTATTAAGGATAAAAATGAGCTCACATGAAGAATAGGGTGTGTTAACTTCCTATTTTGTTTATGTTATGTGAGTCAGTGTTGCGAGCTATAACTAAAGGTGAGGTATTGCGCTGTCACCACAGTGTGAATTTGTTTATTCACTGCTGACCGTGTGGATCTGATCAGGCGCGCTAGCAGGGTTCTCTTCTCAGCACTAGTGAACTGCATGATTCCCGGAGTCTCGAACTTCTGACGAATCCACTGACACTGGTTCACATTATTAATGAACATAAATTCAACCCCTATGTGACTGCAGTAGGATGCCTGAAAGCAAAAAGTTGCAAAGTAAAAGAAATGCACAGAAAGGAAACAGCACGACAGCTTCTCCTGTTCATCGGAGACACGTATGTACAAATACCTCTAGTCTGCGTATGATTTCTCTAAGTGGAAGGGTAGTCTCTTGTCCACCGATGAAGGTGGTGTGGGGCAGCTGGAAACTTCTATCCAAGTCAGACTCATCAAGACCATATAAACCTAAAACAAAACCACATGAAACAAATATCTAATTAAGACTCTTAAGAAAGGCACAAGATATAATTTACTGACTCACTTTGAGCGCATACTCCAAGCTTAAACAAAATACTTTCCACCCAAAATTAAGATTTAAGTTGGTTTCATTTAATCAAATGAATCTATTACAATTTGTGTCCCACGTCACTGCAGACAAAGGCCTATACCCTATAATGGTTTTCAACAGGGATTAAGAAAGGAATAATCAATGACCTGGCAATTGAGTATTGATCAATTTTCAGATCAATTTTCAGTTTATTGGAAGAATTAAAGTCCTCCCAATTTTTTAATATTATGTAAGAAGAAATCGTAGTAAAGCGACCCAAAAAAACTATACAAATACATATTTAAAGTGTCTGATTCCATAAATTTATCTTGTTGCTGTGGTGAGACTAGTTGAATTAAAAAAAAACAGTCTTTTTTTCTTTGTTTTTAAATGTGAAAAAAAATGACAATATTTAAGTTTTAATATTTACGAGGTACTCTTATACTAAAGTTAAAGATTGAATGTATATGTGTGTGTGAAGTTGCATGTACATATGTGAAAGCTGTAAATACATAAACAACTCAGAAGACAAAGAAAGAAACAGAAAAGCTGATCTTGTGTGAGCAATGTGAGCTACTTTCAGCTATCACTTATTCACAAGGGGTTGCCACAGCAGGTAGCTCTGCATGTATTATTTGGCAGATTTTTATGCTGGATGTGCAACACCCAAAGGTTTTGTGTCTCACGGTGTGAGTAAGGTAAAGACCAAAAAACCATCCATCCATCTGTTTTCCGCCTATCCAATTCAGGGTGGGGGGGGCTTTGGGGGTACTGAAGCCTATTATCCCAATCGTTACATGGCAAAACTCTGGGTACACCCTGGACAGATTTATAATCTGTTGCAGGGCTAACACATAGAGACAGAAAAACATTCATGCAGGAGTGCCCAGAGAAAACCCACACATACATGGGGAGAAGATGCAAACTTCACACAGAAAGGCTTACCCTATTCCTGTGTATTTTTTTCACCTCCTTTTATAATCTCTGTCTTTTCAGGTGAATGTTTATCTTACATCTCAATGTATCACTACTCAGCTGGTGTAGTCATTAAAAGAAGCAAGACAGGCACTGGTTTCAGTTCAGGGCAGAAGTTTCAACGGGTTAAGGTGAAGGGGAACAGGATCTCCACCGTGATTGAAAAAAGTAATTGCAACAATGGTTGATACATTAAAGGAAGAAACTACTACTCCTCTAAAATATTGTAACTGTGATTGAAAAGAGGCAAACAAAGGATGTTAGATGGAACGACTGAGCAAGAAGGTATGTGGCGCATATCTCAGTTAGGTGTATATATTACAGCTTATGACGTAGTCATGGTAATGAATTATTCAACAATTAAAACAAACTGAAAAACTATACAATCATTTATTGTTAAATCCAATTATCAACCATTCAAGCACATTAATGCATTAGTAATGATTTTCTAATTGTATCTAAGTCATGCTAATGCTAATTAAATATGCTTGGGTTTAGGACTGCTAGTCAGTCAAAACAAGCAATCTAAAGACATCCTATCAGCCTATGGGGAATTGTAGTGCCCATTTTTCACATTTTATAAATGAAATGATTAATTGATCTATCAAAATATAATAAGCAAATGATTAATTACTAATGAAAATAATGATTAGCTGGTCTAAATGAGATTGCAGAGCCCCCTCCAGCATGGCTTGCTAAGAATTAACTGACAAACTTCAGAAGTTTCATCTGAGATGATTGGTTTGATGGCAAAGACTTCCAAAAAAATTGATTAGAAAATAAACAATAATACACTATTAATTTATAGATAGTAATGTAGAAGGGCCCATGGATGTAGTGCCCCCACATACAGGTACAATAAGGTTCTGTGGTAACAAAACCCACCTGAGAGGGCTGGTCAAGCTCAAGATTACTGGCAAACATAAGAGGAGACAGGTGCAAATCATATTAGGAACACAGCAAAGACAAAGGGGGCCAAGAATAGACTTGTGTACAATCAGCTGACCAAATAAGGGGCCATGGAGGCTGTCATTAGCTTTCATTAGGGAACTATAGCCCTGGTGATCATACATAATGCGATGCTATGTCATGACTCTCACTGATCACTGATAACACCAGCCAACAGAAACAACGTCTCTCTTTTCCTCCCTCTCACTCGCTCTCTCTCCTCCTTACTATCTATTCCTGTAGACTTCGATCGCTTTCTGTGGCCATCCCACATCCTCCGACCCTCAGTTCGCTAAATGAAATGGAGAATGACAAGAGCTCAGCCTGAGATTAATGACAGCATCAGGCTGACCAACCAGTATACAGACTTGATAGGTGCTTTGTACTGAAAAACCACATCCACTCATCAGTGTGATCAGTTATATAACCCTTGATCTTTAATGTAAGTGAAGCTGTACATGTATCTACTGTAAAAAATACAAAAATGTTGAAATACGGTCCAAGAAACAGACAAATACAATCTTGTCACCATAAGCAAGGCAAGATTAAGCTTTTGAGACTGAAATCCTAAAACATGGGAAGCATCTTTAGAGTTAAATACAAGGGAAGATTTCTATAGTAGGATACTCATCAGCATATATACAGCCTCAGGGTTAAATCCATATATATTCCATCAGACGGGGTCTAAAACAAGGAGTCCCATACAACTTCCTCTTCAAAGCCTAAATCAGACATGACTCAAATGACTAAAAGAAAGCATCTCACCTAATTTATCAATAGTGGTGATCAGGTCGGACGGAACGAAAGAGTCGAGGTCAGCATCCAGGATTCCTAAAGGGTCTAACTGAGCAACATGGTGACCACGGATCTAAACAGAGAGACAGATGGAAATGTGCAGTGGGGGTGAAGAAAGGATAGAGAATTAGATTTAAAAAAACTAAATGAGAGAATCTGACAGGCAGAAAAAAATAATAAGCAATTTGGTTTCCATCATCAAACTGAGTATGAACAGCTGGAGAATAAGCTAACACTCAGTTATAGGTCAACCTTTCAGAGAAAAGATACTCCTGGGAGAGCTTTTATGTCTGTGTACACACGCAGACATAAACATTTCCACCAGGACTGCAACAAGCTGGGAATAAAAATGACGCCTTTGCCAAAAGACTGAATTTAATAAATCCCTTGGATAGTTCCTTGAATTAATTAGAGGGCGAGTGGAAATGTTACCACCTGCTTTGTTTAAGTAGTCTCTTTGATTTTTCCATTTTCAAAAAGCAGTCAGGGTAAGTAGGTTGGAGTTAATCTTGCAATTTGCATAACCTCGTGCAGTGACAAACAAGTTGTATATTCCTTTTAATACAAGGACACGCACAAACAGCTTTCTTTGCCAATTGCATCTGCTTCTCCAAGTCCAAGCGGAGTCTGTTTGATGTATTTTTCACATACTCGTCAGAGATGCAAATAGTCAGTTGCAGCTCGAGATGGATGACATCTTAATTCCATACACAGACACTGCCTTAAGATTTAAATGGATAGCTATGAGATGTGACTTAATTATATCATAAATCAGCATCACATCAAAATTAAATGTCTGTATATCTATCTGTGTGTGTGTGTGTGTGTGTGTGTGTGTGTGTGTGTGTGTGTGTGTGTGTGTGTGTGTTATCCTCACAGGTGTGCTAGGTGAGTGTGGCCTACCTGGTAAGCTCTAATGAGGGTGTGCACAGCCAGGTGGTCCTCCACCACTTTCTCTGCCACGTCTAGTGAGTGGGACAACACTCGGCCCTGCAGCAGAGCAGAGGGCCGTCTCTCATCCGCCTCGCCAGATGGACCGGAGGCCTGGATGTTACGGAAGAAACTGTCCCAAGACTACAGCAGAGAGACAGACAGATCCATCAAAGGAACGCTGGTATATGTAACATGATTATTCAGTGACTAGTGAATGCTTGGACACGGGTGACAGAATAGGGAAAAGCTGGATGAGAATCCAGGACAACGCAACTACATCAGATGCCCCAGGCAGCTGAACTAAGAATAACATAATTTAACAAGAAAAACCTTAGTAAGGTCAGGGATATTCAGCTGTATTTCAGGACCAGCACTGGCACCAGCTTGCAATTTGAGTAACTTCTGCAGAAATTCTCTAGGTGTCATAGTTTTCTCTTTAAATTTTCATTTATGGAAAGGTATATTCAACCGACCTTTTTCTGTGTAACTTAAGATGCAGTTTATGCTACACATTGTTACCTCGTGGACGTTTTTATGGTCATCCAGCCATGCCAAATACATCTCCTCCACATAGCTGGAGTTGCTGACCACTGCTGGAAGAGGATCAGTCCTAGAGGAGCAGCCTCTCTTTGGATGAGCCCAGCAGCGCCAGGTCAGCCCTCCTGCACGCCATCGAAGGAAGGGGCTCCCTCCACCTTTCAGCACACCAGCTAATACCCGAAACTGACTCATCTAAAAAAAAAAAACCCAAAAAAACACAAACCCTAAGGTTAACACTAAAGGTTAAGACAGACATACCACGCAGGAATGTGAACAGAGATGATTTTTTTTTTTTTACCGCAAACGGAATGGGACATTTTTGTAAAAATCCCAGCTAGAGTGATACTCATCTGTGTTTGGGAAAAGCGCAAATCACACCTAAAGGGACTGTGTTTGCAACACAGGGTGGCTTTAACAGTTTGCACTGAGTTTCACTAAGATCAGCCTGAAGGAACAGTCCGTTTCTGCGTAGAACGTGTGCAGCTGCAAAACGCGAACAGCCCGTATGACGTTCCACTAAGTGCGGCAGTATGTGACCGACTGCTACATTCTTCCTCACCTTTTTCCTGCATGATCTTTTTTGTTTCCTTCACTCAACATCGCAGGCATCAGTATCAAAACATTTTATATTTCATTCTGCGACTGTTCCACTTTCGGACCTCTAATCCCTCACCAAAATAAATCCTCATAATCTCCGCTCGTCCCTGATACTGCTCAAGCGCAACACGGAACAAAAATATACAGGGTTAAAATAATGTCACCTGCCTTTTATTTCTATAAAGTGCCTTTACCTTAGACTGCACTGTTCTTTGGCTTTACTGTCATCGCCGAGAGGTGCAAGTGGGACAGGTATCAATGAAGGTGACACAGATCCGAGGACAAGAGCAGCTGCTCGGCACGCCCCCTCGGTGTCAGGTGACGCTTCTCCGCACAGAGGCAACTTGCTGCACCCAAAGGTACCTAGGTAGCGACCTAAAATATCTGTTCATACAGAGGATTTAAAAAAGATCATTAAAAACAAATAGATGTAATCAAATAAACATATATAGCACATATATAGCAACCCTATTAGTTCTTGTGTTTGTGCTGTGAACTCAATTTTATAATCAGAGAACTTTCCTCAATCCTGTCACTTCAGGCACACGGTTAACATCCACCCAAGTAATTTTTCTTTCTAAGATGCATCACACATATGTCAGTGTTAATTACATAAACCAATTAAACTTTTATAAAGGCTGAACACGAGTCATTTGATCAAGGGCTTTCAGATTGATGGGCTTCTACCTTGAGTGGGTTAAACAATAAAATAATTGGCCCTCCCTCCACCCTCTTTCCTTCCCCATTTCTAACCCCGCTCTCGTCCTCATCTGGATTTTCATCTTTCATACTTGCTGCCACAGAAGGAACAGTATTATCAATCATGACAAACACACCACTGAAAGGGGGATAATGGAGTGAGCACTAGTCGCAAGAGGATCAAGCAGACAGAACAGGGTAGGTCTAAATATCAGAGCATCGCTAATCACAGCATCCCCGTTTTCTTGTTTTAAGCTCCTTTTAATGACACGAAAATGTCTGTTTCTTAACACACTTCATATAACAATGTATCAATAATTCTCAGCCAGCAATAAGGCTCAGTGTCTCCTGAGAGTTTTTTCCTTTTTTCTATTATTTGCATTTGCTTAACATTTGAGTTTGCTGCTGCTCTGCAGGTGACCCGGACTTTGCAGGGTCAGGCAATTATGAACTGAAATGCCATTTTGTTGCAGTGACTTTGCCGCCTGACGGAGATGGAGTGAAGACCAGTTGCTTTTTGGCACGTTATTATTAATGTTCATTGATGAAACGACCTGTGCCGCTGGGTAACATTACAAGCTCGATGTTAAATAACTTCCCGTTTAGAATGATTACATCACTACACTGGGCAAAACCGGAGCGGCTGTCTGTGTCTGCAGTGGTGAAAATCAGAAAGGAGTGAATATTCCATAAACACCCATTTCTAGTGATATATAAAGATGAATTAAAAAAGGGAAAAGAGAAGAAAACAAAACAGTCTTACTATATCATCATTTCTGTTGACTAAGGTTATTCATTTGCAGGATCAGCCTGCCAAATTCAGTCAATGTTTAGTGTTGTTTGATTAAATCCAGCAGGCACCAGCAACCTGAATAATGTTCACATCCAGGTAACCCACGCTCACATCGACAGTTAGATCTGCTTAACCAAATTAACTTTATGCGTGAGTCCGCAGCTTGTTTGGTCAATGCAGGCCTCAGTACAAAGAGCAGAAGAAGCAGATAATGTGTAATCCACTTACCCCAGCCAAGCCTACACACCATTTATGGAAGTCCACGTCATGAGGTTATTTAGGAGCCCTAATTCATCTAATACAGCATGTTTGAAGGCGGAATTTAATTTTTCTGAAAGCCCTAGGTACACGTGCTATCACAAAAATCAATCAGATGATTAAATAATGTATGATTTCATGAAATTAAGTGACAGTGAAGTGCAGTGCCAAGACACTGTTCCAAACTGGACGAAGCCCCGAGATTGCAGCAAAATCTGTTATTTTTGATGGATAATTACATTACCCTGATGTATAGAAACTACATAATGTTACACTACAGAACGACCTCTTTAAAGAATTTTCGGTTCAATCATTGCGCCTAAATTTCACATTGTGGCGATCACTTTATTCAGTGAACCGTGTTTATTTGAGCAGGGAAACGCAACGCAGAGCAGAGAAATACATGTCATACTTTTATTAAGAAATTATAATAAAACGTACAACCTAAAAGCCTAAATTACAGTTCTATGCAATACTCACAGGCTTTAATGTAACCAAACCCATTAAATAGAATCCACACTGCCAATCAGAAAACACAGTAAATAATAGAAAACGTGATCCCCAAAATAAATGTTGTGTAAAAACATATAACAAAAATATTGTTCGTGCCATTTTAACTTTATTCAATCCCCCTGTATGTAGCAAATGAAGTTGTTCAGAGTAAAATGAAACGTCTAGACTGTGAGCTTAAATTTCCTGTATGTTTAATTTGAGATGATTTACATTACTAGTGATCATTTTGATTGTTGTGATCCATAGTAAAATATGCCTTAAGGACAATATGTATGTTACACTTCGGTATCAGACAGGATATAAAAGAGCAGCATATATTTGTAGAATATTTGATAAATAAATGTTACCCATGCATAGACTACAGAATGGCATCTCATTCAGGCACCTCACCATAGCCCGGGTACAGTAAGTAGAGAACACAACTCATCCAGAAAGTGTAGCAAACACAATACAAGACACGATAACCACGGAGGATTATCATGTCCTGGATTATCAATGGTGAAATTTGTTCACAACCATGCATATGATGAATATTTGGGCATATTTGTATTTAGTGTGTAAAATAAAAACAAAAAAACCAAACCCTCCACATTACATCTGGACTAAAGAAAGAACAGCAACCAGGATTTACTATTGCTATAAGTCTCTGAAAAAAGTCACCACATTTGGTGCCGTACTATGAGATTCCTATAATACCACCAGTGAGAAAGGCAGAAATGTGTTTTGATAGCTTGCATGTTGGGATCACAAACTTAAAGTGTGTGTGTGTGTGTGTGTGTGTGTGTGTGTGTGTGTGTGTGTGTGTGTGTGTGTGTGAGAGAGAGAGAGAGGGAGGGAAAACAAGTGACCGTAACCACAATACTAAGGGCACACTGCCTCTTTTACAAAGTGTGAAAGGAGAAGGGAGGTAAGATTAGGTTACAGTTGTTTTCCTGTTAATGAGAGTCTGAAGTCACAGGAGACATCCCAGAATCCTTAGCAGTGTTCAAGGTGTCGGAGGCTGCTGGGGAAGAGACTGTCTCATAGATGAATCTGTAGAGGCTGACGTCAGGTCGTGTCGTGTGACAATTCTTGCACACCTCGTTGAAGTACTGGTTTAAAAGGTCGTACAGCTGCCCTGTGAGGGTAAAAAAAGGGTGGTGGAGAGAGGGGAAGAGAGGTGGAGGAGAGACAAAAGGGACGCGGTCAAGAAACATGTAAGGAAGACGGGATTTAAGAGAATAGGACCAAAAGCACAAACGAATCGTGAACGAGAGAAACAGACACTCAAGCAGGTAAGAAAAAAAAAATGAAGGTGTACTCGGGCTCATTTATAAAGCAAGCGCACATACGCACTCGCATACTGCAACCCCCCCCCCCTGTAGCTCCACTTTACGAAATGGATGGCTAGAGGGGAATTTCTCTGAAAGGCTTCAATAAATGTCAACAGAAGAAAAATGAAGAGAGGGAGAGGGAAGAGGCCGGGGCCAGTTTAGGCAGTAATCCACTCTGCGGCTCAGGCTGAATGGATGGGCTGAGGAGCGGGGATATGGCCCATATGGTAGAGTACCTTAACATACCCATGGAGTGTGTGCTGTTATTTATACACACAGTCCTGTAATGACACCAAGAAGGAAAACCTCCCTTGAGGTACAAAAGCAAAAAGTTCCTGTTTCTAATAATTCTACTGAGTGACCACAGCTTTGCCACAAACGTCTTTTGTGTGAATCTTACCAACGGTGACCCGACTCTCGGTGAGGAAAGCGTGCATTTCATGAACATCTTTCATCAGCTGAGCATCTCCAAATGTGAAATACGCCACATCTCGCCCAGCCTCTGCTGCTGCCATGAATTGAATCAGCGCTGAAAAAGAGAGAAGGCGAATTTCAAGACGAAAATTCAGGCGACAACATTCCAGAATATAAAACTATAAAGGTGTAATTGAGCGCTGAAAAGCATGACAGACTAAATAATTGGTCAATAAGCCAGATAACGTACAGCCTGTGGCATAAAAGAACATGAGTGGCAATTTGTATTAGTGGAGTAAATAATCCAGTGTTGGTAGAATAGCCTCGTAAACAGCATTCAGTCTCTGAGCTCCTGCAAATTAGGTTTCATGATTTTTAAATATTTAACAGAATGGTTATACAGTTCAGATTAATGACATCATTTGCAAAAGCTCTGTAATCTTTACTTCAAAATACCCGACTAGTGTTATGTAAATACCACATCTCAAGTCAGCTCCTGGACTTTCATGTAAAATACAGTTATTAGCTTCCAAAAATACCAACTATGCTAACACTGGAGCTAATGGGCGGGGCCCCCCGGAAGCTAATATCATCCTCGGGGACTATGTGAAGTCCAGGGGATCTATTCATAGCATGCTGCAGAGGAAATTAGCAGCTTCAGTTTTAAATCCAACAGTCCAGAAGCACAGCCTTAAAGCACTGATGTGCACAGCAAAAACAGGGTACATGCGCCATGAATTTAGGCATACAGAAAACTCTGCACATCCAACACACAATTGGCCAAAAAACAACAGTAAGGGTCTCCCTGCTTATGAAGACTGATGTTGTGTAAGCAAACTGAGACCAGCATCAGCTGGATTTATGGTCGTCTTTCTCTGTAATCAATCGCCCATTTAATGGAAAACATAAATGTGTCAGATGATCTATAAAAGACTGAAAAGGGACAGGAGAGTGACACCCTGGGAGAGCTTCTAGAGAGGCTTGAGAGAAACAGCATCTTGGAAATTGTCGTACACCATTAGCTACATAAATGCTGAAAGTCCTTCAGCAGGGGCTCTACTGACTGGGAGATGCCGTGATCAAGTTTGAGCTACTGATATTCACTGCAGTCTTGGGAATCCAGCCTTAAATTTTTAACGTAAGAAATGTGACACAGATGCTAGCCTAGTTTATAGATTTTGTTGCCATAAATCATCCAATTATACCTTTGAGCCGTGTGTCTCCGCCAAAAGCTCCGCAGCCCCAGTTGCCTGTGGCCACTGCAGAGAGGTGCTTCCTGTTGGCATTATTTCGATGGAATCCGCAGTATGCCTGGAACGAAAACAAAAGAGGGAGAAGGATGTAAGAGTGGGGAAGACAAACAAACAGTACAGTCTTTTCTATGATCTCTCAGAGTCTATTAAAATTAATTAAAATCACATTAATGTATAATGTGGGGGCAAGTGTTAACCCTCAGGCTGAACCATAAGCAAATATAAAAATATGCAATAAAGCATTTACTCGACTGAGAAGAGAAAAAAGTCCGTTAAAAAAGTGCATAATATATATTTTTCTTAGTCATGTGAAGAAAAAAACTGCAGTAAATTGGGAGTAATACTATTGAGAGATATGTAGTATTTAGCAGTTAAGCGGTTTTACATATCACTTAGATTTTAGCAGCTGTACCAGACAAAATGTCAAAGCTCATGGTAGTGAACATTTTATCAAAAACAATATAACATCGGCCGTGTTCGGCACCATCGCACTGACACCTTTAAAAAGGTACTACAAATTAGAGCAGCACTTTATAGGTTTCTTGCCACCTTTCACAAACATGTTTGGAAAAAGAACCGCTGAACTAAATCTTCCCTCACCTTGTTGAGTTCTCTGGTCATCTTCTCGGGCAGAAACTGTTCCAGGAAGTGCCTGTATTTAAGAGCATCAATGGCCACAATCTCTGTACATCTTCTCTGCCAGTCATCCCTGGGAATGAAAGAAAGATTTTACATTTAAAATATCAGCACAAGTACCAACAAACACAAAAATAATCCTATGGAGGGGAGAGAAAAAATTACCTGGGTGTCTCGTCTTTGTGGATACCCACCCATTTGTAACTCTCAGCATAGCCAGAGTATTTACTGTATTGTTCAGCTCCTGCAGTATAAGACAAGGGAAATACAATATTACTCATTGCTCAGCAGTCAAAGCACACAGCAGGTTCTAAAATCAAATTTAGCGCTTTCTATGCTCCACATGAGCATACAGAGTATCAGCTTATATTGAATTGTCACGAATAAAGCCCACTGATTTAATAAGTAATCTGCTATGGGGTTTTAAATGAAAAGCTTTGAGCTACAACTGGGAGAAAATGTAAGAACAGAACAAGCAAAAATTAATTACTGACACACCCGTGTTTTTAAGAGATTGAGTCCTTTGTAACACCTAGGGTTATGTCCTAAGGGTTAGAATAATACACCTATGCTTCTTTCTGAAAAGGCTGTCCCTTAAAGGCTCCATACATTAGGAATGATGTGGTTATATTACACTTTGTTGAAGAGTAGAAGTTAAACATGTGAACTAAAGTTGTATGAGCAGAGTATGAGAAAGTGTTTCTTAAGTTAATGGGCAGAAGCCACTAGAACAAAAACCAGCAATTATGGATAATTTTGCAAATATTTAATAAAAAATTTTTAATGTACATTTTTTTCTGCATTACATATAAAACTTTTTTGGTTTCCACAGAAATTGCGTTTTCTAGTAAGGCACTGGCTGTGCAAACAAAAGGAGCAGTTGCTTTAAAGGATACTGTGCCACTGCAGGTCCAGCACTGCAATTAAAGTGCTTTCCACAACACCAGCGACTCCTAACGTCAAAGAACAGGCTGCCCATATCACTGTGTCCACCAAAATTCTTCCTCCTCTCTATTCACCTTGAGCCACTTCAGTCTGGCAACCGCCCATAATGGCATCCCGCTATGCTGACGTCCATCAGGAGATTGCATCGCAGACCTTGTCTTCCGGTGTAAAACGCCAGTGGGCATTCAAACTTAGACTTGAGTTTTGTTTTACAAGTACTCTGACATTAAAGTTCCAGATGCACTTGAAGACTTGTGCTAGGGCATCGCTAAAGATGAAGAAATATGATCAACTCGACAAAAGAGAAAAGAGTCTAGCAAGAGAAATGGGACTTTAAGAGGAAACACAGCATTCGTGCAAGGAATACTGAAGATTTTAATGAATCTATGGCATAACTGGCCCATTCCATTAGTGCAGCAATGACCTTAGTTGGGCTATAAATTATTTTCTGTCCAAATGTAATAAAGTTAAGTGGAGAGGAGGAGGATGGAAGAGGGAGGGAAGCACTATAAGGGGAGGGGAAAGAGGGGGACAGTGACTAACCACCTGAAGGTCACTGGGGAGAGATAGGAATTTCAAGGAAGACAACATGGCGCCACATAAAAACAGACAACGATTGGCTTGCTGACAGAGTTCGTTTTTTTTTTTCCATTGTGTGTGTTTCTTTGGTAAAGTGGTCCAGCAGCATGAACGTCATCCTATTTGTTTTTTCTACTTTTCAACCGACCAAAATAACAAGCATATAAAGTATGCCGAGGGACATCCGACAATGCAAATGTATTTTAATTTTTTTCAGATTTGTGTCACGTTACAAAAAAACAGAATCAATCAATAGCAGGCATTTTTGAGCGATTTAAGTCAAAAAGATATATTCTCATGCCAAAAAGATGAATTTATCAAACAGCATAATGTCTCAAAATGATCATTTTATGAAATAAAAGCATCAAAACAGTAAAACAAAGTAAGTGTTTATATTTTTTCCACACGTCTGCATATCTTAATCTGCACATACTTCTTTCTGTTGACACTGTCGAGATGTGAGGCATGGAAAAGAAAAAAAGAAAAGGTAGGATGACCAGAATTGCAAGAGGGAGGCAAATGAGAGGAAAGAATAACCGAAACACTGAGTTGGAGGTTGAAAAATAGAGCAATTCTGCTTGGGAGAAATGAAGGATAACCAAGCAGTCCCATCTGAATCAATGCAATGGATTTACCTTCGGACTGGAAGGAAGTATGAGGGCAAAAATAAATGGAGCCCAATAAACACAAAGAGCTCAATGAACAGGAGAAAATAACTCAGTGATGGACGAAACACCGGTTTGAACCAAAATGTAATACTAGAAAGGCATGGGAGATACATAGATGTGTCTAGTTTCTATTGGAGAAAGAGGAAAGCCAACACAATACCAAGGAATAATTGCCAAATAATAGCCTATATACCCCATGGCATGAAGATAAATTAAATGTAGAGTATTTATAGTCTGGTTACACCATATATCAGTGTCTAGTGGTTCTATATGTTTTGTAATAGTGTTTACTTTCTACTTGAAATAATCCAGTACATGTACATTACATAAGGGGACAGCTTGCATTGATACTCAAGTATTATTACACAATCAATAAATCTATCTATCCATCTATCCATCCATTTTATGACAATATTTCTATGTTGCAGGATCAGTACTCTAGATTTTCCTCTCCCTAACCACCTCCTCAAGCTCTGAAAGGCGGTATAGAAGGGGGACACCAACAGCCAACCAACAGATGTAAGTTCTCAAGCACGTCCTGACTCCGCCACATCCTCTCCTGGTAGGCGATACCTGTAGAAGGTGCCTGTAAGTATCTTAGTCAGATGTCTAAACCACCTCGACCATGTCCTTTGATATGTAAAGGTACTATAGCAGCTCAATACTGAGCCCCTCCTAAATGACTCCTCATCCTATCTTTATAGGAGAGCCCTTTCGGAAGAAGCTCACTTCCCCCACTTATGTCCACAAAATTACTCTTTCAGTCACTAGCTAAAGCTACTGACTTATTAGAGTAGGGATGTAGATCAACCAGTAAATTGATAGCTTTGCCGTCTCTTCACCACCACCACAGATCACACTGTACCGAACGCTGCACAGCTCCTCTACTCGAGACAGCAAGTGGAGTGAGCACTGAGTGAGCCCTCCACCCATTTCCAGCCAACAACTACTATCTCAAAATTGACTTGCCAATTTCATTCCCACCATATCACATTCAGTTGCAAACCAGTCCAGTATGACCAGGAGGCCATTAGTCATTGAATAAAAAAAAAACACCTCATTCACAAAAAGCAAAGAGGTGATTCTGAGGCCCTCAAGCTAGAGACAAGCCGCTATTTGGCTATGCCTCAAAATTCTACCCATGAAAGTTATGAAGACAACCAGTGACAAAGGGCAGACCTGGCAGAGCCCAAACCCCACCACAAACAAGCCCAACTAAGTGGCAGCAATGCATAGCATGCTTTCACTTAGCTATAGCCCAAAACAAGAGGCCAAATACACAATACTCCTGAAAAACATCCCACAGGACATCCCAGGGAAAACCGTTAGTCAAACTCCCTTGAGATGATCAAGACCTTTTCCAGTGTTTGACAACCAGGTTGAAACCACACTGTTCCTTCTGAATCAGAGGTTCTAACTAATAAATGGACTCTCCGGAGGATCATGCTCATCAGGCTCTCATTGTTGTTGCCCAGGTGAGCATGGAGATCCCCTGGAGGACAACAAAGTCCCCACATGGTGACTCTTACAGCGTCCTGCTCAGTGACTCCAAGAAAACTTTTCAGCACATACTGTAAGCACAAACAAAAGTCAGGACCCATTCCCCAGGCAGAAAGAGCAGGGAGACAACCTTCTTATCCATCTGAAAACAACCCCAAAACATGAAATCACTTTTTCTTTAACTAAAAAAAAAAAAAAATAGATTGCAGTGATCAAGTTCCCAGTAAAAATGTCATACAAATCAAAGCCTCAAGACTTAAAAATACATATGTTTGTGTGAGAAAAAGAAAGAAACTACACACCTGTGATGATGAGGCATTCATTGTATTCAAGAGCTTCAGTAAAGAGGCGAGAGATAATGAGTTCAGGGTTGATAAGGAACCTGATTTCTTCTTGGACCAGTCCATGTCCTGTGACTCCACCACCTACAAACCTGTTGGCAAAGTCCACCTAGTGAAATACAAAAAAAAAAAAAAAAAGAAAAAGAAAAGAAAAAAAGAAGGACATTTGTTTGGCCTCAAACTTGAAATTAACATTTATTTAAAAAAATACAGATTTCTATTTGGTTTGTTGCATGACATGACATGTACGGTATGACATACTGCCCTTTGACCTATCAGTATAAATGAGAGAATTTGTGAAATTCTGTCACTGTCACTCCTGTTATTTAAACAAATACTTCAATTAGTGTCTCATTATCTATCCTTTTGTCCACTGTGGCCATTTATATCAGATAAATCTATAAAGATCATTGCAATGATCCTTCCTGCATGGAAATAATCCAATCAGGAAATTGTAACAGAACACAACCCATGAAGTCTAAAGATGTACTTCAAATCTACAGTGCATGAATGTGTGCAGATTTCCCACATGTCTGAGTTTTGCATTTTCTAAGAGGCCTCACTATTCATTATCTATTCAGTGTTTATTCAACAAAGAGAAAAAGGAACCGGCCAATAAAAGGTCATTGCTGTTCAGCAGTCTGCCAACTTTATCTGCGTTTTATCCAGTTGCATCTTTTATAACTTACTAAAAGTAAAGGACTTGTCCATCTGAAATTTTTAAGACTGAACAACATATTTGAGTTATGTCAAAAACTACAACCAAACCAATTTGACACCAACTCCTAGTGTCACAATCTAAAGTCACAAACCCTGAGAATCAATATACAGTCAGGTAAAGAAAAGAAAAGTGCTACAGCTCTGATTCTACAGGCCTCAGCTACCATGTTAAAAATGAAAGTTCATGACAATACAATTAGAAAAAGACAATAGTATGGAAGGGTTGCCAAGGGAAACCCTCTTCTCTCTCTCTGCAAAGAACATGGCAGCACAGTGTAGGTTTGCCAAGTTGGATCTGAACAAACACCAAGACTTCTTGAACAATGTCCTTTGGAGATGTTTGATGAAACCAACACAGCTTCTCAGCAGAAACACCTCAAACCATGTCAAGCACGGTGGTGGAGTGGTGATGAGTCAGGCTTCTTTTGCAGTCACATGACCATGTTTTTCAGTCTTAAAAAACTTCAACCCAATCCAGCTAAAAAAAATACATATATAATGATATGAAATGACCAAAATAACAGTCTGGACTAGGGATGGGTACCGGTTCTGACATAAACGGTAGTAACCAGACCGAAAAGCAGCGCACATTTCGGTGCTTTATTTCGGTGCTTTTTTTTTCCTGAGCTGTGATACACTTTAGATTCTAGCCAATCATTTTACGTTTCCGAGGATAGTAGGCGGGGCCAGGTACGTACGTTCTGTTAGAGCAGAGCTACAGATTAAAAATGTCCAAGGCGAAGCGGTCAAAAGTCTGGCTGTACTTCACAGCAAAATATGCAAACTCAGCAGCAAAAAGTGCTTTAAGCTGATACTGTGATACTGTCAAAGGAGGTAACACCTGAAATCCGATGAAACACCTGGTGACGCATAGCGTTTTTTTTAAAAGCCCAGAAATGCGCCGTATTTGATAGCTTGCTGCGAGACCTCACACCGAGCACATCTACTGCGGGTGGGTTACCTGTTATGCAACATCCCCCAAAAACACGAAGAGGAGAGTCCTGGCCCCTAGCCCTGCCAGTGTAGCAGAAATGATGACGGATGATGGTGGCAGCAGCAGCCGTTCTTCTCTGCGTGAGTAGCTAATTTACATTGAGTAGGCTAACCACGTTATTACATTAATGCATGTAAGGTGAACTAGCAAACATCATCATAGCTACATGCGGCTGTCTTCTTGTTTGATGGCAGATACTCCCTTCACCCTGGCTAAAAAGGCTAAAATGACCAAAGAAAAAGTGGAAAACAGTTAAACATGAGAGGTTTAGGACAAAGTTTGTGTTTTTTCCATTCTTTAAGCACCGGTTTGAGCACTGTTTGAGCACCGGCACCGTTTCAAAAGTACCGATTTGGCACCGGTATCGGATAAAACCTAAACGATACCCATCCCTAGTCTGGACTGATATTAATGACATTTTCCACATTTCAAAATCCTCTCTGTTACCCACAAAGTTCAAGATCTACACTGAATAGAGTCCAAGAAATAAAATTTTAAAAAACAGCCCAGGGATTTGTTGAAATAAGATAAATCCATACCAATAACCGATATGTTTGTGCTTATTTCTAGGACTCATGCTTCTTTGGGGAAGTATTTTCAGTGTGGTGCTTGAGCTTCATGCCTTGAAAGACCAGATCTTGTTTTTGTGGCACGCATAAGAGAACATCCCATTCAAATCACAATGCGGATATTTAAACAGCTTGTCAGGGGTGAAGGTTCTGCTCAGTGGCCCACAGCTACGTCAATCTGTGTGACAGTGGGTTTGTGTATGTTTTCTAACCAGCCACTCAACTCCTCACCTTCACTGGTTTACCCCTAACCTCACCCCCCACCCTTCAATCTCACCTCCCGACAGGATGACAGCTCGCTCTGCCCTATCAAAACTCAACACACAACCAATATCCAGCCTGCTGAGGTAGCCATCAATCCGCCTACAGGACTCCAAGCTCACTGGGTCACCCCAGTGAGATGGATCCCCGACGTCATCTTTGTCTCTGTGTGCCTCCTTCTCCCTCATCCCCCACTCCAGGGTCCTCTCCTCCACCCTTGCCACTCGGAGCTACTCATGTGTATACATCAGCTGTCAACTAGAGTAAAATAAATGCGGCAGCTACACAGAAACAACAAGGGGGGTAAGAAGATGGGGTGAGTCACTGCAGACAGAGATTCAATAACTTGCATTGATATGCACAAAAATCATACAACTGGTTTAAAGCTGAAGGTCATATTTTTACTTTTTAAGCAAGAAAAATAGACTGATTTTTCAGTCTAGACTGAATCATACTCATTAGGTGTAACCACAGTAAAAAACTGCAGAATACTATTTGTATTTAAAATTAAAATTCTCACATTAAAAGAGAAAAGATGCTGTTAAGAAGTGCTTTGGATATTTTTAACAAGACATGGATGACATGAAAGTATTTAATTACTGAAGTCAGAGGTAAAACTGTGTGCTTAGTGTGTGGTAAAACATTCCTACCTGGAGCATTCCATATCCATGTTCCTCAATTGTCCCTTCACAAGTGATATGCAGGCGTGTCAGCTGAGTCTGAGAGCTGGACAAAAAAAAGGGGAGAAAAAAAACCCAACGATTACAAACACTTCAACATTCATGTGGACTTCTCATCCACATTGGGGCCCTTTACTCTTTCAAATCCACCCTTTAAAAACACTGTCCTACTACTACTTTCATTGTAGGAATTTATATAATGGCAATTATCTGTGCACATGAGCACCAAAGAAGCTATGAGGAGTTGATGGTCACTATCCCACTCAGACAAAATCAACACACTTCAGAGTTATTCAGGAAAGATTTAGTGAAACTTTGATAGAATTTCAGGGTTTTACTTCCTGTTAAAATAACAATTACTCCCCTACAACAATTATATGCCTTCACAGAATGCAGAATATACTATTTGTTTTGGACAGAGTATGCCATGAATCGCAAGATAATTTATTTTAAATGCACTTCATTAGTTTATTATGTTCATAAGGAACCAGAGAAGTAATTATTACCTTTCCCAGTCTGGTGGATTGTTTAGTGTTTGTCTTGTAAATGTAACAAGACCCTTGGGTGCTTAAAAATAAAGCAGACAAAAGGTTATTCAACTGAAAGACACAGGGAAGCGCAACAACTTCTACAACATTATGTTAGTTATTTTCATTGCTTACTAGTCTGTGTAACTCTCCTGAAGTAACACAGCAGAGTTTTCAATTTCTCAATTTTTCTTGGTGAAGGACCTTCAAACAACCTGAAACCAAAAGAAAATGTATGTCTGAGTTAAAAAACACTTAATTTAAAACACTACATGAAAAGGTTTATACAACTTCTGAAAAAAAGAGTAAAATGTACAGTATCTCCCCTTCAAAGTAGTGTCTGTATGCCGTTCAGGCATATAAACAGTCAAACAAATTGAATGGTGACACTTGGCATTGTGCTATCCATCCAACTATCCAGTAGACCAACGGGAGGGGATGTAGAAGTGCAAGTCATCACAGCAACACTTCCACAGCAATGCTGAAAGCATAACCTTTCCAGAATATCTACGATGGAACATGAAGCCAAATCTAATTCAGGTCTAATTTTAGATTTTTATGGGGCAAGTTCCAAAACTTTATAATAGCACCTGTATTTTTGACATTAAATAATGTGTTACATTTTAGAAGATGAGAGGCATTAATGTTTCACTCATTTATTATCTAAAGCTCACTGCACAACAGGAACATGAGTGAAGTCACGCTTTCAAACTGGCATGATGTCTCTCCCATCTACCCTCATCCTTCATACAACGGCACTGCCTGAGGCCCCGTTTCAGTTTTTCAGTTACTATTAAACTAGGGTGGAGGGATGGAGAGAGCATTGGATGGAAAGCTTAAATCACCCCCATTCTAGTACACTCCCTCCATTAAAAGCGACCTAAGCTGATGACTAACCATAGTTCAGCATCTCTCCCTCCCACCACTTTCTGCTCAGACCGGTAAAGAAATAAAAACAGAGGGAACAAATTAAATGAAAAGGTAATTTGCTAAAAGCCTTACTGTGAGTAAAGAAAAAAAAGCTATTTATTTAAGATAATTTTTTCATGTCAGTTTTGGTTTTCTCTACACTATTTTCTTACACAGCACCTTACTCATCCTCTGTGAACCCCTTCACCCCATCAGTTCCTTTAGTCAGTGTTAATTTGGCATAATGTATCCTGGAGGACAACATTACTATGAGAAAGTGTAAGTGAAACAAGTAAATTACAGTGGGATTTACAGTATAGCCACAAATTATACCGCACTTGAGAAAGAAGGACTACTAATTATGAAGGATTTTGTTACAAAATATACTGCAGCAATTTTCATTTAAGGACAGTAATTAGTTGGTTCTTGTCGTCTATAACCGTACCTACTGCATAAAGTGCATATGGAGACAATATTTCTGACAGTTTTGCCATAACCTGTTCAGCTATTTTCTTGCAAACAAGGTAGACCATCTCACAATGACTTAAAAACAAAAACGGGTATTTATTTCTTACTAATGAGCCTTCATTGTTGACCAAACTTTTATTGGAATTCCCTATGTCATTTTCTTCTCAAACCCAGGAAAAGAAAAGCCATAAAATGACAAGTCTTCTGCTTTCTATCCTCTTCCTTGAATCTATCCATCACTTAACAGAGGACAAATCTCGACAGTTCTGCCAAAACAGCAATCAGCAGATTGCTTGCTGCTCTGTTTGCCCAAGACAGAGCGTTAGTGTAACCGATAAGCAAAGTGACGGACACTCCCTCAATTACTGCGAGAAGGGGAGGGCGTGTAACGATCCAGGACCCATTTTAGACTGCAGCGGTTGTCTCGTCTCGTTTCCTCAGAAACACAAAGACTTTTTTCCCCCTCTCTTGGCCTTTCCTGTATTTTGCTCTAGGCAGAAATACTGACAGTGAAGGCAGACCCAAGTGGTCTGAAACAGCCAACGCTGCAACTAAAATCAATACTTACATCATTACAGACACAGATATCGTGCCCTCAAACAGATGACACACAGATGACACTGAAAGTGCAATTATGGTTTAGATAAAATAAGGCAGCTGAAGGTTATATGGACCAAATCAAAGATAATTAGTAGGATGACAGGATTTGTAAAATAATTCTATCGAACCTTAAAGACAGAGCAGATGCATAATACTCTGAACTAGAGGAGGGAGTTATTTGCTGTATAATACTATAACAACAAGAAATATTTAGGAATTCATGCAGATAGCAGGAGACTATGTAAAGCTACAGAGTGGGATCACCAAGTGCTGGGGCGCAAAGTGGTTCCCAACACTCTGCTGACTCAGTAACTACAGTGCAAACCTCCGCTGGCACTGACATTAGTACAAAAACTGTGCGGCAGACGCTTCATGGCATAAGTTTCCACTGTCAAGCAGCTCCTGTAGATGTGATGTGTAGGTGACCAGTACTTTGTCTATATAGTCTAAGATGCATAAATCAAGTTATATTGATATGAATGAGATGTTATTGCCTGAATTCAAATCATATTGTGCTTTTATAAGATGATAAAGGGAATAAATATATAGACAGTATAAAAGGTGGATTCAGCCCATGGTTGCTGAAGTCCTGTTTTGAAGATCTCTGGCTCTCTTCCACATTTTCTCTTCATTCACCCTCAACTGGTCGAACCAGATGGCTGTTTTTCTCCCCCCACTGTCGCCAAGTGCTTGCTCATAGGGAATGGTCTGACTGTTTGCAGTTTTCCCTGTATTATTATGGGGGTTTACCTGGCAATATAAAGCACCTTCAGGTGACTGTTGTGGTAATTTAGCCTTATATAAAAAAAAACCAAATGGAATTCGACTGAAAGATGAAATTGAGTGTTTCTGCTATTGCCTTGCGTCTGACTGTGAAAACGCACACTCATTGGATAATGACTTGTGATTAACAGTCTATTAGCCAGTAAACATGTGTTTTCATAGCACAGATAAGCCTCCAGTTTTAAAACATAATATAATGAAGATTTACAAATTCAAATGAATTTTTATTCAATATGATCAAAAAATGAGTGACTGAGGCCATAAACTCAGATCAACAGTGTTTACAAAGGTCAGATCAGAAAGCCGCTCTTTCGTAGAATTCTACAGGACCAGAAGTCTTTTTTTGTCAACTACAGCTATCGCCATCTGGTGGCTTTCAGATAGAATGGAGGCTTTAAGGCACTTCTACATTGTTTCACAGTCTACACATAAATGTTACCAATGGGTCATTTTAACCTGTTAGCAGCTAGTTGCTAGGCAATGTCATGGCATCATGGTATCAGATACAGATAAGAACCATCAGGGGTCAAAGATGTACCTGTGTGCCCATTTTGATTGTTCAACTCCTGAACATGAAAGAGTTGTTTGTGGGCAGATTTTGTGTGTTATGCTAAGATTATTCCATTTTAATAATATCCATTTTCCACCTTTGAATTTCTTTTTCTCCACAGCAAGTTCATTTATTTTCCAATTTATTTTGACAAACACCACCATGACGAGCGATGAACTAGTCACTCTGGTGAGTCAAACTGGAGCGGGAATCCATTAAACGCCTAAAATGAATACAAATGTTGATATTTGGCAGCAGTATATCAATAAAGCAAGAGGCAGCGTATACAATAAACTGAAAAATTTATTTGTTCCATCTGAAAATGACCAGCAATTAGAGCCCATGTAGATAGCAGAGAATGTCAAAATTCATAGCACTAAATGTTCATGTTCTGCAAAGAATATGGGAACTCATTATAAGGTATTACCGAACCAACGCCTTCAGTGTGTCAGGCAACAACCCTAAGGTATTGCAAATGTCACTAATGAGGAGAAGGGCCTCATGGAAATAGGGGAAAATTGAGTTGAGGTATTGTCTGGACAGTGTTCAGGATATACAGAGGCACTTACTGTCCAAACATGAAGTTGCAAAGCATGTAATAAAATCTAATTATAACTCTGTTACCAGCCATTCTCACCTATAAACAATATGTCAACTTTCTAGCCACTATCAAATGGGGGAAAAATACTTGGAAAAAATGCCTATCCGATTCAATTAGCTACCTGTTCATAGTCATCATGTCATAACTTTTCACACTCAGACAAGTTTTGCTTTTTGTAATAGTTTCTTATGTTCTGTTATACACAAAACTTTGCTTTGTGTCATAATTCATATGTCATCCACAGTTCTTGTCCTGTTTCACATAAATTCTTCTTTCTTGTTACCAATACTCAAAACAAAACATTGGGCAAGAAAACACAACAGTAAAAATCATTTTCAATTCAGATAAACTTCTAAATACACTTCCGGAAAAACAACAGCCACTATAAACAGAAGACGTGACTTAGATAAATGTAACCACATCTGTAATAGGATAAACCAGATCAATGGCGTAGTAGCTCATCCAGGTAGAGATCCATCACAATTCACAGGTTACTGCTCATAAAATGAGAAACAAAATTTGGTTGAAAGCCTATTAGGCGATCATTGAGTGCAATAGGAAGGAATAGAGAATCATGTGAATTATGGATGAGGGATGCTTCACTGTGACATAAAATCATCGGTCATTAAGCCGAATTCGTTTTAAAAAATAGTTTTTATTCTTTTAAGGTGGAAAATTACGTTCTCTCCATTTAGGTAGATCTTAAAAAGAAAGTAAGTAAGAAAGTAAGATATTTAGACTGGCAGTTTACTTTAACCTGCTATATCTTTACAATGTCAGCTGTCACCTACACTTCACACCTGTTATGTTTGGAGCAAAGCACAACAGCACATCATTGTTATACGTTTAGGCTATAAAGTTGCATGACTTCCTTTTTTTTTTAGAACAAATAAAGTGACACTTCAAGTTATGAGAAGCCAGTGACACACAGACAAGCAGACAAGTGTTCACTTTAAAACAGTCTATTATAACAATTTGTTTCCATTAGCTAACCCATGCTTTCTTAACACACCACTGGTTTTGAGTAGGTTGTAAGAAAGAACTCCAATTTAACACTCCTACTGGGATCTCCCTCCCACGCATGGGGTATAACATGGAGAAAGATCCTCAGCCCACAGCCCCATCCTCAAATCGATAACATGATATTTGCAGTTACACCACAAACTGCAATATAACAACTAAAAACAAATGACAAACCGTGGCTCCATTCATACAGAAATCAGTTCATTGTTTTTCCAACCACTGCAGCCAAGGTAAATTTCGACACTGAATGTGCAAGAAACAATATGAACAGAAAGTAAGTAAAAACAAAACAATTCATCTATTAAGGGTTTTCAAGGCAGTAGTGCCCCCTGATGGATGTTAGTTTAATTTGAATGGTAGGATCATTAAAAACAGAGTCGCTCAAAACAATCACACTGAGGCAGATAGCTGAAATTTATAAGAAAAAACCTATTACTGATATGTATTATAGATACTGAGGGACGGATTTGATCCTCAGTTATAGGGTAGAACAGCAACAGGGTTCAATCACCTTAGACGTCCTCTGTCCTGCTCTAAATAAAGGCTTACAAAGCAACATTGTGGGCACTAAAGGGGAAAACCTTTTTTTGTATAAAATACTAATAACAGCAGGCTGCTGGTGATTTCTTTTGTTTTGTGTGCTTTCACCTGTAGAAGTTGATCTCAGGATAATTGCCATACTCGGACTTGCGGGAGTTGCGTCGAGGGAATGTGCAGAAGAAGGCGTTGGCCAAAAGACAGGCTATTTGCTCCTGAGAAAGGGTCAGAGACTGATTCATCCTTGACTTAAGTAAAGGAATTGGCTGTAAATAGAGAAAAAAACAGAAAAATCAAAAAATCCAATCAGTGATTTGATGATACAATGCCAATGCTACAGTGACAAAGCAAAAAGTAAGAGAAGGGATTACAGTAACAAAGACAGATGCAGAAAAAAACAGACAAAGTAATATGGGTTTAGTGGTGTAGGCTAAAGAGCTAATGAGGATAGATAATTAGTTTAGCAATCTAGCAAACACTGAGAGTTCCATTAGCTAAATGGGTGGTAGCAATTAAGGTCCCAGTTCTCTTGCTCTCCCCCAGGTTTGTTCAGTCAGGCACACAGGGCCCATCCATCTTCACTGATTAAGGCTAAAGAGCCTCCCAAGGCTGCCCAGTTAGCAGATCAATACCAGCTCTAATAACGCACATATAAATATTAGGCTTGACGCTTAATACTGCCAAACACAGCTGAGAGAGTCAGAAAGCTTCATTATTCAATATCTGCAAATAATGCCCTTTAAAATGGAATTTGTAACAGAAACTCCATCCTCTAGTTAAAGTGGATAATACTTAAACCTCTGCCCCTGGCTCTCAACGTAAACAGGAACTAGAGGGATTCCCCTATCCCGCAGTGGGAGCTGAATTCTCTTTATTAAATTATACTGAAGACTGAAATAGATAACGTGATTACAAAAATACCAATCCTGTAATTCTCAGATAGCTAAAATTGATGACAGAAGAGGGAAACAAGGACAAATGGACATGACATTTAAAAGAACTCTGACATGGATCACCATGTAATGTGAACTGCAAAAAGGCCTTCTGGGGTTCAAAGCGGCCGATTTCAAACCCACACTACCAATGTGTCTTGCTTGGAACAGGAATACTTGTGGAAATCTAAAGTGATAGACTGCATTTTAAAATTCAGAAGTCCCAACTTAGTGCACCGAATTCACAAAAAGTAAGTGGAGTTTCCTAAGTGCAAAAGCATAGCACATGAAATGGATGGCAGAACACGGACCTCTCCTCTCCCAGTCCTCTTTTCTAATGAAGCAGTTCCTGATATGGACCAAAGAGTTGGATTCATTAGCTGCGAGTTGTAACTCATAAGTTGATGCACCATCTAACCCGTCCTGCTAACTTACCACACTTTTATTCGTCTTCCTGCATACCTTAAACACTGCTACTTTCATTAGTAATGCCTGACCTTTACACATTTCCAAAGCCCTTAAAATAAATAATTTGGTATAAATACAGACAACAATCAAAACCTACCATTGTGCACAGCCGAGGAGCTTTAAGTGCAAGATCAACCATAGCAGGTAGTACGGTATCAAACAGTTGCTGTACCTCACAATGTTCAAGACACTGAAAAGACAAAAAAAATACATGTAAGCTTAAGTATTGTTAAATGAGATATGTGTCGAGCTGACTGCCTACTTAGGCAGTCAGTTACTCGGAGCCAGCAGTCAGAGTGACTGATTATATGTAAGTTGACATATTGTTTTGTCACACCACAGATTTCTCTTAACAAATGGAGAAAAAAAACCTAACTTTTTGTTATTTATTTAAGAATCAAACCAGTGCTTGTTTTTGTGCTTTACATTTTCTGCTCATTGACTTGAGCATGATTTTGACTTGTTTTTGTCCAAACAAAAAACAAAATCTGTCTTTTTTATGTATAAGTACAAGCTAAGAAGCTACGTCTTCATTTGTTGCACTTTCAACAAATATACTGGAACAACTCATTCATGTAATAAATATGAGTTTTAACATCAATCCATCCATTTTCTTCCCCTTATCTAGTTCAGTGTCCAAGGGGCTGGAGCTTATCACAACTGCCCAAGTGTGAGACACAGGATACATCGTAGCCCGGTCGCCAGTCTGTCACAGAGCTAACAAGGACAGACAACCATACACATGCGAATTCATGCATAGGGCTAATTAAGGCTCAAATTAACCTAAACCCACATATGTCACACATTGTTGATGTGTGTTAAATTTTATAAATAAAATAAAATAAATTTTCCACGCATTGCTTTCCTCATTGAATATTAACAAAAGAAATGATGCACGGGTTTCATGCAATTAAAAAAGAGCCATAAATTATTCCTTGTTTTGTGCATTTGTTGTTCATTTTCCCTCAATTTTAAACGTGCCATTTTTTAAGGTTTAGTATTGTTTTCTTAAGCCCAGGACCCAGGATGTAACTGAAAATCTGAGGATGAGCCAACTGTTTGATTAACTTGACATGGTCTAAAAACAGCTTTACAGCAAGTCAGAGGTCATAAACGTACAACAGTAAGCAATATCTACGCAATTTTCTCTCATATCCAACAATAAAAACTCAAGTTTCAGTTTATTGTTGTTATAGGATGAACTCCCACTACTCAGATATCAATAATACTTAAACTTCAACAGTGAAAAAAACCCACAGAAACAGAAATGCTGCAGAGGCGTTCACTACACAGAACCCTTTTCCAAAGAAACTACCATCAATCTAGGAATGAGCTCGCCACAGCTGAGGCATCCATACTTCAGCTTGAAGCTTACCTCAGCATCCATCTGCAATTCCCCCTAAAATAAACACCCAGTTATTCCATCATACGCCCCAGATTTACAACGCAATCATTTATGAGTGTATTGGCTTCGAATGTCACTGTCATCAATCACATGCCTTATTCTATCAAGGTAAGCAGGGGAGCTTGTGCTGATTAAATGGATCTTCTGGGAGCAAATGCAAATGACCAATTGTGGAGAGAGTGGCAGGGTGGCTTGATTTTCCACAGGAAGTCTTTGGTGGTTGATTTGGCCAGGGGCATTTATATGGCTGCAGAGCAGGTCTGACTAAATGCTGTCAGGAGTAATGAGCTGGCAGACATCATAAAGCGCTCCTGTGGGACTAATAGATGGTAGCTGGTGATGCGGCAGGATGAGGGCAGAAAGACAACCCCCCCCCCCTTTTCCACAGCTAGAGCAGCTCACCACAAGGTTAGGGTGGACACACAAACTATACATTTCACATCCATAAATATGACAGACCAAGTTTCATCAGGGCAGTCAGGATTTAGTGCTTCATAGCATAGTGATCGATTAGACATTGATCTTCCATACATTCTAGTCTTTACAAGTCATTTTAATTTTCTGGCAGCTCAACCTTCACAACTCTTGATTTGACTATTTAATTTACAGTTCTTCTAAGGGTGTTTCCCCAATACATTTAGTGTCAAACCCTACATTTCAAGACATTGTTAACAGTGAGAGAGACGGAAGCAAACAAGCAAGCAACAGCGCACAAAAATGAGAGGAACAGCCTTGTTGTCTTGCTGCTATATATATGTTTGTGTACTGAAACATCAGCTGTACTGTACTCCCGGACTGGGTTTGTGCTTAGCCCTCAGACATTCGTCAGAAAATGACACAGTGACAGTTTCATTCGGCAGAGGAGAAACACTAAGACAATTTACAGACAAGCCCTAATTTGGAAACCTCTTTTTTTTTTTTTTACCTAATGGCTATTACATGCTGAGCGGACTGTCAGTCACAGGCCCAGGGGCCACGTATCCCTTCACTATTTTACCTCAGTGATACAAGATGTTGCACCACATTTAATTAGGTTGTATTGGCTTAGAAGTTCAGTGGTTAGCATTCGTAATGACCACAAAAAACAAATATGACACTGAAAACTGTTATATCAATCAGCTGGTTTGGCCACTGTTATAGAATGGCTGACCGTTTGTTTCTTCACGACATTAGAGTGTGCATAACAAATAAATCGCTTTGCATGAAACAGGTCTGCCGTAGAAAGACAGCTGTTAATCATTTCTGCTTAAGTGTTGTCATGAAGGTCTGAATGCTTGATACCAGTCACAGCCAGCAGGTGTGCTGTGCCTACGTCTTTCTATTCAAGAATATTTAGTGGGTGGATTCATCACTTGGCTAACTGTTGCTTATGTCAGCGGTCCCCAACAACCAAGCCACGTACCCGAGTCGTTTGGTATCGGGCTGGAACCAGTCCGTGAGTCATTTGGTACGAGAGTTGAGGCTCGGGTGTGAAATTTATGGTTTTCAGGGTTTTTATTATTCTTTAAACGTTTTTATCGTTAACTCTGTTTCCCTGGGTCTTTTCCCGTGTCTTATGAATAAATCCTCCTTGTTTTGGGTACCAGCACTGGTTTTATTTTGTTGTATTTATCCACGACACCTTAAAGGCCGGTCTGTGAAAATATTGTCAGAGATAAACCGGTCCGTGGCGCAAAAAGGGTTGGGGACCTCTGGCTTATGTAATCAAATTCTGGTTTCTACTGTGTCATTTAAACACTGGTTTGTCCTTCTCTAGTGAGCGCCGCTTGCCTTTATAAAATGTCTTTGGAACATAAAAATGACAAAAGTGGGGGAATTGCTGTGGTCACGACAGCGAGCAGGCAGTTGGAGTTGCTGATGAAATTGCTTCCGGGAAGACCAACTTACTGCCTGGCCTTACTTAGCATCCTTACAGACTTAATGGGGGCTTTTAATTAAATTGGATTAAGCTATAAAAAGGCTTAGACAGCTATTGATCTGCCAAGCTTTCTGACTTACTAAGAAAATATCTCAGAGAGAAGGAAAAAAACAATTCTGAATGGGCTAAATTTAGCTGAGTAATCCACGATGAGAGGGAACAAGCATTAGGTTTAAATAACAATTTGGCTGGACTGTGCCAGATATCACAAGCACTCACTTAATTCTGAACACTGCATTGTTATAATGATTCTGTTCCTAATTGATATACCCAGGAAGAATTTAGGAATAAAACAAATGCTTCTAAATGCTAAAAGTAGCTATAAAATTAGGCTTCAAATTGAATTTGCTTTGCCATCTATCTTTAGGCTCTTTTGGGTGCTGGTGTAGTTAAAATATAAAGTTTCAGCCTGTGCAGTAGACATAATAAGTAATAAAGATCATACTTTATCTACAATCTCTAAGGAGAGAAACTCTGTAAAAGGGCTGACACTTTAAAAAGTTATCTTGTAAAATTGAATGACAAGAAATCATTGTCCCATATCTAAAAATGTTATCCTCATAACACGAGTGCAATTATAGCCCCTAACTGTCTGGAAAGAGGATAAGAAGTGTTTAAAAGGATAAAGAGGAAGACAATAAAAAAGAAGACATTCCCCTGGTTCACCTGAAACAGCTGGTGCTGCTATGCTCTGTGCTCATCTGTCCTAAATGTGCTCCCGGGAGACTCACAGGTACCGTGAGGGGATGACACACACTAATGGGCTTACAGTCAAACAAAGACAAGCAGATTCCCTTTGCGATAACAACTTTACTTTACTATCAGCTTTAGATTCATTCTTCATTAGACTAACATTTAACCAGATAATCATGGTGACTTAAATTTTGCTGGGACTTACAAGTCAACAAGGCTCAATCAGATTCAAATAAATCTTTATGAGTTTTTTTTCATGGTAAAGATCTTATAAAAGGATTCTTATTTCTGCTATATTCAGCAAACATGTCTGTACAGGACAAGTTGTTGGAATTAAAACATTTTCAGTAGTCCATTAGGAAGTTGTGCTAATATTATGCCTTTTCTTTTGTACAAGACAGGCCCATAAACATCAGGTAACAGTCGTATACTGAACATCGTACCTCTGTACAAAGAAGGTTCAGGGCAGTGAAGTCCCATTTCTTTGCATGGGCTGTGTTATACCTAAGGATTGCATCCTGAAGAGAAGAATGAGAAGTTAGAAGTCAGACTGAAAATGTAACATTTGCGCACAAAAGTACAAATCTGGTTTTATAAATGGTGTAAAATACAACTGATGCAAACTCTGCCACCATGTGGTTGCTTATGGAATACGATTTGTATCTTTGCCATTGCTTTCACAATATAATTGGAAACAAATATGCTCAGAAATTCTTCAATATTATGTAAAACACTTAAAAGCCTACTGTGGTCATTTGTTTGGCAACTCTGGCAACACAAATTTTTTCTGCTTTTTGAAACAGTTTACAGGAGTGTAAGTGTTTCAGGGTTTCAACTGCTTGGTTTCCATATTTTAGGTTTGACTAACCAGTGTCTCTGATCTCTTACCCTCACATCCAGACAACTTTTGAACCCCCTCTGCAAAGCAGTGCGGATCAGGTCCCATCGACTTTGGACGCCATTTCCATCCTACACAACATAAAAAATAAATAAATAAATACAAACTTTTCTTACATCAATGTTCTTGCAGTAACTAACTTTATTGTACTGAAATGGCATGTCTGGATGGAGGGATGCTATACAACTATTATACCTCGGTCTCCATAGGAAACAGATTCTTCTCAGAGCAGGGCATCTTCACTGACAAATCATCCCATGCATCCTTGAACTTGGTAGGGTATGGGACAGGGACTTCTCCCTCCCTGAGGAGATCTGTCTGTAACAGGGAAATAAAAATGCAAGAGGAAAACATGTTCTTTACAGGTTACTGTTGTTTTTAGAGAAATTATGATGAAATTAACCGTTTTCCCTTTGCTCATTAAAAGAATGCCTTTTGGTTTATTTTAAAAGCCCCTGAAAGTTAGAGCACGGCTTGGTAGATAGTGTAAAAAATTAAAGAATAAACTAAAATTTCTATAAAATCTTATCTTGTATAAGGCATTTTAATTGCCTCACACTAAAGGTAAACGCATAGAAAATAATAATACAAGCATTACATATTTTCAAGTCATACATTTCTTTGATGCGTAATGAACTAAAAGACAACCAGTTTTCAGTGTACACATTAGATCTAATTAAAAAATTAATTACAAATACATTTTCATTCTTGGAATTTAGTGATTGGCAGCATCTAGTTTTTGTGGCAGTGTTTGGTGATGGTAAGAGCAAATTGTAGCAGTAAAGCAGCACTGACTATGTCCCTGTGGGACGAGCAGTGGAGGATAGTCTGATAGGACTGCTACTGACAAGTGCCCCTCAGGGGATCATGGAGGACGGCTTCACTCGGCCCAGCACTGTCTCTCTCATTCTCATTCACCCTGTCTGCATCTCAAGAGCCATTCTTTACATCATCTTTGCCAATCCTCCCAGTCTTCTTTTCTCTTATATAAACACATTTCATCAAGCGATGATACACACTCACCAGACACTTTATTAGGTACACCTTGCTAGTACTGAGTTGGACCTCCTTTTGCCTTCTGAGTTGCTTTAATTACTGTAGCATTGATTCAACAAGGTGCTGGAAATATTCCTCAAACATTGTGGTCCATGTTGATATAATAGCATCACACAGTTGCTGCGGATTTGTCGGCTGTACAGCCACGATCCAAATCTCCTGTTCCACCACGTCCCAAAGGTGCTCTGTTGAACTGAGATCTGGTGACTGTGGAGGTCATTTGAGTACAATGAACTCATTGTGATGTTCAAGAAATCAGTTTGAGATTATCTGAGCTTTATGACACATTGATGCATGATGCATTATCCTGCTGGAAACAGAAAGATGATAGCCTGTGCACTGGGATCATTCAGAGATAGATAAACTCAGTCAGCAACAACACTCAGGTAGGCTGTCATGTTGAAACAATCCTCAGTTGGTACCAAAGTGTGCCTAGAAAATATCCCATAGACTATTACAACCACCACCAGCCTGGACAGTTAATGCAAGGAAGGATGGAGCCAGGTTTTTATGCAGTTTAATTCAACTTCTGAATCTACCATCAGAATGTCACAGTACAAATCAACACTCGTCAGACCAGGCAAAGTCTTTCCAATCTTCTATTGGATCATTTTAGTGAGCCCATGTTAACTGTAGCCTCAGTTTCTTGTTCTTAGCTGACAGGAGTTGCACTTAGTGTGGTCTGTTGCTGCCGTAACCCGTCTGCTTCATGGTTCAACATGTTGTGCATTCAGAGCTGCTCTTCTGCATACTTTGCCTGTAACAACCAGTTATGTGAGTTACTGTTGGCTTCCTATGAGACTGAAGATCTCTGGGCATTTAACTCTGACATGCCCTTATTAGCCAGAGAACCGCCATTCACTGAATATTTTCTCTTTTTCACATTATTCTCTGTAAAACCCAGAGATGCCTGTGTAGGAAAATCCCAATAGATAAGCATAAGTATTAAAAGACTGAAAGAGTGAGACAGTAACAAAGGAAGACATTCCCCTGGTTCACCTGAAACAGCTGGTGCTGCTATGCTCTGTGCACATCTGTCCTAAACCTGCTCTCGAGAGACTCCCAGGTATCGGTGAGGGGATGACACACACTAATAGGCTTACAGCCAAACAAAGAAATGCAGATTCCTTTTGCAATAACAACCTTAGTTTACTATCAGCTTCTGCATCATCCTTTATTAGAATAACATTTGAACAGATAATTATGGTGAGTTAAACAAAATCTGCCTCATAGGTTAACAAGGCTCGGTAGTCAGCAATGTGATTTAAATAAATTGCTTTATTTCTTTAGGAGTCTTTTTTTTCCCAAAGTAATACTTTTGAATTACAAATATTCAAGCATGTTGGATGGAAAAAAATTTTTTTAATTCCCCATAGCCTGAAATACACAGAGCAGCCATCAACATTCATGACACGTTCAAATTCACTTAAATAACCTTTCTTCCCATTCTGATGCTTAGTTTGAACTTCAGCAGGTCATCATGAACATATCTGTATTAGCAAATACAAAGATCCACAAAAGAAGAAGTGGCTGTTGACTCACCCTGACTGTGACAGTGTGATGAGGTGCTGATTTCAGGTGGGACAGAGGAGGGGCACACTGGGGTAGTCTGTTCAGCTCATCTATGGGCGTCCCCTGCCATTTTGTCTCAATGTTATGTGATGGCCATGAAACACTATACAGAAAAAAGGCAGAACAGGTAAGCAGACAGCAGATTAACTAAAGGACATTATGAATATAATGGCATTAGGGCACAAAAAAAAAAAAAAAAAGTTGTAGTGAAAATCTTTCCAAGGACCTTTGCAAAATTGCATCTGGCTGGCTTTCAATTAAGTCCTGGCTCATATTAGATGACCCACTGTGGTCTGCTATTTCAGCATCCTCGGATCCGATTGCAGGAAGATGTTCTCTTTCTTTGGTTGAACTTCCTGGATCAGAGTCTTTGATAGTCTGCTGAGATTCCATTACCTGAGCCTTTGCAAAGGCAGAGCGCTCTGCACAAAAACCTCCATCACAATCCTGGTCTGCAGAGTTGTTGAACATGGTTTTACAGACTGGACTATCAGGACTGAGCATCTCCACATCAATGGGGGTACACACTGGGTTTTTGGAACTAAAACTAAGACAGGGATGGAGTTTTGTATTGGTAGTGTGTGCAGCAACATAGGTTGTCTTAGAGGGGTGAGGACCTGGTGAACTGGGCCTCTTAGATTTCTGCCCATTAGAACACTGTGTTGGAGCTGTGTTACTTTTGCTGCACGTGAGCACAGCTTCATCCGTGTCACCTGCAGACCTACAGTCCATCAAATTCTGGGAAGACACATCATCATGCGTGTTCTCTGTTTGTGCACTGTATCCTGTAGCGTCAGACGTTTGTGGTTCAAAACAGAGTTCATCACTTTCATCTGTGAGGTTAGTTTTTGGAGCATCATTCTTTACAGCTTCTTGATTAACCTCAGCATTTAAACTGCTGCAAAAAAGAAAGAAAATAAAACATAAAATATACTTTTATCATAATCACACATTTTCCATCAATATCTTCTTTAATTAGCAGTACATTGGAAATTAATCATGCAAGACCAAGCAAACTGTTAACTTGGATACTTTACCTCGTTTGAGAATCCATAACTTCATCCACGTTTAACACGTCATACAAGACTAATCAGAACCAGCTGTATTAGAGAGAAAGAAAGTAAATATGCTGGCACAGTAAGAAAAGGCAGTTTATATACACTCATCATTGGCATGTCAGGGTAATTTGAGGCTTTTAATGGTTTCTTTGAAGTTTTCCAGGGTGGCATGATTGTGCAGCAAGATAATTACTTCAAACAACTGTACATAAGTACAAGTTATGCGGCTGTGTGTTTTCCAGCGTCTGGAAATATACCCAAAGTTTTAGAGAGGAATTGGTAAGGATGTTGTTCAGTGATAACCCTGGAACTACAAAGGCTAAGCCTCCCGTGAAGTGTCGACTACTCGAACGCCAGCATCAACGTCCACATTGACAACGTCCACATTGACAACGTCCACATTGACAACGTCCACATTGACAACGTCCACATTGACAACGTCATGGACTGGAGGAGTATCTCCATATACTTCAACTTCATCTCAAATCAATAGCTAACCAAAAAATAATAAGGGTGTTTATATATTTGAGTTTGTATATATACTTTTGATCAGGTGTGGATTAGAAAAAAACCAAATTCACTTCATTTTTTGCACCCAATTCTTGTATTTTAAAGCGATTACAGATTTATGTTGTACAGTAGTTAAAAGAACTGTTCAAAGAAATCCTTACAAACCAGAAATAAACATGACATTCAGCCTTCGTAAGCAACAACATAGAAACAATAGAAATACACGGGTCTTGGTATGTATAACTGGACTTCTAATACAGTGAAATACAAACTTTGTTTATTCCTAGTGCCGTTTGGAAGCTACAGTAAGACCTAAATAGGTGTTTTGGTCCACTTATTACATTCTGAGACTTCAGCGAAGATGGTCGTAGGTAGATGTTCACAGTAAGTTACAGATTCAGTTCATTTTACCTGTATATATGTGCATTAATTACAGACAAAGACGGCACACCGCGAAAAAAACGCACAGCTGACAGCTCCAACAAAGCTACGACGAGCTGGCCAAGCATATTTTCTTCATTTGACACGTCACTTTCACGCTAAAACGACAGATTTTTCTTTATCTTACTACCCTGAGCGCACTGCAAAAACACAGCATCTTTAGCTAACTTAGCTTTGATTGGCTATAAATGCTGAAGGTTAGCCTCGATTACTGTAGCTCGGATTAACCTATATAAGCTAACAGTGCGGTCGTCATTCAAATAAAGAAGCGTAACTTACAAGCTTGTTCCTTGTTCGAGGCTTTTAAATATAAACTATTTTTCTCCACATTATTCACTTTCACTTCGAGATGCTTCTTCTTCTTCTTCTTGTGGCTTTTAAGGGCGGATAGCACACCAACTTACAAGTGCATTGCCGCCACCTGCTGGACCGGTGTAAATACACGTAATGCTAAGATGGTAAATGAAAGAAATATGTCAATGTGACAATGTGAGGATTTAACTATAAGAAATAAATGTGTAAAATTACATTGCACAGGCCTTCCTGTATTATAAAACAATTAAACGTACAATTAAACAATATAAAATAATATTTGTTAATTTGCAGATTTTTTTCATCTTTATTTCTATAGTAGATATAGCAGAAAAAAAAGATGTTGCATGAATGGCCACAGACGAAGTCTTTATCAGTTGGAAAAGCTGAAACATATACAAAAAATATAATAAAATATGTGCCAACTATGCTCAAATTTATGCCCTGCTTCACATTTTCCAAAGTCTAATGGGTCCAAATGGAGTCTTTACTGGGGTGATTCTTGACCCTGGACCCTAAGGGTTTTAAACCCTTACTTCAGATTAGTATTGAAGTAGTAGTAACTCTGTTTTGACCAAGAATAAAAAGTTGGCTGTTTATCCATTTGTCAGTTTGTGATTTCAAAGAACATGATTTGTGCTGTCATTGTGATATTTGAACCCAAACATGAGTAAAAAGTCAGAGAGCAATGCAGAAGCTGCAGACCTTTTCCTAACTGAAAAGAAGCATGCACAATGCTGTTTCTTCAAGCTAAAACTTAAAGTTTTGGAGCTGGAAGTTTGATGAAGTACATTTTTTCATCATTTTACCAGAGCAAATGTTATTAAGGCTGTCAAATGGTTCTCTGTCACACAAATTTTGTGTGCACAAGCTGGTTATAACTGCCACAGTGATGAGGAAATAAAAATTTGTGCAACGGCTGAAGACCAGGAAAACTGAGACTCTATCAGCAGGGAGGCCTAGCACGAACATCCAGTCTACAACTCCACCTGAGAGGAGAGACAGAAAAAAAGGAAAATTCCCCATTGCTTGGACCATTACACTCAGAGCCAGCTTCTCTGATCAGATTATTCGGACGGCTGGTGCCAACAGCTCTCTTGCTCAACCAACAGACCACAGCAAAGTACTCTCAGGGTGATTCCAGCTTTTTGTTTGTTTGTTTTTTATAGCTCCAACAACCAGCCTGTGGGGGCTCATGGGAAATTATAAAATCAAAAATATAAAAAACCTTGAAAACCTACATACTGTATTTATGAATTTTACTGCTGCAAACAAAATATTATTTTATTAATAGAAAAAAATTATATATTTATTTAGGCATCTCACTTAAAATTTAAACACTCAGGTGTTGTGTGAAAATTATGAACCAAAATTGAATTCATAATGACATTTTACTGACTGACGTTCAAACATGTTTACACAGAATACTTGATGTTATCATGATTTTCATACAAACTATGTATGAAGATATGGATATCTGGCTATGTATCTATCTATGTATCTATCTATCTATCGATCTATCTATCTATCTATCTATCTATCGATAGATAGATAGATAGATAGATAGATAGATAGATAGATAGATAGATAGATAGATCCCTATGATTTATTGAAATGTCATTTCTGTTGCTTTTTTTTCATTTAACAGTCAGTGAAACAAATTTGATTTAATATACATGAGGTACAAAATAATACTGAGAGTGAAAAAATACAAAATTAATAGCAGTCACTGTGACAGGGAAATGCTTAGTGTCAGATTTCTAAGGCATCAGCAGAGACAGTTATTGCTTATTTCCATGGGATGGTAACAGCAAGCAGGTCTGTAGGTTGTGCTGCAGGTAGGTACAGAGCTTCTCTACAGTGCTTCTTAAGAGAAAGGCTTGACAATCTTCATGGAGATATAATTCTGCAGAGAGAAAAAATGGTCTTTTTAAATGCTGAATTAAATTCAGTATCCAAATATCCAAAGTGTTTTAGACAAAATACTTTAAGGGTTCTGATGGACACAACAAACTTGACTTCATTATCAACAAAATGAGTGAACTTACGGGGAGGGAGTAGAAAAGGATCCCAAGGAACAAGAGTACAAGCAGGAGAAGAACTCCTAAAATGAAAATCCACTTGAATCTGCGCCACACTATGAACTTCATGGTCTTGCAAGGATTTGTAAACCAGAAGAACGAAGTGTCAGGGCGGCTGTTAGAGAATAGAGATACACAATTATTTTTAAATGAAGTATATTAATGTAAAACAGTTATTAATTTTTCTTTGGAGAGACATATTTTTACTTGGGTGGTTCCAGTCTGGGATTTATGTTGGGCTCTTCTCTGCCTTTCCCGGCTGGCCTTTCCTCCATCTCCTTCTCGTCCACTATTTCCAGTGTCATCTCAACTTTTCCCTGCAAATTTTTTAAAAACAAGGCCTTAAACAGGATCCCACAAAAAAACACACATTTAAAAAATATGACAAATAAGTGTGCTGGAGACATGAACATACACCAAGTACAGGTTTTCCACCCTGCTCAATTGCACATGGCCACCAGCCTCGCACAGACTTCTGGGAGAAGAGTGAGGTGGGCTGTGATGCCATCATTCCTTGCAGCATCTTCAGGCTGCACTTTTCTGGGGTCTTTGCAGGAGGGATGAGATTCAGTAAGTCCAGCTCAATTGACCCTGCAACATAAAATATGTACACGTCTTTCTGTGACAAAGCTGCAGAGCATATGTTATAGCATTTGGCTCTTTTTAAGGCATTTCCTTCAAAATTTGGAATACTGTTTCACCTAAGTAGTCATCCAGGGAGAATTTGTCATTATCCCATATCTGGATGATAAATTTAGGAGGAATCCTAAATTCAGTTTTGTCCAAATTCCAAAAATGCTCCTGTATAAAGATAAAAAATTATTTCATTTATTCAAATTATAACTGGTTACATTATTAGCAAGAAATAAATTGGGGTTTTGTTGCTCATCCATGACTTTGCACACCTTTCTAGAGACAACACACAGCTGCTCTGCAGGTAGGTAGTCAAAGCCAAAGATGAACCTCCAGTTGAAATTTCCATCTCCATCCAGAGATCTGTAGTGGACATCAGTCTTCTGCTTGTTGTCCTCCATTCCTGGCATCCATCTAAAGAACAAACAAAAGCAATATGTCGCCTTCTTGTTGATCACAGTACAAATGCAGAGTACAAATAAAGGATTAAAGTGAGAGACGGGACATTTAATATACCCTTTAACGTAGATGTCGCTCATGTTTTCTCCAGTGATGCTTCGTTCATCCAGAGTGACATCACTTGTGTTCCAAATGACAGCTCGCAAGAAGTACCTGTTTCAAGTATGCAATTATATTTCACCCCTTGGTGCATTACGTTAAGATATATGATTATTTTGTAAAGAGTTTCTTACTTCTTAGCTTTGCGTGGAGTGATTTCACACGGAGGCCCGGGCAAACCGAGCCTCTTGGGGAAAATGTCTACCCACATCTGAATTCGTCCCTAGATTTTTGAGAAAAGGGTTAAACAAAGCACAGCACATAACTAAGTTGCTCAAATCACAATGCATTGAGTGCATGAGTGTTAACCTGTGATAGATTTGGTTGGTGGGAGCTGAATAGGGTCCTGGTCTCTACATGCTCTTGTACCAATCCCTGGTCTCTGAGGACATGCAGCGCCAGCCTTTCTCTGGCCGGGCCCAAGTGCTGGTGTTGTTGTACAGTGTTGCCCTCTGCAAAGAATGCAGTCAGTGTTAATATCACTGAGAAAGCCTCCAAAGTAGCAAGGCAAAAAACAAACAGGACACAATTAAAACAACAATAGAGACAGCACACTCAATATGTGCTATGATAACAGGACTTTCAAGAATGGCTATACCAAATTCCTGCAGGTGGTATTCTCTTCCTGCGAAAGACAATGAGCTTCCATCACCCTCAAAGCGTGGATTAGGGACGCCCCGCACTTTAGCCAGATTTTGGAGTATCTGAGAAGGCTTCAGCTGATCTCTCCACTGATTGATCCCAGATCTGCAAGACATTCGAATCGATGTTGATGTGTAACATCTCTTTTGATCAAAATGACTAGATACAAACAAAGCAGAGCTACAAAATTGTAGACTTAAGAAAATAAACAACTGAAGTGCACTTAAAGTACATACTTACACACAGTAAGTCTGTGGCAGGCCACAGCTAGGCCTGAAACGAGAGAGAAGCCTGTTTTCCAAATCGATGACTGTCTCACCCACTTTTTCATCTCTGCTCAGGAGGTCATAGTCATACACAGAAATCTTCAGATCCTTGTCTTGAGGCAGGAAGCAGGATAGCTCAAACATCCTGGAGAAAAGTATTTGAAATGCTTGAGTTTTCACTGTAAAATAATTAAATATCAAAAAAATTTTTTTTTAAAAACAACACATCTCAACAGCATCTCACCTTCCAAACACAGGATTGAGAGTGTTAGGTTTGTAGTTATCTCTATCATCCACTGTTTTCCTCCCCAGCATAATCTTAATGTACGGGTCGCACTGAACGGAGAATGGATAAATAAATAATGTTGAAAGTATTCATCTTTTTCACAATTGTGATAAGCTGTGCACAGGATTAAAGCAACATGACTTATCAGCTGCAGCTTCATGTATGAGACGCACCATGCCGTTTGTATCCTTAGGCTGCAGGTCAGTACAGGACACCACATATATTCTGATCAGGCACTCCTGTGGTCCACTCTCAGGAAGCTCTCTGAACTGGCGAGGTGGCGCTGGCACGCCTGGGTCATCAGGCAGTGGGTAAATCTTGAATGAGCCCTGTACACCACCAAAGAGAAAAGCATTGTTAGTTAAATTAAAATTGCAGGTTTCTCCAATGGCATCACAAAGATATCAGGGTTGTTGAAGAAATGATTTAGGGAAGCTCAATTCACACATTTTTAGCAGATCAAAAGCATTTAAAAAAAAAAAATTTCTGTTTAATTTTTACTTTTCTACAGCTTTAAAGGATAAACCCTTCCAATTCTATCTTAGCTACCGAGGCACCACTGAAGAAGAATCAGGCTGGGACTTATGGACTTACTTATTTCCTCACTAGTATAGTTATAGCCTCTTTAGGCTTCTTTGGCCAGGGATCACTTATTGTTTCAGGCAAACCTGTTAATCTTAGTGGAGCCACCATCGGTTCCACCTTAAATTATTGTTTTAGTTTAACTGCAATTCCTAAATTGTCCACTAGATGTTACAAAAGGAGTATTGAAAATGGCTGTGTACTAGGGCTGGGTATCGTCACTGATTTGTAGAATCAGTTTGATTCTGATTCACAAGGTCCCATACTGATTCGATCCACGATTCGATTAGTTTTGAATTGGGGAAATTTTGCCTCAGACAGTCAGAAATATTATAATTCTGACCACTTATCAGTACATATCTATATTTTTATACCTATAAAAAGAAAGCTGACACTTGTGAGTCTTTTTAAAGGTGTAAGCATCACAGCAGATGCCTTTGTGTCAAAGTAACTCAGGATAAAACACAGAAAAACATGAAGATTTTCCTAGCCTGGGATTTTATAGCAGATGACCTTAAAAATATTGTGCAGTCAAAAACGAAGTGAAGCAGAGCAAAGTTACAGAGGTTTGATTAGAGACACAGCTAAGCATTTTGCAATTTTGAATAATTTTAAAAAGTTTCAATTTGTTCAGTATTGAACAGCAGAAATGAGAGAGAGAGAGAGAGAGCTGTACATGAAGTGTGATTTTATCGTGGTGGAAGCAAAACAGCAAAAGTCAGAGGAAATTCCTGACGATGTTTATGTGAAGCGAAATGTGAAGCGTAGTTTGGATCGTCTTTGGCTGCTGGTTCAGTCAATATTGTTTGGAGAGAGATAAAACCTGCAGCTTCAGAATCTAGCACAAAGAGGACGTAAACACAAAGCGCCCGCCAACGCTTCAAAATCAGCGAGCGTGTCCACGAACGTGCAGTCGGGTGAGAAAGGCGACATTTCACTGATTCGGATGCGTTGGGTCCGCGTTTTGTGTTTACATCTTTGTGCAGAATCCGTGTACCTGCTCTCATTTACTGTTTTAGCTGTTTGGTGGTTGTAGAAATTCTGGCGTTTCGGGCAAAATAAATTTCTATTTAAAAATCAATTCAGGATTTTAATGAATCGATATCACGTTATCCAAGCCAGAATCGATTTTAATCGATAAAGCGATAATCAAAACCCACCCCTACTGTGTACTAATTTTACAAAATTTCACACTTCTTTACCTTGAACTCTCCCACCACTGAGGGATCATCTTCTTCATCTTCACTCTTTCCTCTCTGAAGTTTGAAAGTGCTGCAGAAATCAGTCAGCCTGTGGAACTCTTTAACCTCTTCTAATTCACAATTGTATACCTACAAAAACACAAAAAGCATTACAATTCACTGTTTGTTACAGCGAGTGGATTAAAAACTGGTCTATCACTTAGCTGTGGGGCTTCACAGAACACTCATGCTGGTTTTATTTAACAGAAAATGACTGCAAAATCTTAAGTGCTTTCAGATCACAAGCCTGTCTGTCACAGTAATTTAGATGCAGGTTGTAAACCCATCACAAATTAGATCAGATTAGATCTTTTCTTTTTTCCACCGAGTGTAAAACACATCACCTGCAATTTGTCATATCCCTTTTTCAGGTAAGGTCCACACTTTTCCTGCTCCCCAGTGGAGGCATAAAACTTACTCCACCAGTCTACTGCCTCCTCCTCCTACACAACGCAAAAACAAATATCAATACATTTGGCATTTTTAAAATAGATGATGATATCCATTGGTCGACAACGTGTGACAAGAGAATTCTGACCTTTTCTTCTTGAAGCTATAAAGATGGGAGCAAAGAATACTTTTCATTAAAAAAATATTATTTTTTAGATTTTTCTGTTGTTTTGTTTATGTGACATTTTATTTACCTCTGTTTTTATGATGGGTCTCCCCTCCACGTCTATGACAACATCTCCTTGGGCAGCAGCTATCATTGCCACTGCAAAGGTAATGCAAAAAAAAAAAAAAAAAAAAAAAAAAAAAAAATATATATATATATATATATATATATATATATATATATATAACAGACACTTATCTTATGAAGCTAAATATGCATGTGAGACTTCTGTGTCTGTGGATACCTCTAGCAGACATGCAGGTTTCATTGTTAAGACGATACGGGTCACAGCGGAACTCCTCCAGACAGTCAATTGTGCACTGTCCCACGACAGGCTTCCTACCAAAAGGTCTGTGGTCGATCACCTTGAGCACGATGGGAGGGGCGTACATCTCATCTTTGGGAAGAAGCTAAGTGAACAGTGAGAAGACAGGCCAAATAAGGAAATATCTAAAGTTTATATATCTGAAGGTGTGTTATTCCTTCAAGGAAGACTTGGGGTTATTACCACTTTGAGTAGCAGCACTGATCCAGGAAAGTTGGGGTTCTTTTTGAAGTTCTTAATCACAGCAGTTTGAACGGTCTCACCACCACATTCAACTATCAAACTTGGGGACGATACTGTGGCCAACTGATATGTCTTCATGTTCCTCAACCCCCAAGTCAAGACCTACAAGCAAAAACAAATATTCATATTGCAAAACCTAGCAGGGCAGATAAGGAGAGCATCACACAAGAGGGCTTGAACAATTTAAAGATATACCTCAATCGCAGTGAGCTGCACAACTGGCCTGATTCCCTGAGGAACCATGTAGAGATTCTCCCCCCGCCGAGGAGGCACCAATGGAAAATCTCCATCATTAACCTGGAAGACAAGAACAGAGGGACCTCATTTATAAAACTTCCTAATGTTAAATTACAATTGAATCACTTAATTTTGGTGCTTTCTGTACCTTGTCCTTCAATATGAGCTCAGCAGCTAGCAATGCCTCTCCAGCACTGCGACCTTTTTTGGTGACTGGGAACCACAGCAGTTTAGGACTGACAGCCCCACTGGGGTTCAGTTTAACCACAGGGGGGCATGTGCAGCGGCCCATGGCCTCATCTTTACCCTAATGAATATAGTACAGACTTAATAAACCCATATTATGTCGATTAGAGCCCAAAATGTGCTTTTCTAGGACACAGTTGTGTGTGTACGATTATGTAGTTTGATCAGAAGTTAAGCAGATTAAACACTGAACCTACCACTTGATCTTTGTCATACAGCTCCAAGACTACATCGGGAGGGTTGCAGGCGATGGTCTGTGGGTCTCCGTAGATTTCAATGTCATCAAAAATGAGAGTCTGATCCCATGTGGGATTCAGCGTGGTCTTTATGACTTCTGTGGTCTTGCTCACATGCAGAAATGACACATGAGCATAGGGATCTAGAGAATCCAGAATACTCTTATTACCATACTTTCCAAAATTGTACCTCAGGAGTTGATTTTATTTATTGCTCCTTAATGGATTTACACTTTGTGTGCCTATCACAAGATTTTGCTCTTACCCGAGAAGCTGTCTTTGTCCATGGCACAGAGATTTCTTGCCTGATAGACATAGACTCTCAGGTGGTAGATGTAAGATCCTGGGGGGGGGGGGGAATTATTTTTATTAAAACTGGATAACTCCAGTTTATCCAGGCAGTTATATGTATTTGGATTTGGGATATCAGTGTAGTGTCACACTAAGAGCAGTCAGTCGGGATGTAGTTCAAAGAAAACCTCTGCCTTTAATCAGCAACAAACAGGAATTTATTTTATCTGATTCAGCTACTTACGGTTAAAGTGGCAGGAAACAGTGGGTGTGTTGGCACCAAAAACTTTGGCTGCACCCGTTTTACCGGCCTTCTCATCAACATCGACCCCCTGTTAACAAAACAAAGGAGCTTAACAGGAGACTTTTCTAAATATTGGAGCAAACTTTAAGAAAATTTAAAGCAACACAGCACAACAACCCAAATAAAATCGATTTTACATCTGACAGAAATGGGTATAGAATAGAGATTTATATTAAGCAGTTTTACTCATGGTGCTTAAACTAGACCTACTAAAGCTCCTTCCAGTCTGAAGATGGCAGAGGCCCCAATGCAGTCTGATGGGACCATCTTTCTCCTCCAACGTCGGCGGCGGAACGTGTCAGAGGAACGCTCTTTCCTGTGGAACTTCCAGCCAATCAGGGAAGAGTATTCCCAACCTTCCCCCGATCCTCGTCTCTAAAGAAGGAACAAAAGCCAAAAAATCCCGCAATGAGATTATACCTGTGTGCTGAATCTAGTCTTTTCCTAATCTGTGTCTTCCTCACCTCAGCAATAGCAGTTTTCTCAGATATCTTCCTTCTTTTTCTCATGAGTCTCTTCCTGCGGTGGACATGGTACATCTTCTCTGCTGGAGCCCAGGACTTTGGTTTATCATCAGGGGGAATGGTGACCCCATATTCCCAACCTAGTGTCAAAAAATACATATATAGTTAGACTCTTCCTTATTTGCAAGATGACAGTAGTAGGAAGAGAGGATGTACATTGTTAGGCCCATAACTTGTTAAACAAAGACAAATTATGACATTTTGCCCATATATACCACAGAAGAGTTTAGAAAAACAGTCAATATGTAATTAAAGTGCAGGCTTTAAGAGATTAAATAAAGTAGTATTAACGTTTTAGGAATTATAGACATTTTCAAACAGTCCCCCGTATTTACAGGCTGAAAGTGATTGCACAAACTAACATCATTTTAAATATAAGGATTGCTTCTGATTGATTGTCTGAAATCTAGAATCCATAAACATCACCAAATGACGTTTCCTCTTTGAGATGCTTTGTCAGGCCTTTACTGCAGCTACCAGCAGCTGCTGCTTGTTTGTGGGTCTCTCTCTGCCTTCAGTTTTGTGTTTAATACCTGAAAGGAGTGCTCTGCTGGGATGAGATCAGGTGATTGACTTGGTCATTGAAGAATATCACATTTCTTTGCCTTGCGAAACTCTTGGCACATCATCAATAAACACCAGGGACCCAGTTCCACCAGGCGGCCATACATACCCATGTCATAACATGGCTCCACCATGGTTAAAAGAAAAGGTGAAACACTTAGGACTTAGAGATTATTGCTTTTCTTAACCATGGAAAGAGTTCCAACACTTCATTTGTCTTCGGTGGTCTGTGCTGGCCGGTGCGTTTCTGTCCACTCCTATTGTTTTTGATGTCTCTTCTATAGGTTTATTTTATTTATATACTTATTTATTTATTTTCTGTTTACTGATGGGTTGTGTTTCAGTTTTAATGTTCATGTTACCTCTCTCATCGACAGCTCTGTTGCTATCGAAGCTCCAGTCATCCTCCCAGGTCCATCCAGGTGGACACTCAAAGTCCCCTGGGCTCTGAACCTTTTCACCATTCTACACAAAATAAAAAGTTTTTATTAAATGATACAGAAACTTAAAAAGCCCAATTGATTTTATTAATGCTTCATATTCTATACCAGTCGGTCTCTAATTCTGTAAAGTTTTTAACAGCTATGTGTTCGGATACTCATGGGAACTACTCAAAAACTCAGACTTGGGTGATAGACATCTGCAGCAGCTTTGAGGTTTTTGGGCTCTTATGCAGCCCAAATACTCAATGTGGTGTCATTATCATTACTAGCAGGCCTACTAAAAACTACAAATGGTGCCAGAAAGACAGCAAAAATCACGCCAATGCAACCACAAAGAAATCAACCTGTCACAAGTACACAGTAGTAAAGTAGAAACTGATAACATTGGAAACAAGTATGCATAAACAGGCTTTGTCGTGCTATCTTCACCCACATATTTCAGATAGGGCTTTAAAAGCTAAACGTGTGTTTTATATGTCTGTGGGTAAGACCAGTATAGCATACCACATCTGTGTAGGGCTCTGCAGCAGGTTTCCACTCACCACCAGGAAACCGTGTTTTATTCTCAAAAACCTCATCTGTGAACTCTGTGTGGCCTGCATCTGCTTCTGTCAACAGACTTTAGAAAACACCACCATAGCACTAAGGTTAATAAGAGGCTGTCTGACTCAGGCAAAAGTTATGTAGGTCCACAATAAACAGATCAGAAGAGATCAGGAAAGCAGGCTTCAGATAGCTAAGGCTATTTACTCAAACTTCAGTATGAGGCTGTAAGCACTTTAGAGTCAGAAGGCACAAAGGGAGGGAAGGAGAAGAAACCAAAATGTTGGCTGATGCCAAATTCCTGTTCATTTCCTGTAATTGTGATGATAATTTGGTTCCTAGCGTTGGCTGGTACCCTCAGTCATTTGAGCGCACACAAGGGATTGTACCTGACAATTTGACCCACCGACAACAACAATCAAAAGCAGGAATAAACAGCTTCTCAGAGGAAACTGTGCAAAAATAACATTAGCCATGCAAAAAACCTGGTAATCGGATTCTGAGGAAAAGCAGGAGAGAAGGCCAGATGGAAAACAAAGAATTATATATAAAAAAAAATAGTTAATAAAGAAACAGAGAGAAAGAGAGAGTTTGTATATGTAAGTGAAAATGTGGTATTTAACCTATTAAAAAAAACACTGGGCAGAGATTGTTTCTAATAATTTGTCTCATATCACTATTTTCTGCTGTGCAAAGACTGAGAGCAATTCTTGGAAATTCTTTCTCTGTTAATTAAGTAAGTAAGTAAAATTTTATTTATATAGCACCTCTTAAGATCGATATCACAAAGAGCTTCACAACAAAAAGTGCAAGAACATTAAAGTTTAATAGATGATGTTTTTTTTCTTCGTTTTAAAGAGACCACTGAGTCCACAGAGCTCAGGTACAAAAGCTCTGTAGCTTGTATGACAGACAGTCATCAGGCCCTGATCACATGACCTCAGGAACCTGCTGGGGACATTTGAATGCAGAGGTCTAAAAGCGGACCGAAACTACCAGCGGTATGACACGTGAGTACTTAGAAGACTTTGTTAGAAAGTGGTTTTGGGTTTTGGTTAAGACAACTGAACAGCAAGTTAAAAGTAGACAGACATATCTGTAGACAGAAAAACATAAATCTGAAGTTCACATCTGGGCGTGACTGCAAGTGTTGATTTATAACATCAAGTGGAGCGTGACATTTTGAGCACCATGCGACCCACTTTTAGCCACAACTGCCAAAATGAGTCCAGTCCAGGCCCCAAACTTATCTGCTTTCTGATTGAAACAGGAAATTAAGATCAAACAAACAAGTGATGTTTTCACTTTGATTACATGCAGTTTTAGCTCCATAGTGTACTGGCTCAACCATTCAACTATCAAGTGAAAGCTCCCTAGTTTTGATCCTAGGAGGTGAAACTAATCCCTTTTGGGGTTGCTTCAGAAACGGCAACTAGTGTAAAAAATAAGGGAGTAGCTGGAAATTCCTTTTTTTTTTTACTTATATGCATTTTGTTTTTGTTATAGACAGGATAATAGTGTGTGGTTCTTAGCCTCGATGACATTCTTACATCCCTTACAGAACACACACAAGAACACACAGCTTGCTGAGTTTTAACCTTTCCATAAAAGATACTGAAGTATAAACAGGATAGTAGGATAGTATGTCCAAGTGCACTGCAACAGGATGTACGCAGTTGATTGAAAGGGCTGCGAGTGTGCGTGTACTTGTATGATTACTCACCATCGCTCAGGATCAACAAACCAGTCTCCCTCCCATTCCCATCCACGTGGCGGCAGAAAGCGTTCCTGCTTGAGCTTCACCTTTCCAGTTACATCGGAGAACTTATGACGTCCAACCAAGCCAGTGGTACCCCATTTGCCAAACACCTGAGCCTGGTTCTCATACTACAGAGGGGGAAAAAAGCAACAGTGTATTCAAGCCATAGTTTATACAATGCCCTCTAAAGTAAGCAGTCACAAATGTTTGTATTTATTTCTTCAGAAACAAATGTTTTGCATAGATACTGTACCATTTCAGCGTACACACTGAAGTTTCCCTCTGAGAAAGTATTGAATTTTTTCTCTTGTGCAGAGAGACCGAGCCACATGTTGATCCTCAGCTGAACTGGGATCTTCAGACCTTTTTCTTTGTCCATGGGATACTGAATACAAGAATTAAATGGCATACAAAATATACTGTAAAACCTGAATTATTGCAAGTTGTTAAAGAAACATTTATGACTTTTGCATTACCTGCATGAAGACGGTCCGAGTCTTTCCACAATGTTTGCCACAGGCCTCGTCACTGAAGTTAGAGTACAGGATCTGGTTGGCTGGGACTCGGGCATAAGCCACACGCTTCTCTCCTCTCAACATCCATATGATCACATCTGGCATGCTGTTCTGAGGCTGAAGGAGACATGAAACATTTCAATTACACAAAGTTTCGATCCTGTTTTAGAGCTGCACTACATTGTACTTTTGATAACAATGACGCCCTGGACATTCTTTAGCAGAGGAAACATTTTCTCACCTCCTCTGCCAGCTGCTTGAGTCTGTCCAACCAGTTTTCAATTTCACCAACAGTCGCCTTGACGTCTGTGGCTTCTTCTCTCACCCGAGTGGCCATCTGCCTGATACTTTCCACAGCGGCATCACGCAGGCTTTTTATTTGGAGATCCAGTTCTGTAATGTTTTGCTGTTCCTCCAGAACTGGAAGCTGCAAACTGTCACACGCACATCAGATTATTTAGCTTTAACAGCCACCTACAAATGTATCTGTCCTAACAGAAAAAAACACAGCTGTCTAACAATAATCTACATCAAACCACTACTTCATGCAACTGAAAGGACTAGTGTAGGATCTGCCTGGTCTCGTCTTACTTGCTAAGGTCCTCAATCAGGCAGTTGATGAGTTTAAGCCAAATTTCAGCAAGGTGTGTCTCAGGAATTTTGGTTAAGATGGCTGTTTTAAAAGAAATAAGGTGAGACTCCTAAAACAAATCACAAAGCGTAAAGGGGAGAGATTAATGAGCAGCAGAAATATTATGAAATATTATGTCTGTGTGCTATTCTCACCAGCCTCTCAGCAATGAAGAGGAGAATATTAACAGAGTACAGGCGGTAGCTGATGTCCTCCCAGTACGAAGTGAGAATCACAACAGGCTTAGTGTCAGCCCAGGGTAGGTAATAGTAGTGATTACCTGCACCATACGCAGTAAATGTGCTGTTTTATTATTTATTTTACACACACATTAGGAGTTTATGACTCAGTATTCCAAACACTTACAGTGAGGTTGACAGTTTAAGTAATTTAGTCATATATATTTGACTTAAATAACAATTTAAAAAAAAAACACATGCCTACCTAAATTCCCTTAATGTCACGAAAATATCAAAACTACGTCATAGTCCATAAACAAGCTTAAAAAACAACTAAGTACCATCAAAAACAGCAAAGCTGTACTGGGTGGTGGACGCCAGCGGCTTGCAGGTGGAATCCAGCTTGTTCCCATAATTACCGATGCTGACCTCAAACTGGATTGGTTCACCAGGCTCTTGGAGCATGCATGCACTGTGGAAAACTGCGCACAGGGAATACTTCCTCCTCCGCTGGTATTTCTGCAACCAATTAAAAAGATGTGGGAGTGTTATAATTTAATTCCACACTGTTGGTTAGAGGTATTCTATCCCTGTTCAGGACCACATTTAGATTACGTAAATGAAAACAAACTGCTGGTTTTTGTTTCTGCTTAGGGATGTTCACACCATCAGTTTAAAGGCACCTTGCAGTTTACTGGAGTAAATACAGCATGACAGGGTTACGGTGAGCGGCGTGAGTACCTGTGCGACCAAGATGTCATCACTTGAGATGTCATCCACATTTTTATCAGTCTTTCCATCCAGCTGAGTGGACAGTTGAACAAGGACCCTCCCCCTGTATGCGACCCCTTCTCCCTGAAAGAGTTGAAAATGCAAAAACATGAATATGAAATAAAATGAATACCAATGAGAGTGAAATATCATGCAGAAGTTCTGGTTGGTGCTACCTTTCCATGGTTGAGTTCATCGTATGGGTCAGGCAGACCTGAGTACTCTCTCGGGCTGCCATACAGGTTGACGTAGCAAGGCCCAAAGGCTGGGAGAAAACCAACTTCTGATGCAGCTGTGCTCACGGTAACACACAGAAAAAACAAAAATCCACCAGGATTTACAGGTAAGGTTAGATACATAAAGAGAAGGAGTGAGTTAAGCTCTTAGAAACTTAGAGTCTTTTTTTACATAAAAGAAGATAAATCATTTAGTACATACATTCGGTGACTGTGTTGGAATTTTCAGCCTGTGTTTCTGTTTTGAATGAATAAAAAAAAAAGCGGTATTACATTTCATATCACAACATGGACATAAACCAGTGAGTGACAAAATATAAACAATACTGTATGATTACCTTCAATCTCTCCGCCAGAGGAAGATATCTTGCTTAGATTCAAAAATGCTGTTCCTATGGCATCATCCTTGGTTAGACGATCCCTGCAAAGAATATATATACATGTCAGATAGTGGTCGTGTTATTGTTACCCATGTCTGTGAATGAATGTCAGTGCTTACCAGTCATACATAGTCAACTTGATGCATTCGCACATGGAGGGAAACTACAGAGGCAGAGGTTATTTATGATGGAGATTAAAGTCTCATTCAATTTTGAATCAAAGCTTCTTTTTAATATGCATCTTTATTACCTTTACTTGAAGACTGATGAATTGGTTAAACTCTGGATTCGCATTTTTCTCAATTATTTTGGTAGAAGCCTAAAAAGACAAAATAATAATGTTAAATGAACTATAATTACATTGAGGGAAATTTTTAAAAACTTTAATCTAACATGAAATACCTTCTTCCCAGCAAAGCTGACTTCCAAATATGGATCCACCAAGTTTTTCCTGTCTCCATCCCCTCCAAATACCTGTTTTACTGTCTGAACAAAGGCATCATCCACTGCAACATAAAACAGAAGCTTCTTAAACGGATTTCAATGCATCAGCCCATGAGAGCTGCAGAAATTTAATACCCGGTACACCACTTACTCTGTGGCATATCCTCAGCACGATAGACTTTAAGGTTCAGCGTGGCTGATCGCATCGTGACTCCAGCTGGCACCAAAAGATTGTTCTCTATGTCATCTTGCTCCTCATTTGACTCTCTCTTCTCAGTCTGTACGCAAGAAGCAAGAGCAGAGCAGAAGAGATCTTTATGTTATTAACACTGCATTAAGAGAAAGGTGTTTTGATTTTGAGGAAGAAGCTACTCTTACCGATGGTTCATCTCCAGTAGCCACAACAATTATGCTGACTTTCAGGTAGCCTCTAGGCCCCAAGCTCGAATCATCAAGATCACTGAGGAGGAGCCATTTCCTCATTATGGCGTGACCTGGATATGGTGTCATATTCAACATGTTCAAACATCTACCTGCAGTGTATAGAAAGGGAACTTTCCCAAGACGTGCATACAATACCAAAATACTCACTAGGTTCGTCGTAGATGTAGCCAACATCAAGCTGGATAGGAAAGAAAAATGTCAGACTACTAATTCATCCTTGAACTGTGAAACGACGAATGCAAAGTTTAGTATTTAAAAGCATTTTTGACACACCTTGAACTCTCCAATTAGACTGTCAGATCTGAGGGAGAAGGAGTCATAGACCTATGGAGAAAAGATATGAGATGGAGAAATGATTTGATTGTAAAATCGCATAACAGATGGTACAATATACTAATTTTCTGTAAAAACAAAACAACAAACAAAAAACAGTATTACATTTTAATATAACTTATCTGCATACCCGAATGTTGATGCTCTCATCAAACAGTTCTGACGGTAGCATGTTAAGATTGTAGAAAAACATCTGGAGAAGAGAGAGAGACAACTGTGTGTGCACAGTATATTTCTATGCCAGAAGCACGCTAATATAACTTTTTGTGGCAAATCACACAACTTACATTTGCTTTTAGCTGAGATTCTAACTGTACATTCTGGCAAAAGCTGAGATGAGGTAAATGCAAATGCAAATGAGAGGGATTAGTTATACTGCAAGAGAAAGCTGAAAGGACTCCTTCAGTATCTACAGAAGGCGACTCTAAAGCTGCTGATAAAGAGAGAAATATCACAGGAGGTTATTAAAGCTCACAGAAGTGGCAAGGAAAGTAGACAAAGGGAGGTTAAAAATAGACAAGCAAGGTCAAAAGCAAAAGTATGCAATCAGTAACAAACTTCTCAAGAGTCATTTCTGGACGAGTTGAGTATCTTTGCGTGGCCATAGATTCATTACCTCATCAAAGAACGGGCTGTTCCCTCTCCTAATTCTCGTCCTGTGGGTCTGTCCACATACACTCACTTTAACCACAGGCTTGATGTTGTTGCCAGGCAGCTGTCTACCCTCGACAACCCGAACACGGATCTGTTTGAAAAGGTAACATTTTTTTATTTATTTGGGCTACTTTACTTTTTCTGCCAACTTTTAAAGTACAATCCAGCTCAATTAAATATTGGAAAACTGTGGATCAACAATATTGTCCCAGAGAAACTGAAGCAGAACCAGAAAAGTTGTTGGCATGTCTGTTTCCTGTTTGTCTATTCCCTGGCACTGGCTTACGTGTTAAGCAGTACTGGTGAAACTTTCTGTCATTTATGTGATTAACAATAACATTTCCTTCTTAGAGTGATATTTGTCATTATCTAGGCGTAGATTAAAAATAATTGCAAGTCAAACAATACCTGGAAGTCCTGAGGCTTATTGGCCAGGGCTCTGTGCCTCTTACGCCTCAGACGGATAGATTGTCTGGATTTCCCAGGGTGGCCTGGTAAAGTGGGAGCTCCTGAGCCTCCACCCTGACCTCCCCCATCTGTGTCTGCTTCTCCCTCATCACCCTCATCACTCCCTTTTTGGTGCAAAATCAGAAAGAAAAACATGAAATTCATAGTCATTCATATTCATTATTATTCTACTCATGCTAAGCTTCAGTCCTGTGGTGACTAATATGTCTCGGCGTGCAACTGGTTATTTAACCCGATGCAGTGAACAGCTCCTTTTTTTCTTAAACAACCATGTTTTAAGACATATCCCATAACTGTGGAAAAGATGTTGCTCATTTTCAGATAGGTCATTTGACCTAATGGCATCAAGTAGATAAAAGAACTAAGGAGATTGCTGAAACAACTAAAACTGTGTTACACACTGTCCAACATGTCATTAAAACCTACAAGGATCATGGTGAATTATCATTTTTGAGGAAGAAATGTGGTCAGAAATAAATCTTGAATGATTGTGACCATAGATCACTTAAATGTTTAGTGATATCAGAGTGTGAAAAATCATCAGTAGAACGCACGGTTGTTTTTAACAGTGATTTCTGGAGCATTTTCACGCATTCAATGCAACGAGAACACAAGGGATTGGGACTAAACTTCTGTGCAGCTTTAAGAAAACCATGCATCAGTGAGGTCTAAGGAGCCTGAAAAGAAGGCGACTGGATTTTTAAAAAGTTTTTAAAGACGTTTCACCTCTTATCTGAGAAGTTTCTTCAGTTCTAAAACCACACGGTGGAGAGTTCAGGTTATTTAAACCCTAGTGGGAGTTGTCCCTTAAGAGGGTTGCTGACCCACTATTAATCATCTCATGAGCCAAGGTATGAAGAAAAATGTTGCGTCATTATCACCAGTGGTTTTGGGTGACGCCATTGCGTACCCTTGCCTCACCGTATTATGTGACCTACTGATGTCATCGAATGCAAGATGTCAGTGGGAGTTGAGGCACCAGGAAAGGGATCTCAAGACTACATTGTTGGTGGGTAATCTTCGGTGTCATAAGCCACCCTCTCTGTGTGTTAGTTGACCTGGTCAACCATGGCCTAAAACTTTTCAAGCTCCTTTGACTACCATAACCTTGATGACTGAGAACCTACACAGACATGCATCATCAAGGCTAGTCGGAGTGGGATGTTCTTCAGTTTCCTAGTGAACATGAACTTTGTTGCAATGATAAACAGTCATGTGGTATGATGAATCCAGATTTAGCATTTTCCAAAGTGATGGGTAGTGAAGGTGAAGCCATTCACGCACCATACCTAGGAAGCACGAGACATTATTTTCACACTTGGTTTTAGCTACCACAGAGTCCAGACCTTAACCCCATTTAGAATCTCTGGGATTGTCTGGAGAAGACTCAAGGATCCAGCTTTCCCATCCTCAGTATAACATCTTGGTGTACAATGAATGCAACTATTCATGGAATGTAACTTTGCATATGATAGATAGATAGATAGATAGATAGATAGATAGATAGATAGATAGATAGATAGATAGATAGATAGATAGATAGATAGATAGATAGATAGATAGATAGATAGATAGATAGATAGATAGATAGATAGATAGATAGATAGATAGATAGATAGATAGATAGATAGATAGATAGATAGATAGATAGATTTTAGTCTTCTTACCAGCATCCAAATGAGATATGTCTCCATCAGTTTGATCATTTAGGTTTGAAGTGGCATTGATAGGTGACTCATACCCAATGAGCAAATTAATGACTGCCTAAAAAAAGAATACATTCTTAATTACCACCCATCACGATGTAAATCTGTCCAGCTGTATTGCATTTCACAAAAACAACTGCACAATAAGTAGGATCACGCTATTAATTAAAGGTATTCACCCCAAAAGACTGCTGCTTCTCATTGACAAGTGGTATGTTCTTGGATGGGAGGGATTTCGCATGACCACTGGCCAAGTCTTTCAGTGAGATTCTTGCAGAACCAATAAATCTGAAAAGCAATCACATTCATTTCCATTCACATTCACTCAAGTCATACGGCAATCAAGGAAACCATCAACCTCTTTCCAATCGATAAAACTAAGGATGCTAGGGATGCTTTGCTTCCACAATTTGTGCTGAAGAATTACCACAGGCAGGAACTGGACTCACTGTTTGTGACTGTAATTGCTCGTTGCTGTGGATACCTAAAAGTTTCCACTTCTCAGTTTCACTTCTTCATATAAATATAACAAATCAAGCAACAACACCGACATTGTTACTTTATTAAAAGGAAATTATGTAATATATGTAATAATGACAATAGCTTGCAACACACCGGGCATTTTTATAAATCATAGCATGGGCGCAGCTGTGGCTCAGAAGGTTGAGCGGTTTGTCTACCAGTGGAAAGGTTTGTAGTTCAATCCCTGTAGTTTGCATGTCAAAGCAATCTTGGGCAAGACTGAGATGCCCTCAGCTGGTCCATTGGAGAGTGAGCATATCTGCGCTTGTGACATCAGGGTGTTGTGTTTATCTTGTCAACCCCATTAACCTGTTCTCTCACTTATCTGATCTATTCCTAATGCTGATTGGTTGTTGACGGCTTCCTGCACAAATATAAACCCAGAGAAGGTGGGATTAGGATTGAACTTTGTTATCATTACACGTGTATAAATACAGGGTAACAAAATACAGTACCATAAGTACAGCATGATGGTTGGCAACTGGTGTCTTTGACCTTTTCACTAGCTTTATCTTTCTATTGTTTTCTTAGCTTTGATTATTAAGTATAGTTAAAGTTGGGAGTTCTCAGTGTTTTTAGCTTTGGTTTATGTTAGTCTAGTTTTCCAGACCTAATTTAGGGGAGAAGCCTGAATCCAATGCCCCGCTGTGTGGCTGATGTGGTTGGCTCATGGTCTTCTTCCTCTTTTGTTTGTTTCTAGTTGGGAATTCTGTGTCTTTTTGTTTCTGTTTGTCCTTTGGGAGTAACTATATTTCCGTTATTAGTAGCTTGTTGAATGGCAGCAGTGTTGTTGCATCTGATATGCTGGGTTCCTTTGAGCCATAAATTTAAGGACTATAACAGGGCGAATGTGGCTTTATAGTACAAAGAGCTGAATGCTAAGTTAGAGTAGAAACCACTATTTAGGTTCATTTACCAAATGACTGTAACTCAAGTTGAACTCAAAGATTAATTCCAGAGCAAGTTTTCCTCTGATGTCACTTTACTCATTTTGTTAAAAGGGAGATTTGCATACAGCAGTGGAACTAGTTTATGAGGAAAACCCATAAAGATGGAAACCATTAACATGTACCACAGGCATGTGCTCTATGCCCAGTTTAACAATGAACAAATGCAGAGCCAAAGAGGTGGGAGAACAGTCTTATAGTAAGTAAAGAACATGAGAATGGTCGCTTTCATGAGTTGCTTTCACAATTTTCTCTGTGGTTCTCAACAGATGTGGGATTAGTTGAGACTCCACAGAGCTTAGAAAACTTGTTCTTGGCAGAAAGTGTCATCTGTGGAAAGAATCTGGGATGGTAAATTACTGCCCCTGGCACACTGTGCAAGGAAAACACAGTATAAGGATAATGAGTATACATAACTTCTACTGCGAAAGAAAACTTTAAATTCTAGTGTCAAATATTTGTAGCTGCTCTACTAAAGAGAGGATTTTTACTTTAAAATGTCTAACCATTTTTTGGTATACACAGGTATTTTCCACTACTAATGTATGGCTTTTAAAGACAGCTGAGGAAATACCAAAATAAAATGTCCCAAAGGAAACTAGGTCTCAAAACTGCAAGTTGAGCAGCTGGATTTGCCTTCTTTTAACTGCAGTACAGATTAGACATCCCTCTTCGGTTCCCTGAATCACACTCCTTCTCTTTCCTATTATGGATTTTAGATGGGGGTAACGGTTGGTTAAAAAAAAAACAAAAAAACAAGTTTCCTGATTTTTGGCTTTACTGTCTGTTAATAATGACAAACGTGCCGATGACAAGCCAGCACAAGCTTCCCCTCTCATGCAGCTTTGGAAAAGCATAAAGTGCTTGTGTAGCTAAGGCAGACAGTCTTCACCCACTACCCCCAACCACCCCCACACCCCTTTTGCCTGCCTCAGGGGAATTTATACTGTGTACAATCAGTCACTGCAGTGACTCAATGGAAATGTTATTACTTGGTCTCCTTTCTTGTCTCCACTTTTTAAAAACAAAAGAACCCAGACTCTCTGTGTTTTGTGCATATCTGTCAAACACATTAATGAGGATTATTAAAGTGACTAATAAGCAACAGTTTGAGTTTCAAGAAAGAATAGTGAAAAGGAACAATTTTTTTCCCTTTTAAGGTAATATTTTTTTAAATGCTGGATCACCATTGTTCACCATAGCAAGTCTTAACATGGACGAGTCAGTCCTGGAGTTAAACATACCAGTGAAGTTTCAACATGCTGCTTTGCTCCTCGGGAAAAGATCATAATAACTGTTTTCAGCCACACGCTGGGAGTTATAATGTTGGTCATCGGTGCACAGCTACCATGAAACTCTGCTACACTGATTATAATTACATGTCAAAAGGAAAAACCACTGAGTTGGGATGAGGTTTTCCCTTTAAGTTATTACCAGAGCCATAAAACACATGTATATCTGTAATGACTAGCTGCACTCAAATGAACTTGCTGACTCAGAGACTTTGTTATGATGGGTTAAGTACTGATTCAGTGCCACACACCAGTCTGGTTTAAGACAACTAAGGCTGCCATCACTTTAAAACAGACACACATTCATGACTAAATCAACATGCAAATGTGATCATTTTTCCACCCATTGCCCTCCGTGCACATACTTGTCTTTTCCGATTGTTTCGTAGTCTTTTACAACCACGTTGATGAATGAAGATGCATCCAGAGGGCTGTCTTTCAAATTAAATTCAAACACCTGTAATTACAAATAAGGGGCATTTGGAATCAACCACCAGCAGGGAGTCATGTTGACAACATACACATCAACATCACACCCAAACATTAAAGTTAACTTTCAGTTTACACTTACTTCATTCCAAACTGGATTGAGCTCATTATCAACTGCTTTGGTTTTCTTCTTTTCACCTGTAAGAAAAAATGACAAAGCAATGATTTATATTCCTTTTTTAAAATATCTTCCTCCCAAGCATTTTGAAGTTTAACAGTGAATAGGAGCGACACATAAAAGTCTCAAACCAACGCCAAACTTATTTTTCAACTAAAAATAATTGCTGCACAAACAATTTTACAATCCTGAGGGAGTTTTTATTACAATAACAATGCAAGCCTTCTCCTTTGGGAGCCGTGGGTTATTCTGACCTTATAAGGATGCATCTTTGTTTTTTTTGAGTCACAGCCAAAATATTCAGCTGCAATAAACGTTTAAGTGATTACAACCAAAAGATGTTAACCTGACAGAAAGTGAAACACTGTATGGATGCTCAGTTTCTCCTAGAAAAGAAGTGGCACAGCATACAGCAGGAAGAGTTAAGGTAATAGTTATCCTGAAGAATTTTCTCACCTCTAAAGATCACCGAAGCTATTGGATCTGGGTTGCCAAGTTTCTTTTTGGGTATCCCGCTGGCGGATTCAACTATGACCCGCAGCATGTTGATAGAAGTCCAAAAAAAAAAACACTCAAAGAAAAGCTTTATATTCCTCTGAGAGAGAAGGTGCCATCATAGGAGGAACTGAGACAAAGTTTAAAGCAGAGGAGGAGAGGGGCGGATACCAATCACCTTATGAGTCACAGCAGCCACCAGCAGCCTGAAGCGGCTTTACTGTACGGAGCACCAAAAAGAGACCCTCATCCTGTGCTGCAGCGCCACTCTGTGGTGATGCCTAAGTACTGCCATCTTCCCCTGCAGTCAATTTTTTTAAAATACTTGCTTAAAGTAACGTTTCTTCTATTAAGTAAAGCCACACACTTTTATGTTAAATCTAAAAGTTAATAAGCTGCAAAAACATTCATATAGAAAGGCAATATTGTTATTATTTAACACCAGTTTTATCCGCTGAGCTCCTCCTCTTCTCCGTTTTCACGCTAGTGGGCGATGAAGAAAGGTTGCCATAATCATCCAACTTCACAATTTGACAGTCAACACCATCTTTAGGTAACAAAATATAAACCCAGTAGGTGTTGCAGCAGATTTGGTAAAACAATACCTTAAGAAAGTAAGATTTATTTTAAAATGAGCAGTCATATTTCAATACTGTTATAATAACGTTAGCTAAATGGTAACACTAGCTATTTAACGTTGGCTAGCTAGCTAAAGTAGCTTTAATTCTGTCTAGCAAAAACCTTATAGATTATGGCGGTTATAAGCGGTTTTTTACATCATTAATGTTATTTTATAGATATGAGAGACCAATATTCGGTATCCAGTTTAACTCTTAAGTATGAGCGATTTTGTTAGCATGTTAACTGTTAGCTTGTTAACTAGTGATAGACACAAAAATATATTTTAACGTGTGTGTGGGGGGGGTAGCACTTTGCTGATGCCAGATTTATTTAATTCAATTTGTCTTACATGTAGTGGGATGTAGGTGCGTTGCTAATAAATTTAGAGACACCTTTAAATAAAATAAAGAATAAGAAAAAAAAAATATGTATATATATTTAAAAATACACTAGGTTTCAAAGTCAAAAGCAACTAGCTGCAATGCAATACATTACAAACTAATTATAAAATTACTGCTCAGAAATCAAACTTTGGTGAAGTTGTCTTTGCTCGTGAATATTAGGTAATGTAATCCTGCTCGTATTGTTGATGTTTCATATGTTATGTTCTAAGATGCATTGCTCCTGTGATACTTGTGAGCAGGTAACAGGGATGGCAGCATCTAAATACAAGCGCTCTCTCAAGAAAAAGCTCAACTCAGAGCTTGCCATGGTTGTCAGCAGCCTCAGGAAAGAGAATGCCTACCTGAAAAGGACCCTGGCTGAACTGACCCATCAGCAGTCGCAGCATAATAAGCTTGTAGAGGTAATCATGCTCACACTGCTAAGTCTAATTATTTTTACAATTTTTTTGTATCAATACATCCTGCCAATATTTAAAAGATGTTTTGTTGTGTCTCCATGCAGAGATTCCTCTCTCTTGAAGCCATCAGGCTCGAGTGTACCCGGGAATTTAGGACGAAACATGAGAAAACTGCTTCACCCTCTGAGCAGCTGTGTGAAAAAGAAAAGAGACCAGTGGATGCAGTGAGTAGCATATCCCGTTACTCCAGAGAGATTGAGGAAATCGAGGAGAAGCTTGAGGTCATCTCAACAAGGTGTCAGTATGTCGAGAAAAAAGTTACAGGGAAGCAGGTATAGCAGATTTTCAAATTAGAGATTATAATGTCGGAAGCAGTAAAAACAAACAGTTCTGTTTAACCCAGTACATCTTTCTCTTCAAATCTATAGACCATATAGCATTGTCTGGTTAAAGCACAGAAAAAGGTCTGGAGCATGTTAGGCATGCTTAATTGCTTGCCAGGTTTTTTGCCCTGCTACTACAGGGGACAGCCAGTGATGTCAATGCAAATAATTCCTTTCCCACAAGGGGTCACTGCTGGGTTTTCCAACACAGCTCCCCTTAAATGTCAGTCATGACTTTTGTATTCATTTGGAAAGGCAGGCATCAGTGTCTGTCTCTTCCTCTGAAGCTTTGTATTTGGGAAGTTGTATTAGCTGAGTAAGTTTTATCTCAGACCTTTAGTTTAGCAGTCTGGATGCTCAACAGCTTCTCCTACCTCTATGAATGCTTTACTACCATTAATAAATAAATCTTCAAATGTCCTCCTCCTTTATCCTGACAAAACTGAGTATCTTGTGTTTGGATGTCTGTCACTAAATTGTCCCTCTCGCCAACAACATCAAATCATCTTCTAAGCACCTTGGTATCATCCAGGGGGCCTAAAACAGTTTTGCCCAATTTTTGCCCAACTGGTCAACAGGATGAAGCTTAGTGGGTCATACTGGCCAGCTTCCTATAGAGAGTCCTTCGAGTAGGAATTCTGGCTCAGTGGAGTGTTGTTTATAGACCAGTGTGTCATTGAGATAGTTCCACTGCATGCCACTAGCTGGTGACTGTTGTGGACAGACGTGTCCACTGTAGGTGCAATGGGAGCAACATTTTTCTGCACTGGTTTACTGGTGGAAGAAAGCTGTCTGAAAATAGTGGAAGCAGAATGGTTAGTACCATCACCTTAGACTAAGAAGGTCCTGGATTTGAATCCAGTAGCTGGGCCTTGATTGGCGATTCTAGCATGAATGTTTGTCAGTCTCTCTGTTATAATCTAGCAAACAAGAAAAGGTCTCGATGTTGTGTGGAGCATTTTTAATTGCTTGTTAAATTTGCAGCTGTCCTGCTTCAGATGCAGTCATGTGAATGTGATTATTTCCTTCACACTGCTCACATTACTCTTAGACTTTCCAGCATCTGTTTAGCTAATTAAGCCCCTCTTGCCCCAGTTATACCACTAGATAGCAGCAGGTATTTTTCAGTCTCACTACCATTAGGATACTGAGAGCCATGATAGTCATCATAGAGATGTTATGGATCTTTTTTGAACTGTTCTGCCTGCCAGCTAGCTTTTGTTTTTTATCGTAGCAACTAAGAGACTGTTAATATGAATTGCTCATTTTCAAATGTGCAGTATTGTTTTGTGTCTTTCTGGTCTCTCTGGTAGGACTCCACAGCTGATGAACAGGTTTCCACGAGTAATGAAGCTGTGGCAGAGGTCCAAATTCATCTCAGAGATGTAAGTGTTTTCTTGGCACAGCTGGGAAATGCCCCCTGTGTTTTTCTATCCACTCCTATCCTTCCCCTTAATCTTCTTTTAGTCCGTTTTTACTTACAAGTCAGGCTACAGTATACATGTCGTACTAAGTGTTTGTGGTTTGGAGACATCTTTCTGGCAAAGATCTGTTTCTGTCTTTTCTTTTATGTGCTTCTCATTATTTCATTCAATGCCCTGAGGCCTTGGAAAAAAACAAGCAGTGGCTGGAGTATGACCAGCAGAGAGAGGCCTATGTGAGGGCGATTCTGGCCAGAATGTTATGGCTGGAGAAGCAGCTGAATGAAGCCAATCAGGCCCGTTCACAGCAGCACAATGAGGACCATTCAGACGGTGAGCCAAGAGGATAGTGGGCAGTGGACACTCACCACTGGGGCGACAAGGGGCAGCAGTCTGTCACAACAAGTTTTTAAAATATCAAGATTGTCCAATAGTAGCCCACTGTAACAGAATGTGTCCTCATGTGCTTCATTTATCTTTTTTTAATGCCACATGGCACACATCTGAGTAGACATGCTTTTGTTTCCCACTTCTGCTTTTAATTTTTGATTTCTTTTTCTTATTGTAGAGAAAGAGAAAATAAGCCAGATGCAGGAGCATTATGAAAGACTCCTCCAGAAAGCCAAGGATGAACTGGAGGTACTGAGGGAACGAGTTGAAGTGACCCACCAAAATCTGATGATCACCCAAAATTGGTATGTTTGAAAAATCAAGGCATAAAAAATAGATCAGTAATAGACAAAGTGTGGACTGCAGCCCTCTGGTGGACTGTACCTGTATTGCAGGTGGGCTACCAGGAGTTACTTTTTACATTGAAATATATTTGAAAATATATTTTATAATTGCCAGTAGTTTTGCTTATTTTATAATTCCAATTAAATAATCCATTAAAAATGGATTAACTTTAAGAACTACGTGATTTAAAACGGAATTCTTAATTTTCTTTTCTGCCTTTTTTTGATACCAAAAACAAAAGCAGACAGGTTATCTTTATACTTTAAAATGGTTAGCAGTCTGAAGTTTGAGAATGGCTGTAATGATTATATGTTTCCATGAACTGGAGGTACTGAGGGAACGAGTTGAAGTGACCCACCAAAATCTGATGATCACCCAAAATTGGTATGTTTGAAAAATCAAGGTTAGCTATTTGACAGGCAAAAATGATCTGTAGGTGCAAGGAAAGAGAAAGGGAAGTGGAGGAGCTCAAACAGCAGCTGCAAGCTGAAAGGTTGAGCAGAAGCACACAGGAAGTGCAGAATTGCCCTGAGGATGAAGAGCAACAACAGAGAGATGTGAGAGAAGTCCTCCAGGGCGTGCTGGATGATGAGAGAAGAAGGTCGGGAAACTCTGAGCTGCAGGTAAAAAGTAAAAATCTTAATGTGCTCACATGAGGGAAGAAAGAGCCAATGAAATCACAGAAAAATTACTCTCCAATCAGGCGAATCTCTTTCAGAGGTTTATGTTAAATCGTCACCATGCAGACCAGGAAAAGATTGCAGACCTAGAGCGACAGGTATGACAGGCACATTTACTTTCTGTTAGTTTTCGCAGTTTCGTGTTGCTGATTTACCCATTGTTAATGATGGCGCAGATTAATGACAATGCACAGAGGATGGCCAGTTTGTGTTTTTTAATAAGTCTTTTGGAGATAAAAAGGTTGCAGTATGCAAACACAGTGTGCTCTGTTTTGTCTGTGCCTGCCTTCTACAGCCACACATTATCTCTTTTATTATAGTGTTATTCATTCAGTTCATCGCAGTGACAATTTTTTACATTTTAGATCCAGATTTCTTCACAAGACCTTGAGGATGAGAGGCAGAATTGCTCTTATTTAAAGAAGCAAATGGTCAAAGTTCTGAAGGCATTGCAAAAAGGAAAAGGCCATGTGGCAAAGCAGTTAAAGGTTGGCGTCAGTATCTAATCAGAGGATGATAAGATTGATCTGTGATCAAACTTAAAGCTGCATTAATAGAGTTTTTACCCCTCAGCCTTTAAAGGATAAAGAGTGCCCACCCCATCATGGTGTGGACGTCAACGTTTCTGAACATGATAACTCATGAACAAGGCAACACAGGATTTTGTAATCTCGACCTCAAGATCAGAGGTCAAGTTTTCTTAAAATCTTGTAATAACTTAAGAAGGAAATGACCTAGGAGTTTCAAATTGATACCATAGGTTTGTCTACTAGGAGGCTGAGGGGTAGCTCTAGCAGCTGCCAGTATTTTGTTTTCCTTTTTTAACAAATTCAGTGTTGCAGGCAACATTAATTTTCATTTGGAGCTGTGTTTTTATTTGCCTGGTCACTGAATATTCAGTACTTACTGCCTTTTGTTCACCTGAGCACACCAGATGTTTCCTCACTTTGCGTGTCTGCTGCTGTAATTTCTTCCATTGATAATTTTCTGCACGAACCACAGTTAAAGCAAACATTCAAAACGAATTCAAGTTGTAAAATCAAGTAAAAAGCAGCACCTTTCATACTCAGCCTACTCTGTTATTGTAAAAAATAGTGTAGCTTTAAGATTTACTTTGGAATAAATTTAGCAGTTTTCTTTTTTTTTTGTTAGTTTTTTTTAATCCCAGGACTAAAGTGTAACTGATGGATGTTGTTGTTTATGTTAGAGAGAGAAGCCGGATCAGAGCTCAGGGGAAACGAACCCTCCCCTGTCCCAGTTCTCCAGACCCAGCCTGACGTCCTCGCCTCACAGCAACTTGATGAATGAAAGCTTCCTGGAGTGTCCCGTCTGCCAGGCCGAGTATCCAGTCAGTCACCACCGAGAACTGATGAACCATCTAGAAATCTGTCTAAACTGAGCTGAGCCTGGAAGCTCTTTAATGATGGATCTTCTTTAAGATGGATTGGTTGTTAAATTAAAGTTATTTTGATAAATTAATGTGACAAGTTGCTTAAGCTGTGTTTGAAACGAATCCTCAAAGCTTTGATTAAACATAACAGCAAAGATTCCCCCAGAAATGTAACTGAGTTTGGAGCAATCTCTGCTTCATCCAGCACAGCCAGGCAGCTGCAGCTGCTTACAGCTCTTGGCAGCATACTGTTGCAGCTGCTTGAAATCTGTAATTAGCAATAAATGCACTATGTAAAGGGCTACATCTTGTCTTCATTCTATAGTATTTACAGATTGTCTCTCTAAACTGGCCTTGTATTATCTGGACTGGACTAGCACACCAGCTGTGCTGGATGCGGAGGGATTGCAGAGGAATAACACCTTGCATGTTTGTGTACAAAATAAACACTATTAGTTGGAAAATTGTTTGAAGTTTGGTTTAAATACTCTGTCGAGACTGTGCTCCATGTAATAAATCTACTGATATTGATCTTTTTTTGATGCACTCAAATTATTTTTGGTTTCAACTGATATATACAAATATACAAGCAACTATTTGATGTTTTGAGTGTTGTTGCTTTTTAGCAGGAAGTGTTTTAGCAAACGGCAGTGGTAGGTTTATTTCTATAGCACATTTTATTACATGTAAACTATGTGCTTAAAACAGAAGGCAGTGAAAAGAGCAAAATAAAATCAATTTAGAAATATTTCCAAAGTGCAGCACTTAACAAATTTCTCAGACTACTTGTCATTAAAAACAAGAAAACACATATTTTAGAAATTTATCAAAAAATAGTTTAAAGCTAAAAACGATATGTTATTTATTAGGTAAACAACAAACCAAATTCATGTTTTTATGTCCAAATGTGAGTAAGCACATCATCACGTCATCACTTAAAGTGAAAATGCAAAGACTTCCTTTTAAGCATTGCAGAGCAAACAGCATCAGAAAGTCTAGTCTCCACCCTTTCTCCTCCCTTTTACTTCTTATCAGCATCTGTCAACATTCATTTTTCTGTTTGTCTGCAGGAGTGAGCAGTGTGTGCATTTCACATTTAGTACCTTTTCAGCCTGCATGGATACAGACCTTCACATTCATTCCCTTCACTTGAGAAACTTGACTTTTTTTTCTTTCTTCTCTGAGCTGCACCACTCAAATCAGGTTGCTACCACTATAATGGAAACCGCAGCTATCAGTGCAGTCTTTCTGGTCTCTGTAGCTGCAAATGAGCTGCAGTCCTGGTAACCTGTGGACGCAGGCTGCTTGCCAATAAGACCATCCTGACGCTCAACTTGTTCGTGGCTGATCTGCTGTTCGTCAGCATGATCCCGCTGATTGTGACAGTGCGTTGGACCGTGTCCTGGGAGCTGGGGTATGCAGCCTGCCACACATTGCTCTATGTCATCTGTATGAGTGGCTGTGTCACCATCACAACCTTGGCCACGATCAGTGTGGAGAGAGTCCAGGCTATTCTCTGGCTGCAGACTGTGCCAAGTCTGGCTCCCAGGATGGTGACTGTGACCCTCGTCTTCATCTGGGCTTTCTCTGCACTCACCTCCCTCCCCCTCAGTCTGTTCTTCACTGTGATGGAAGTGGATTTCCCAAAGCTGGTATGGATGAATTTAAAAAAGAGGAAATATTTCTACAATAGAGCTATGCCTATGTTTGTTATTATCTCCGCAAGAACACGGTCACATCTGTACTCTCAAGTGGCCTGACCCAGCAGGGGAGATTGTGTGGAACGTAGTCTTCACTGCCCTGAGCTTCCTTCTCCCAGGACTCATCATTCTGGTTAGTTACAGCAAAATATTGCAGGTGGGTTAATGCTGTCTTTGCTAAAGATGGCAGGCAGCGAGGAGAAGGACAGATCAGCTGTTGTCTGTTTTTATGCTTCTAACACAAATTGTAAAAATCCAGCTCTGAATTTACCGTTTTCTCAATTTACAAGTTTCTTACATGAAGACAGAAATATACATGAGTTAACTTAATTTTTAAACGAAAAATGTTTTTGGCCACTTCAGTTTCTTTTTCCAGCTGTCATTATACTTATATTATTAATTAAATAAGCATTCTTCCTTGAATTAATGCATGGATATCCTGATTTCTTAGACATTTCTCTGTCCCCGTGGGGGGGGAAATGTGCGCTTACTAATTATTACCTTTGTGTGTACGTTCAGTGCTCTCCGCTATCAACTGTTAACACTAAACTGGGCAACCAGTTATGCCAATGTATCCATGAGTGTGACACAGAGAACAGAAGAACATGGTGACCAGCTGCAAATTGATTTTAGCGCTCAGTAGACTTTATGGATGAGACAAATAAAACTGTTTCCATGCTTCATGTGTAAATCCATATACAGCTCAATCAGGGTGTGTAAATGGTTTCATCATGTCTCTGTAACCACAGGTGTTTGCATTGTATCAAATATTGTATTTCTGTTCCAGATTGCTAAAAATTGCAGGTTAAGGCTCCGACCCAGAGACCGTCAGCAACCCAATGGAGACTCTCCTCACTACTACATCTCCTGCCAGGATATGAAGCTGTTCCGTACTATGCTGGTCTTGATGCTTTCCTTCTTAGTCATGTGGAGCCCTATTTTCATTATCTTCTTCGTCATATTGGCCCACAACATACAGGGTCACATATATGTCTCTTCCACCATGTTCTTCCGGGTGGTGACGTTCACTCTGGCAAATTCAGCGCTCAATCCCATCCTCTACTCGGTCTGCCAGTTCAAGAACAGCTGGCGCAAACGCTGCTGTGGCTCAGTTGTGTTTCCAGTGAGAAAAAGACCCACCAGTGGGTGAACACTGGGAATACATCCATAATCATGTCAAATAGAGCAGGGATGTCAAACTCATGTTACATTGCGGGGCCACATACAGCCCACTTTCACCTTTAGTGGGCCACACCAGTGAAACTCTTCTTTCTCTCTGTGTAAAGAAGTCTAAATACACATTTGAGATATCTTAATATAAGAAAAAGAAGTGCAATTTCAACCATATGTCTTATTTTCCTACATGACTAAGAAATGCTGCTGTATTAAATGAATCTGTCAGCATGACATGGTAAGAAATTAGAAGAAATAAATGTACAAAATTACAGAAAACGTTCTAGTAGCTTGTTGTTCAGATTGTCTAGTAAATATAAAACAGAACATGTTTTTTTTCTATAGTAGTGAAAAAACAGGGATTTTGTCAGTTCCTTAATTGTTCATATATTTGTTCATTACTTTACTGTAGTATGAATGGCTGTGGTGGAGGTCTTTTTCATTAGGCTATAAAGCTTGATTATTTTTACAAAATTTTACAACATTTTTAAAGCCTTCCAGTGGGCCAGATTAGAGTCTTTGCCAGGCCAAATTTGGACACCGGACATTAAGTTTGACATTCCTGAAATAGTGCAAAGCATGTATGTCTGGTGGCTTTTGATGTACAACATACCGTACACGTCACATATAAGACAAAGAGTGTGAATGCAACACCTACAGGATTCTGCATTAGTGTCAAAAGCAGTGTTTCCAAAAGGTTATTGAGGGCTATCTATCTATCTATCTATCTATCTATCTATCTATCTATCTATCTATCTATCTATCTGTCTGTCTGTCTGTCTGTCTGTCTGTCTGTCTGTCTGTCTGTCTGTCTGTCTGTCTGTCTGTCTGTCTGTCTGTCTGTTGTGCTTTTGGCTCAAATACTGCCAAAAGGTTTTGCATATTGTTTGACCAACTTATTTCTTATCCTCCTGAGTTGTCCACCTGGTGTTTCACTGCATTTCTGACTTTTTTATGCTGTTGTCTCAAAGGTTGTAACAGCATCATAACCCTTTAGCTGTTTCCCAAATGACTGATTCACTTGTTCTATATGAAAGACTGGAACCTTTCTTTGAACTGCACAGTATGAAATCAATTCTTGTAAACTCTAATGACCATCTTTTACACCACATGCCCATCCTGATGCAACCACAAAAGAATTTGTGCCTCCTTCCCAGGATTAAACTGAGGAATCTTTCTTTTAAACCATTACACACATATTTCAAGTATTCAAAGTATTCAAAAAAAATACATAATTAATATACTGTATTTGTCATTTTACACAATATCTTATGGAGAAACTTAATGGATGGAAGAGATTGTTTTTGTCTTTCTCTCTTACAACAGGCTCTGACACCATTCTTTATCTATTCACTCTAAATAGTAAAAAAACCCAAACTGAATAGTATAGGGTGGAGGAAAGATGTTTGTTAAGGAAATGCTCATGTGCCAGACAGAGTCCAAATCAAATGACATGCAAACTGTTCTGGTAAGCTGATGCACCACATAGATGATGTTGTTAAAGCCAGACTGAAACAGATCAGGATGTCAAGCTTCATGTCAGCTGTGATTTGTCCACAAAACATTTGTTTGGTTTCTGCATCCAAGGCTGAGCAAACTGCTGCAGACAGCTATGGTCTGACTGTTCTGTCTAAAAGAAATAAACAGTTATATTTATCTAGCTTTTTTCTAGGGAATCAAATGTTATTTATTCCTCTGCTTTTGTTTACTGAATATAAATATTTTTGCAGATCTCGTAAATCGTGATTTTAATTGTCTTTTCGCGCTCTTATGGTGGCAGCGTAAGTTTAACAGCAGGGAGGCCTTGGATGGGCAGTTCTTGAGCAGCAGCTGCTTGTAAAAGCTTTACGGGGTGTTTTTGGCACAGTGTACACTTTCATAATCATATCATCATAACAATAATTAGCATCTTCTACTTCTTCATCATTTAATCACTGATGGACAGGAAAGGATCCTAAGATGTAATTTCATCGTTCATCAAAACATAATTTTGAGCTTTATTTGTTTACATTTTTCATATAATTGAGGTTTTATGCTATATTTTCATATAGTAGGTATGCCTACTCTGTGGGCTGACAAGATGGCAGACCTGCAAAACAAGTGCATTCACTCAGTTTGCTCAAGATCAGAGCGGGAGAGCCTCTAGCAATTTAAAATCTTGATAGTCATGTAGAAAAGCTCCCTGTGGATGATGCTCTCTTCCCCTTAAGGTGTAAATCTTAGAGAAAGAATTTTATGAAGCTAGTGAGTCCACCTGACAACTAAACATATCTACCTTGCTCAGCATTTCCCTCTAGTGGGGAGTTCAGCTCATTTGTGTAGACTGCCAGACAGAATGGCTCTATTTTACCCACAGCCATTGGGTGAAGATTGAACATATCCACAAATAATATAATTTTATTCATGCATCTTTAGGTAAAGGGGCAGATAAGTCAGGTCACAAGCTAATACAGGCCCAAACAATGATCAATAACAATATTTTAAAAAGCACTGAAAGGTGAAGTTAGTAACACTGAATAATTTGTTACACGGGCATTATTCTGCTTGAGTCCTTGGATTCATCATGCTACAGTGACACTTACCACCCATGTAAACATTGTTCCAGCCCTTCATACCAGTGCACAAAAAAACAGCATCTCCCATCAGGATGATGTCACACTGCTATAACTGTTATGGCATGGCTCAAATAACACAACAAAAGCCACCCCAGCTTCCAAACTCCTCAGATCTCAATGCAAGAGCATCTGGGGAATGTGCCAGAACAGGGCTGATCCACTGAGACTCCACCCCTAAACCACACAACACCCACAGAGGTCCTGTGTCAACGCCCTGACTTAGGAGAGGGGCTATTTGGGTGAAAAAGGGGAAATCTACAAAATATTACACAGTAGTCTAATGTAGTCAGTGATCAGTGTTTATTACAGGAAACTCCAAATACATATTAAAAAGTGAGAAACACTTGACTGACTGTGGTCATATTGTTACTGGAAAGTCTGTGTCCTACTCTGGTGATGAATGGTGACATTTATGAAGCACAGACACTACACAACATCTTGCAGCACACACAATAATATCCACTGTTCTCTCCCTGGTCCAGCAGCTGCTGATACTTCTTAGAAGCAGCCTAATAGCTTCATTCTTCCCAGCTTCATTTTTCAAACCTCCCAGAGGAGGATCACGCTCCTCTAATTCTCTTGCATTAGTAATATCACTGTAAACATGCGCAGGATATCAAGTATTGTAATCATGTGAGTATTTGTGCACTTTTCAAAAGGCCTGTGCATATTTGTACCAAGATGGGTCAGAAGCATGCAGGCCTGACAGCCACAGTGAGTAAACATATTAATCAGAAGTAAGAAATGAGATGATGACAGCCTTATAGGGCTCCAAGAGCACCCTCCTGAACAAGCAAGTGTCTGGCATAGAAGATTAAGAAAAAACTGCAATAAAACTGTGAAGGTGGTGGCTTGCAGCAGTATTAAAGCATGAAAAGAGACGAGTGTATTTTAGAGACCGTTTAACCTGCCCTTTGTTTAAGAGGATGAGGGGGATGGTACTGAGGCAGAACAGATGTCAGAGTGACAGGAGGGTTTCCCCACACCCCTCCACCACAGGTCAGAAATACTTTGCATCCTCCAGTCGTCATGGAAACCGAGTGCAAACCAGGAAATATACCCACAACATTTTACAAATATGGGAATATTTAAGAAAGCACAAAGTTTCGGTGACTTTATCGGCACCAAAGAACCCGTGATTTGTAACGGCAGCGTTTTGACAGTCAACATCTGGTTTTGAGCCAAATGTTGCAGCTACATTTCCATAATCACAATTAATTGTCAGCGGGTTTCCCATCCGCTTCCCGCATAGAACGCTCGTGTGCGTCTGCGCCACAGACGACAGTCCGCTGGCTCATGTCAGAGCTTCTTCTTCTCCCGCTGATTCACGAAAAAAATTGCACAATTCAGTTGCCCATAGGGCGGAATCCTCCAAGACCCTGACACGAAGAGAGTGGCGTTTGCTGAAATCATAGGCGTGGTTTTGGATGAAGATGCTCCGTCTGCTCCCGTTGGGATCCCCACCTGCCCTCACACCGCGTTTGTCACCGAGCCAGCTGGAATATTCCTGAGCTTCAAGACTCCACAGCAAGCGTCACATTATATATTTATTATTATTGCTTTTGTCTCGGAGGGTTTAGATTTCTTTTCGTCTGGAGGTTCGGTGTAATTACGGCGCTGTGGGCGCACGGGTCGCCCGGTTTTATCACCTCCAGAGCGGCGGTGGCGCACGGAGATAAGCAAGAGCGGACATTCGCGTGGCCTCCAGGCAGAAGCGGCTGCAGCAGCGGTGGGAGAGGAACCACAGCGGAGACCCTGGTTCATGTGTAGGGCTGTTCGACGCGCAAGTTGTGCCCGCTGCGGATCTCAAGGATGGAACATACACACAAGATACCCAGCAGATCGCTCTGGCTCGGCTTACTTGTGGTGGCGTCAGTTATACTTCTAGTGGACAGCAGGAGACCCAAGCCGCCTCGCTGTCCCTTAGTGTGTACATGTTCCAAAGATAACGCGCTGTGCGAAAGCGCAGGACTCATCCCTCGCAGCTTTCCCCGAGAAATCACATCTTTGTAAGTTCTATTTAATATCGTTTTGAAATAAAAACCCACTGCAGCGATGAACGCAACATGCTTAGCTCTACCTGCTGGTTAAGACGTGGATTTTTCCGCCAATGCTGCATAATAATTGCATATCCAAGGAACAGACTGCAATAAGTGATCGTCAGTCTGTGCTGTAAGCCTAAACAGTATGCGTGTGTGTGTCGTGTTTTCCCCCCCACAGATCATTTGTCAAGTCTGAATTCACTGAAATTCCGAAAGAGAGCTTCATCCTCACGCCTGCTCTGCATCTCCTGTGAGAAATCTCTTAGGAGTTTTTACTTTTTTCTTGCTTTTCTTGCACTCTGTGAGCTGATCAACGCCATGTTTAATGTTCAAGACATTTCCCCCTTCAATGATGCTACACATTATGATAGAACGGGTGTTGCTGTGGCTATTGATTAGGTTGGAGAAGCCTTAAACCCAAAAAATCATTTGCTGAAAACGTGGTTTTCCTGCATCCCTTTTCATGGCATGGTGATTTTAAATCTCTCTGCTAGGCTTTCTTCCAAGCCTTGCATTAAAATGTCTCTGTGTATAATAATGTGAATCCAGTAATTTACGGGTAATTCCTTCTTTTGATGAGGGAATTCATTTCCTCATTGGGTGGAGTACTGACAGAGACACTGTGTGTCTAAAAACAGACATGCAGGCCTGCAGGAATCCTCAGAGAGCACAGATCCGTGTCTTAAAAGTATGTGGTTTACAGTTAGCAACAATGGTTTTCTATTAGGCAAGATGTATTTTTATTATCCACTCGCTGACCCTGAATAGTAAAAATATTAACTTGAGATTTCTCCATGCAGCCTCTTCACAGCCAACAACCTGGAATCTATAAATGAGGATGCATTCATTGGTCTTCCTCACCTAGAATATCTGTGAGTAGTTGGTACAAAATTATCCTTCAAGTTGGTTTTTTGTTTTTTTGTTTTTGATTTTGTGATTGTTTTGTTGCATTTGCCTGACATTATCTCCCGTCTCCTGCATTTTATCCAACAACTTTTCAGATTCATTGAAAACAACCAAATCAATTCGATATCAGCGCATGCTTTTCGTGGACTGAAAACCTTAGTACACCTGTAAGTACTTTTTCTTTTTTTTACTAGAGGTATTAAAGAAGCAAACACTACAGTTGCACGGGGATTTAATTTTGTGACCTATTTAATTTAAAAATCTAATCACTGGTGACCTGCTTTAAGAGGGAGAACAAGAGAAGCTTTCTCTCATTTGCATCAGACATTGTAATCTATGTGCAGGTGCAGACAAGCACTGTTCCAGTAAAACGCTGACAGTTTTTATTGCGCAACTTGTATTGCCACATAGACACTTCTCCCAACATTGTGCAGCTGTTATGAATATGATTACGAAGCAAATCCCGCCACCGTCAATGTCCACTGTAAATGAAAGTATAATATTCTTTCATTACAGATTTGTGAAAGTACATTATAAGTTAAAAACGCTCTGAGATTTTCTTTTATTGATGCAATAATATTTAAGATAAGGCTCTAAAGAAACTTATAAAATACTACCCAAGTCTTCGCAACAGGAAAAAGCCTTTTTTCCACCGTCTTCATTGTAGCAGAGAAAGCCATAAAATGGCTGAGGAGGCAGTGCTAAAAATAGCTTAATGTTTCCTCAAACCCACAATAAGCAATGTTCCTGCTGTACTCTCCAGGGTGGCAATATGTGCCCCAAGCTTCTTAACAGATATCTGTGTACATACAGAAATACTGCATAAACAGATTATTATTTAATAGTTTGAGATGGTGTGGCTATGGGGAGGGCTGGGGGGAATGCATGCACATATAATCAATGTGGAAACCAGAAACTAAGCACAATTTTTTTTAATCTATTTTCAGGAGTCTGGCCTACAATAATCTTGAGACGCTGCCCAAAGATTTGTTCAAGGGTCTCGAGGCCTTGACAAAAGTGTAAGTATGAATTTTACCTTTGCCTAACAAAGAGATTCATTGCGTTTCAATTTACATGCGTGCCACTGAGATAAATGAGTTTTCTGTGCAGCCTTCTATATATAGAACACTGTATCATTATTCCACTTCAGCCGAGGCTCGAAAAATGTGTGGGCAGCTGGTGCTTTTAACACTATTAAAATTGCATGCAGCAGTGAGGAAAGAGATAAGTTTGCAATCTATCACCCACTGAAGATGTCCGGTTCTCCTTTATAGTCCCCCTTGATGATAATGAGGGCAAAGATTGAAGCTGTGAGGGCCACAGAGCAAAGCTAACAGTAGTCACACTTCAGTAACTCCAGCTTTTGGGAATTAAATGCATTCATAAAGCAGAGGCCTTTCTGAATGCATTTAATACAGCATGCGGAGTTTAGTTTGGTGGTGTTTTCCCTTTAGAGACTTGAGGGGGAACCAGTTCACCTGTGACTGCAAGCTCAAATGGCTGGTGGAGTGGATATACAGCACCAATGCCACCGTGGATCAGCTTTACTGTAAAGGCCCGGCCTCGCAGCTCGACAAAAAGATCAACGACCTCCTGCCACAGTCATTCGACTGCATCACCACAGGTGGAGTACAATAAATACAGTTGTTTTCTCTCAAAGTTTCACTGGATTAAAAAAAAAGTTATTTCAAGTGGGTGTTTTTTGTTTCACTTGCAGAGTTTGAATCCTACCAGTCCATGGATTTTAACTCCATATCAGTGGAAGCATTTTCTTTTGGGAATGACCAGTACGTTGTGTTCGCTCAGCCCTTCAGTGGGAAGTGCAGCTTTCTAGAGTGGGATCACGTGGAGATGGTCTTCAGAAACTTTGATTTTATTGAGAGTAAGTGAAAGACGCATTTTTTTGGGAAAGGGCTGTGCAAGTTTGAAAGGAGGGGTGATTCAAACCTCTCAATGGTGATAATTATTGGAGGTGAAGATATTTACTTTTTATCCTGTCTTCTGCTTCACCAGGTACATCCACGGTGGTCTGCAAACCCCTGGTCATTGACAACCAGCTTTTTATCATTGTGGCTCAGCTGTTTGGTGGCTCGCACATCTACAAGCGTGACACGTCCGCTAACAAATTCATCAAGCTCCAAGGCATCGACATCCTGCGAATCCGCAAACCAAACGACGTTGAGACGTTCCGCATCGATGGCGAATTCTTCTTCGTCATAGCGGACAGCTCCAAGGCCGGGTCCACCACCATTTACAAGTGGAACGGCAATGGCTTCTACTGGCATCAGTCCCTCCACCAGTGGTATCGGGACACCGATGTGGAGTACATGGAGATCTCCTCCAAGCCTCACCTGATCCTGTCCAGCAGCTCCCAGAGGCCCGTCATCTACCAGTGGAACAAAGGCACCAAGATGTTTGACAGGCGCACCGACATCCCAGAGATGGAGGATGTTTACGCTGTGAAACATTTCCAGGTCAAAAACGACCTGTATATCTGCCTGACGCGCTTCATTGGTGACTCCAAAGTGATGCGCTGGGACGGGGCCCTCTTTAGGGAATTGCAGACCATGCCTTCTCGTGGCTCCATGGTATTCCAGCCCTTCGCTGTGGGAAACTGGCAATACGCCATCCTTGGCAGCGATTACTCTTTCACCCAGGTTTACCGCTGGGATGCCAAGAAGGGCGAATTTGTTCGATTTCAGGAGCTGAACATACAGGCACCGAGGGCCTTCTCTCCAGTTTCCATAGACAACCGTCAATTCCTGCTGGCCTCCAGTTTCAAAGGGAAAACTCAGATCTATGAGCACCGGATCATCGATCTGAGCAACTGAGCTAATTTTTCTTCTGTTGCAGATTGGTTGGTGGGTGAATTTTGTGATTTTTTTTTGTCTAGACAGCAGGCTGTTGCAGCAGATGCAGTGCTGAACAACTCAGAAAGCGTTGATCCTAACTTGAGAACAGCAGCCATTACTCCTACTGATTTTCAAACTCTTCTAGTTAAATTAGTGCACAGTAGATTAAAGGATAAATGTATGCATCTCAACCAAGCATATGACCGAGATGCATTTTGAGTCCAGTGCATGCACCTCAAGTTAGGATTAGATCGCATATGTTGTCAAGTCATTAATGCATGACCAGGGCCTTACACGGGCCGTCCCATCCCAATAAATGCAGATCTATGTTCACTAATACATCTAACACTGGCCAGTAACTTTTTAATTTTTAATGTGTGTTCAGCCTTTTGTGTCACTCAATGTTTATACATTTCTAATGTCATATATTTATCTACAGAAACAAATGAAATTGTACTTTTTAACCTATTAACATGTTTAACTGAAGAAATCTGCCAAAATGAAATGTTTACATTTTTCCTGTCTTTCCATTTGTAAATGAAGCTTTTAAGAGTTTTTAAGAGTTTACCAACGACCGCGACAGATTATTATTAGATAATTGTTGGAGAATGATTTGAAATGATGCCTTTGATTTGGAAAATATCAAAGGTTAGAGTCTACTTGTATATCCTTGCAGCTTATGCTTTTATTGTAATAGTTTGCATAATGTTTAAAGTATTGAAAATACAGCTGTTCACAACTGGGAACTATTGAAGGTATTTTCAACCATTTTTGGGCACTGAAATGAAGGACATTTGTCATAATGCTTTACCTTTGACTAATGTGACTGACTGTGTCATAATTAGGATTGATATCATGCAATTTAGAGTCAATAAAGCTTAACATTTCATCGGAGTTCCCTGCTAGTGCTGTGTAGCATGATATGTCTTCAGTGTGACATACTTAAAGCCAAAAACACAACAGCATATCTAAAGTACTGTGCAAAAGTCTTGAGCCAATCCTCATTTCTTTATATTTTGATAGGAAAGGGCAATTTATTCAAACATACATGGAACTGATTATACATCAAAAGTGGTTCAGATTTTCAGTCCAGTTCTTCTGTAATTTGGCACACTTCACCCTTCCCTAAGAATGGCTTTCTCACAGCCATCCTTCCACTGAGACCTCTGATCAAGCTTCAGTTAAGAGCAAATGGATCAACTGAAGGGCCATTTGAATCTCTTTGGTCCTGTGTCGGGTCTTTGCTGGATTTCTTTTTCTGTTGCTTAATGACATCACACTCAGATACTGTTAATTGGTTAAAAAAATGTATGCCTTCCATTTCTTTTGTCCTCCACATGTCTTAGAATTTTTCAAGGCCTTTTGAAAGTCATTTTTCAAGCAATAACTGTTTGGGAAACATCTTATTTGTACACAAATACTATTTTATGCCTGTCAAACTGTGATCTTTGACATCGTTCATAGGCTCTGTGGTTTCAGTGTCCAAATAAGGATGGCGAGGGACCTTCAGAAAGCCAGGAGAACTACTGCTCAAGACTACTTAAAAAAAATTTGAAGAACATCTGGCTCCTTGGATGTAAAGAAATCAGTGGTGACTCGAGACTGTTGCACAGCACTGTACTTCCTTAAGCTAAATGAGGCAAACTGTCCTGAACCCTGGGTGTGTAATTATGTCAGATATGAAAAAAAAATAGGAGTAAAATAAATACAAACAAATAAAATCCTTTTTATTTTCTCCAACAAAGTGCACGCCTCAAATCTACAAAGCAGCACATTACAATGTAATGGAATAAATACAATAAAATCCGCTGAAATTAAAAAAAAAAAAAAAAAAAAAATGAAAGAAAGAAAATTAACACACAAGCAAGGAGATACACAAGTACCTGCACAATCACACTGGTGGCAGGACTAAATCAGGCTCTTTAGAAAGGCTCCATCAAAGAAAAAATAAAATGCCTCGTCGTGGCGATCAACACGTCATGTATCATCCTGTCAGGCGCTTTCTAAAGTAAACCAATTTAAACCCTGCTGTTTTTTTTTCTTCGCAATTGAGGACTACCAAACTAACATCAAAGAAATACAGGTGCATACTCTCATGTTCATACACATCACCCTGGAAAAGTTGTGCAATTGCAGCAGGACCCCCAAATCACCAACCTACTGCCGAGAGAAAATAAAGTGAACACAATTTCAGTTTTAACTGAACTTACTACTCAAGTCTATGTGGTGCAACTTAGTGTTTTTTTCCATAGGCAAAAAAATATAACATAAAAGGCAAGGGAACAAATCCCTCAATTTTCCACAAAATAATTTAGTGCTTTTTAAATAAAATTGAAAACACTATTTCCATATGGTGGCTCTTAAAAAAAAAGAAAAAAAAGAGAAGAGAAAAAAAAACAGAGTGAAAGATTAATGCTCCAAGAGACATCAATTATATTAGGAAAGAACTCAAATCCCATGAAAAAAAAAGACAGTATTAACAATAAAAGTCTGTACAGAACGCTAAATTAATATACAGTACAATACAGTACCTGCAGATGTTATGCATACAGTACAATTCTCTTTTTACATATGGGCTCCAGCCTGATCTATATACTGACTTAACACAGGTGGAAAAGCGGCTAGTTTAGCATACGGTAGGTTTAATGGTTATTCAGCGAGGAGAGTAGATCTTGTAGTAGGCGTTTAGAAAAAGAAGACTGAAAACATTATTGCAGGATGGTCATCTTCAGTTGCATACTGCATGTGTTACATAAATGCGTCTTCTGACGTGGAGCAGCGGGCCGATGAGAGCGAGAAAGAGAGAGACAGAGGGCCGGACGGAAGGAGAAAAAAAAAAAGCTGGGTTAGCTGTTTTTTTTTTTAATGTTTTCTTTTTTGCTATCTCTCCGTCACAGACGTTAAACTTTGCAATATCTCTCTGATCCACTACCCTGTACAGTACATTCGTGGCCAGTATTGCACGTTTACCAGCCGAGTCCACCCTGATACTGCATGGCGAGGACCGTCAGTGCTGAATTTTGTCCTGCGAGTCGACACTAATCCAGTGATGAGATGAGACTGCGACCAGAGAAAAGACTGACTGGGGCTCCATCTGCTGTCACAGTTTGAGCTCGTTGGCAATTTTGCAGGCGATGTTCTTAAAGGCGATGGACGTGCCCGATATCCTCTTGAAGCGCACGCCGTTGAGCGAAAGGCGGGGCAGCTTGCACACCTCCATCTCCCACTGGACCAGATTGTCCTGGCGAGCGTCGCCGTGGACACAGAAAAGCAGGAAGCGCTCGCGCTGCTCGTAGTCGCAGCTGTTGGCGTCCAGCACTTTTCTGATCTCCCTCATCATCTCCGAGGGCTCCATGGAGGAGGTGGTCTTCATGCTCCAGGTGAAACGCAGGGAGCGAGGCTTTGAATCCCGACTGCCGTCCTCCTTAGTGTCACCAGACGCACTCCTGAGCAAGAAACCATCAGGGAGAGAGTGAGAGCGGGGACAGGGGAAGTAGGCAGAGGTGGGTTTCACGTTCTCTGTGAACTTGACATCTCACAAATTCTTACCTTGGTGTTTCTGTCCTGGCACTGGCCTCTCCCTCACTAGGTACCCTGAAATAAACCAGGAACAGACTCGTTATTCCCTTGGGATCATATCAACACATGCAGCCCCGCCCCGACTCACTACTAAACACCACCCCCATCATGACTGGACACAGAGGGGGTGTCAGGCATCATGCCAGGAAAGAATCCACACTCCTGGGTATCAGGGTTCAGCACACAATGAGGTGACTGTGACGGTCTTTGTTTTGAGGGTCATTCTATTATAGCTCACATTAACCAAATGCATCATCCCATCTACAATACGCTACCTTTCCTTAATCCCCACTGATCTGCAAAGAGCGGAAAAGCGTTTCTAGACAGTCCATTCGGCCTCTGGATTTTTGCCTGGTCTTTTCTGTTAAGCTCAGCCAAAGGATGGGGGAGAATAAGGAGAGGAAAGCTAGCAACTTGAGAAGCAGATATCTGGTGGCTTAGTACAGAAGAAGCTGGTGAGCCGTGAGGTTTGTTTAAGAGGCAGTGGACACAAGGGAGGGAAATACTGCATAACAAAGGGTGTCAGTAGGCAAGGACGTGGTGTAGTGGGCAAGTACGCAAGGGGTTAAGGAAACACGGGCCAAGGTCATAGTGGGCACAAAGAGGTTTGGTTTATTTCGGACGGGGGTGACAAGTGCAGCAAGCGTTATGTTCTCCTACCTCTGGGTCGACCTGAAAGACAGAGCTCTAGGCGGGGAGAAAAGGAGAGAAAGCTGTGAGCCTCCACCAGATGGACCAGCGTGAAGGTGCTAACTGCTGTATGGATGACGAGGGGTGGCAGTGTGGATGTGTGATATTCACAGAGGACTGGGGAAACTATGCAGCATTTATAGTAAACAGGCAGAGAGCGTGACGCTTCCTTCATTTTTATACCTGGAAAGTTCGCATAAAGGAATCCGAACAAACGTCGCAACTCCTTTAATCACTTCAGTAACTTTTACACAGAGACACACAGTATGTCCAGGGATGATTTTTGTTGTGTATCGAGATTTGAATGCATCTAATAATTTGTCCAATGACTGATACCTGCAACATAATTCACCTCACCTCAGCTGTACTTTTTATTTTGTTAAACTTACACAGTGACCATGATAAAGCTAACACCTGGTATTGTTAATGTGAGCCTGTTAGCATGTTTTTACCAAGTATAGCCTTACAGAGCTGCTAGCATGGAAGGAAACTCAAGTCCTTTTCTGAACTGCCTTGTAATCTATTTAAAAAATAACTGTATATTAATTTGGTGTCAGACTAGAAAGAAAAGTGACTTTCTGATTTAGATAATTAATGTACAGTACTGTGCAAAAATCTTGAGTTACTGCTCATTTCTTTAGAATTTGTTTTCAAGGAGCGTTTTGGTATAAATTGCCATCAATAAGTATAAAGGATGGCAGGAGAGAGTGTCTACAGTCTTCTGTAAAACATGCTGGAGTCTCCTGTTGTGGTTTAGGGCTGCATTTCAGCCAGTGGGGTTTGGGATCCTGTCAAAAATAGAATAATTTGCATGCAACAGCATCTGAAAAATGTCTGGTTGGCAGGGACTTCATTTTTCAGTGGTACAATGATCCCAAACACACAGCTAAAGAATACTACTTGAATAGAAAACAAAACACAGATTCAGTCGTGGATTTGCCACCTCAGAGCATCAAACCAAACATTATTTCTACATGGCAGGAAAAAAAAAGCAGCTAACACCCAAAGAAGAGCTCTGAATGTCCTTTAGGAAGCCTGGAGAAATATTCCTCAAGACTACTTAAAGAAATTACAAGACAGAGGTTGTGTTGAAAAAATAAAAGTGGTCAAACCAGATGTTATTTCCATGTATGTTTGCACATTTAAGTAAATCACTGCACTTGTCTTCCATTATCCAAGCAAAATAAGAAGAAACGAGCGGTGGCTCATGACTTTTGCACAGTACTGTAAGTTTGAACAAAACAAAGCAGGAAGAACGACTTCCTGATCTGGAAATGGGACTACACCAGGAGCACATGAATGTTTCTCCCTGTAGAACCTGCATTTCCCTTCAATAATAAAAGCACCTTAGCACAAAGGAAGTATAAATTAGTAAAGTATGGCTTTACATCCTGCAGTTTTGAAAGCGTTGAGCTGTTCTCAGTCAAATATTTGTTTAACATGTAGCTCTGAGTTTGAGACCACGGTGGTACAATAACTGCTGGGTGCAACGACTCTAAGGTACAAAGCACTGACCTGCGGACAAACTTGGAGGTGATCTTGCTAATGATCCCTGTAGAGGTGCCCCTGCGTTGTTGAGCGAGAGCCCCCGTATCATGAGACAATGTGGGTGAAGCTGGAGGTCCGTTGTAGGTGGCGCTGCGGCGGTCTCTGAGCTGGGCTCCGTGAAAAGTGCTGCGACTGGTGGTACCACGGGGGAAACGGTTCTTCTCTGGGGTGCTAATACTGTGTGCAGACGGAGAGGTGGAGGGGCCGCGTGGAGACGAGCTGCAGAATAAGAAAAACGCGTTGGAGGAGATGAACATCTGGCACATTTCTGTTTGTATTTTAGAATGAAGTTATGGTATTTCTCGATGAAAAGTACATTTTTAACGCCACTGCTGAATCTGAATGACTGTGTGAGCGTGCAGGGTAAAACAGCAGTTTGTGACCATCAGACTGCTTTTAAAGACACAGACCGTACATTTAATTGTTCCATTTGCTGAGTGAAATCAAAGCAATGAATATAAAAAAAAATTAACTAAGGTGCAATCACATGATCTGTTCCAACAGATGTTTGTAATTTGTTTCTGAAGTGATGACCCAAGGACATTTGCTCAACATTGTGATTCTCATTGTTAAATGTTGAGGAGCACCTGCATGATGATCTGTGAAAATAAACATAATGATTATTTTTGTTTCATGATTATTTTTGAGCCACAGCTATCAAGGCATATACCAATTCTTACCATTGTTTGGACATACGTACAGCTATTGATTATTATTTCAGTAATCAAGTACTCTATCAGTTATTCCATTGATTAGAAATTGCAACGTTTTGCATGTGTTTAAGAAAAAAATAATCATTTATGTGCCATATTAAATACAATTTTTAAAAGAACATTATGTCAAATGCGAGTCAAAAAAAAAAAAAGGGGGGGGGGGGGGGTGATATTACCAAATCTCCTGAATGAGGTAGATCTGGAGTGTGTTCACGATGTCCATGTGTATCTGTGAGTGTTATATTCTATATTAAGTAACCCAGAAAATTATGTTCCTAAAGCCTTAAACTAAATATGGTCTTTGCCCCCTTCAGAGTCACAGGTATCACTCCAATGAAAAGTAGGACAACTGCCGTCATCCTACAGCAAGCTGGCTAAGTTAAACATCGCGCCAGACTTTAAAAGTTCATCTGTTCATCTCACTTTCTACACACGTGCTTTTATTTTAACCTCTGTAGAATTCATGCTGTGTAAAAGAAACGGTGGTGGATGGGAGCAAAGTTCTCTTTTCTTCACAATGGCGCTTGATGAACACATAGTTTGGTTAACGAGTGCTATCAGCTTCTTCCCAGTAAAGGTTTTAAAGTTGATTATAAGAACGAGCGGGTTTTGGATGCTAGAAAAACGTTTTATTTCACTCCACCTGAGCTCACCATAACACGATAACAGCTGTGTGTGCAGACTGATTCCGGCCCCACGTTAAACTGGTTAGATGGTGACGACTGAGCGCCATACAGTCATGGATTAAACAAAGCACTGAAAGTTTCTTTTAAAATTGAGTTATTTAAGTTACTTGAATCTTTGCAGCCCTACTAAGGAGATTTATTTTCTTCCTTTTTAATTGTAAAGTTTGAAAATAAATCTGAGATTTTAAATCATCATGTTGACATTTAACTTAAAAAAAATACACCATTGTAATCTCCATCACCTACTCGGCTGCTCACCTGGCTTTAAGCTCTGTGTTGTCATCGATGGGGGGCAGTGTGCTCTTTGAAGGATGCCCTGATGATGACATAGACTTGGTGTGACGAGGTCGTGTGGAGCTCATTGCAGTCGACGGGGTACTCCCTGACACCTCGGTTAAACTGGAGACCGAAGCAGAGTACAGATAAAGATAAAATGTTCAATTCATATTATTTAAACAGCATATTCACAAATGTGAAACCACAAGTTTCTCATTTGTGGCTTTCATAAAAAAAAAAAAATAAAATAAAAACAGGAATAGTGATGCTCATAAGCATGGAAAAACATGCATGCACGGTGTTTTCACACCTGCCCCGCTTGAAATCAAACTCTGGTTTGTTTTGCTCCTTGTCGAGGGAGGGCGGCTGGTGGCCGAGCCTTAGCCCTAGCCCATGGAGCCCAGTCAGGTGACACCCAAAGAGAAGACATTGGCGTGCCTTCTTGTAGACCAGGGGTGGGCAATTCCATGCCTCGAGGGCTGGTGTCCTGCAGGTTTTAGATCTCACCTTGGGTCAACACACCTGATAACTAGTTGGTTACCAGGCCTCTGGAGAACTTCAGGACATGTTCAGAAGCTAATTTAGCCATTTAAATCAGCTGTGTTGGTTCAAGGACACATCTAAAACCTGCAGGGACACCGGCCCTCGAGGCCTGGAGTTGCCCACCCCTGTTGTAGACCCACAGGAGGTGCTGTTCAGTGTGTGTCAGATGGATGGATAAAGAGAGAAAGAAAACCTTTAAGCTGAGCTAGCTACCAGGTGTGCACTGCAACTTTGGGCTACATGCCTTCCTGTAGCCAGGTAAGCCTTGCATTCTGGGAAGCAGCAGAGTGCACAAAATGTAGCAACTAAGCATAAAATGAACCCACTGCTTGCCAGCCCAGATCACAACTCTTCCATCCTGTTATTAGTTTTGTTGCTGTGCCCCAGGCACTTCCAACCAATAAGCAAACTCAGCGTTCTCATGTGGTTTCTAGTGATGCATTTTAGTTCACTTGTATCTTTAAGTGTATGTGAAGAAACCAACACAAAACAGAGCAAAGTACTACAGGTATGAAAACTGATCTGTAGATTGATCTAAATATTAGCACGTACCTGCTGTCTTTGCCATTGGGAATAGCTGAATAGCGGTCAGTGGAGGATCGCTCACACACGTATGTGTTCCTGCGAGTCATAGACCCGTTGGTCTGCTTGTGCAGAGAGACAACAAAAATTTACTTAAAATTACTGTGAATCATATAAAAAGGACAAAACGTTTTCTTGAGTATTAAACACGGCTCTGTCAAAAGTTGTTTATTCAGGAGTACGCAGTGTACAGTGCCCACTTCCTCACCCCCACAGCACTTGTGGTTTTCTTCCTCTCCTGCACCCCCAGGGGTGAGGCAGGAACGTCTCCTTTTGAAGTGCTGAGCTCTAGCCGGCGCGCTCCGTCCCACTCCTCCCTGTGGTCACTTTCCACGCTCAAAGCCTGGCCACGCTTTGTATACGATACCGCCGGCGGCACAGACGGACCCACTAGGAGAGACGCACACACAAACAAACGGGATTGGACTTACTTATGTTTAACCAAGCGCGTCGTTATTTCTACACCTCCAACATTTAAGCTTTCAGGAGAAAAAGAACAGACGAGGACAGTATCAAGCAAAGCCAATCCAAGCCAGGATTTATACATCATCGAATCTTTCAGAGGCAGCATCGAGTTATACAGATACAGAAGCCAAGGTGAGCACATATCAAGCAGAGCTGTTCCCTCCACATGCTTTGAGGTGCTGCTCCTGAGGGAGCTGCAGGAAAGCAGCAAGCCAGAAGATGGCGCCAAACACAATGGCCCCACAAGACTTAGGAGGAAGCTGCTACACAACCAGTGCAGTGTGCAGGCTGAGTCACTGATTTTGAAATTTAAGCGTTGGTTCACTGTTTAGGAAAATTAGACCACATTAAGCAAACAAGTTAGTCTGTCGAGGTTTTAAAGACTTTTTTCCCCCACCATAAATAAATCTGAGAGCACAAGGAATGGAAAGTTCCTAAATTAGTGTCAACGGTGGGAAAATGTTTCTGTTGTAAAGCTTATTGAGGTCTATTCAGCAGTGTACACTCATTCGGCCAATCATCAGTGACTGAGAGTAACTTCCCTCTACACAACACGCAGCACTCTCAGAGCCGGGAAGGATGAGGTTACTTTACTTGGCTTCTCTACGACACCACCACCACCACCACCATCATCATCATCCCCACCATGATCACTGTAGCGGCGCTGCTTCTGATTGGTCGAGATGCTGCGCGTGACCTTGGGATGGGCGGGAGAAATGCTGGAGCTGTTGTTGATGTCACTGGTCGGCCGCTGTCGCTGACCCAGGATGCTGTTAGCCAGAGGCTCGCTCCCTTCGAACTGCAACGTGAAGGCGGATGTGGTCACATGACTCACTGCAGAGGTGATGTAGGCGATCAATGAGTCGCAAGTCAAACAAACTCACCTCCGGGGCTTTTCTTCCCAGGAGCAGGTAAGTGGCCATGACTTCGTCATATTTTTGATTCTGCAGGGAATCGGTGATCTCATCTTTAGGGAAGCCCATCGTCACCATGAGCTCTGAGTGATGGAGTCAGTTAACATTAGCGGCGAGAATCCCAGAATTTTAAATGACAAAGAATGAGATCAACACAAACACAAACACACACCTATTCTAGATGAATCACTGAAGTCCGCCTCAGGCTCGATGTAAGGTTTAAGCTCCTCCTCCTCGTGACCTACATTCATCCAGTGGTCTTTCATGATTTGCTGACAAAGAAAGAAGGCAATTAAAAATCATGCATATCTTCTTTAACGGCTCGTAATTAATCAGTTATGCAACACGCAACAGGAATTTGACGAAAGTCTGACAACATGGCGATCAATTGTTATTATTACTGGAGAAATCTTTACTATTGAGCCTGGGTCTGAATGCAGGGATGATATTGACCTGTAAACAATGAGTGTCCAAACACTATTTGCAAAGGAGAAAAACTCATAATCAGTGATGGGAATAACGCCGTTACAAGTAATGGCATTACTTTTTTCAGTAAGGAGTAATCTAACTAATTACTTTCCTATCGTTACAACGCCGTTACAGTTACTAACAAGGAAATGTGGTCCATTACTATTTTCCAACAAACAGAAGGTTGAAGCTGTGTTCAGCTTACCGCATCTTATATCAGTTGCACGGAAGTAGCTGTTTACGTAAGTAATCTGGGCGCTACAGCTTTAAGCAGCTGCGCGCGCTCCCGCGGATGATAATCACAATCACTGTCTAGGACAACACCTGGAGCTCAGGGGGCAAAACAATTGCATGAGAGCTGCTGTTTGACTGAGGAAGAATAAAGTAGTCGTGGTAAGCCAATCACATGACCACTTAAAGACAAAGCAACAAGGTGAAATATACCAGTTTATAAATTGTGTTGATAGGCTACGTAAAACCAGAGTCATGATAAAAATGACTCTGGTTTTTTCCTCAATAGCTTAGTCGCGTTGACTGCCTAAGGACAGCGCAGCAAGCATGCTCTGCTTATGAGCGCGAGAGAGAGAGAGAGAGAGAGAGAGAGAGAGAGAGAGAGAGAGAGAGAGAGAGAGAGAGAGAGAGAGAGTTTTGATATGTGAGAGATTTGTGACGTTTAGCGTGTTTGGAGTGTGTCAGAACAATGAGGCGACTGCTGTCTCCAGGTAGAAACAGGAGTGATACACCTGCTGCTGTCAGGCCTGCAGGTATCAGGCTGTGATGTTTTCCTTTATAGTGGACAGAAATTATTGTTTTGGAGTGGCACAAATCATTTGTGGCATCTTATTGAATGCAGAACAGCTGATTGTTATGTAAATAGTTTGAAATGGTTATTTAAAAAAATCAAGGTAAAAGGTAAATGGATGCAAATAACTTTGTTTGCAAAACTTGTGCATAGGATTTTAAAATTGACAATTTATATTTGCATTTAAAGTTATGAAATATGATTCATTAAACATGTTTGTGGTTGTTACAGTAAAAATAACTTTTTCTACTCAGATTTTATGTTTTTTGTCTGATTTTAAATCAATTGTGTTAATACAGTATGTCAAAATGAAATTCAGACAGGTGAGGTTGTGCTGAAAAGAATGATACCAAACAAGACAAAGTAAATAGTTTTTAAAGGTAAAATGTGGAGGGAAAATCAAAAGTAGTTAAAAATGGCCAATTATACCCTGGACCCCAGAGGGTTAAACGCTTTTTTAAAGTAACGCAATAGTTACTTTTCAATTAATTAATTACTTTTAGAATATTGTAACTCAGTTACTTTTTTGAAGTAGTAATTAGTAACTATAATTAATTACTTTTTCAAAGTAACTTGCCCAACACACGCTCATAATAATGAATGCACATCGTATAAGGATTTTGCACACAAAATTAAGGATTATTTCCATTCCATTTAGTTTTTCTGTTGATGAAGGCTGTAGTGAAATCAAATTTTAAGTCCACTCTTTGAAGAATATCATTCCTCTGACAGGCTATAAAATTAAAACCATTCTTTTGTTTTCCACCAACCAACAGTGGCAATTACCTGCTTCCATGACATTAAAACAATATCACTCCACATGGTTACGACTGTCTTTTTGACTACTTGCTGGAGAGGAAATAACTGTTAAGCTGCATCAATGCAAACACAGGTATTACCTCCAAACTGCCTCGTTTCACGGGATTGAGCACGAGCAGTTTCTTTAGCAGGTTTTCACAGTCTGTGGACATGTAGAAGGGAATACGGTACTTTCCTCGCAGGACTCTCTCTCTCAGCTCCTGCACACCAAAGTTGCAGACAGACAGGAGGAGAATTTAGCAACAAAGTTTAACAATAAAAGGAACAGCATCATTTTTCCCATGTAAGCCATTTGAAAGGAGCAGACCCCAGCGTAAACAACACAATCGCTCTATAATGTTGCTTATTTACTCATCAAGTGTGCACTCAGTAGCTATTTAGAGTCAAGTGGTGAATGCCAGTCAAATATTTATTCTCCTATGGCTCCGTTTTGGCTGGCTGTGTTCACATGCTGTACTTGTGGCTGTAAAGATATTGATCAATGCGCCTATAACACTGCAGGTCATTCAGCCCTGCTGTGAACATTAGTGAATCTGACTAAATTTAGTCCAAACTGTTGCTTTATTAAAGGAACATGAATTCATGCGCATGTCTCATTACACACAATACACAGTAAATTCCACCTTTAATTTTTTATGGTTGAAGTAACCGCCTCGTGTGAACATCATAAGTCTGTCAGAATGGCTCAGATTTTTTTTTTGGCCCAACTTCATTTACGGTAATCAGGCTTTTGGAGTTCAAGCTATTTCATACTCAAACAGAAGTATTCAAACTGATGAATAAAAGATCTAATTACTAACACTGTTACGGTTCAGCTATAATTATTTGGACAATAAATATTTTTTAATAAAATGCGCTGAAGTTCAGAGGAAAAGATTTGCATTTGTAGTTTTACTGTTGGTTTCTGTTTTTTCTTCTTTCTATACGACTTGTCTCTCAAAAAGCTTTTCCTCACTCTCAACTGTGATGTGGACAATTAATAAAGGAATTTGTAACTCAACTCAAGAGCAACACCACAGTTGTACTAACCATGATGAAACCTGGTAGAAAAATAACTCCTCCCTTTATGTACACTGTATCAGTGTTTTCTATTGTCTGAATGCACACAACTGAGAATATCTGCAAGACCCAAGTGCAATATGATCTTAAGATCAGATGATTACATAAGCATTTTATCTGAAACACACAGAGCACTTTATCGACATGTGGACAGCCAGAGGTGGAAAGTGCTCACAGAGAAAAAACTTTTCCAAGCTTATAACCAGTTGCAACATTAAAATTTCCAAGTAGTTCCTGAGTCAGTATGAACTACTTAGAACAAACAAACAAACAAACAAAACAGCTGCCCACCTTTAGGTTCTGTCCATCAAAGGGCAGTGAGCCGCTGACCAGTGTGTAGAGGATAACCCCTAGACTCCAGACATCCACCTCTGGACCATCGTACTTCTTCCCCTGGAAGAGTTCGGGAGCAGCGTATGGCGGAGAGCCACAGAAAGTATCCAGTTTGCTGCCCACAGTGAACTCATTGCTGAAGCCGAAATCAGCTATCTTGATGTTCATATCTGCATCTAACAACAGGTTCTCTGCCTGCAGTGAAGAGAAAAAGAGGCAAAGCACACCGTGGACTGTCAACACCGACAGGAAGTGACTGATGTGGATAATCGTGAGGAGAAATTGTCTCACAAACTTTCACCTTTAGATCTCTGTGTACTATCCTCCTCTGGTGACAATACTGCACTGCAGACACAATCTGAAATATTAAAAAAAACAAAAAACAAAACAGGCATCATGACAGTTAAATACATGTACAATATCATGTACATTACATAGAAATGCACACAAACTGCAGCCTTTTCTTTATTGATTAATCAAACCGGTGTTTGTTCACAAACTGTTTTCGTAGGACTAGCTGGTGATTCTAAGGGCGCTTTCACACCGATAGCTTGTTTACTCTGAATCAGTTGATGAGTTTGTAAACTAGCAGCTTCATCCCAGGGTTTGGTTTGGTTTCACACAGACAAAAATCCAAGTGAAATCCAAGTGAACCAAAACGCATCACAACAAACCACGTGAGAACATTCAGCGCACTCATTGGCTGGGGCGGGAGCAACAAAGGTATATACAGGAAGAAGGTGTTGGGTGAGAAAACTGAATTTACATTCATTTCAGTTAGTTGCTAGCCCATGCAGACCTTTGCACATCTATAGTATCTTCCTGCAGTTAGAATAAAAAACAAAACAAAAATACGTTTCTACGGGATTTTTGTTTTTTAACTTAAACTTGTAACATACACCAGGGTAGTTGGTTCAGATCGGGGTTGGATTACGTTCACACCATAAATGAACCGTTCCAGACCACCTCCCCCCAGTTGTCACGGTGCGGTTGTTTTGTCTGATCACACCTGCACAAACTAACTGCACGAAAGGGGAAAATTAACCAGAATCAGAGTTCGATTTCCACAGGTGTGGAAACCCCTTAAATTAGCCACAGATGTGAATATAACTGCAAAAGACTAGCTACCTGATCAGGTGCACCTCGCCTCTCATGCTATGCCAGCTGGAAAAGGCTTCAGACCCTCCAGTGAAATTAATATTTGAATTAGCAGTTAAGAAAAATAGAAGGCTGGATATTGTATAAGATTCTTGCAGTGACATTGTTTATCTCAAAACGTGAGACAAACAAACAAAGAGAGCTTTCATGCAAGCAAAACATTTTATTAGTATTTGCACATGATCTTTAATCAAGCTATTATTTAAAAGAGGCCACAAACCTGCATGCACTCAGACATAAATGAACACATCTGGATTTTGACCCTGTCGACGTTACACCGAAGGAAAAAGAATAAAAATAAAATTGAATTCTGTTCACTTTCAGGCCAAGCATGAAAGGAAACTAGTAAATTCACAAACTACTGTAGATGCCTTATTGCTCCTGCAGCACCACTAGATGTCAGAGCAGCATCTAAAAGGAAGTTGTTCCCTCTTTCCTCTGCAGTCAGTGATAAAGCTTGATCTTGGTGCATGCAGTCTTCTCTCAAAAAACAGTAAGGGAATGACGACAGAGGCGTGAGCGCTGCGATACTGATGACTCACCTGTCTGAACTTGGCTCTGGCCTCCTTCTCCTTCATTCTGCCGTGAGCCACTAGATAGTCAAACACTTCACCTGTAGAAAGAAGAAATATATAATTATCAATAAGTATATTGATAAAAATCACATCAATAACCATGTACTAATGCTTGCTTTGAGGTAACCCAACAAATAACATGTTTAATATTTAATTTGAAATGGTGACTAGCTGGAGTGACAGATTTGTAAATAAGCATTTTTGCAATGAATTTTAGAGTTAAACTAACACAACAGAGTGACACTCAGAAAAATTAACAAAATGTCACCTGTTTGGTGGACATGAATTAATGCTTCACTTACCACCACTGGCATACTCCATCACCAAATAAAGAGTCTTCTCTGTTTCAATCACCTCAAACAATTTCACTGCAGGAGAAAGTGGGGAAAGGAGGCAGAGATGAAGTAAATCAAAAGCTAATTGAAGGTTGTGATTTGGTGTAAGCTGAGCTTGCTGGTCTGGTCTATCCTAATGCAATAAAACTCTTAACAGAGTCTGAATGGTGCCAGCATGGTACAAAGTGGCATTAAACCATTTGCTAACTATGCTTGTACTTTTGTACAGTCAGATCAAGATGTGATCATTTCTTTATATTTTTCTAGGAAAATGGGAAGCAGGTTCTGCGATTTATTTAAACAAGTTCAAACACACAGTAGATAAGACAAAACAGAGTTTCTGCAACTCTAAGGAGCCTAAAAGTCAATATTTGGTATGACTACCTTCATTCTTTAACACAGCCTGAACTGTAGTTTAAGTAGTTGTCAGGAATAGTTCTCAAGACATCTTGATGGACATTTAAAGCTCTTCTTTGGATGTTGGCGGCCTCTTATTCTGTTTACTCTCAAGTTGATCCCACTCTGCTTTTTCACCCAGACTCTGGGGAGGCCAACATGACTGATAGTGTTCCTTTGTGTGTTTTTCTATTCCAGGTATGCTTTTACTGTATTTGGCAGTGTTTTGGGGATCACTGTCACGCTGACGAATAAAAACCTTTGCTTCAATCAGACACTTTCCAGGTGATATTGCATGGCATGGAGGAGATTTCCCTGCAGCCAATGTTCCAAGAAAAACTTTAAAAGACCTTAAGAAAGCCTAGAGAACTATTGCTCAAGACGAGCTAAGAAGAAAAGAAAAAAATGAGGTGTGGATCATGAGTTTTGGACAGTATTCTAAGTAAAAGAATAATTTGCAGAAGGAAAGTACAATCTTATCAAAGTGTGAGATGTTTTCATGGATAAGGCAGTGACTTAATGGGGATCGCTTGTTACACAGTGTGCTTTCACAGGGAAATACTAATCCAAACTCACTGAGGGTCTTGTAGGTTGCTGTTTGGGCTTACCTATATTTGGATGATTCAAAATCTTCATTATTCTGACTTCCCTGAAGAGCTGTAGAGACAGACAGGAACATTTAATGCACCCACAAACATGTCAAATGAAATTACAATCAATGAGCACTTAGTGTCAGCTCGGGCTCTGCTGGGAAAGCACTTATTAAGCACTGATTGGAGGAGTTAAGTGAAGGGAACTCAGCCATAATAAATTACACGGATCTTCGAAACCATAAGAGAACCTGAGGATGACAGGACAACTGGACTGTGTGAAGCAACATGGCGCAGCGACAACATTGTGCTAAACCCTGCCCTACACAGACAGGGTAGAGAATTACATCTCCACCGACACGCTGCAGTCCAGCAAGCCGGCCAATCGGTTGTCCAAACAGCCAGTCAGCAGCATCGCACGCACAGCCAGCCACTGCAGAGAGGCAGTACACAGGCTCAGAGCCAGTCAGACATCTGCTGCCTAATGTAATCATCTTAGCATGCAAAAAAGATGCAGAAATGATGCTGATGCCTTAGTCACATAACTGTAGAAAACAAAATGTAGAAGAAGGTTCCTCTACTGCAGAGGGAGAAAGTTTCTATCCAGCCACAGGAGGCTAAAGGAAAATCTAATTTCTCTGAGCCTCCCTGTGCAACATCTGAGTGATGAGTCAGAAAGCAGAATCATTTAAAACTCAGTCTTGGCACGGCTGTTTATGTCAGACGAGCTTCTGCAGCCACTTAGAGGTGCTGTTGAATCATCTACATTCTGCTGATTCTCAGCAGAACTCTGCTGAGGTTGTGTTTGAGTGTTAAATTTCAACGCCAACACGACTGGGATTTCACACCTGAGGCAGAACACAGATTTTTGCCATTTGCTGGCTTCGACTCAGTGAAAACTGAGCGACGCTTTGATCCACGGTCTTTTCTAAAAACGAGGAAAAATATGTCGTTATCGAATGTGTCAAATTAAACGAAGAGAATGGATACTGTATTGTGGTGTGTGTGTCTATATGAGCGTGTTTGTTCGACTTCTTTCAGTGGCCTTTTAGGTCTTACATAAGTGCCGGGATAGTCTATGTTTCTAGGTCATCAAACACAGCTATTACACCAGTGTGAGCAGGCCTGACTCTGTGGGACCTCTGAACCACAGTCTGGTTCAACAACATGCAGGTACTCACTCTCACTCTAATTCTTTCTTTGGGTCCCTGTCTCTACTTGCTCACCTGCCTCACTTTTTCTTTTCTTCCTCTCATAACATCCAAAAAACACACCCACGCCCACACACGAATAATGCAAGAAAAAGTCTCAAGTTTTCTTAAACCTAAACAACACTTTTTCCCCCAAACAAGTGTGGTTTGAAGACTAGCATAGATTGTTTCCCAGTGCCACAGAGCTCCGTTGTTGTCCGGAAAATATTAAAACCACATCAGTAAGGCACACTCGGTGGCATTTTCCCTCTTTACAATGTAGATGGGCACTGTAGTTTATTCAGAGGCAAGCCCACACTCCTCCCACTGCTCTAAATGTTCTCAACAGTACAAAATAAGCAGTCCAAGACATTTTTTTTGTAAATAAATCTTCATCATAAAGTTTCAAAAATGTCCTTTTCATCGTCATGTTAATGACATTTATTGACAATAGCAAAAAAATGTAATTATATTTCATCCCTATTAAGTAAGCGAGCTTCTTTGGCGTTTCATGACAGATCACAGTAATACAGACATATCTGAATTTCATTTTATAGCTTTTCACTGTTTTAATTATCAGGCCCAAAAGAGATGCACTGGCCAGCTGAGCAGCACCAAAAGGCCCGAAAGACCACAGAAGACAACTAAACCGGATGCTAAAAGAATGATTTCCATTATTAAGAAGAACAACTTCTCAGCAATTAACCAAATCAAGAACACTCCTGAGAAGGCAGATGTATAACTGTCAAAGTCTACAATGAAGAGACGCCTTCATGAATGCAAATGTAGAGGATCTACAAGGTGCAAACCACTGGCTACACTCAAGAACAAGAAGGTCAGGTTAGACTTAGGCAGGTCATACCACATGACCTGTCTAACATGGTGGAGGCTAGGGGTGGGGGGGAAAAATTGATACTGTGTAGTATCGTGATATTTTGTTTGCTAATAATGTATCGATACAGGGACAGCAGAAATCGATATTTTGTTACAAAAAAGGTTTTTGTGCTCTGACTTCAGAGCATGTTGATCCTTTTTCTGAGCAAGAATCCTGACATTCCTTCACTGTCCAAATGTGTTTAACTTTTTCTTTGGCAGCAATAAACATGACAGTTTACTTATTTTAATTTAAGACATGTTTTATTTTAATTAAGTTTAAAACTTTTTTCCATCCATCCATTCGCTTCCGCTTATCCTTTTTTTTTTTTCAGGGTCGCGGGGGGCGCTGGAGCCTATCCCAGCTGTCATAGGGCGAGAGGCGGGGTACACCCTGGACAGGTCGCCAGTCTGTCGCAGGGCCAACATACAGGGACAGACAACCATTCGCACTCACTTTCATTCGCACATTCACACCTAGTGACAATTTGGGTTATCCAATTAACCTATCCCCACTAGTGGGGATAGGTTTAAAACTTTTTTATTTAATGTAAAATGATATTTTGTTTTAATTTACTTTCAAATTCTTCAGTTGCTGAATGGGCTGCATAGTTTTCATAAATTTCATAGTTCAAAATAGCTATAATTGTACCAGATGGTTGCATTCAGTTAAGCTGGGCTAGACTGTAATACAAACCGTTCAGTTTGTCAACAATAAAACTGACTGAAATGAGAGAAAGACTGAGTGCGAGACTTTGATATTAGATAAAATGAATATTGATAAAGTTTACCTTTATGTACAGAATCTGAATATCGCAAAATATTTAAAAAAAACTTGCAATAATATCGTATCGTGCGTTAAGTATTGTGATAATATCGTATCGTGGGATGTATGGTTCCCACCTCTAGTGGAGGCGGTGTTATGCCGTGAACATGTATTGCTGCTAGTGGAAGGAGGTCACTGTTGGGTCGCCGGTGTTTACTGATGATGTGACAGCTGATAGAAGTAGCAGGATGAATTCTGAACAAGTGCACAAGGCGATACTCTGTGTGCTCATTTCTGCTCATTTCGCCAAATGCTGCAAAACTGAATTAACAGCACCCAACCCAAGAGTTTCTCAAGGCAAAGAAATTGGATATTCTTCAATGCCCAAGTCAGTCGCGTGATCTCAACTCAACAGAGCATGGTTTTCAGGTACTGAAGGCGAAACTGAATGCAGATCAACCCACAAACAAGCAGCATCTGAATGTGGCTGCAGTGACGGGCCCTCACAGAGGATCTCATGGGAGGAAACAGCGTTTGGTGATCTTTAGTGACTGACTGCAAAGGATTTTCATCAAACTATCAAAAACAGTCCTTATATTTAAAATTATGTTAGTTTGTCCAAATACTTGTGAGCAACTATGTATGAAAATTAAATGGTTAATAGGAAATTTTTGTTAAACATCTTTGCATTAAAGCTGAAAGTCTGCACTTCCATCACATGTTGACTGATTTCAAATTCACTGTGCAAAAACTTTTAGCATCCCTCTCATGGCTTTGTACCTAATCTGTGTGATCTATTTCTGTACTAATATGAAAACAGTTTACAGCATATTAACAGGCACAAATATAGAGTTCCTACAGACTGAGTGTATGGTGTTCACTTGTACGATGTACATGTACGATATATACACTCACGTTTATACATTAATGCAACTATTTTGAGATTGACATTTTAAAGGAATGTGTGCATGCAGATTTTATAGCCTGAATTTGTTATGGGACAAAAATCTTCCTGATCCAAGTGCCTCAGAATAGCAGGCTTCTGCATGGCAAACCTTGCTCCATACTCATCAACTGCCATGTTGGCCTGAGAGGTTCCCCCGTGGTAACAAAGTCAATTAGAGTGGAAACACACTGACACAATAACCAGAAGATCTACCGCACTACACAAGAATAAAAAACAACCCCCCCCCCCCAAAAAAAAAAAGTTAGAACCTCCGATACACATCCATCCATGCACGTGCTTTAATATCTGATGCATTGGTCAAGACAGAAAATCTGTAATATTCTGGATGAGTGATGAATTATAGAGGCAGTGCTTTATCTCAGTCTCTTATCTCTTCCCGTCTCTGCCTTGTTCCGCCTCTCTTTCTCTCTCTCTCGTTTGCGTCATTGCCCTAAAGCCCCTCACATGGGAAGCACGCGTGCAGCCACTTGGAAACAAAAATTAGAACAAATCTGAGAAGGGCAGTGGAAAACGACAACAACAAACACTGTGTCTGTCGATATAAGCTCAATAAGGATGTAGCCACCATGCAGGCTGACAGGAGATAATGAGTTAGCGGTCTTTGATCCAATCTACTATTAATATCAATAATATCTACAGATGCAGGAAGGGGGGGGGGGGGGGGGGGTCACAGCCTGGCATAAAGCAGAGTTTCAGGTAGACAAGGATTACAGAAAGAGCTACAAAAACAACAAATTTGCATCGCACACATCATTTGCAATGCGGTTGAATCTCAGTAGTCTGTGCCAGTGACCTACTTCCAGCCACCCAGAGGCACCCAGTCTCCCAAACTAGCCTTAATTACAGCAGTCCCCATACAGAAGGAGCAGATATCAGACTGGGAACACTTACAAGAACTGGCTGGACTATTTCAGTCACAGCAGCACAGCTGCTCATTCAACATGGAGATTATTGATAGGATGAGTAGTCTGGAAGCCCTCATCCCTCTAATGGGTACGTGCGTGCATGTTTAAAGTGCTCAAATATTACATAAAAAACCACATATCAGTAAATAACCATAGCTTTCTGTTTTTCCAAGAAAGACAGTGAGAGACAAAGACAAACAGACAGGCATCACTGATATTCAGGAAACAATCCCATCCTCGACTCCCAAGGTGCTAAAACCCAACAAGAAAAGGCACACATCTTTTTCAATCACTCTGCAACTATGAGCCACTCGTTATTCATAATCCACAAAACCAAAACACACTTTACTTACACCAAAACTCATTTTAACGCTTGTATAATATGTCTTATGGAACAGAAAATATTCACAAACATGTAAATCTGTGCATATCTTAGCCAGCGTTTCAGTTGTGTTATGATTCACCTCAAACACAAGTGCTGCCCGTCCAATCACCTTCCGCTCATCTGAACAAGACCAAAGCTTCGCTAGCCCATAGGCTCAACAGCGTTTCATTGGCTAATGCAGAATGGCAGGCACAAGACAGACATCAACAACACCCATTTACAAGAGCTTGACCCCATAGTGAGCTTTTTGTAGAATACACAAACAGAGTCGCCGTGTATTGTTCGGAGCAGTTTCTCACACAGTCACACTCGGATATAAGAGTGAGGGTAAAGGTTGGTACTGCAGCTTTGAGCCATGTTAAAAATAATAACTAGAGAAGCTGCCAGTGTTTCTGGGGTTTAATTTACCCTCTTCATGCTCTTCAGTCTTTTACATGTCATGTGTAACAGAAGAGAACCACATGCCAATCATGCAACCTTCCATATTTCACTGGCGTCTTTTAAGCGATGAAAAAGAAAACAACTCTTATTTACAGATTACAAAGAGAAAGCGCTGGGATGATGGGATGAGCGCAGCGTTTGCTCGGAGGGGATTAGCGGAGAGGCCTATTTTAGGGCTAAAATGCCTAAAACCATGACAACGTCAACAACCCTGACCACAGATGACATGTGATGCATTTCCTGTGGCGAATCTCAGGAGGTGCTTTGGATGCTAAGCTGACCTCATTTCCTGTTGGGGCTGAAACCACCTCAAAGTCACATCAGGGCCAATGGGCCATAAAGAAAAAGAGGGGAGGTTCGCTGTAACCTCATGACTCATTTTGGCCTCTGCTAACCCCTCTTTAAAATCAAGTGATCGGGACACTGTGGGCTCACACAGATATGCTTAAGAAAATAAGTGTTAAAGTGCTGTTTGATGTGAAATAAAGCTAATTCTAATCAGAGAGGATGCTAGCTACACTAATGCATAAATGTGTGCATAATGTTGCCAAAAATGACAAAAAAAATCCCCAGAGATTCTGCCAGCTAGAGCCTTCTGCATAAACCAAATATCTTCTGCTTATGTCTCTGTGTGTCATACAGGTTTGCGTGTATGTGCATGCGTGTGGTAGTAAAAGATCTGACAGGGCGATGGTTGTGCCTACAGTGCCAGATGGTGAGCCCACAGCCTGGCTCCTCTGAGACCATAAAAAGAAATATTAGTGGCATTTTGACAGGCTAACATGAAAGAGTGGCAGGGAGCGTAGGAATAATGTGGCCCAATCAGGCATCTCAAACCCACACTGAAACAGAGTCAGCATGAATGGCTCAAATGTTCTCCATGTTTGCCCTGCGTACAAAAGGTCTAATCAAGTCCAGATTAGTTGTTTTTTTTTAAATGCACTGGACAATCCTTCTCGATCCACGTATTTAGTGTTGCCTCCAGATATAGTTTACTTAGCTATGCAGACCAGCATTTTACCATGAAAATCTACATCACACGATAATCAATTTGCTGTCCAGACAGCTGTGTAGTAAAAATACAAAAACTACTATGATACCAATGTCGAAAGGGGGGAATTTGTGTATAGCTGCTTAAATTTTGCATCTAGTCATTGGTGAAGGGTCATAGAGCAGCCCAAACAGCCTCAAGCATTACAGTGAAATTAGGTCTAGACTTGTAATTTGAAGAGTGCCTTCAACAAAATCGCTTATTTTAATATACTCACTTTATTAGGTAGACACAAATTCCATTGCTCGCTAATGCAAATATGACATCATTAAATCAACTGGCAGCAACTCTGAGCATTTAGGACATTCAAACCCAGTATAAGAATGAAGAAGAAAGGTGATTTAAATGACTTTAAATGGCCAGAAGACAGGCGAAAAGCGACATTCTGTCTTGAGCTGAATGTAACAGTAATTCAAATAATCACTCGTTACAACCAAGTTGTGCAGAAGAGCATCTCTGAACGCACATGTCAGACCTTGAAGGAACTGGCTACAGCAGAAGACCACAGCAGGTTCCACTCCTGTCAGCTAAGAGCAGGAACCTGAGGGTACAATTTATACAGGCTCACCAATTAGAAGATTGGAAAAATGTTTCCTGGTCTGATGAATCTCGATATCTGCTGCAGTGTTCAGAACCTAGAGTTCAAATTTAGCATGAACAAATGCCACATATCAGTGGTGGTGTAATGGTGTGGGGGATATTTCGTTGGCACACTTTGGGGTCTTTAATACCAAATGAGCATCATTTAAACACCACAGCATAGCTGAGTATTGTTGCTGACAATGTCAATCCCTTTATGACCACAGTGTAGCCATGGTCTGATGGTCGTTTCCAGTGGGATAACGCACCATGTCACAAAGCTCAGATTTCTTGAACATGACCGTGAGTTCACTGTACTCAAAAGGTCTCCACAGTCACCAGATCTCAATCCAATAGAGCACCTTTGGGATGTGGTGGAACAGGAGATTCATGGATCCTGGATGTGTGCTATCATGTCAATACAGACTAAAATCTCTGAGGAATGTTTCCAGCAGCAGAATTAATGGTTCTGAAGACAAAAGAGGGTCCAGCCAAGCGCTAGTAACGTGTACCCAACAAAGTGACCAGGATGAATATTTTGTACACCCAGGAAACATTTAAGAGTGAATGAAAAATCTAAATATCATGACTGACTTTGGTAAGATCATGGTTTGTTTTGTTTTATTTTAATCTTAAATATTGTAAAGGTTTTCTTTTTTGGTTCTTTTTTTTAAAAAAAAAACCTTAACTGTGTTTTCTTGAATTTTAATTATAACTGGACTGAAAAATAAATAAACAAACAAATGTGAACCTAACTGAAAATGCGTCAGCCTGCCAGGGTGTGACTTGGGGGATTTTAATGGAGAATAGAACAGAAACATAAAGGGAAATGCTAGATTTATTAGACGACACAATACAAACGCATCATAGAAAAAAAAGAATCTCCATAATCTTGTTTTCATCATCGTTAAAAGCAAAAACCATGGCTGAAAATAAAATTAGATCTATGAAAAGCTCTGATAAAATGCGAGATTAAATTATCCACACTACATATTATAGCACAGTGGTGATTTCTCATTTTTGCACTCTCGATGCCCACTTGTTATTATTTTTCCAGCCTTTCAATTGATAATCAGCAGCAATACAAACCTCCAAAAAAACAGGAAACAGAGCAAATGACTGCAATGTTGCTTCTCTTTGGTTTTTCCAAGGCATTATTTGATCAGTCCAAGGTCGAAAGAGTGCCCAAGCAGAAAACTGTATATAAAAAGCACATGTTCCCTTTAATGTATTCGTGATGGAGCTTTTACAAGGGTAGCATAGGACACTCTGGGTCAATGAGACGATCGATTCAGTCTAGGAGACGGCTGCTGCATTACAAGACGAGCTTCTGCATTGCAGATGGCATATCTGTATACTATTACGGGAATCTACAGTATGGAGCAGAGGGCGTGAAAATATAAAACTGTGTATATGCTCCAAATAAGGATACATAACAAGACTCTACAGTTGATACAAATACAGAACATTTGACATCATCTGCTAATGTGAATGCAAACGCCAATGTACTGTATGATGTAATATTAAAAACACTTTATCCCCTATATATTAAAAAAAGCTGTATAAGTGCTGCAGCTCACATATGAAAGCCCACTGAATAATTGATCAACTGGGCTGCACGGTCACGTGATACATCTGTCCTGCTACATTCAACACTACACAGCGGACAACCCAACCCATCCGGTATGAAACTCCTCATGACCCAATCTGGCAGTGTCCCAGTCAGTTTCTATGCAGAATATTAATCCACCACATACGCACAAAACAAAATGTTCATTACCCTCACTTTGTGCACAGATTAGAAACCACACAATAGGCTGCGACACAAAAGAGCTCAAACAACGAGAATTATCTCGGTCAGATTAGATGAGCGTGGAACTGAGAGCTTGAAACTCTCACAGCAACTACACACTGATTGGCTAAAGAATTGTCGTCGGATCCCATTAAGATCCAAGACAATTGCAGGAATATAATCGTGTTAGAAATGCCCTGATAGGCGAAAAACCACCGTGTTTTACAGATGCCAAAGAAGGACTTCGGCAGTGAACCAGATTTGGTCTCACAATAGCCCTTTATGATTACACTCTGCTTGATTAGGCCAGCCTTCACTCACTCACCGAGTTCACTCATCTCATCTCCATTCAGACCAACATAAGGTGGAAGCACTATTTAGAAGCTAATCGCAATTATTTTGTCATTAAGAAGCTTGTAGGGGGCAACATTTTCCCACCCTGGTGGCCTACAAAGACACCACCAAGTGTCATTTATGTAGGTGTGGTTGTTATAATTGTCCATTATCAAAATGAGTCAGTCAGTTGCTAGGTAATTTTTTCATCTTTTACAAAAACCGGAAAGTAAAAGAGCAGCAGCGCTGGTGAGCCGCGCTACGATAATGTCATGATCATGAAAAGAATTCCAGTCAGTCAGCTGCACACCTGATTTATTTTTAGACTCGCAGTAGGTGATGTTGGCAGCTCTTGCTTTCCTTCCACATGTTCTAATCTGCGATGATGACTGTATGTGTACCGGTCTGTGCATTTACTTGGATAGCTTTCTTTGTGAGGACTGGCTTAAGTTTAAAACCACTGGAGTGACGAAATTTAGGGAAAGTGAGGAGCTTTTGAGCACTCCTTCCCTTTTCACATATATTCAAAGACCTATTTGAAGATGAACCTGGATTAGCCTGGTTTGAGAGCTAATAATGCAATATATGGACAAAGAGCACAAAGATAACCACGTGTGTTTAATGGGAGTCAGTAATCAGGAAACAGTCCCACAGCCTTTTTTCTAATTGGTTATGACTGCTAGACAAGGGAAGTGACAAACCGGACAGCAAGTGTATTTTTAGCTGCCCGTAACCACAAACAACAGAGTCAGGAGTGAAGGAGGTTGTGGCTGAAGATTAAACAAGCCCTGTGGTCTCTCCTGAGTACATCTGATTACATTATGTAAAATAGCACATCCTGAGTTCAAAGAGCAAAGAACAGAGTGGGGAGAACTCGGGAAAGACTATCGGAAAAGCCCACGAACACTGTAACCAAGACATCAATGTTACCATGTGGTCATAAAACATAAACTCACCTTCTGTAGGCTGGTTGGATTCAGCTGGGTTTTGTCTATTATCTTCACCGCCACCTAGAGAGAGAAAAGACAGGAAGACAGGGGAAGTAAAAGAAAGGGAGGGAAGGGGGGAGAGAGAGCGGGATGCAGACAGGAAAAAAATAAAAGATAACCAAGATGTCAAAGCTAATTCCAGTTTTGTATTTGTGCAGTTAAAACTTTCATTGAAATGAATTCTTATTATTTCACTATTGTGCGGTGAGGTGACTTTGTCAAAACATGTCACAGCTGAATCATCCATTCAGCCTGAACACACCTAAAAGCTTCTCTATTCAGTAATTCATTAAGACGTGAAGCATTGATTTGCAGAGATCAAAGCAGAAATACAAATTCCCTCTTGACTATGACTATACTGTGAATCAAGAGCCTTTACACACTGAGAAAGGCAACTTAAAGCAGGGAGCAAGAAAAGTTTGGGTAAATATTCTCAATTGGCAACCATGTCAGCAGTCATTTGCATCCATCTCAATAATCACCCCAAAGTGCTTGAGGAAACTGACATAGTCTCCTCACTTTGAGAGCTCAGCAGCTTTCACTGACTATCTGTGCCATACTGCAGAGTCAAAAGCGAGCCACTATATTATCTTGAGAAGTTTTAGTTTTTCATACACTGATATGTTGCCCCCCACCCCTTAGTTCCCTTGTAGCACACATAAAGTCATCCTGTACTACTAAATTCTCAGGTTAAACACCATTTAATGTCTGAGCTGATTGCTCACACACAAGTCTAGAAAAGTTCACAGCTGCATGTGTGAAAAAAGTGCTATGCTAAGCTTTTTTTATATGCGTAAATAAATTAGAATGACAGTTTTTATAGCCTAACCACAGGTAATTACCATAAAATCTTTTCTTAGCCTGACTACAGAGAGCAAAGGGGTCTAAGGATCAAACTAGTAGCTGTTTGCTGACTTGATATTTGAAATCCTTCACGTGTTTTACAGCCTCCATATGTCTCTTGAGACTCTTCAACCAACTGACAGTATCAAAGCTCTTAAACATGCGTTTGTTCCTTCTTTTTGCACTGTACTTTGTACTGAATGGATGCTGTTGTCTCAATTCAGAACTGGAAAGGAGAAGCTGCTGTTGGCTTTGGTGCTAAGATAATATATTCATAAAATGCATTAATAAAGCAAACAGAAAAATATCGAATTAACATCTGTGCAGTTAAAAATTAACTTAGTCTGTCAAAGTTCCACTTTCCTGATCGAATAAACCAGTAGGTTACAGAACGCTGTGTTGTTTGCCCAACTTTATTGCACCAAATGGCGCATGTAAATGTACGTACTTTTTATTACATTGCACAAAGTTAGCATATCACACGTATGGGGACAGAGCATGAGTCCAGCTATAACTGTGAATGCTGTCCATGGCTGCAGTTTGGACTTAACCAAAAGAATCTGTATCTTGGATTTACACTAAGTAACAATACAGGAGAATTTAAAGATGCATAAACGTATTTGCTCGTCTGCCATTCTTATAGGGTTTAATGTGATTTCAGCCCACCCTTAGCAGCAATAAAAACTTCAACTCTTCTGGGAAGATTTTCCACAAGGTTTAGGAGTGTTTCTGGGAATATTTGATCATTCTTCCAGAAGTGCATTTGTGAGATCAAACACTGATGTTGGACGAGAAACAACCCCACATCATAATTCCATCTCCACCAAAACTTAACACTTGGCACAACGCAGTCAGAACAGTACCATTCTCCTGGGAACCCCCAAACACAAACTCATCCATTTGATTGTCATATGAACAAGCATGATTTGTCACTCTAGAGAAAAGGTTTCCAATGCTCTAGAGTCCAGTGATGGCATGCTTTACACCACACCAAAACTTTGCATTCTGATGGAAAGCTTGGCTGCAGCTGCTGGGCCATTGAAACTCTTCATACAAAAATCTCCATGTGCAGTTCTTAAACTACTTTATCTTTAATAGCAAGGTCATCTCATGGCTGGACTTCTTCCACAGGTGGCATCGTATCACGGTACCATGCTGGAATTTACTGAGCTCCTGAGAGCAATTCATTCTTTCACAAATGTTTGCAGAAGCAGCCTGCAAACATGAGACAGGCGATTTTATTCACCTGTGGCTATGGAAGTGAATAACTTCTGGAAATATAGTGAATGTATCACACAGTGACAAAGCCCTAGGTTTTAACATTTTGTTGGGTATAGGAGTTGCACGACTCATCTCAAATCAAGTGATTTATACAACATTATTGTAGGATGTGTCCCCCCCCCACACTCTACCCCCAGGGAGCTGTGCCTTAACCATGATCTCCAATCATAACCATGTCTAACATTAGAAGTATCATAGGAGCGGATCTTGAAGAGATTTTGTCATCATCTATGTTCATCTGCTGAATTACATTCTAGCACAAAGATTGTAACCTCTGTAGAAGACACACTGATAACATTAAAGATGAATAATATCACAAAAACATACATTTTTTCTAAAGCATTACTGTGCCTCTGGCCTTATAAGAGCTTAATAAGCATGCTTCAGTGGATGCAGGCTGTTGGTAAGCCTGGTAAGGGGGGAAACCAGCAAGCAGATGCTGAGTCATGGTGATGAGAATACAGGTTATTCATCTAAAACCACTTTCCCTAAGAACTATGGCACAAATTGTTTTGTAATTTAATTTGATACAACCCCAGAAGCCAAACTTGATAATAACACCAAGAAACAGTCTAACAGGGAGAGGATGGAGCAAAGTGAAAGACTGCAGAAAGGCCTACTATGTGTAGAAAAACACAGTATGCAGGTGGTGTCTATTTGTAGCCCTTCTTAGGTGGGCAGGTGCACAGACAGACTCCCTTCCTCTCTGCTTCCTCCTGTCACGGACGAAGCTCAGGTTTAGGCACGTATTTGCGTGTCTGTTGATGTACAGTACGCCTACAGGTGTTGGAACGGTCCTCATGTGTCACTCTGCTGCATCAACTTCCACTATTCCCTTTGCACGAGTCAGTGAGATTCATTTAATTTCCTCGACATGATGCCGGGCAAATATTTTCATTTTTGTTAGCAGACAGAGATTTGATGAATGAGTGGACGGCACAAAAATCATACACAAGGCCTCTGTGTGCATGTGGGTGCGTGTGTGTTCACGCTAATGGATTTGAGGGTAAATAATTCAGTTTCACAGTGACAGAAGGGCACTGTGCATCAGTGTTAATTATTCAGCCCAGTCGTAACACAGGGGCCATATGCTCTTCACAGTATGCAGGACTTGTGATCGTGTGTGAATATTTAGACAGCGAGGACACAAAGGGGAAACTTTGCATCGCTCGTGTGCTCGAGTGCTTTGCGCGTTTCCTCTACACTCTGATTTCCCTTTAGGCTCTTTTATCAAAACCACAGAATCATGATATCTGTGTGCTAAAGGGAAGTATTTTAGCATTGTATAAGGTCATATGGGATGAAAAGAAAGGCATGACTGTAATACAGGGAGCAGGGCTGATGTATGAAATGTACGACAACAAAAGTTATTTTCACGTCACATCTATGCAAATAAGTGCTCTGAATGTTGTATGCATATTTGCTTCTACACACTTCTATGCACTCTAAAACAAGAAGCACAGTTTATACCATACTTGCCATATAAGTGCTAATGAGTATGTCCATATTTTCAGTGCTTTGTTTTCCTCGTTTCTATATTTAGCTCTCCAAGTAAATTTGCTCTCTGCGGAGACTAAGAGGATATTGAGAGCTTCTAAGAACAAGGGTCAAATTCCTTCCATGTGTCAGCAAGAAAGCTGCAACATAGACTGAAAAAGATAAACAGATCAACAGATAATTTGATTGATTTGTTATTTACGTTAAAACTATTTGTAAACATAATTCAGAATTAATGGAAAGTGACCATTTACTCTAAACCTAATGCCTTAAAAGCATTAAATTACCATGACATTCATGCTCATATGTAAACTTGATGGATGTAGCCTCCAGGTCTGTGAAGCAGTCCTAATGGCCAGATGGTGACTCTTCGTGGTAGAAAAAGTCATCTATGGTATACAAGAGTCTGAGAAAACAATTCTGCTTCTCACTTAAGTTTTTGCCTCAGGCAAGCAGTTTATAGCCTCAACAGATAGTTTCAAATCTTCTTCATTGCAGAAAAATTTGGTCATTTTGTAACTTACTGTCCTGTTTACTGTGAAATAGGCATGTCTACCTTGTGCGTGTGCAATACAATTATCAGAATGAGTTAACCAAGCTAGCTAATGCTACCATTCGCTAACGAGTTCTGCTCTCTCATCCAGTTTTCAAAGACTGCAACAGAGAAAGCGACAAACCCAAGGCTTCAAACTTGGACAATAAAAGACAGGGTTCAACACTGGCTGCAAGTATATTTTATGTACAATCTATATCTGATTGGTTTCCCCCAATATTGCCACTATATGTATGATAAAACCACACTAATAATAAATTATATCAATCCCAGGTCACCAATAGGTGGACTGTGGATTTTGATGGACAGTTTCTATTTTACTCTCTCGTATTTACAGTAAAGGTATTTTTCATCTGTGCTGCCTTTTCCTTTGTGATGGTCAATTTATGCACACAGGAAACACACAGAAAGAAACGGAGGGTTAAAGCTGAGATGGGTTTACACGTAAAATGTGGTTAAAGAAAACGAAGCAAAGAAGAAAGTCAAACTACACTTTTTAACATTTTAAATTGAGCACTTTATTTAAAGACATTTGAATTCAAAAGTTATTTTACTTGAAACGAGAAAATGACATTCTGTCATTATTATATTATTAGACTGCACGCCAGTTCATTAAAAAAAAAAAAGAATAATAAACATTGTTGAAATAATGTTGAACGTTTTTAAGCTACTTAAAAATAAAACGTACTGGACTGTAATGTTTGTTTGAGGGAGTTTTAACTGGACCTCCTTAAATTTTAATTAAATACCCCTGATATAGAAAAGTCATGACATTATAGGACTACGTCTTAATTTCAGTTAAGTTTACAAATAATGTTGTCCGCTGAGTAAGTTCATAGGGGCGTATGGTAGAGGCAAATGTTACCATTAGTATAGCTCAGCATGCGTGTGAATTGACGTGCGTGTTCGTTTGGGCAGACAGAGGACACTCTGTCACGTGGAAGTGAGTCTGTGCAACCTCCTTTTTGGTTCACAGGACCTTTTGTTGTTTTTCTACACAGTTAAACCTCTGTTTATCACATCTGGAAAATCTATGTCAGTAAGTGTCTTTCTAGGTTCCTGCTACGATAACATTCGTTTTAGTGGGTCATGTTCTTTCCACCTGTTTTCTCCCTTACTCTGATCCATGTCTTTGCATTCTGATGAGCCAGCAAAGGCTCTCAGGCACACAAAGTGGCGCCTGACCTTCTCGGCAAACAGTGGGTAGCACACTCAATGTGTCTGTTTTACACTTGCATTAAAGGACACAGAACAGATCAAACTGTTACCGGTTAGACCTGAGAGAATATTTATTCCCTGGGCACTCAATACCGATATGACCTGATGCTTTTTAAAACTCAGAGGATTAAAAGATGCAAGTGGCTAAGACAGACATGAGAAGGACCGCCGAGGTGGATCGGGGCTGTCAGTGAGCCCTGCGGGTCCTACTGAGTGAAAGACAGTGAGCAGATCGCAGGTCATCGTTTTCTCCTTAGAGAAACAGGAGCTTTAATTACAACACATCAAAGCAGGGCATCTATCACTCTGACAAGGCAGCAGTGTATGACTGAGTGGGTGAAAGGGAGCGAGAGGTTGTCCTCACTGGGAAAGCTAACATGGTCAAGTACAACATTGTCATGACAGGAGATAATTCGTTCATCTGACAGCCAGAACACGGCCGAAAACTGGGTCTGACTGCAAGTAGATCAATGCCTTATCAACTAATTCATGTATAATCATTTTGAGTTGATAAATAAATAGCGATACCATCATTCTGTCACGTTGTGGTTTCTATGCGGCGAGGCATAACTTGAAAAAGATGCAAATAATTCAGCCGTGAAGCTGAAATATTTTTCTTTTAAGTGAGCCTTCTTGCATTGTTACCAGAACTGAAACTATAAATGAAAAGGTCACTCAGAGTATTTAGTACAGTATGGCTTTGTTGGTTTCCTGTGAGGGTGAATTAAATATATTCATGTTTTAAATAGGTCGAATAAAACAAGAACACTCCTAAATAGGGATCTGAACTTAAATCAACCAACAATGAAAGAAAACTGCAGTCTTAATTGTTAACATGGAGCAATGAAAGAGTCGGCCACAGAGGGCCACAGAGTTTCTTAATCTTTGAATTCAGGTGTTTTCCCATCGCCGCAGGTGCCTTTACAAGCATTTATGAAAGAATGGGTTGTTCCAAAGAGCTCACTGAATTTGATCGTAATATTGTAATAGGATACCACTGTTGGAACAAGTCAGTTCATGAACCTTCTTACCTCCAAGATATTCAACATTTAACTCAGAGTGGTACTATTGCAAGGGGTTGAGGAACCGCTCATTTAAAGTTACAGAGCGTGGTTGCCGAGTGCTGATGCACATGGTGTGTAAAAGTTACCAAAGATTTGCTGACTCGGTGACTGCAGAGCTTCAAACCCCCTGTGACATTAATATCAGCACAAACAGTTTGTGCCAGGAGCTAACGCTGACTCCTTAATCCTAACTTTTGATTTTGTTCAACATTTTTTATGCACAAACTTTAAAAGTGTTAGAGGGGGTCGAGTTTGGTGGCTTCTAGATCATGTTTCTGCATTTTGCAGATAGGTTGGGTTCGTCATACAACGACCTCCAGCTTGCCCTGGGTTCCAAGTTATAGTTCAAGTGTAAGACCATGAGTCACAGTCAGAAAAGGGTGCCCACTCTAGATTGGGAATGAGTTGCTGGCCAAAAGTGGAGGATTTTAAGTATCTTGGGGGGGTCTTGTTCAATAATAAGGGTGAGCAGAGCGGGAGATTAACAGGTGTTGGTACTGTGCCCACTTGGATGTGCACGCTATACTGGTGTGTCATGTTGAAGAGAGAGCTGAATGTGAAAGTGGAGCCGTTGATCTACGTTCCTGCCTTCACCTGTGGGAACAAGCTCTGGGTGGTGATGGAACAAATGAGACTGTGAATAGAAGTGAAATGGGCCTCCTCCATGAAGGGTGGCTGGGCTCACCTTAGAGACAGGGTGAGGAGCTCGGTCATTTGGAAGGAACTCAAAGTACAGTTGCTCTGAGAAAAAAGCAGCGGGTTGAAGCTTCAGGCTTCTGACCAGGATGGGCATATCCTACTGGGAGGATTCCCTGGTGCAGTTTCAGGACGTGCTGGAGAGATTACACATTTTGGCTGACTTGGGAACACCTTGGTGTCCCCCCAGAACAGCTGGAGGAGGTGGCCTGAGAGAGGGAAGTCTGAGTGTCCCTGATTAGACTGCAGCTCAAATGACCCAGCAGTAGCAATTTGTGTTAAATAACTAATAATATTATTACTCATTTTATTCCAGCTTAGCATCTGTTTATTGTTGTGGTAGTTTGTCCTTTTTCCGTTCTCACCTTTACCGTTCATGCACCGCAACAAAACAGAAAAAAGGCAGGTGGAGGTCATGATAACAAAAATCTGAGTCGATGACAACTCATGAACTACAAACCTACTGCACAGAGTCTTGCAGAGAAAGAATCACCGACTGAGCTTTTCAGTCAACTTAGTGAGCACAGCTTAGTCACAAACTACTTAAAACAGAGAAGTTGTTGGTGTAGCAGATTTAAAATACCTTAAACTGCTGATCCTTTGCTGTTAGCTGTCCTTTTAGCAAATAATGCACTGCTGCTGATCAATATTCCATATAAATATTGGATCAGTGCATCACTATATTATATAACACAAATAAAACGCACAGTATAAACGTTATAAAGCAAAGATTAAAAATTTGTCGCACCTCTCGTCCAGTCAGGACATGTCGTGCCAGCTTCACTTTGGCAAAATTCCCCTTCCCAATGGTTTTGAGGAGGCGGTAATTGCCAATGTGAGGGTGCTCCTCTGTGGAGGTGAAAGAGTTGCGGCATCGTGGCAGGCTGTGACGACTCGCGGACTTTGTTGGGGGGGCTTGGGGTTCAACAAAGCCGTCCACCGAAGAGTGCTGCAGGGAAAAAAAGTGGAGATCAGCAACATCCTTTGATTTACACAGACACCAATATTATTTAAGTAGTTTTGTGGCACATTTCCAAACTGATCATTTTGCTATACAGGCAAAACATACAGAAGCAATGCAGTACTGTTAAAGCTGAACTTTGAAAGAGTAGCTTTGCCCCAATTCCAGAGTTGGTTTCACAATGAGGATCTATACAGAAGTATTTGGGGGAGAATCAAAATCTCGGTGCTTTAACGCCTTAAACCTAATGACCCTATCATTCACAGTGTAAGAGTCAATATCAGAAGAAACTGAACTTCAGACTGTGTGTCTTTGACAAAACCAGCAAAAAAAGTGTAACACACAGGCACATTTTGTGATAACAATGTTGCTGGTTCCACAGTCAAAACCAATAACAAGCGTCTCTGTGATACAGCATGTGAAGGTGAATTAGGAACAGCTTGCTATAAGTACTATGCTGGCACAGGCTATATGCAGTCTCCTCTGGTCCTCTCCTCTACAACAGCTGCTAATGTCAGTCCAGGTCAGAGATCCCATGATCCTCTGCTCCTGAGCACCACACCCAGCCAGAGAATAAAGCCTTGGTCTGGTTACCCGGGCTCCCCTGCTCCCATTTCACTGGGGAAACGCTACACCCTGCTGTGTGCGCAACACCTCAGCTAGCCTCACTGAGGGAGTGCTATGATGCATGTGTACATTTCACAGCATAAATTTATATTAAATCCTGACAAAGTCAGATGGTTTTGTTTGTAATGCCTCTTTTAGATCAGAGAAATGTGCATGTGTTGTTTTTGCAGCGGGTAAATGCCACACTAGTGCCTTTCAAGTCAATTTTAGATCGCACCTGTAATGAGGCCAGTTTGACCTTCAGCCACACAACTGTGTACACACACACACACACACACACACACACTTGGCTTAGGTTCTCTAAATCAGCAGTGGAATATTTGGACAGGCAAATGACTCTGGGCTCTTGTGATTGATTAATGCACAAAATTTGTTTCACTTGTCCATCCATTGATCCCAGACACTGAGATGATGTCTTCAGGGGGGCAAACATGAGGCATAACACACCTGTGCACATACACACACACACATTAATAAAAAAAAGATGAAGAAGAAAGCCAGAAGAGAGCTACTTCTGTTTTGCTGCACTTAAAGCCACTTGTCTTTCTGAGTAATAAGCTGTTATGCAATGCAGTTCAGCTGCAAGTGGGCCCTGGGGCTGCGTGCTGGAGTCGAACAGAGGGAGCCTGGGCTGGCTGGCTACTGCCAGTGATGCTGAGGCAGTGCTTTAATAGCCACCCAGAAGTCTGTGTCTGTGTCTGAGAGTGCAGCATTAGACAGACAGTTACATTAGCACTCCTATGAGCTGATGCATTACTGAACACTGGCACATCATTGTTCAGTAATGTATCGGACAATGAGAGCAAGAGAGGACCGATGTCTTCATGTAAAAGTTAACAATAGGGTTTGTTAAGTTATGCAACTTTGCTGAAGAGGAAATGCATTTTCTCACTTGAATTTTAACCACCTCAACATGACAACCCGGGCAAACACGTGCTCAGAAATATAGAGGCAAAATAAAAGCCCTCTCTGTAAGTCTATGAATAGGTCAACCATTAAAAAAAACAAAAAAGACTGCCTGCAGCCTTAAAGGAGGCTTCTGTTTCCAGGAAAGAAAGAAAAAAATCAGACGAACCCAGATATGTCACAGCCTGTCAGCACACTCACACACAGACACACACACAGAGGAGCAGCCCTCATCTGTTCTGATCTCTGAAGAGCTACATTATTGTGGATGTGCGCGCCATAATTGGGAGTGGGTGGTCGTTCATAAACATTCCTCCACACGGCGCATGAGAAATCTCCTGTGATTAATTCAAGTCGTTCTTCGCCCTGTTGTCTGCGTGTTGGTTCGCTGAACAACAACACGCTGCCTCCTCCTCAGCAGCACCGAGCGTGCTCCTACAGCAGGGCCCGATAGGTTATGGATGTTACATTGCGATGCTACCGAGCCTTGCAATTGAAAAGTAGGGCAACATCCCCCCCTCTCACACACACACACACCCTATATATTGACGTCGTGGACTAGAAAATACCCCCCCCCCAGCTGCACGAGTGGAGCAACACCATTTTCTCACAGGCCACACAGACACCTCATTCTCAGTGTTAACATTCAAGCCTCGCTTGTGCCATTAAAAGCGGCATAATACTGACGCAGTGCGTTGTTCAGGGTAGCCTTGTTGTGTAGAGAGAGCGATGCAGTCACAGCCGGGCCGCACTTTTATTCTAAGCTATTTCTACGCTCCATGCTTTCATTCCCATCAGAAGGGAGGGGGGGTGAAAAAAAGCTGCTGTGCTCATTGGTCGAGTCACTCTGCAACACTGTAGCCTCACGAAGAGCTGCCATTAACCTGCACCGGCCAGTGCGCAAAATAACCACATCCCCGGGTCGTTACCACTCCGTCCCCACGCCCGGTATCGCTCAGGTGTCTCCGGACAGCTGCACTTACGTTCTCGGTGTCACGCTCGTTCACTGTGGGCAATGGCGTTCTGGTCGACATCTTGTGTGCTTCATAGGCCGCTCAGCGATGCGGCGGGCTGGGTAGAGCAAAAGCAGACACGGCGCGGTCCGTGAGGGAGAGCGGCGCCTCTGTTCTTCTCTACATCCCCTGTGAACACCGCAAATAGCGGCCCTTTTACCGCAGCATAGCGCACACAGGGCCCCGCCGGCACGCCAGATTTTCTTATCGGCTTTGTACACTTCCCTTCAGGTAGGCTAGTGGCAGACAGAAAAGGAGGAAAGAGAGAGACTGGGAGAGGGAGCGAGCGGGAGGGAGAGAGAGAGCGAGAGAGAGAGAGAGGGGGGCAGGCCAGGAAGATGCGTCGGTAGCGGACGGGTCTGCGCAGCTCATCTCAAACCTCCCACCAGGAAGGATGATGGGATCTCTCGCCCTCTCTCTCTCTCTCGTGCACATACACTCTCTTTGTCTGCTCCAGAGCTCATCATTCAAGTCACCAGAAAGCAGTTAAGGGCACAGTTGGAACAGTCACCGGCAGATTTAGACCAAATCCAGCTACAGGGAGTGTGCTGCCTGCCAAACAGGTCTACACTGCTACTGAACAATGCCCTAAAACCTGACAGTGGCTGTACAGACGTATTTTATCACGCAGTATCGTAGAGATGTTGAGGTAGACTCACTAAATAAGTGGCTCAAATGTGGCTGGAACAATATAAATTAAATGGCTTATTTCTGTTATTTTATGCTATGGGTTTTAATTTAGTGCTTACTCCATGATGGGTTTGAAGAAGACAATGAGTTGGAGAGGCCTAGTTTAGGGATAACGCCCGTGTCACGGTATGAACTGGGCAGACTTTGCCATCTGTCGGAGAGTTACAGCACTGCACCCGTCATTGTTCTACTTAATCCTAAAATTGCAACAGCTATTTTTTATTTTAATTTTTTTTTTTTTGAGTGATCAGAGAGCAAATATATGAACAACCTTTAGATTCCTAGAGACATATTTTGAATTTTTCATGCTTTTACCTTTTTTTTGTTTGTTTTTTAGGGGTGTGGTTGTGACAGTGCGCACGCAGATGTGCGTGCGGAGTTCTTCCACTAGGGGTCATTATACGCCTGCAGTATCCTTCATATTTCCTTCGTGCAGCCCCAAACAAACGCCATGCCGTTGCTCGTTGATTTGCTTTCATCCTCCGAGTACATTAACATGTCATAATGTGATTGGGGAATAAGCAGGGCGGCAGGCGTTAAAGTCCATTAATGAGTCTCTTGTATGAGATGTCGTGGCTTCTTTGTCTCTGCAGTAATATTGTGGAATTCAGGCAGACAATCGCATCTCACTGGATGTTACACGATTGATGATTTGTCTCACACAGTGTGTCACAATAACTGATGGATACAGAACATGAAAGCCGTCGAGAACATTAAGCCTGTTTTGGAGGTTTTGAGGAATCTGTAGGTTGTTAGTTTTAGTGTTTGCCACTTCCATAACAGTTCAAAACGCCTTCCTCTGTAGTCACATTAGAATGTTCAGATAAATGTCACTGAAACATGCTTTGCCTTTAATATATTTATGTATGTGTTTTGTTAGCAGTATCCAAATAATATGCAAAGAGATAAGGCGGTTCAGTGTAACCAAATGGGTCTAACACAGAATCTTGGCATGTAGATGGGCATTTTTGGAATTCTGCATCTTATCCCAGCATGGATCCAATCCCAGCATAGCAGATCTTATCCCCTCTGAGCCTTAACAACTTGGACCAGCTCAATTATTTCAGCCGAACACATCCTCTTACTACTGATAGTGAGATTTTTGGCAGGGTTATTCTGGGATCTATTTTAGATACAATTATTGAATTTTATTTGTGTTGAATTCAATTTGTATTTATGTTCATCAGAATGACTGAACAGTTCCCCTGGAGAGTTTAAACAGGAAAACACCCAAACCGATAATAATTCATGGTTTTCTTTTTGATCTGAGCTCCAAAGTGTTTTTCTTCTCTGCGCTGAAACATCCTGGGAGCACGCTCCGTTCCTGCCTGGGATTTGCATTCTACCTGAGTTGCACTCCTGAGGAATGTAATGGGCACTGACACCGGTTTAATGAGTGCATGTACACCCAAGGCCAAATGCAATTACATGCTCTCACAGGCAACTATCAAAAAAGAGGCAGCTGTTAACAGCCATTCATCGCGGATGGTCATGCAGCTAACTGTATTTGCAGGACAGGGGGTGAGAGGAAAGAGTAGGAAGACAGAGAAAGAGGGGGAGAGAGGCTAAACTCATTATAAGAGCGATAGTGGAATAGCATCTGTCATCACTGGCAGTTTACCATATCTCCTTTTCCCTGACTCAGTCTCACCAGTGAGAGTCAAGCCATGCAGCCTCTCCAGTCAGTAAAAATGTTTGCCACACATCCTGCAGAAGTGTGGGAAATAACAGGAACTGCTTTTCAAAAAAGAAGATGTTTTATAAAGTTTTGCATGCGCCCCAGTATGTGCCTCTCATGCACTGCTATTATGTGATGTAAAAAAAAAATCAACAGCATTTTTTTTTTAATCCTTAAAGGCCTTCCAAATATCTAGGTTATTGAAACTGGTAGACTTGACACGGTTCAACCTGTGTCAGGTCTTGTCCTGTGTCAACAACAAGAGGTTTTAAACTTTTTTTCCTTCAGTATATGCAGTTCTATTCCCCAAGATTTTCATGTGTAACACAGTTATATATTACTGCTTCTATAGGAATTAAGAGAATAAGTAGGAGTCATATCCTGCTCACCAAATGCACTTGATTAATTGATCATCAGCAAGTGTGACTGTGTCCACAAAAGCAAAAGTTTTGGCAGTTTGCTGGTCCAGAGCATTCAAGTGTGTGTAAACACAATGCCACATTCTTACCAGGAATGGACATCCCAGGAAATTCTCCTCAAGGTCAGAGTGTGCAACAATTCAAGCAACTGCAAAAAACCCAAGAGCTACATTTTAGACTCTACAGACCTCGGCTAGCATGTTAAATGTTAACAAGTCGACAAATACTGAACAAGTATGGGTTGTTTGGAAAAGCTGTCAAGAGAAAGCCTCTTCTTTCTAAAAGGAAAATAGCAGCATAGCTTATGTTTGCAAATTTGCATCTGAACAAACTATAAGATGTCTTTGGACAGACGAGACCAAAGTGGAGATGTTTGACCATAATGCACAACGCCACTGCTGGTGAAAACCGAAAATGGCATATGAGTTATAAAGCACCTGCCCACCTTGCAGTCACTGAGTCGACTGTGAACTTCTCTGTATTGTAAGTGTGAGGCCATCTGTCTAACAGCTTGGCCAAAACTGGCTGAGGCAACAGGACAATGATCTCAAGCATAAGAACAAATCTACAAGATAATGTTTAGAATCAATGTGCTGCGGTGACCCGAAGTCCTCAGCTCAACTGAAATGCTTAAAAGAGCCGTGCATAACAAATGCCTGCAAACCTCAATGAACTGAAGCAATGTTGTAAAGAAGAGTGAGCCAAAATTCCTCCACAATGTGGAGGAATTTTGGCTCACTCTTTATCTATTTGAAAGCCATACAGAAAACAGTTTACTTCAAGTTACTCTTGCTAAAGGTGGTTCTACAAGCTACTGAATCATGCGGTGTAAGTTTTTCACAGGAATGCATAGAGTCCTGTAAAAACTTTACATAATAACTTTATCTTCTAAATTGCTTTTCTCCCAGTGTGTGCTCTACAGTAGCTCTAATCACTGCGTTTACCTAAAACACGCAAACGTATTACAAATGAAAAAAAGTGATCTGCAGACATTCCTGCTTTAAAACCTGTTAACTGCACACCTTACAAGGCAGAGCTTGCACTCCTGCTGTCTGCTCTGACAAGTCAATAAAACCCACTGGTATGCTGAACATTTTTGGAAGGCAACAAAGATATGGGGCTGCAGTGGAATTTGATCAGGCAGGGATCCATCCTTCTGTTCATTACAGAGATTTCCAGCAGTAACACACCCTCCAGGTGAGTACACCTCGACCTGAGGAAAAGTATTACTGACTGGCACACCAAGAGCTCATGCCCACCCTTGGCCTACCCTCACCTGCCTGTCTTTGTGGCTGTCACACAAGCATGTGTTCACGCCCTGGGAAGGCTGGCAGGGAAGTAGAAATTATGAAAACAGTTGAAAATCCAGGGCAGATGTCAAGCAACACAGTAGGATGGATGAAATTGGGTGTGAGTGCAAGCTCAAGACAAATATGCAAAGTTGTGAATTTTCACAATCATGGTGAGCAGTTTTCTATAAATTTTCCTGCAGGTCTGTTTTACAGGCTCATTCGTACAGTTATACTTTAGATAATTACACTGCTCAGGTTAGTGTAAATAATAATATGTGGTCACCAGTCTACATCACTAGCCACTTTATTAAGTATACCTGTTCAACTGCTCCATGTTGAACAGGTGTACCTAATATTCAGCCAATCACATGGCAGCAGCTCCATGCATTTCACCACGTAGACATGGACAGATAACCTGGTTAAGTTCAAACTGAGCATCAAAAGGGGGGAGAAAGGTGATTTAAGTCACTTTGGTTGTTGCTGGTCTGACTGTTTCAGAAAAAGAGAATTTTTCTGGGTGCCTTGTTGATTCCAGTGGTCAGAGGAAAATGGCCAGACTGTTTTGAGCTGATAGGAAAGCTGAAAGTGATGCAGAAAAGCAACATGTTGAACCGTAAGCAGATGAGCCACAGCAGCAGAAGACCAAACTGGGTGCCACTCCTGGTTGCTAAGAACAAGAAATCGAGGCATAAACAACATGAAAGCATGGATCCATCGTGCTTTTTGTCTAAAGTTCAGACTGTTGGTGTTGTTGTAATTGTGTGATATATATTTTCTAGGAACACTTTGGGCTCCTTAGTACCAATAGAGTATCATTTAAACACCACAGCCTTCCTGAGTATTTTTGCTGATCATGCCCATCCATTTATGATCACATCTTCTGATGGTTGCTTCGAGAATGATAATGTGCTATGTCACAAAGCTCAAATCATCTCAAACTGGTTTCTTGAGCATGGCAGTGTGTTTGCTGTACTTAAATGACTTCGGTAGTCATCAGATGTTAGTGCAGTAGAGCACCTTTGGGATGTGGTGGAACAGGGTATTTAAATGTGGATGTGCAGCCTACAAATCTGCAGCAACTGTGTGATGCTATCATGTCAGTATGGACCAAAATCTCTGAGGAATGTTTCCAGCATTTTGTTGAATCAGCACCACAAAGAATTAAGGCAGTTCTGAAGACAAAAAGTGGGACCAACCCAGTACTAGCAAGGCATACCTAATGAAGTGGGTGTTAATGTGCTGTTTATTGTGATAGAGATAGGTGTAAAATGATGTGCTGTCCTAAAGATTGCAACAGCACTTACTGGAAAATGAAAGACGTGCCAATCAAGGATAGTCTGCACATGCCCACACCAGAGGTGTGGACTCGAGTCACATGACTTGGACTCGAGTCAGACTCGAGTCATTAATTTTATGACTTTAGACTTGACTTGAAAAAATGTTCTAAGACTTGTGACTTGACTTGGACTTTTACACCAATGACTTGGGACTTGAATTGGACTTGAACCGGTTTACTTGAAAAGACTTGATATTTTACCCCAAATATAAAATTTAACATGCATATTATATAGAGATTGAAAATGTGACGTCATTCACGGGTAGAACCGCAAAGGATTCTGGGAACTCGTGGCAAGCGGTACTAGCGCACGCAGGCTTTCAATTAAAATCAGTTATACAGCGATAAAAAGAAACACAAAAATGTCAAGAAGCTGTTGTATTATTAACTGCAATAGCCGGTCGCATGACAGCCACGGGAAGCCGACGAGTAAAGAGATCGGTTGTTATCGGATTACGTCATTGAAGAGAAATTGTTCGAGCCATGTTTCCGAAGTAACAAAGAGGCGACTGGATCGCAGCCATTCAAAGACCAAATATAACGTCCCAGAACACTCCAGCTCACAGGTTAGTCTGCTCCAAGCATTTACACAAAGGTCAGTCTGCTGTTGTAGTTAATGCGTCATTTTTCTTAACATAATTGGTGATATAGGTTACAAGCAAGTCTGGCGCTGAACAGAAATTGTCGCGCTATGCTCCTTTGTTTATTGTGCATAAATAGTGAATTGTCCTGACACAATATTGCGTTTCGCTTCTGTTATTATGGTACATTGACAAAAACATATACTTTTATTCACAGGATAAAACAGGTTTTTTGTATCACTAATTGCCCAGTACGATTACAGCATACAGTATTATTGTCACTGCTACATTTCTGTGATGGGTACCAGAAATTATTTCCACTACTACCCATCCCACTACTACCCACTACTACTACTACCCATCCGTCGGTAAACTGTACCTGGGCTTGTTGCAGTGACCTGAAGTTACTAAACTTCATGATCGTATGCGCTCACTCCAAGAACCGTATGATTATAAATATGCATATAAATATGCTAAGATGAGATAGCTGACTTCATCTAACTAGCAAATGTTGTCCAGGCTACGTTGGTGATACAGTTTTTTTTAATGTGTATGATATTTTTGTCATGCGATTTTAAAGCTGGTCCTACAACCGCATCCAAGAATAACATGCAGCTTATCTCAGAACTGTCGGTGAAAATTATTCTTGGAGCTAGGTTTAATTGAGCTGCATTTTAAAGAGGTGCAATTTCACAATTTGTGTATATTTTCTAAGTTCACTATTTTGTCATGTGTTGAGAAAAACACAGATTTTAAAATTACATGGTCTAACATTTACATTTAGCATATAACTGCAACATTATTTTTTCGTTTTTTTTTTTTTTTAAAGTCTGGAAAGGACTTGAAATTCAAAGTTTCAGACTTGTGACTTGACTCGGACTTTTACACCAGTGACTTGAGACTCGACTCTGACTTGCCTGACATTACTTGAGACTTGACTTGAGACTTGAGGATAAAGACTTGAGACTTGCAAAACAATGACTTGGTCCCACCTCTGGCCCACACAGTCTGCAGAAGTCTGTTAAGGCAGTGGAAGTGAAAACACCGGTGTAGATGGAGAACAGGGAGTTTATTTGAGCATTTATACTATACAGAACAAACATCAGGGGAGCTACTCCTTCTCCACAGTGTGGTAAGGGCTGCGGAATGACAAAGTGTACATCTTCCTCCAGAAAACGTCTTCAGTTTCTCCGCACATTCTCAGAAAACATAACAAGTCATATATTTTATTGCAGCATGTCATTTTTCAAATGTTTGTCTCTTAATCTTTCTATTTCCGTGCATGACCTGGTAGCTTTTTTAGCTTTTTCTCTCCTGCCAGCAATTTAAATATGTGTGCTTGGCCAGTGTGCGTGTATACTCAGAGCATTAGCAACATATCAAAACTCCTCCGGATAAAGAAACATTTTCATGAAATTATCTGTGGCCACAAATGATGCATTCCAGGTCCAAGATATTTCCTCTTTTGGCCCAGCAGCTAATGTTAAACACTGTGCCGAGGAGAAATCTAAACTTTTCCCCTGTTATGAACTCGTATTCTAAAAGGTAGTGCCATTTACTGTTACTGTACTTGGGGATAATTATCATCCTTGCATATCATGTTTTCCCTTGTAATTATGTCATAATTCAAAGGCTTCCCTGGTGAGCTAAAAACGGTCAGGTGCGTCATCATATAACAAACTCTTCTCTGAGGACTGGGCCTATTAATTGTCAGGATATAATTACATTCACAACACCCCGAGGGCCCGTTTCATTCAGTCATCTCGGAGTTACTGCTCCAAACTATAATTAGAGAATGTAATCACACAGGTATGGACCTCCAGGATTTATTTTTCAGCCCGACTGAAGGCTTATTGAAACGACATCTGTGGTTGGGTACCAGGCAAGGAGTGTTTATGGCCTGGCACGTTTTCAACAGCCACATGCAGTGGCACTAAGCAGCATACCACACCAGCACAATTTACATAAACAGATATGCACACATTGGATGGGCGGTTCTGCTAATTAGTTTGAGTGTGTACATTCTTGTTGGATGAGTGGTTTCTTGAGTGGCATGCGTCTATATTATATGAATGCCCTTGTGTGGTTGTGCCACTCTCCCGTGGCACCTTTTGCCAGTGTTAACAACTGACCTCATCCTATTATGCGTTTCCAATCTCAAAGCCATCCAATAAACTACTCATTTCTCACCTCTTCATGCACTCGCTTTCACCATCAAAACACCTCTTACCTCTCTCCCTGGCACCCAAAACAGGCCGGGGAGAACATAAAGTGACAGCACCATATGGAGTGACTTTGCGTGATTTCCCAGTAATATGCGATAAATTATTGAGGTTCAACTGCATTTTTTACCGTTGTGAAGCTAGGGAATACCAAAATTTGTGTAGTGCTGCTTCACACACACCATTTGTGCAGTTAGGGGTTTAGTTGTATTTGGTTCTTTATGGCCTCACTAGTGCCATGGCTTCAGTGACTTGGACTGAAATATTTGTTAACGACAGAATACCTGCAAAACAAGAGACGATACAGTCAGCCTAAGCTGTACTTTCTTTTCTTTTTCTTTTAAGGGACATAGAAAAAGTGGCATTCACACAAAGTAAAGTCCTTTTCTAAAGCACTGATTTTAGCAGTTTGTCCATTGATGTCTTTGCTTTTTGGAATTATATTTTAATGAGAAAGTGGATGTATGAATGCAACACTGAGAAATAGATGCATAATTATTAGTGCCTACTAACATGAACATCAGTTCATTAAAATGTTAAAAAAAAAAAAAATGCGCACAGCGCTGTAATTATTTTTTGGATGAAATTTGGTATTGTAACCATAGAGTATGTATAAAAGAAATCTTCATATTTTGAAGCCCCAGTTTTGGCATTTTAAAAAATATTTGTTTATTTATTCCTTTTGGAGCCAATAGTGAGTTTATTTAGGTACTAAATTACCAAAGCAAGCATGGTCAGAAACATAAACTGTACCGATGCAACACATGTCTGCTAATTTATGCTCAGTAACACCAGTAGGTGGCTAGAATCAGTAAAGGTGAATTCTAGCAGACTGACAGAAACTGACTTCAGCAGCCAGTGTCAGCCCACCTGTCATTCAAAACAGCCACATCCCTAGCTTTATGCCACACATATCTATATTAGTTACTATACAACATCACCCACAAAACACTGCTGAGGGGTCCAGTTTAGTCTGATTTAAAAACATCAAGATGGCAGTGACCATGTGGCTGTATCCATCTTTTATATAAAGTCTATATGACTTTATATAAAAAGTCTATAGTCTTCCAGACCATCTCCGAGGCAAGCTTTCCCAGATGAATGTGCCTGATCCCATCTGCCGGTGGATCACTGACTTCCTGACGGACAGGAAGCAGCATGTGAGGCTGGGAAAGAATGTCTCGGACTCCCGGACCATCAGCACCGGCTCCCCTCAGGGCTGTGTTCTTTCTCCCCTGCTCTTCTCCCTGTATACTAACTGCTGCACCTCCACCCACCAGTCTGTCAAGCTAATCAAGTTTGCAGATGACACCACCATTATTGGACTCATCTCGGACGGGGACGAGTCTGCCTACAGGAGGGAGGTTGAACGTTTGGTGTCCTGGTGCAGCCACAACAACCTGGTGCTGAATGCCCAGAAGACAGTGGAGATTATTGTGGACTTCAGGAAGCACACAGCTCCACTCCCCCCCATCATCCTGACTGACACCCCCATCACCTCTGTGGACTCATTCCGCTTCCTGGGTACCACCATCACCCAGGACCTGAAGTGGGAGCCCACCATCACCTCCGTCATTAATAAAGCCCAGCAGAGGATGTACTTCCTGAGGCAGCTGAAGAAATTCAACCTGCCAACACGGACGATGATGCAATTCTACACTGCAATCATCGAGTCCATCCTCACCTCCTCCATCACCGTGTGGTACGCTGGAGCCACTATCAGGGACAAACAGAGACTGCAGCGTGTTGTGCGCTCTGCTGAGAAGGTGATTGGCTGCAGACTCCCATCTCTGCAGGACCTGTACACCTCCAGGACACTGGGGCGTGCAGCTCGGATCTCAGCTGACCCTTCTCACCCTGGACACAGTCTGTTTGACCTTCTCCCCTCAGGCAGGAGGCTCCGGTCCATTCGCACCAGAACCTCTCGCCATAAGAACAGTTCCTTCCCCTCTGCTGTTGAACACATGAACAATAACCGTATGACTGTTCCCACCACTAACACATGACCCTACGCTGTGTTCACTGCATCATTCCATGTTTGGCACTGATCACCACCTGCACTCATGTATATATCATGTATATATCTATCTATCTACTTAGCACTTTTAATTCTTATTCTCATTTTTATTTTCATGTCTATTTAAGCTTAATTTATAACAGTATTTATGACAGTATGTTTGCACTGAAGCACCGCAGCAATTTCCTAATGTTGTAAACCCGCTCAACATTTGGCAATAAAACCCTTTCTGATTCTGATTCTGATAACATTGGGTTTTTATTTTTGTTCATGAGTGGCTTTTAAAGGCTGGAAGTTTCTGCTTGTTGTGCCATCGATGAAAAAACAAACAAACAAAAAAACATGTATTATGAACATAGCGGACTTACTGCTGCTAACACATTATTGTTGCTACATGTTTGGAAGCCAATGTAAACTCTCTTGCTGTTAAAACACCTTCAGTTCATTGTGTTACAGATGTCACAAAATCACATGATATGGAACCAACCGTATAAATTTATTATATATTCTAAAATAAAATTTCTACATTTTTGTCAGCTGTCCATTTGTGCTCAGAGGCTTTCTGGTGGATTTAGAGGCTGGGAAGACAACTGAACTCACTGAGTGCTTCTGCTTTACATTATCATGCTGGACGTAAGACATTAAGGGATAGTAAATCAAGGCCATGGAGTGATGCATAAGGTTAGCAACAGTTCTCAAATAAAACTATTCAAACCCTGACTTATTGGTATTAAGGAGACCAAAGTGTGGCAAACAAGTTATGAAAAAAACAGCAAGAAAGAGGGGGCAGCTATTGCATCACTGGAATATTGTATGGAGGAGATGACAGAGGATAACAAACTTGGTGAACTTTCATGACTTTTTCCTTTTGTGTGATCTTCAGCCAGTGGCTTTGGCTTTGATCAGTTCAATAAATTTAACAATGATTAATGAAATGTCTAGCTATATGCAAGGAGATTAAGTTAATTAGCCTGTTACCCTGAGTGGAATATTAATCAAGAACAAGAACCTGAATATGTTGCTCTTCTGATGAGGTTCGGCTCCGGTTTAGTCACAGAAAAAGTGGGTGAGCAATGTTTTCTCATGGGGGTTGAATCATGCATGTACAGCAAAAACACAACTCCAATGAGTGGGGAGCTAAAGATGGGGTTTGGGGAACAATGACACATCATGTATCATCTTACATGTCCCATTGCTGCTCTGACTAAAGCTCTAGACAGCAGCGTGATTGAGTAACAACTTACCATAAAACCCCTCCCAACCAATTTTACATCTAAATATGATGTGTGTGTGTGTTTGTGTGTGCAGGCTTCGTAGTCGTCCCTGAGCACACGTTTACTCAACACAGCATATTACCGTATCCCCTCTGGATCTCCTTAAATAAGATAGATATGATGGCTATGGCATCATGTTCACTGCATTTATCATTGTTAAATTCAGATGAAATCATCCTCACGTTTTCCCTAAATCACGAGGGGAGCAGCAGAGCATTTCATCCAGCCGCTGCTTTTTCCATTACAATATATGTGAAGTCAGAAAATGTTTACTTTGGTGCGTGACTCTTGCGATTAGTTTTCACACATCTTAAAGCTGTTCCTCTGTGCTGTTGGGCAAAAAAAGAGAGAACAACCTGGCCCAATTTATACATCATATTTTATTCAACAATATAACTTTTAAACTCCAGAGTACAATCAATATAAGGTACATATGACAAAATATATATTTAAATAGAAAAGAAAAAAAACATTAAGGCATCTCATGGAAGAAAGTTAACATTTTTCTTGTTTTTTCTTTTGACAGCATAAATGATAAGATTACTGTTACATTTTCATGTTTATACCTCTAAGGCACTACGGTATGATCACTGCTGAAACCACATTAAAGGGTTTTAGGAAAAGCTGGATAACTTTCTATACCTACAGAGTGGTGACAACATGGTGATTGTCCATGCGGTTTTCAGTGCTGTATATCTACAGTTTATAGTGTTTCAGCAATAAGCCAGAGTGGACACGTGGAATCATAAAAGGCAAAGCAGGTAGTGAAAGATTTCTCATTCTGCCAAAAGTCTGGTGGCATTGTATTAACACTTTAATAATCCCCCTGTGTCGCACATGAACCAGCTACAGGGCAAAACACTGTAATTATCTTTATCACGCAAGCCAGCCTGGTGCCAGCCTGGCTTCTTTGACTGGGACTGACATTAGAAAGTCCAGCTGTTCCTCTGGAGGATCACTGTGGCACCAACGAGTGGTCAATTCGCCAAGTTGTATTATGAAAACTGTCATTTCCTGTACGTGTTCTCGAGTTCAAAAACCTCTGTTATTGCCTCTGTGACCGAAAGCTGTTAGGATGGTATCACAGAAACGCATAAACAGCTCGACCACATCCACCAAACCCGGGGGCAGAGAACAAGCTCTTTCTCACTCTTTCCCTTTCTATCCCCTCTGCGTTTCACACTTACATTTGCTTGCATGCATAAACAAAGGCAATCGCACACACAAACATACACACACACACACTCACACCTTCTCACACGTCAGCACACTGATTTGTTACCTAGGTATGTACATGACTTAACTCCTGGGAGTAAATTGTACGAGTAGGCCTGCTGTAACATAAAGTTAAGTATTCTCTCAACTTACAGGCTAATTCCCTCCCTTTACACTTTTGAACTGTTCCTGGACTCCTCTGGAAATTATTACTCATGAGGCAAACTATACAGAAACTTGCACAAATAGCGGGGCGCAGCAGTACTAACCCCTAACAATTAACAGAACAGAGGATGTGATTTACAAGGTCAAAAGCTGCTCATACTGGATACGTGTACATGTACATTTCTATAGATTTTTCTTTCTTACTTACAAATGAGGCACACACTAGTTATTGTATGCAATTCTAGTTTGAACAAAGGGATATATGAAGGTGCAGCTCCATCAAAAACCCATCAGGTTTAGGTTGTGTGTCCTATAGGCCTCGTTTCCTTAGTGCCACTGCTCTGTTCCTGATTTTTCAGGAAGGTGAGACAATCACGATATGGGGAAGACACTGCATTTATTCTTCAAGCACTCCAAAACTATGTCAAAATGATTAATCTTTCAAAATACTAAAGAAAAAGTACTACGTTTTAAGATTGGTGCTTTCTTAATCAACACCTTGATAGAAAAAGATGCCCAGTGGTCATGTTATAGCAGAAGGTGGTCTGACTTGAGCAACTGGAACTGCTGTGCTGCTGTTTGAGACTGAGGCAGCCTATATTATATACTGAATGTATATGAAAATGTAAAGTATGTTATGCTGATACAGGCATCTGCTGTGTTACATTGCCATGTTTACAGACTTGTGTGCGCTGTTGGGAACTGAGCCGCTCAGAAAGCGTAGGGCCCTACGATGATGGTGAGCCGCAGCAGTGAGCTGGAGCGGTAGTTCATGGTCAAATGGTGAGTGATCATCTCCAGGTCCACGACGTACTCTCTGGGGCCCGTCAATGGCTTGGTAAGCACCAGCATGGCACTCACATTGGTGGAACGCTGCAGAAAGTACAATCAATCCGTGTGTTAGCATGTGAGTGCAAATTGTATCTTTTTTGACACAGTTTTACATTAGTAATATAGACTCACCAGTCACTTTATTATGTACACCTGTTTAACTGGTTGTTTAATCTAATCAGCCAATCACATGGCAGAAACACAATGCATGTAGGCACATAGCCTAGCCGGACCATTTCTGGCTGAGAGGAAGGCAACAGTGACTCAAATAACCACTTATAGCAGAAGAGTATCTCTGAGTGCACAACATGTCGAACCTCGAAGAAAGTTGGCTTTTTAACTTTTTTAAGATCACACTGAGTCCCTCTCCTATCAGCTGAGAACAGGAAATGGAAGCTACAGTTTTCACAGACTCACTAAAAGTAGAAAAAAGAAGACAGTCATATTGCCTTGTATAACGGGTCCTGATTTCTACTGCAATTGAAAAATGTAGTTAATTTCTACCAGCTTTAGTTACTATGATAACTGATGGTGAGAATCAATGTGGATACTGCTAAGCATCAGGGAGGCTGTGGGTACTCCAGTTTGTCCCCTTTGCCAACAGGCATCGTAACAATTATTTTACCCAGTTTTTGTTTTGTTTTTTTCCCCATCAACATACCCGAAGGAAAAACTCCCCTCCATCATTCCCAGATTTAATCCTGAAAGTGTTGTGTGTGTTGGCATATATGCTTGTGGCTTGAATTTGGAATATTTCCGCTGGCACAGTCCGCTCTGCCTGGATGCTCATGTATTTGTAGACAATTGATGGTGGGAGACCCTGGCAATCAGTCTGAGCCCGGCAGATGCAGCGACTGCAAGCAGACACAAAAATTAAGACAGACTTTTTGAAACTTCTTGTGCAAATGAGAGAGAATCAAAAGAGCCTGTGATGTTTACTGACTTTTCAGATGTTTGGGTGTAAGGTGGCTCGCAGGGGTTTCTGGGGTAGCAGCGGAAGCCTCCATAATAGTTCCAGCACATTTGATCATCTTGGCAGTTATGGGTTCCCGTCTCGCACTCATTTATGTCTGGTGATGATTGGAAGAGAGACAGAGAGAAAAGTAAGTGAAAAGTCAAATAGTTGGATAACAATTCAAAGCATTTTCAAAGAGGACTGTGTAAGCACAGTCAAAGTTCAGGTTATGTACAAGAGGTTTGGTTTTTTGTTTTTTGCTGCAGCAGCATTTGTTTTGGCAGTGGAGACACAGAAGAAGGAACCCGCAGATCCATAAGGGAGGGAAGCCCCTTGTGCAACCCCACAGAGCTCTAACTAAAGCTCTTTCCGTTCAGTACCATGAAAATAGAGCCATCAAGTGTGCCCCAAACCGCAGGGCTATTTCTGGCACAGCAACCTGGATTCATCACCAAAACGTCCCTCTGACACAACAGGCTAGATTCATGGCTCCATCTATAAAGCTTGCACCTGACTGAGGGGGAAAGGAAAAAATAACAGCTCTCCCTTTGAGAACATGCCGGACCTTCAAATAAATCCACTTCAAGAAACCAACATCATGCATATAAATTCACAGAGGTGGCTTAGCAAGGCAACACGAAGTTTGTGCGTTTGCCTTGCCTAACCTCGGCATTCTTTCCATGACAGTACTGGTGGCTTTAAGGTCTGCTTTAGAGGTTAAACAGATGATGACAGGAAGAATAACCACCAGTTATCCTCAAAGAGTTTATGTAGAGGAAGTTTGTTGTGTTGGAAAACAGAGACCGGGGTATGAGATAGATAATAAACGAATGAACACAAAAAGTAAATAAAAAACTGATTTATGGGAGGAAGGAAAGGGGTGGACTGCCATACCTTGACACAACCGGTTTGCCTGGAGCTGATATCCTTGTGGACACTCACAAGAGTAACTTCCTGGATTGTTAACACACTGGTACTGACACATGTAGCTGGACAAACCGCACTCATCGATATCTGCGCAGAAAACATGCACACACAAAAGTAGACAATGAGTAGAACAAGTCAGGCTCTGAAGTCAGTGTGCGTTAACAACCGGGAACGTGTTTGCATGTGGATGGTTACATTTATGCACGTAGTGTGCATGTGTGTGCACCTTGGCAGGAGACCGTGTCTTGAGCCAGCTCGTAGCCTTGGTCACACTGGCAAAGGAAGGAGCCAATCAGGTTGTAGCAGTGGTGATGACAGGGGCTTTCTGCATCACATTCATTCACATCTAAAACAAAAGAAGGGGTTTTACAAAGAGTACAGTGTATGGACACAATCTTATCTTCACCTTCTAGTTGTTACCCTCCAGCGTCCAGGCTCCTGGTTTTCCTTTGTTTGTAAATAGTGCTTTCTTCCCACCCGACCTTGTCTTGGTCTGTTAACTATCCTTCTGTGTTGACTGCATTTGGGTCCACAATCCTACACTTCATGACACTTTTTACCAAATCAAGTAATTTTCATAACCTGTCAAATAATCTGACCATTTTTTTCTTTGCAGAGTTGGAAATTTCCCAGAAGATAGCAGATCTGAACTGTCATAAACTTGTAATCGCTAAATCAGTTCAGTTCAAAAGAGGCAGAAAGACTGATACAGTCTGCAACAGAAACAGACTTACACATGTTTCAGCTTGCGTATGTGTGTTTGTTAAATCACATACACATGTTTCTGCATAGATAGGAGCTGGCAGCCAGTCACAGGTTTTCTAAATATGCTTCAGAGATAAACATCTCTGTGACACACTCAACAGCTTCCTTTGACTTCAGGAGATTTACAGTGTGGATTCAGGTTGCTTGCACCTTTTGTTTGGTTGAGGTGACTTCCTCCAAGGGTCTGCATGTCAAAAAACTGAGGAGTGAGACAAACCCAGTCAGTGTGAACACTGGACTTTGGTAGCTAACTCATTCTTCTACTCACATCTACTTAGTTACCTAACTTTATTTAGGTCATTATTAGCCGTATATTTATATTAAACATCTATTAAATTGATCAGTCTAGAAGAACCACTCATCCAGTTCAAGGTCAAGGGGGCAGCAATGCAATCTAAGCAGAGATGGCTAGATTTCCCTCTCCCTAGCCACCTCCTGTAGCTCTTCTGGGACACACACACACACACACACACACACACACACACACACACACACACCAAGGTGTTCCCAAGCCAGCTGTGAGATGTAAAGATGTCTTTTCAGTCGTCTTTCTAGGACGACATCCCCAAAAACCATCACCCAGGAGACAGCCAGGAGATGGTCAGATGCCCGAGCCACCTCTACTGATTATTGATTGTCTGGAGGAGTAGCTATAGTTTTAAGTGCTATTAAAGGTCAGCTTGATAGCTTTTATTATATACATTACAAAAGTACAAAGTCTTGATATTGATGCCTCTGCAAATGAGAAAACGATGCACACACACACAGCATGGATTTTCAGTGGCTTACCAACACAGCTGTGGTTGTTGCTGACCAGCTTGTAACCTGTCTTGCACTCACAGTAGTATGAGCCCGGGGTGTTCACACACCTGTGCATGCAGTAGTGGGTCGTGGCACACTCATCTCTGTCTGGGGGTACACAAGAGTCATGCAGAACAAGTTTAAATCGGTTAATAAAAATCACATAAAAAAGCATTTTATATAATAAAGACTTACCGACACAGAGGTCTCCATTCCTTTGGTAACCTTGAGCACACTGGCACATATAGGAGCCTCTGGTGTTGTAGCACACCTGTTCGGGACCACAACTGTGACTGCCTGTCACACATTCATCTATGTCTGCAAAAACACACACACACATGCACACACAAACTGAGACAAAGCTGCATGCAGTCAATTATACAAGAACATATGGAAGACAAAGCAAAGGGACGTGCCTGGACCGCATGAGCTCTGTGATGTGTAAACTGTTTTCCACAGGCAGCAAAATGTGTGACCACTGACACCATCACATTACACACATGGGCATAAACACACATGTTCACACAGAGAGCAGGCGATTACATAAAGACGGCTTTTATCGAGCAGCTCTGGGTGAGGGGAAAAACACAGATCATATCTTTAACTAACAAGACAGTTATTTGAAGAGGGAAGTATGCGTGTGTGTGTGTGTGTGTGTGTGTGTGTGTGTGTGTGTGTGTGTGTGTGTGTGTGTGTGTGAGTGAGTATGAAAGAGGGAGAAACACCTCTACTGATAAGTCATGTGCTGTCTACCATAACGCTTTGCTCTCTCAACAGACATCCATCAACTTAAAACAGACCCAAACACATTCACTTTCTGTTTCTCAACCCATAATTCACATGTAGTGAGATGATAAAAGTACGGCGAGCTTTAAAGGGGGTGAGAATGAATTCCAGGAGCGCAAACCCAAAAATGACAAACCCACATTTACCTCCAAGATGTCTTAAATAAATGTTGTCATACGTACAATCTGCATGAGCTGTAATCTGAGCTTCTCTGTTTAATGTCTTGGTAGCAGCTCTGGCCGCACGTGCATGTTAATACATGTGAGTGCCTCCCTTGAAACTGTAGGCCTTCCTGGTGTTTATAAGGAGGATGAGAACGTGACCTCCCACACTGTGTGGTAAAAGGAAGATGGCAAAGTGCAGGCTGCGGTGTTCAGCTTCCAGAGGCGACTTTCCAGAGTTTACTCTACGGAAGAAACAAAAGCTAAAAGCGCCTTTCTGGCATAGATAAGGAGCAGAGGTATCACTGTCTAGATTTTGAGGCATAAAGAGCTACAAAAAGAGCTCCAAGTCAGTTTCAGTTTTGGTTCTTTTGTTTTAAGGCTGATGCTCTAGTGTGACATCCACTGGTTCTGAACATCATGTATAACACTTTAAAGAACTGATTAAACCTCCAAAATATGAGACGCCAGTGAGACGATTCTACGTTTAATGCTGATTCTACGAACACATTTCCAACTTTGGATAGTTCAGAACCAGATCTGCTTAAAAAAGGCTTTTCTCATGGTTACCTCCCAACATACACACACACGCACACAAACTATTAATATGCCAATGGTGTATACTCTCATCTCTGAGGCCCACCAGCAGGCCTCTTGGGTGGTCTGATGCAACCCATCATATGCAGACAGCCACTGGGAATTGGTTTAACAGCATGACAGACAGTTATCCTCAATACCACACACAAGGGAAAAGAAGAGGGTACTATTACTGCATTGCTGTTTGGCACGTGTGTAACTTAACAGTAGTCACAAGAGCCTGGAAGGTGTAAAGCTATACGAAAAACCTATAGTTGCACTGTGTCCTCTAGAAAACATGACATTAATAACCTCCCTGCAGTCTTTAGATAAAAATCAAATACAACTGAAAAACAGAATAAATGATCAGTCGACACATTCAAATCAGTGCAGGACAGTTAAAAGTTCTGTTGAACAAATAATTCAACTCATATTTCCCTGGAAATGTTTCATGCGATAGACCTGAAGAGGATCATGCCCTTCCCTGAGTGCCTCAAATGCCTTATATTCCAGCCCCACAGCTTCCTCAATGAATGGGACTGATGCCGGTGAGAAATTGGCTTGATTTGCTGCGCAAGAGCCCGTGAAAGAAAAGCCAGACAGAAGGTAAGTTGTCTTCACTCCCTAAAGGAAAGAAAGGGAAGAGGGCTGAAAGGTTCTCAGCTCTATGGGGGCGCAGTGATAGGATGAAGTACATTAGGGACAAAAGCAGGGCTTATCTAAAGGTCCACCTTAGAGACAACAGGTGCAAACTGCATAAAGTGTGGAATGCACACATAAGGATTGTTGCTCATTGACCCACTTAGTAGAGGACAAAGATGAAAGCAGTGCTGCTCTGGAAAATCTGTGTTCTGATGTGGCTTGAAAGACATCTAGGAAAAGACATTCGAAAACAGCACCAAATGTCAGCAAGAAACCAAGTGCCGGGATTGCTCAGTATCACACTTTGGGATACTGTCCCAGTATCCCAACTCAAAGGCTCAATGACACTATTGTCATTATATTCCAATGCCTCTGTCACTGCTAGTGCAGCATCCAGGTTTAACCTGTAAAAGAAATCTAACTCAACCGATTATGAACAGAAGATTTCACACATGCAATGTATGTAAACATTTGATCTTTGTGGTAATACCAGTACCAATGGTATTACCACAAAGATCCAAAGGTGATGGGTATAAATACTGGGAACAATATATAGCCTAAACCTGGCAGCCAGCTGGGGTTTGCATGAGTTCTCTCTGGGTACTCCGGCTTCCTCCTGAAGTCTAAAACCATGAAGCTGAATGGTTATCTGGTGACCTGCCTAAGGTGTACACTGCCTTTTGCTCAGTGGCAGTTGGGATAGGCTCCAAGAAAATGGATGGATGGAGTGAAAAACAATCACCTTGCTATACTGTTGAAACCTGTGCTAAGTAGCGGGTTGATGGCAAACTACGAGCCTTGACAGGTAAATATGCAAAGTAGCAACACTGTGCAAGAAAAATTAGGTTGAAGTGGGTGTCAGAGAAATAATGGAAATGTAATCTTGCATATGTACAGCACGAAGAAAACGTCTGAACAAATGTCAACAATTACTTAGACAGAAGACAGCAGTCAGAAGCCAGGATCAAGTCCCTGTGACTCATAACCACACCTACTTACTGGAGGTATTTGGTGATTCATTTAGACTGGAAATGCCTTGCCTTCTGGCTATATAATAGATTCAGACAATACAAGTCTGAAAAAGCAGTCTTGTGTGTTCACGCTACCCTACCGCCAGACATCAACAAATCCGTGATATCAGTGAAATGCTCTGCGTGTAAATACGGCAACTTGCCACGTCACCACACAGATTCACTCAAGTTGCAAAAGCATAGCTGTGTTTGCTTAGAACTAAACACAAACTGGCAATGCCATTATTTTTACAATCATTTGAACATTAATAAATAATAATAGCAAATCAGTTCACAGTTTAACCTCCTTCTGATTGGTCCACACTGCATCCCCAGACCCAAAGGTTTAATATTCAGGCCTGAAACATGCAGTTCCTCAATTGACCACTTGAAGCTGGCTCAAAAAGTGAGTTAATCACCTACCTACAGACTGCCGTATTAAAATACTCTACTTTGAGTAGAGGAACCTGCAAACTTGAACTGAAACTTCTCCAAGGGGATGCCTACTGGATATTACAGTATATCATTTGCAAACAGTGAATCCACAATGATTAAATAAGGAAATGTTGTTCTGTATTTTATAACTATTATATGGTGTGCACAAACATGTCTGTAGTTCCTTACTGGGGGCCCTAGGACGTGCATATAATTTCTGTACACACATAGTTCCATGCAATGTTTAACCTGTTTATGGGTTTTCAAATGTATACTTTGGTCATCTTTGAATGTGGATGAAGCACATTATCTCTTTTGTTAATGTTGTTGTATTGATGATTGTTGTATACATATACTGTATGTATCAGAAATGCCACGGACAGAAAACCACAGACTAAAACGCCCCCATTTTTTCTTATTGCCACGGCACATTAAATGTATTGCATATGTATTTTGGAGTGCTTAGATTCTTATTAATAGTTCCTTAAAGATCCTTGTTTGAGAGTGTATTAGAGTTTAACATTATAAGAAATTAAGGGAACAGCCACTGTGACTAACAAAGCAGTCGCTGTTCAGTATTTAATGGGAAATATATTTTATGGAAAGCCTGTTAATATCGGCATTGTATTTAACATCAAAGTGACTTAGGACCATACAAAGCTAACCACTGCAGCTAGCCAGTATTAGAACTACTTTCATGTTCAAATAATGTGACATTAGCGCCAAAATGTTAAACTAGAATCATAACAGCAGTTCACAAACTAACTTCAGGGGATAAGCCAGTGCTCATGGGCAGAATGAGCACCTCTGACTGAACTTAATGTTGACTTTCTTCTGACTTAATTCAGGACAAATCTGAGCCTGAGCTGCTCCACATGTGCCAGCAGCTTCAAGGCGAGATGGCCACTCCTGATAGCAGCATTTGCTCATGTTCTGCTGCCAACCGGAATTACATCAGTGCATTTGGACTCATTTTAGTGCGACTTAGCTGGCATGAGTCCAGCAACATCTATGCCACTGTTGGTCAGAGTGGCTCTGGCTACCTAAATCAATGAACAAGGTGTCAGGGGTGTACAGAACATATGTTTGATCTGTGTCCCAGCATTTTCCTCAGCAAGGTGTAGAGACCATGAACTCTTCTAGTAAATGGATATGACTAAGTAGTTTGAATGTGAACAGTGTAGCTCCTATGAAAATTCTGTGTGCGGAAAAGTCAGAGTCATCTTCCCTCTCCTGGAAGAAAGCTTGGAGAGGTCTAAATAAAAGCATATGTGCTGAACACAATCCAAAGGTTCATTCACAGGAATATCTTGCGGTAACTGCTACTTTGTCACTAAACCTTTAAGGAGCTGCCAATACAAAGTTCCCCAAAACTTTGTGTAAGCATGTGCGTGTGGGTGTGTTTGGAGGGGGGGGGGGGGGGGGGGTGGGGGTGGAGGGGGAGTTTATCCCACATTGGCTGGCTCCTAGGTCCCATAAAGTCTCCACAGTTTGCCATGCTGCACACTCGACAGGAAAACTGCAACAAGCCATCAAATGTGATGATGTGTTGCGTGTGGGGAGAAGTGACTGTTCCCCGAGGTCAGATTTTTGTCAACGTTTATTCAACATAGCTTGCAAGTTTCTTCCAAGAGCGAGCCTGCTGTAACATCACAGGGAAAGATAAGGCTGTCCAGCAAGAGAGTGGAAGATGTGGAAGGAAAGAATGAAGAAAAAGGGTGGAGGCTTTTTTTTTTTTAAACAAAAACTGGCTTTTTTTAAGATTTGAAGTTAGATTTATGGCCGTGTGTGCATATGTGATGTCAGAGTTAAAACCTCCTTGCTTTTCAAGGAGATTAATTCTAAATGCCTTGTGGGAGCTGGGGGAGTAACGGGAATGGCGGCAGCTCAAAGAATGTGAGTGTGTGTATGTGTGTGTTTATGGATGAGTGGGTGTGCGTGCATCGGAGGTCCTGTTTGAGGTGCTCATTAAATGGCCTTTTTTAGAGCTGCTCATGTTTTATGGAATGGAGTGATGCACTCTAAAAAGGTGTATATATGAGTTTTAGTGGGGGGGAAATTAATATATATCCAAAATGGGGGCCTAAAATTTATTTGGCTTGAATTCAGAACAATGTGTGGCGTGCTCCAGATTTATACTGACATGTTAGGGCTTGTTGTAATTATCACTTGAGAGCGTTTAATCTTGTTTTCACTGAACCACTGCAATGGAAAGCAGGAGCTGATCCAAAAAACAAAACAGTTGGAGCCATCCTGCTGTTGGACAGCATCTCTGTTTCCCTCTGATTATTGGATAATTCAATCTTTGGGCAAGCAGGGGGCAAGATGTGTGATGTTAATAGCCCATAAAATTTTACAATGTCAGATTTATCAGCATGTCATACACCATCTATTGTAATATCATCCCTCGCTGCACGGCACATTGTTTCATTTGTGTATAGTTCTCTCTGCAATGCAGTGTGAAATGCAGCTATCGCTGGCTTGAATGCAACCCCAGGACGAATGGGAGTGGTGGTGTTCCCCTTTCAAAGCAAGTCCAAACACAAAGCAGATAAGAAATCAAAGAATTCAAGACACTAAAATCATATATTCCGTGTATTTTCATCCGTATTAGGGCATGAAATATTTCTATGCTCTTGCTGATAGCACCACTCCCAAGATTCCCCTCTCATCGCTCTCATTGTTCAGGAGAAACGGGAGTTTTAGTCATGCTGACACTCACTAACTGATTTGTGAGTTTGTTCCACACGTTTGTAAAGGTCGGGCACGCTCTTGACGTTCTTGAAAATCCGTCCAGTGTGCCAGCCGCATTCCCTACTGATAATAATCCTTCCTGTTACTCTGAAAATGTCTAGAAAAACAACCAAAAAAAAGAAGTGCTGAGCAATTCTGCTGCTTTTCAGCGCGAAGAAGATCAGTCGCTCTGCTCGCCTGACATGCCAGGAGCTGGGCTGCAGTCATTTACAGCCCTTAAAGGTAATTTCCAACACCGAAGGAGTAAAGCTGCAAAAACGAAAAAAAAAAATGTTCAAAATAACAGCGGGATCATTCGAAGAAAAGCAGAAAAAGTGCGTTAAACATGGCTCGCCATTGCATGTGTGTGTCAACCAGCTGAGAGCGAAGAAGTGATTTATAGCAGCCCTGTGTCCCTTTCCATCATGAGGTAAACGGAAAGATCAACACATGTAAGCACATCAGAGGAGGAAGCATCTGGCCACTGGACAGGCACCGACCTCAGGGAGAATAATAACAACAACATTAAGCACCTGCACCGAGGAGGCACGGCAAAGCTGCTTCCCCCTTTTCTCCTCTCTGCCATTGTTGATGTGATGGCAGCAAGGAGCCAGTAGCAAACCATAAGCAATAACAACATACTGTACAGCAACACGGCTGAGGCCAAAAACAGGGCTGCCTGCATGATGGTTTGATTATATTCACAGAGGCTGAAAGACACTCTCTGGCAGCGTAAGGAAGCTGATGAAATACTGTCACCATGGTATACCCATTAAAAGATAGAAAGGCTGGAAATCATTCTGCAAAGTGTATTTTTAGATTCCATGTGTTTATTTTTCATGGAGAAAGGGGGGGGGGGGGGGACAAAACTAAGGCTGTAGCTGTTTAAATCGTTTCTATGATCGAGAAATAGAAACAGTGTTAAAGGAGCTTTGTGTCATTTATCCGAGGCTGAGAAGTTGCAACATCAGCAGGCCTCCTGGCACCGTTTTCTAATGGAAAGTGAGCTTTAACTGTCAGAAATCGAGCATCTCTGAATCACTTCTGCTGACTCTGAAACATAACTTGTGAAAGTTTTGTGCAGATCACATAAATTACCTGGCTTACACATATTGTGGCCATGGAAGATCTCTCTGGTGGACACAGTATTTCATGGTTTCAAAACTGCCTTTGCCATTTCAATTCTGACATTACTTCTTACTTAATAGCCAGGTGCTGATTCGCTGAGCTTATATCCAGGATATTGCCCAATGTAGAGCAGTAACATGAGCTGGAGGACTGATCTCATCTCTAGGGAACAAATTGACTTCAGTTGTCACTCAACTTCCAGAAGAAGTCATATTTTCCCTCTATACAGCACTATGCAAGCAGATAAAGAATATACACCTATTTCCTTTTTTTCTAGGAAAATACTAAGAAATGAGGGTTGGCTCAAGACCTTTGCAGAGTAATATACAAATAATCATAAAGCTAATATTCAATGGCTCAACACTAAATAATCCATTTAGAGCCTGACTCTGTAATTCTGTAAGGCTGTACATCCAGGAAACACTTGCAACTGTAACAGAAATGCCAAAGTTATTACAGCTCATCCTGACAGGAAGTTGGAGCAAAATGTCTGTACCAAATTTCATGGTAATTCACCCATCTAATCTATCGCAACAACAAACTATTTTTGACCCAGAAAGCATGTGCAGTTCAAGAGCCCAAAGGTGCAGCTGCAGTGTAACAGGTGCAAAAGAGCCGGGCAGTAAAATCACAGGGCGCTAGAATAGCAGCATCGTGCAGACGAGCGCAAATCACGAGTTTGGGAACAGGTGGAAGGTATGAGCTTTGCTGGTAATAGATAGGTTCAACGGGGACAACGGTGTGCTTCAGGTGTCTTACTGCCTGAGTAAACAAAAGCGGGTATGTTTTCATTAAACAAATCTTTTGTGTTTGATCCAGCGTCCTCCTGCTAAGCAACAAAATTGCTGCATAATGTTTTAATCTAACATCTGGCGTATACTGTATCCGTTTAATTTTAGAGTTGAAGGCTTCATTCTCTGTGAAAAAAATACAAAAACAAAAACAAAACGTTTTCCAAATTTCTGTTGCTTATTTTTGGAGAGGAAACAAACATTAACAAGATAACATCTAAAGGAATTTCCTGAGAAGGAAAAAAAGAAGAAAAGCATTACAGCAATCTGTTTAACTTCACATCTTTTTACATTGTCCATGGCATGGCAAAGGCTCATGGTTGGGGCTTGTATCATCAACTGCACATGCGAGGATGAGCCAACAATAAGTGGAACTGTAGGAATTAACTGTAAAGGTCAAATAGTGAAGCCTGTTGGCAGCGTTACGCTGTGCTTTGCAACCGCTGGGCTCTCTTTCTTCGCTCCGCTCCCTGCATTCCTGCTCCTCGCAGATCGATCCGATGCTTATCTGTCAAGGTGGTGAGTAATTCCTACCATCACAAAAGATGGGAGCAAACGGAAAAAACAACCACGGCTAACATTCCAGAGATATTCCTCCCAAGTGCATTGCATCTGTGTGGAAAAATGTTATTGCATGCGCTTGGCCTTGTTCGGAAAAATACACAAGTTCTCCGTCATGCGGGGCTTAACGGCCTTAATAGAACATATTTAGGAAAAATTTCCGGCCACTGCAGGTGAAGAGCGTACAGGCAAAGCTGAAATTAGTCAGGCATGCAGGTGGTAATGTGGCCTACATGACCTCAAGAAACCAGACAGGTAAACAGGAGTGGCATGTTGCTTCATACTGCAGCTCATGAGTATCTAATTTAGAGATGAAAAATAAATAGGCACCAGCCAAAGTATGTAAACTTAAGACCTGCGAGGAGAATAACACAACCCGCAAAGACATAAGGTATAATTATCTGTCAAAGATTATACTGAAGATGCAGTTAAGCTGGGATTTCTAAACTGTGAGGGTGTATTGTCATACAGTATGCTTTAACAAATCTAGAAACAAGAGCTTCACACTATTCTCCTGATTTATGACCGATTCAGCTGTCATTTGTCCGAGGAAGTGATCTCACTTGGAGGCATCACCTGGCGGGGTACACAAGTGAATGTATGTTGTATGTTTTTGGAGGGTGGGTGGAGGTCGTGGAAACGTGAGGAATCATTAAGCTGTCATACATATAGTCAAGGTTCACAGCTTCTCTGCTTGGCTGGAGAAAGGTGCCAAGTTCCCCTACACTGTGTCACTACAACAACAACAACACACGCTTAAGCCTCTGTTCTCACTCGGGACCAAAGGGCTTTATAGCCCCCTTTTGCAAACAGTTTTCCGCACAGGGATGACTGCTCAAGCTGCAAATCAAACAAAAACACGAGGTTGAAGAGTGTTATATATTCTGTGGTCTGTTTTGCTTTTAATCAGCATAAAGAATAACGCACTTAAGAGAAGCTTTTCCTTTTTTTTCAGTTTCATTTGCGCTGTGGAAAATTGGCTTCATTTTTTTGCAGCGCTGGTAGCTGACCTCTCTGCTATTCGCCACACACTCAGCAGTAAGTCACTGAAACAGCAAGCAGCTGCACAACCCATGACGCTGGTGCAACCTGGCTTGGTCAGTGCTCCGGCACTTCTGTGGTTATTTAGTCAGTGTCCGCCTTTCATCGTCCCCTTTGCCCTACCTGACTCTGCACTCCAGGTTTCCTCCACAGAGTGGTGAGTTTGCAGGGAAGGAGCCTGATGTAAGCGCTATTTGATACACTGAGGTTTTCCCCCATTGAAAGCTAATGGGAATTCCTTTGGTAGCAAGATATGTACGTAGCTGTTCGGAAAGGCTGCTGCGGTGCAAAAACGAAAAGATAATTCTGTGTCCAAGAACAATTGGCTCATTGTAGCTCTGTTAACTGTAATGACAGAGAAACTGGAGACTGATGTAAACATGGATTATATCATTCGAGCAGTGAAAATATACGCCCACATAACAGCATGAGACGCCTTCCAGTTAAAACTGCAGTCATTTCAAAGCAATAACACTGACAGCAACAGCCTATCATTGTTTAGCCCATGCACTGAAACAGCTCACCAGTGAATAGGTATTATACCCATGCCAGCTCGCTTATGTGGTTACTTTAACTGATATGCTGCCATGTTTTACACTCTAATAAACCCTAATTGGGTTCCAATTCAGAGAAACACATAAAGCACCTCACACATATCTTTGTCCCAGGTGTAAAATCAAATTTGTTACTTTCACTGGAGCGCTACGACCGCAAACCTCACCACACAGCCACACACCACATGGTGAGAGGAGTTTTTAATCACTGAACACATGTACTGTACTTTACTGCACTTTGTTTTTGCATTAGATTTATAAAGGGGCGTCTTTTCCACTTAACTCTCACACATTAAGACAGATGGTAACTAGATGTACTGTATAGGGTTACAAATGATTTCAAATATTCTCTCTCTTCTGTGTGGCACAAAGTAACAATTAAGGGCACTAGTGTGTGTGTGTGTGTGTGTGTGTGTGTGTGTTAGTGAGACAAAGAATGAATCTCCCACCACTCCCTATTTGAGAAGATCAAAGAGTTTTTCTCAAACACAAGATCACACCCACGCAGTCTTTGCGCAGCTACCAAAACCACAACCTAGTAAAGGCGCAGGGGATATCTACTGTAGCTGTAAGGGGTACATGTGAGCACATAGCTCACCAGAATTTTACAAAAGCGGCTTGATTTCCCCCCCGAAGCGCAGGACTTCAACACCCAAAACAAGAAGAATTTAAGGAAGAAGCTGAACTCTGGCCAAAAACATCACGCTGCGAGCAACCAAAGGGTTTTGAAAACATGACATCAGAGTGGAAAAAAAACAACAAAAAAATGAGAAGCTTGCAACACATCTGGCAGCTATGCATAGTTAAGCTGTTGATGACTGTCAGACAGATGGATGAACAGTTCACCTTTTGAGCTCTCAGCTTACTGGGGCTCTAAAGTCGTTAGCAAGTAATTATCAAATACCTGCATAGCCCTGCCAAGTGTAAAAAGAGCATACTGCTCTTTTTAAGGAGATAAAAACACTTTGAAAAACAATTCTGCCACTACACTGCAGAACACAGCAGCTAGAAAAAGGGGGGTGGCTGAAAGTGTATCTATATTTTTAGGATGTAATCTGTCTCACAAAGGACAAAGACCTATAATATTCTGGAAGATTTAAAAACTCTTGAAAATAATGTGGCAACCATCCTTTTTAAACCTCTGGACTTTATTTCATGGTTACACCTCTAGTGCTGCTGACAGAAGCCAATTTCTCTCTTGAGGAGTATGTCAGCACCACTTCCTGAGATAACCGTGTGTTTACACCATGTGTTGCTGTAAAGCACTTTAAAACAAAAAAGGAAGCCAATTTTTCATGGTACCTCCCACAATCATATATCTGTACAGGGAGAGAGGGGGAAAAGTTTCTGGGCTGCTGATATTACCTTTGCAGAAGTTCTGCTCATCTGCAGCATGTCCTGGTGGGCACCGAATGCTTTGAGAAGGACCCCTCGGGGGCTGAGGCTGGTCTGGTGGGACAGCAGGGACAGGATTGTCTGGCAACGGCACCTGCTCACCGTCTTTACTAATATAGATGACGGCGCTCTTTGGAAGGCAGAGGTATCCACCAAAGTGGTTGATACACTGCATCCCTCCTTTGCATGCGTCGTCATACAAGGCACATTCATCAATGTCTGAAAGAAAGAAAGAAAGAAAGAAAGAAAGAAAGAAAGAAAGAAAGAAAGAAAGAAAGAAAGAAAGATTGCAGATATGCTATTTATGCTATTATTGTATTTGGATAAAGTACAACTTGCATTAAGCTTACATGGAAAAACGTTTTTTTTTAAAAACAGGAGTATAAAAAGCTACATAAATGTGTAATTTCTCACCTTTACATTGCTCTCTGACTCTGTCGTACTCATAACCCTCTGTGCACTGTGAAGGACATACAACAACGCATTGTTTAGTATCCTTTCAGGAACTCTCGAGCTGTACATCAGTAAATGAAAAAAACTGAGCAGCATGCATATGTCAGGCTGTATTAAACACAGACTGACAGGTAGAAAAAAGGTACGCTTACTCACTGTAATAGAGACCGGCTCTTCAGCCTCCTGAGAGAGAACATGTGCAAAAACCGCACAAAGACACACACAGATCCCCAGCATGTCGACCAAACGTCGGAGAAGTACTGTAACGGGATGCGGAGACGTCAAGTGGATTGAGTGTGCAGGACCATTTTTGCCTGACATGCCTACGATTTTTAGTATCAATTATAACATTACTGATGGCATTACTCAACGAGTCCCAACATTTCCCCCTGCTGACGTGTTGTTTATGTTGGCACCGCTCCAGGTAAATCTCCGACTTCAACCGAGTGTTTTTTCTGTCGTTTCTTTCCTAAAGGATTAGTGCGTAACACGCGTAAAGATCGTGCGTAAACATGCCCCCTCTGTGCCAATCGGGGTTATGAAAATGAAGGCACGCAGACCTCGGGTTGATTAATATTTTGTACCTGCCAAATACACGTCTTTCCTCACACAAGCTGCCTAATCACACGGTAACGTGCGTGTCTATTCTTGATTTTGCTTTGTTCATCACAGTTCAAGATCCTGACACTTGTTACTGGACAACTCCCTGAAACAAGCGAACTGCAAGAGAAACAAGTGCCACCGGAGTTTTACTCACTTGTTTCAACAGCTTAACATTTTTCACATTCGATGAATTGATTTCATTGTTGGTAAGAACGATGTGTGCAAGTGCTTCGTCATCCCGTGATGTCTTAGCTACATACCTGCAGTTACCTGCGGATATCCAAACTCTCCCGGCAAGCCGAACTAAACGTCCCCGGCGTCTTTGTTGTTGCAAGTCCGACTGTGCGCGAAGCAGGGTGGCCTTTATCGTGCAAACGGTGCAGTGGATGTCAGATGCTTGGCGGAGTGCAAGCAGCGCTTAAATGATGAACATGCGGTTAGTACAGTATGACACACTGGGGGGCGGTGTACCGGGCAGGTTGACTCCGGGCTTTTCTCTCACCGGGGTGCAGTAAACCATCAGCAAGTTTCAGTGGCTCCCTCTATAGACTGATGTACAGTGAGGGAAGTGGATATTCTCAGAAAAACAGATAATACGGTATTATTATCATCAGCCAGTAATCTATTAAAACTCTTTTGATTGTAAATTCATTAAGAAATGCCTTTCACATTTTAGGTTATATGCAAAAGTTTGTGTTCATGTAATAACATATTATACACATAAGGACATAGCAGTATCACCTTCATTTCTTAGTTTGTTTGTTTTTCTGAGCCAATGTGGAGCTATAAGTCATTACATTTGTAGAGGCCTGAATTATTTCTATATTTTACTCTACAATTGAGCCTCAGTTACTTTGTTGGCTGTCACATGCAAACCCCTCTCATCCTGTGAGACCTCAGTGCCAGTGTTATGTACAGAATGTGTGAGCAGCAGGTGGTAAATCAAATCTTGTGTTGAAGAACTCTGTCAGCAAGCACTACATTAGCCTCTAATACATTTCATGGTGTTTACAAGATGCCTGCACTTTAGGAACATCTGCTGGATTGGCATGGCTGCTGGGATTTCCCATGGGGGAAGAGACAGCAAGCGATTGTGTTTGTGTGCATGTATGCATGCATGTGTGCCAGGAGCTTGCTGATATAAGCAGGGCTAAAATGGACTTGGCACCAGCCCCTTTAATGCTGACCCCCAGACCCTTTCCTTAGAGGGTGTTCATAAAAGAATAGAAGATATATTCTGCATGGCACAACATCCTCATCCTTCCTTTCTTTGGAAAAAAAAAAGTAGATTCTCCTCAACCTCAAGAAACTAATTATAGGAGTCGTGTAATCACATTAAGATGTTCATATAAGAGCTGTATTATTTCCAGTAGGTCTTTTAACAAAACTACTGATTTGTTCACAGATAATAATGCATTTGGGTAAACATTAGGATATGCATGCACACACCTTTACAAACAAGGACAATCACAAAAAAGAAACAACTGTACAAAATGTTTTACTCTTCACTAGAATTTTATTGTACTTGGTAGGCTATTCAACACATGCACAAAAACAGTGAGATAAGACATTTCATTAGTAAGAAGCATTTTGAAACCGTTTATAGAGATTAATAGAAGATTTTATCCAAGACTGATGAAAGAGAGGATGAGAGAACATTCCCTTTGGTCCTGTTCCCCACTGGAACAAAATTAGACAGTCATGCTTGTAAATCACAGAGGCGAGGCTGAGCTGGTTAGATCTCTAGGTGTGACCAAGTCTCCCTGTGAATGTTACTGAAGTCAATAAGCCCGCCCCTACACCCCCACAAGCCCGCCCCTACACCCCCCCCCCCCCCCCCCACACACACACACACACACACACACAACAAAAGTATTATTCTAAGTAGTACAGTGCACAAATGCATTAAAAGAGAACATGCTAAAAACAAGTATGACCTACATTGATGCAGGTATCCCGTTTGGACTCCAGCGAACAAGAGGGGAACATTATATGAACATAAACATACATTTAAATGCCAGAGTGATAGATTGGCCCTCAGCTTAACATAAGTACTGCTCTGAGTTTCACAACATCTCTGTGATCATTATTACCTAATCCCCAGCCCTCAGTGGTGACTAATATACATGAACCCACACACAAACATACACACATTCATTCTTGGGAACTGTGTGAAAACTACTAAGAATCTGTTTATTTTCCACATTTAAGAAGTGCAAAAAAAAGTAAGAAAAAAAAAATCAAATTTAAAACCATATTTTGAGTTCATAAACCAGAAGAATATTATTCCAGGGGAAAATAGAGAAGCCAGCACTTTGTGACGTTTCTTTCAATGCTGAAGGCAATGCATCAGGTACTGTTGGCAATTGAGCATTAGCCAATCAGTTCCTGATGCAGTATCATCCACATCAGAAAGCTCTTCCTTCACTCCGACATCAGTGTAGGGGTAGCTGAAGCTGAATAATTTACAACACATTTTGATCGCACGCCAATACGTCCTAGTGGTGAGAGGAGCAATGCAAAATAACCCAAACTCATAACAACAAGCCAATTATTATTCTTTTCATCCTATGATAATACAATAGCCAATACTGTACAGTACACATCATCGTAAGTCAAGATGGCAGCAGAAGCATCTGGAAAGTGAATTCATGCAAATTCCAAATGGGCATGCATTATGAAAGAGCTGCAAGAGATGAGGCTGCACTTCAAAAGACTGTCGAAAAGAAATTTTTAAAAAGTGGGGAAGGGGGATGTGAGAGAAGGAAGAGCAGACAGAGAGGGTGTCTGTGAAATGCGCTTGTGTAATTGCAGTGACATCTTCATTGAGAGTCCTCCATCTCTTTCCTGTGTGCTCCAAAGGGCGTCGTTGACGCCGGTCGATGTGCAGAGCAGCCGAGGCGCTGTGTTTAGCATAATCCCAGAGGCCATTGTGAGAGCAGCTAGTGAACGACTCACAGTTGCCAGCTGAGATTTCACCAAAACACAGCAGAACACAAGGAGAAGGGGATGAGACAAGAAAATCAGAGGTGGAGGAGGGGTACAGAGAGGGGACAGGAGGGAAGGTAGGAGTAATGAAGAAAAGAATGCATGTGCCAAATATTACATTACCCTAAATCCAAAGGGTGTTATTGTGTGCATTAGTGTTGAGGCTAAGGGTGGTGGTTTTCTGTACTGAGCATTCAGCTTTCGCAGCATCAAAGAGGAAAAGTGTGAAACTTGCTTTCCTCCAGGTGGACTGCACCTGTTGGCCCTTATTCAGCACTGCAATTCAGTTTTTGCCCCCTTTTTTTCTTCTTTTAACCAGTCACTAAGTGTTTTGACTTGTAACAGTCAGGCATACAAAGATTAAGCTAAACTATCGCATGCCCACATCTGTTGTGTTGTGCAGTGATCGTCACCCAAAGCTAGAAAGCAAAACCTGCTTTGATCACAGGTTCAGGTAGGTGGACATTTTTGGGGCCAACCTTTGTGTAAACAATGTGGTGATTTGTGAAATGTTCAAACAATATAGAATTTTTCTTAGTTTGCATTGTTATTCATATAAGGAGAAAGATGGAACAATGACTGTTTTAGGGCTGCTTTTTAAAGGGATATTAGACAAACTGCAGAATCTCTCCAGGTGATTGTGAGAAAATAAAGCACCATCACAGTTGCCTGCAGAGATTACTCAGTCAGCCTCAGATTTTTCTCTCTTGAACACGCATGCACACTCTTCTGTGGCGGGTATGTGTTATAGCTATAAGAGTCAATTGGCAGCAGATGGTTAACACTGATCAGGATAAAGGATGAGGTTTGACCCCCCTACCGTTTCCTCAAAGGTCTTGTGTTACCATAGTGACTAGTCCAGGGCACGTGCCTCCCATTGTTGAGCCGTATTCTCCGGGGTCAGCCACACACCCAGTTAGAGGTCAGATGTCACACAGGCCTCTCGCTCTGGTCACCACTCTGCAGCTTTCAGCCTCTGACCCCAACAAACACTGAAACAAATTAAGAGATGGGGAGAGGGGAGAAGACGATGACAAAATTAACCACATTTACTCAACAAATCTGCACAATCACATTCGGGTTCAGGTTATCCTGACAAAATCTGTTCTGAGTGCAGTGCAGTTTTCCGGGGAAGATGTACAGTGTAGTGGAGACTTCCTCTGCATCTTACAGTTTGTCTCCCTCTTGTGGTGAAGTATGATAGTTTTATGTGGACTTGGTCTACATGATGAAACAAAAATGCACAGTATGGGGACATTCTCATGGCTGAGGGGTTAATGCCTCACATGTCTCTCTTTCAGTGTTTTCCCTCTATACCAACACTGCACACACAAACAATAATAGTGATGGTGAGCTCTGAAGAAGTGTTGCATGAAAAGATGCATACGATACTTTTTGACAGTTACTTGACACTTGGTTCTCGCCATTTTACATGTAACATGACCACATCTCATTCATGCAGCCACAAGGCTGACAAGACTTTCTACCAAACCTTATGTTTAATTATCAAATAGCTATCAAGCTAATGCACATTTACTGACCAGACTGGACACATTTTTGTAAGTTTTTTGCCAGAGGTACCATTTTTTTCTGTGTTGGGATATTCAGGTCATCGAGTTGCAAAGTGTTGCTCGGGCATTGACAAAAGAAAAATCTTAAGTTTATTAAACGGAACAGGCTGACAGTCCACACTTTGTTAGGCAGTGAATGAACAGAGTGGTTTTGACAGGCCTAACCTCTTAAGCTTCGGGTCCCACTGAGCTCGGCGCAGCTAGAGCTAAATGCCATCTGTCCCAACATCATGAGGCCCCCCAACCTGTCCCCCAACAGTTTAGCATAAAATCATGCATTGCTGCTATTAAGAAAGGACGCAAGATCATTTTAATCATCTGACATCAAAGTCCACAAATTAAAGAATTTGCCCCATTGCCAGCAAAAGTTTAGAAAAAAGTTATAAGGCTCGTCAGGTTAAAAGCTTTGCATACAGCAGTGCTTGTAATCCACTTGATTTGGTTTTCAAAAGAAAACACATAAGGAATATGCACTGGATTACAAGCAAAACAACTGTCTTTGAAGAATTTAAAAAAAAAAAAATCTTTCAAGAGGTCTACACTCTTTTGTAAGTTAAATAATGTTGCTGTTGCATTTCCCTCCCTGCCTTCATCTGCAGCCTGGCTTTTGGGTGCCTGCTACCGCTGCTGTGGGTTTACACCTAAAAATAAAGAGCAGAGAAGTCAGAGATGTGGAATTAGAAGGAAAACCCAATGAAATAGTAGCTCTGAACAGATACCAGTGACCCCTGAATACAGTCTGTCCTGTTTTACGACTGCTGCACAAAAGTCTTCACAAATAAATATTGTATTAAAAACTTCTTTTTTTTTTATGGACATTTTAAAAAGTAAGGAAATAAAATGCAGTTCAATTGTGTCAACTGCAAATGACTCTTTGCTTCAGTTAATCTCTGACTGTTTAACAGTTTTTCAAAAATAATTTTATGCTTTGCTGACTTTCACATACAGCACTGAACAATAAAATAATATCACGAGATGAACTTTGGTCCTCGTCCTTTCACAGTGTTGTCTGCTCCATTAGCTGTCATCTGATGTTAAGAGCAGAAACCAACCTTTGTGCCCTGCAGCTAGTGTGTGTGCGCTTTAGTACTTCATTAAGGTCTTGGACCTTAACTGTACAAGCAATTGTCCTCCTCCAACAAAAAGACTGACGCATTGCATCAGTTGGAGGTAAATTTATCAAAGGAGGCACATACAATAGACACAGCAGCACAAATTATGAAACAGGTCTGTAAGGGGCCTCCTGGTGAGCCATATTATACTGATTGTTGATGGTCCAGTTTGGACTGAATGACATGTAGTGACATTCAGATGGAAAATGACAGAAATAGTGCTATACATGTACAGCATGAGTCAGTAAATGTGCAGTACGGTGAGCGGTGTGAAACGATGTGCATTCGTGTACACGAAGCCATGCTGAGTGACACAGACAACCCATAGACCTCTTATAGTTACACATTGGCTAAAAACAATTGGGATCTCCATGAACTGAAGTGACATGAGTATTTGTTCCAGCCTTTCCATTAGGAGCCCTTCTGTAGAGGTGAAAGAAAAAAGAACAAAAAAAAACCAGCACTGAGTGAGGGAGGGTAAGAGGGATAGTAGGATAAGGCGTGCGTACAACGATGTCTGGCAGAGTAAAAGGGATCAAACTGCAATAGCACGAGCTGCACTGAATTTGAGGGTGGGTTTATCTACTTACACAGCCATTTTACTCAAGCCACATAGCAATGTTAAATATCACAAAACAGGCAGAACATGAATCATGGCACAAAAATGTAAATGCACAATTGATCAGTCCTGAGATATGTTTTTCCAGTGCTAGCTGTGAAATAATTATGTGCTTTTATAAAACAGGATTACCAATTTTAGAGCCGCAACAATCGGTCAATCCCTTCGCAAGTCCATTAGCTGAAAATTCAGCAATTATTCTGATGAATCTTTTTAGTAAAAATCACCAACAGTTCTCTCCATTAGGAAGATTTGCTGCTTTTCCCTATTCCATGACATTATTTTTATACACTGTTTTAGACCAGACAAAAATAAATAAATAAAAGCAGTTAAAAAATAAAACACAGATAACAAAACAATCTACTGTGAGGCACGTTTACTAGACTAGTTACTTAATTTCAGATAAAAAATAAAAATAAAAATAAAGCTCCTGTACAGTACTGTGGAGACCAGTTTTAATTTGCCTGTCGTTCACTTGAATATGAGCCTGGCTGCCATTTAGCCCCTGCACTGCAGTCTCACATGAAATGGACCGATGGCACATCAGACTGTCCTCACCATATTTACATCCCATCTCCGTTATTGGATGCATAATTCCTCCACACATCTCTTCAATCTTGTATCACAGACACACACACACACACACAACTGACGACAATTATAATTTCATATGCCCCAGTGTATCGCCCACCCAAGCAATTTTCTGCCATTTAAATGTGAATTTATGTCTCATGTAAATGCGCAGGGATTCGATTTAGGCCCATTGGAGGACTGGCCTTTTCCCCAAAGAGCTTACTGTTATAGACTTCTGGTCATTTCAAGGTCTCTGTTCATCACCTCGATTTCACAGATTGCATCGGCACTGAATGACATCACACCACCTTATCAACTTCTCTCCTTACCCATAATACGGTTTCACCAAAAATCTGAATATTAAGTCAAACCATCTCTTACCTTGATCAATGCATCACCCTTCTGTTTTCAACCACCTGCTCTGCGGGTTTCCTATTAATGAAATGTAATTAGCTCTTATTTGTGACTGATTTTGAATAATTAAATACATTTTCATTGTCTAATATCAATCCCAGACATGTTTATGATAAAACTTTCCTGTCAACTTGAGCACTGCACTCCCTGACTGTGTGTAAATAAAAATGTTGAGTCATGTTTTAGAACGAGCCAGAAAAAAGGAGGATTCTCTAATGAAGAATAACATCTTCTCCCTCAGTGGGGATATATACTTTCAAGTCTGCACAATAAAACTAAAGCAAAAAGAAGAACAGTCGTTCCAAATCATCAGTTTATTTAATAAACTTCAAAATTATGGGCTTCTGGTCAGGTAATTTCCCAAACCTATAGTTTCACCATTTTCAAATCAGGCTAGAAGAATGTTGCTATTTCTTTAAATGCCTGTTTTCCATGCTGACGATAAAATCGGTGAAAAAACATTTCAATTAAGTTCACGTTTCACAGGCGGTAATTGGCTGTTTTATTGGCCACATCACAACATAGCAAGCAGTAATACATGACCTTTGTAAAGAGCATTTCTTGACAACGTGTTACTGTTTTACTTCAAATAAGTTTCTTCTTCATTCATTTAGAAAAACAAAGACTCAAACTTCTAACTATACACTGGGCACTTTCAATTCCTTAATAAAATGTCTTCTCTACTAACACAATACAATGAGCACATTTAAGGAGGCAGGTAATTTTTTACTTCATTTACGTATGTGTGTGTGGTTATTTTTTTCTGTGAGAGTAAGTCAGCTACTGTTCTAGTTCAGGAGATAAATATGACGTGAACCTTTCAGCTGCTCAAACTATGAATCCAAGATAAGACCTTGACCACATGATCAATTTCCTGCTCTTATCACAATAATAACTAGTCCACCTGCTGCTGATCACATGCACCCTCCAAAACCCTCACAAATACTGCAAAATGCATAGCACCATCAGTCTACATTCCCTCATCTTATCCGAAACCCAAGGTCTTTACACTCAGTTATCAAATACAGCTGGCTGTTGCGCAAACCATCAAGTGACACTTCTTTTGATGGCACCTTTAGTTTCACTGTGAAGAAGAACGTTAATATTGATAATACTGGTCAAACCTAAGAGCAAAAATAATTGGTAGCTCATATTTGAGCCACTTTTTAGGCTGATGCCATGTTCAAGCAGACAAAAAAGCAGCACTGCATGGAGGCCAATAAAGACCTACAGCAATAGTTAACGCCCCAGAAGCTGTACTCAGAAAGCTTACAGTACCTACAAGGAGGTGATGTTACAAAGCAGACACAAGAGGTCTCCTCCATCTTTTACTTTCTTTTCAGAGCTACTGAAAGACCCTTTGGACGCCACTCTAAACTGTTGTCTTCACTTTCATATTCAATACATATTCACATGTTGCTTGTCATGTGTTTCTTTGGTGTATTAAGAGTTGTTTTTTTTCATGTGCTATGTGCAGAGGTGTTTTTTTCTGTTCTCAAACTGATCTCCCTGTTGGAGCTCAGTCTGAGGGGAGTTATTTTTTTCTCCTTATCTTTCCTCGTGTGGTGCATTTTCCATTGTTATACCTCTCTGACCTGTCTTCCCCATGTGATGTTTTGTGTAATGTATGTATGATCGGAGGGTAAGATGGCGCCGCCATTGCGTGCAATAGGTCGGCAGCCTTATGAAATTTCCCCTTGTGGGACTAATAAAGGTATATCAAATCAAATAAAATCAAATTATAAACAAGAAACTGGCTACCAACTTGGGCTGCTTTAAAACTTACACCATATAATTGTTTAGTATAATACAGTGGACTTCAAACGTTTTCTGGCGAGTACCATTTCAGAAGGAAAAAAAGAAAAAGAAAACTGAGCTCTACACCAATTTTTTATCAATACAATACAAAAAGAATTCAAGATGAAATTTCCCTAAATAAAGGTCACACAGCAGCATCAAAAAACTCTTGTTTGTTTCCCCATGAATTATTCAACTTAGTTTCACTTCATATTTTCACCTGGTTGTCTGCATCCCACCTGAAGTAGCTTTGTGCCCCACAGTTTTTAGAGCCACTGGTTTAATAAGACATGGCACTGCACAAATGTGTTGCATGAGTTATGGTGCAGGGTTCAGACAATGTCCAGAAAAATGCAGTGTTGCAGGTAAAGTGCTGTGTAATTCCAACCCAGAGAGAGAGGACTTGAGGGACCAGCAAAAAAAAGCAATGCAGCTCACTGTGCATTTGTGATTGATGGTCTCTGTCTGTGCAATAGCTGACTGAGCAACATGTACATCTCTCTTATTCAAACACTTAATGCCATGCACACTTACAATAGTGTGCTCAGACGGGCATCTCAGTGTATCTGAGTGTATCTCAGCCCAGTCATATGCGTCAGGCTTGCTATAGTGGCTAATTTAGAAGAGGGACCTACTACATAACTACCATGTCTTAGGTTGGCGTCCGACTTGGGGTCTTTGTCGCACGTTCTCTGTCATCCACTGCACCCTGATTCATCGTGGTACACCACTGAAAGAAAAAGAAAAAAAAAAACATGGAGAAGAATATCTTTAATCTTATGAAACTCTTAAGAAATGTGTCCAGCATATATACTGTCATATTTGTTGATCTATGGGTCAACAACACTGCATACTGTAAGAGCATATTTCTGCAAATTCTTGATCCTGTCACGTCTCTGTTGTCTGGTGCCAAGACATGTTCGGTCTGGCTTTTGGCCAGGCTGGGCTGGTCGCCACCACGGCCCCAGCAGCCTAGCAGGCAGGCCTAGCTTAATGCTGACACATCGCTAACATCAGCCAGGGAGAAGAGACCTCTGGGAGATGCTGAAACATCAGCACAGCACCATTTCAGATATACAAGGAGGGATATGCGTGCTCATCTACAGCAAAATTTAAGAAGCTGCCACAGTAACACGTAGGGACATTATTTTGACACACAACATCCTCTTGTGGGGAGTGAGGCTGTTCACACTGCGTATTACGCACACTGACAGAGAAACTGTGGAAACGCACAGAAAAAGCCACACCCCTACAAATAAACCTATGATCATTCACATGAAAGCGTCCGATCATACTTTCGTTCCCCAACAAGAAAAACAGATGAAAATATTCAAAGGGACATAACCAGTCACATTTTGCTTAAACTGGTGTATTAGTGGTGTGTGTGAATATTAAGAAAAGCATAATCTATTGCAATATTGTGACTTTAGGGACAAATAAACCTTAAAGATATTAACAACAACAACAACAACATATCACAGCACCTGATCCCAGAAAAGAAAATATATTTTCTTCTTTATGGGCATGTTTGGGGTAAACTAATCAAGCAGTGCTATTATTTCTAAAGGTAAAGGGCAATTCTAAACAATCACTATATTCTGTTTAAAAAAAACAAAACAAACAAACCTCGGAGCTTAATGAGGACAATATTGTGTAAACTAGAACAGAACTAAAAAAAACGGACAAGACCCAAACTCTTCACAATAGTGGTGTTTTTTTCATTCACACTAATCCTATCATAACGGCTGCCCTTTGTGCTTAGCAAGCCATGCAGATGAGATTGGCAGCAACGAGCATGTCATCGATATGCACAGATATAACCAGGAGTGCCGCTGATTGATGATGCAAACCTTCTCCCTATAGCCTTGTTTGTGACCTCTGACTTCTTACCCCTTGAGGGGTTAAACTTATTACCCTTTGACTCATGTGACCTCTTCTTTGAAAAGGGCTAGATTGAACGATGACCACAGCTTGGGTCCTATTGGCCACTCTGTCTCCAAACTGCGGCCAGAGGGCTGACCATCCAAACCCTACAGGGATGTGACCCTGGACCTGCCACACGCTCTGTGGATAATACTATTAACAGGTCAATACAAACCTTAAAAGAAGGGGGGAAGCAAATGCTGCTTTAACCTAAAGATGAGCAGAAGAAAGGGATGAGGGGGAGATATGTGGAAGGAACACATTTGCAAGACGTATATGGAGGTTATTTGTCAAGTCTGTTTGAACAAATGGTCGCCAATTTGATATGCAAACCGAGATAATGACCTCACCTGGACAAATTTTGGAAACCACTGAAAGTACATATCAGTATGGCTGCTCTGTTAAAAAAAACTGTATGGTCATTCACTGAAGGTGCGGCCAAAACTGTGTGCAGAAAAGCAACAGAAGTGAGCAAAATGTGTTCAGTTCATTAATTCTCAACTTAAATAAACCTCAGTGAAAGAACATGAGTACTTTTATCGTATCTAATTTAATCGAAAACTCGATTTTAATTATGTGTAAATTTAGGATTCAAGATTCTGTTAAAAACAAAGAAATTGTCCATGTGAACATTTAATTAGTGTATAATATGAATGCAATAATTAAATGTAGCTTGATCTCCAGCCTGAACCGAGGAGGGGCGTATTGGATGTTTGCCAGTAAACCACGCTACATGCAAGACATGTGCTCTCCCTCTCATACACACCCTCTACACAAGGATTGTTAGCTGTTTAATACCCATTACTGTTATTTCTCTCTAAGAAAAAGCATCTAAATGAGCTTTTGTAGAGTGAAGCAGTTAACTTATTGGTAAAAGATTTATTGGGATTTTAACCAATATGTCTTTATACTACACTTAAACTTTTTATGATGAATCAAACCAATATGCAGCATCGCCTATCTGAAACTGTTGTCCTTAATTAGGATACTTCAAAATGAATGCTGTGCAATCTCAAAACCATTAGCTAACTAAAGAAAATCCTCCAAATTCACCGTGTTTATCTCCAACTCTTTGGCAGTCTCTGCGATCAATATCACAACCCCCCCAAAAAATGGGAAAAAATGAAAAAAAATTAAGAAAAAAATTTTTTTTTTAAATCCCATCGCTTTAAAGACAAGTATATCTACTAGACTTGATTTGACTGAAAGCCTGTACTTAAACATAATGAATACGCATATAGAGGGTGTACACAGGGCATACATAATGCGCTTTGTCTACCTCCACCCTTAAGAGTTGAGTGCCAATAAAAATAATAAAATGCAAAAATAAATAATGCAACAAGCAGCCAAAGCCATGACCCCTATAAAATTTGTTTTGAAGAACGCATTACAGGATAATAAAATAAAATTGAGCTCAAACACATGGAGAGAATTCACTCTGCTAAACTTGTCAGACCTGCGGCTACAGTGGCGCTTGTAAACAACCCTACCTACAAGCACACATTCAGCCTCATGCAAACGCACATGCAATCTCACACAAACAGCAGAGGCTCACGGATTACTCTGAAACATGAAGAGGGGGAAATCTTCAAATGGAGAGGGAGAAAGAGGAAACCCAAAGAAAATTTAAAAAGAATTTGCTCACAAGGCAGAAAGGGAAAAGAAAAATAATCAAACAGTACCTCCTATAGCATCCATGTCAGGAGAGAAGGGTGGGACACCTGCAGAACCTCGCATGTCTATCCAGAGCTCTTCAGCGACTGCTCCCTCACGGAGCAGAGTGTGTGTATGAGCCAGAGAGAGAGTATGTGTGTGTTGGTGACTGAGGGAGGGGATCCTACCATCCTACCCCTCCTCCTTCGGACTGTGCCTCCTTAACAGGATGGAGGGGTAGGTGGGGCCACCGCAATAAAGCAAACACATACACACACATTTCTCTATGGTTGTTATGTCCTCGCATCTCTCACTCTTTCCCGCCTCCACACTTCCATCTTTCCATCTCTTTCCAAGACTTGCTCTCTCCCTCCTTCCCTCGCACACTTGTTCTCGCGCTTCTCACCTCGTGTTTCCCTCTGAGTCTTGGTCTGTCTGCCAGGCTCCTACACTCTCCCACTACCTTTCATCTCCCGCCCCTCTCTACTCCTTGCCCCTATCCCCTCCTTTCTCACTGTATCGTAATACTAACATGCATGCTCTTGTTAATCTGGAGGGGAGAGGGACATATGCTGTTTCTGGCTGGTGGTCTACAACCTGCTAAACTCCTGGTGTGTATGGCATGTGTGTGTGCGTATCCTGTTGGTTTTTAGTCTCATAATACTACGCTGCTAGGATTAGGCGGGACAGTCAGAGAGCACTGCATGGTGGAGAGGTGAAAAGAGAGAAGAGGGACAGCAAAAAAAGAGGAGCGGCGCCACGATCAAGAGCAGCAAAACACACTTCTTTTTTTTTTAACCTTTTATAGTTCTTTTTCTGGGTCGCTGTGCCAGCACCCCTCCTTTCCTTCATTCATCCGGCCACACAAGTCCCATCTGATTCAGGGAGTACCCATCCCTACATAAATCATTCTCTTATTCCATTGGCCACACATTACATTCAAAATATTGATTCCCCCCCCCCCCCTGCTGCAGCACTGATTGCAAGGAAACCCTGCACACTGGTCACAAACAGGAAGTGGAAAAACAAACCACGGGTGTGTTTCGATTGACCACAATGGCGGACTCAGAGCTTTGGTCACAACACTGACAAGGGGAATCTATGCCTTTCTGCACAAATAATGGAAATCCAACAACCAAGTAAAACAGAGAAAAAGGCAGTTAAAAGGAGTTCAGAATGATTTACAGCCACATTATCCTCAAAACAACCCAGAAAGCACCACTAGGAACAATGACGTACATCTGCTTTTCAACATTTTCAGTCTACAGAGTTAATGTCTTAAGATTATTTCTTGTTACATAAACCATGCACTTTTGAAAACAAAACTCAGTTTTAAACAAACCATTGTCCTTGAATTCAAACTGACCATCAGAAGGGCAAATGCTGCTGTTTCCATGACAGCACAGCTGACGATACTTTGAACTCTGACCTTATACTCCTGCCTTTTGCTCGGAAGCAGTGACCAACCCAAAGGGTCAATCAAAACGAGGTCAGGAGAGGTCGAATGGTAACGACTTCTCTCTGGTTACGCAATCACACCATATCAACCTCCACCAAACTGCATCTAAGCATCATTCATCCTAATCAGAGCAGTGCACCTTCCAGGAGCAAAGAAGGGGGGATGCTGCATTCAGTATTACGAGACAGGTGAAAACCCCTGGGATCACACAGGGAAGAGCAAATATGAAAATCTGAAATAAGAAAAGAGGATAAAACCACGACAGAAAGTAATCACTTATACTTGTGGACTCCCATTCATTCATGCAGCGGGCCTGTATTGATGTATTAATCTGTCTGTCACAGACCACTTTATGTAGTCATTTAGAAGTAATTTTGATGTAATTATCTTATATTATTTTGCAATTATGCGCAAGAAATTGGATTAAAATAAGGGAATGAGGTCAGTGAGCATGATTCAGCTGCATTTTTAAGAGAAATATGTACAATGTAATAATGGCAGGAAGGCTCTTAACTCATGGCATGCAATGAAAAGCATGATTATTCACATTACTCCAGATGAGAAATATAAGAAGTTATAATAAGAACTATATAATAAATTATCCTGTAAGGTTCATACACAGGTATACCAGAGGCCTAAGATGAGTCAGCAGTTTTGTGTGATTTTTTGTTTTTGTTTTTTTAAAGTGTAGCGACAGATCCCAACAACAAAAAGGTCTCATTCATCAGAGAGGATGGCGGGCAAGTGCACCAACTGTATTTTATAGAGAATGTGGTCTCATCTTGAAAGACAGAGGGGTAAATCTTTAAGAAAGGATGATACCGTCTTCTGGTAGAGAAACTGGGTTGGAAGATATGGGGGAAAGACAGATGAAGGGGTGGAGGGACTGATCAGAGGGGTGCCAGACACAAAGAGGCCAGGCCATGGCCAGTGGCACGCGATGGGCAGATCAACCAGCGTTTCCTCCCCTAACTGAAGCATTAGGACACCTGACTGAGTCCCGCCAATGGCAGCCAGCCAAGGATTTGTTTGGGGGGGGGGAGAGACAAGCTGAGGCTCGCCTTTCAGCACTCAGGCTCTGCAACTGCACAAAGACGGGCGGGGTGGTTTTCGCTTGGGGGGGGGGGGGGGGGGGGGCGGATAAAGGGGTGATGGGCTGGTGGCTTGGAGTTGGGAGGGGGGCCTACAAGCCTAACCCCTCACCATCTGCTGAACAGGCTAAGTGAGGACAGGGGTAGGGCCAGAGTGCGGGTGGAGTATGTGAGCGCGTGCATGGAAACTACGCGTGTATCTGCATGCACGCACCTGTTAGTGTGTCAGTGGGCGGGTGAGTGGGATGGCAGATGGACAGGGCATACTCCTGGCACTACAGCTTCAGTGTTAGTCATCCCAAATTAAGGAGTATCCCCCCTTCCCCCACATTCCTAACCCCTGCTACCTAATACACAGTGCCAGCCAATTCTTTATGTTTTGCTCAGTTTGATTAAGACATCCATGATTAGAGACATTATGAGCTGGGTGAGAGGGTGTGTGAACAGCTTAGCCATGCGGCTCTTTACTGTAATCAAAGCCAAACAGATGCAGTCTCATTGGTCCCCACGCCACTCAGCAATATCTCATATTCTGACATTGCAGACACATTTTATCCAAATTTCATCTTGAGCAAAATGCAGCAGAAATATGGATATATTTATACACACACACACACACACACCACTGCTGCCCCAGACAACACATCTTCATACCATAATTTGATAATCCCCCTACCAACCCCCTTGTTGTTTGCCTGAATTTACTCTCACACATTGTGATCTGTTTATCCCCCCCCCCCCCAATTTAGGGGAAAAAAAAAAGAAAAAAAGAAAAAAAAAAAAAAAAGGGGGTCAGAGTGGCAGACAGTTCAGTCTTGCTGAGCAGTAATCTGAAAAAAAAATGCCTGTAATCCTCCATACAGAGCCCTTCTGGAGACCGTGGTTATATGTGGAGGTGTAGCCTCGTCTCAGTTTAGCAGCCATGTGTCTGACCAAGCCTGACACGCAACTAGGTCCTTACAGCTGCCAGGACACACACTGAGAGATGAGGCACAGTAAAGCTGCCCCCGGTCACTCACTGGAATAATTATGCTTTTTTTTTTTTCCCCCCATACAATGCCGAGGTGGCGCAGGTCACTGAACTTAATCATCTCTGTGTTGGTAGAAGTGACATAAATGAGAGCCAATGAAATCATGGTTTATGATCATGCTATTATAAATTTAGAGTGGGCACAGTACACCAACTGGCACTCTTTCTGAAAGTTGAGATGATCAGACTAAAACAACGCTCACTGATAACTCTTTACTTGGAAACACCAAAAGTGACAGTATGAGTGTATTAGCTTTTATTTTGGTGGCACTCATTTTTAGAGAGAACACGTGATTTCTCCCAGGAGACTTCTACAACGACGAAGTGGCACTGGTACTCCTGAAAGAAATGGCAAATTAGTACATTTAACTACTATGCAATTTGAAAATATTTAAAAAAAAAGGGGGGGGGGGAGGGGTTATGATGCATTTACCCCCTCGGTGTGTTATGCACCACCCAGTTCTTGAACTTGCCTTGCGTCTAGACTGGAAAGCACATGGCTCGCTGTCCGCAGCAGCGTGGTTTCTGCTGCACACAGTCTGCCCCAGCAGCATGTCCAGAATGTACTTTATTCCCGCAACTACCTGCAGAAAACATCACCACCTATTCGTATATTTTAACTGAAAATTGGGTTGTGACTTCTGATGAAGTTTTACCTGAATTTTAGCCGATGTTATCGCCACAGTTTTATAAGCGAACATCTCTCCTGCGTTGACTTTGTTGAATTCAGCCACAGCAAAGTGAGCTGCCGTCAAAACCCTGGTGTCGTTAACCGGAACACGTCGGGGCTCCCCGGTCATGGTTTGTTCGGCGGCCGAAGCACAAACAAAAACAAAAACAAAAAACCAGGCAAACATCCTGAATCAAAACATGTGGGTTCAAAGTTTATAAAAGAACGTCTAGGCTCTGAGTGCCTAACTTCGCATTATATGCCGGGTTAAAACTTGCTCGGTAAACGCACACCTGCGTCCAATCTGCTGATTAACTGAACGTAAAAGAGACACGCGCCACTCAGAACAGTAGATTCGGTGTTGCGCGGCAACCACGTTGCTGAGCTACCGAGAAACACAAGCTACTACAGACTAAAAATATATATATACAATGAATTTAAGAACTAATGGCATGTTTATTATTTAAAACAACAATGTCACTGCTATAAAGACAAAGTATCAGTGATTATTTGAATATATGAAGGGTGACAAGGGGGGAAAAAAATAACAGAAACGCCAATAAAAGGGATAAAACCCCATTCTTCTTAAAGTTATTCACTCATTTTGTGTTTTGATCATGTGGGTAAGCCTAAAATCTTTCACAGGTGTTTCTCCTCAGATCTCTCCCCTTGAATCTGCAGGTCTGGATCAACTTGATCCTTATTTTCACAAGCTGACAAGAGATTTTATATTAGAACTACTGACTTCTATTTTTAACATTCTCCTTTCAAACAATGAGATCTCTGTCATATGGAAATCTGCCTATGTTTTCCTTTTATTAGAAGGAAATTACCAATCAGTTACAGGCCAATTTTAGCAACGGTGTTTTAGCAAAGGTTTTCCAAAGACTTATCAATGAACAACTAACTGTTTTCCAACATTAGTCAAGTTTTAGAAAGCAGCACAGCAAAATAACAGCTGTTGTTAATGTGGTGAATGTATAATGGTGCAATGGACTGCACAAAACATTGTGCTGTTCTTTTTCGTGATCTGTTTTGACACAATTGATCATGACACCTAAATGGACAACCCAACATTGGCTTGTCTGCAAATGCTTAAGTTGGCTTTTACATTACTTGTCAGCTAGAACATAGTACGGCCCCTTTACTGCGTTTTCTTCTTCTTTTCTCCCAGTATCCAGTGAAGTTCCCGAGGGCTCTATATTAGCACCACTCCTCTCTTTCTCTATGCAACTAACATTAGTGAAAAATGTTGCATTTTCTTTTATGCTTATATGACTCCTTGAGTCATATAAGCCCTCAAATTTCTGATGCTTGTTAAATGAAGGCAAATCCAATGTGGTGATGTTCTCAAATAGCAAAGAGTTAACAAATTTGCCTAAAATCAAAACCACTCAAGGGGGTAAAATTGAAACGGTCACAATTTAGGCAAGTATTTAGGCATCATTACAGATCAAAAAATGTCTTTTAAACCCAAGCTGAAAAGCTTGTGACCAAGCTGAAATATAATCAAGTTTCTTTTAGGAATAAATCTTATTTCTTGCTCCTCGTGTGGAAACACCTGATTTCTGCAACTTTTTTTGTGATGGTGAGGTGTTCTTTATGACCAGTACCATTGTTCTTTATGTTTTATTATTAGCTTGGAAATCATGGACATCACTGCTTGGGCTAGTTATACACCCAGTGCACCTATGTCACTTTATCCTGGAATAATCTACAAAAGGAGCTGAAACAATCAGAACTGAGGGAGTTAAAATCAATTTTAAAGGACCAAGTTGCTCTTGTAATGATCTGTTATTGTGTATGTTTAAAGATATTAGTGTTTGACATTTTTATCTTTGTTATATTGTTATATATTTCTCTTGCCCTCTTTGCCAGGTCTCTCTAATAACATTTACCTAGGTAGATCAAGGATATATACATAACCAAGCTGAATGATAGTCTCTTGTGCAACATTTTACTGGTGTGGTAAGCAATTTTAGTTTAAAGACTGCAGGGTCAGTTACTGGTTGCAAAAACTACTAAACACAAATTGTCAAACTCCTCTTAGGCCACATACAGCCCAGTGTGATTGCAAGTGAGACCAACCAGTAAAATATTGCATTAAAAAAACAGTATTCCAATGTTTTTTCCTATTTGTTTGAACAAGTAAATACTAAAAATGTAAAAATAAATTAATACATTAATACATTTAAAAAAATAAAGTTTTAAAAAGAAAAGAAAAATCAATAAAACCAACCCCCAAATGTAAGACACCCTTTATCCCACTCCTCTCAGTTTATGTTATTGCATAAGCCACAAAATATTGACATTTGGAGCTTTTATACCTAAACAAGAACATTATTTTATGTCTTTACTAATACTTTCCATATAGGTAAACTTCTATGTAGTAAAACTGGCAATACAAAATGAATAAAAGTGTTTTTTATTGAAAAATTGAAGTAGGTAATGACTGCACGAAGTTTTTACAATTTACAAAGCTATGCAGTGGGCCAAACTTAACCAGTTTCTAGCCTCTGGGTCGCATATCTGACGTGACTGTACTAAATCATTTACACAACAAGGTTATTAAAACGCAGCCTCACCCAGGCACAGAAAATTCCTTGAAATGGGGATATCAAAGAGCATTGCTGTAAATCCATCCTCAAAACTTTGAAGTCTGTGTGAGAAAGGGTGGAAACACTGCAAAATAACGCAAAGCACACCTTGCCCAACCCGAAGCCTGGCAGCAGCATGTTCATGCTATGGAAACGCTTCTATGCCGCAGACCCTGTAAGGGTTTGTGAAGGTAGATGGATCCAAAGGATCAAAATATGGGTAGTAAAATATGCTTTTTTTGGTAACAGGACAATTTTAAACATAATTTTGTATCCTTTTGCAAAGGTGTGTTTTAAAACCGAATCTATTTCTACACAATTCAGCCTGAATCTACTGCCAACTGTGACAAAAACACACAATAAATTATTTTCCTTAGTTTCCCAGCCTTATCACACACACACACATACAGACACACACACGCAATGTAAACATGAACTCTCACATAATTAGGCTTGCAGTAAGTCACCAAATTAAGATGAGAACAATATCAGCTAAATTGTAAGATGTGTTTATTTGTAATATGAATGGACATTCTAGGGGTTTTATAAATCTTATCATGTAATGTGACATAGTTTTTGAGTTAACTGCAGACAAATATTGAGAAATGTCGACTCATAGTTGCAGAGTCACATTCATGAGAGGATCTTTGCCCAGAGAGTAGTGTGGTGCTGTAGAAGACATTGGGAGGGGGGCATAAATGGACATAAACTACAGCGTTTGTGAGTTGCATTTAAAGATATTACCAAATTAATACCAAAATGTAAAAAAAATATTCCTTTGTTTCACTGTGAACTTCCCACAAGGCTGCGGTAATCCAAAATGTTGAGACAGTGTGTAGTGTGGGTGGGAAAACAGCATACTGAAGGTGGGTGCTGAGTTTATTTCACAGAAGCAAATGATCTTTTCAAGGCCAATATGAAAAGGATAAATAACTGAATTAGTACTGCAACTAACCAGTGTTCCTATTTCCAGTTTATCTGCCGATTATCTCCCTGTTAATCAATAAAGGTTTTTTCTTGATAAAATATCCGAAGATGGTAAAATAGTAAAGGGAACAGAACGTGGAAAATCCCGACAACCAAAAACATGAAACCAGATAAAGAAAACCAGAAAAGTGGCATCTTTTCTTGTTAAATAAATGATTTAAATGACGAATTGCTTAACAAAATGACTGCAGAGTGATTTTCCTCTTGAACAACCAACCTCTTATTCCTGTCAGCTCTACATATATTGTATTAAGGTTCACTCAAAACCCAATCTATCATTTAATGAATCTCTTCTCCTCCTTTTGAAGGAGAAAATGTTTTGCAGCTGAACTTTAAAAAGCTATTAAAACTTGAAAATACTTCAGCAATTAGTCTCCAGAAAGAAATCATCCTGAATCAAAAGCAAACATATAAAGTTAGGATGTTGTGTAAAATGTAAATGAAGCAGTTATTTTCAGAGCATTTAAATACTCTAATTGTAAATAGCATAAAAGATAACATTTGAAGGTGAGAGCAAAAAAAAGGGAATAAAAAAAAATGTATTTGATGCCGGCAACATATTTGTTTAGATAGAACAAGGTTGTGTAATGTTTAAAAATAACCACTGCCTGGAACATATCACAGCTAATCAGGTTAAACAGTAACACGACTGGGTGAAAAATTAACATGCCAGAGAGGCTGACGATTTTCAGAAGTAAACATGTGGAGGGGTTTACCGTCCCATGAAAGAGTACTCAGAAATTTTTAAAAATTAAATTTATAACTCAATTTAAACTTGCAAAGAATTCCCACATCTATGGTTCTCAGATAGCATCTCACAGGCAAGTAAATAGTGCACTTACTCACATTTTATTTATTCGTACACGCACTGTTCACTTTGTTAGGTTCAATTGCTTGTTAAGGCAAATATCTATCTAACAACTCAGTGCATTTAGACATGTAAACGCCATGATCAAGATGACCTGTTGAAATTAAACGGACTATCAGAAAAGTGATTTGAGTGATTCTTTACTTAAGATGATTGTTGGTGCCAGATGGGTCTGAGTGTTTCAGAAACTGCTGATCTGCTGGGATTTTCCCCACACAATCACTCCTAGGGTTTATAGCAAATAGTCTAAAAAAGAAAAAAAAAAAGAAAATATTCAGGGAGCAGCAGCTCTCTGTGTGAAAATACCTTGTTGATGCCAGAGGTCAGGAGAATGGCCCAACTGCTTCAAGCTTATAATTAGGACACAGTAACTCAAATAACCACTCGTTATAACCAAGGTACGCATACCATGGTTATAACGAGCATCTCTGAACACACAACAGTCTGAAATCTGAAAGAGATGCGAACCATGTCCGTCCCATGACCACAGCGTTACCCATCTTCTGATAGCTACTTGCAGCATTTCACAATGCTTAAATAATCTAAAACTATTTTCTTTTTTGAACATGGGAATGAGTTCACTGTACTCAAATCATGTCCACAGTCACCAGAGCTCAATCCACATCATGGATTTACAGACAGCACATCTGCAGCGACTGAGTGATGCTATCGTGCCAATATGGATGAAAACCTCAGAGCAAATTTTCCAGCACCTCGTTGAATCTATGCAAAGAATTAAGACAGCTCTTAAGGCAATGCAGTACTAGTGTGCTGTACTTAATAAAATCACCAATCAATGCATACTATGACATAGCAGCATGACATGAGTGACAGTTATAAACATAAATGGCAATCATCTGAAGAGGCACATTAGCATTTTAAAAGTGTGGCTTTTTTTCATGTTTCCTTGCTTTGTTATTTGGCATGTGATTAAGGAAACACATGAAAAAGACAAGATAAATAAATGTGTACATTCCCCTGATACACGCCATGTTAAACCATTAAAAAAATTAAATAACTCACAGACTGTAGAGAGAACTCTATGTATAAGGACAAGGCCTAAAACCAGTATCACATAGCTGTGATCTCGGGGTACTCAGAAGGTCCTGCATCAGAAAACAGATATAATTCTGTAGTGGAAATCGCTGCATGGGTGCAAGAACACTTTTGAAAAACTGCATTTACCTTCTCATTGATTGCACTTTGTCCCTACAACAAATGCAAGTTAAAAACTTCATCATCATCTGATGACAGAAAACATAATACAAACATAATATAAACATGAAATAGAGCTCATTTAAGATGGACAGACACAAAGAGGAACTCTTTCATGTGGTTTATCCAAAGTTTTTTGTTTTTAAAAATCATGGACAAAACATCCTTGAGACTAAAGGAGAGGGACCATCTGGCTTGTCAACAGCCTTGGGTATGGAGAGGCTTTAGTGAACATGGGACATTTAACTTGCACATCTGTGAAGGCACCATTATTGCTAACGATGTACAGAGCTTTTACAGCAACATATGCCGCCATCTACATTATGTGTTTTTCAAGGATGGAGGCTGATTCCCAGTGACCCATTGAATTAGCCAAAAAGAATCAAACTTTAAGCAGTTAAAAGAGCAGAAGGGGTGATACAGCACTGGTGGTTATCACAGTGTTGACATTTAAATGTGTTGCTGGTATTAAATAAAAAAATGTGCATATGTTATATGCACAAATAAAATACATGCCTTCAATGTTAAACAATTCAAAACTCTCTCAATAAATGCATTCTGTTTAAGCTGCCAATAACAGTCGAGCATGATTGGATTTAACCTGGCCAGCACCACCACAGTGAATGCATAATCCTGACAACAAAGCACAGAGGTGGCAGTGTGATGATCCTGGGTTGCATGAATGCAAAAGGTGTTGGGGAAATGCCGTTTAGATGGTGCCATGAATCGATAAACCTCACACGCTTCTGTTGGTCTACAGAAAACAAGCAGATGACGCATATTCAAGCACCCTAACGGTCCAAAGCGGACGGTTAAATTCATGAGAAGAAAAGTGAGAACTTTGACCTGGCAAGTGTGCGCTCTGCATGAATCCAGCAGAATGCCTATGGAGAGGAAAACAGAGCAACACAACCTCTTAAGCAAAGAGCAACTGAACAAGAAGAAATCTGTCATCAAGAATAAAGATGGACATAAAAAGTACTAAAGAAAAACGGAACTGTTGCCAAATGTGTGCTGACCTTAAAATAAGTTTCTGCTGTGGAGTTTTACAAGGAAACTTTTTTTTAATAGAGCAGATATCCTACCTCTCATTGTCAAATTTTGCCATAAGACTTTAAAAGTAGTTAAAAATAGTCACGCAGCAGCGGAAGCAGCTCTTTTAAGAGTACATGATCATATTTAGCACCACCAGCTTACATGTCAACGCGTCACTAATGGTGACGGGTTAGCTAGCTGGTTTAGTTAGAGGTAACTCTGACTAAATCGTTTTATGTAGACATTTTATTGTATGCAAAATGCTATTCTGTAAAGCTGTGAAAGAAAAGGAAGTGTTTTAAAAATTCGCTATGAAATTTAAAGGAGTGGAAGTATGTGAATTAATGAAATAAATGTAAACAAACTTTTTCAAAACTGTTTAACGACGGTCTCGTGACAAGTTTGAGAAGTTGTTTTTTAATATATATGTTTGTGCGACATTAAACTCTTGGTGGCACAAAGCAGGCCTTTGTGCTTCTCCTGACATATTAAGCCCAAGTACGCTTATTTGTTCATTCCCAACAAACCTCATCAAAACGGTAGAAACCACAAAACGCAATGGGGCGGCTGCCATCGATTCTTTACTGCTCTTCTTCTTTCCTCCTTTTTTTTTATTTTTATTTTTTACGGCAGCTGAGGTTGTTCAGTGATGACGCGACGAATCCTACTTCCGGGTCTAAAGTAGTCTGCGTTTAATATGGCTTTTGTGTTGTTAACATGTTTAAAGTTATGTATTTTCTTCTATTTGATCTCAAAAAGCTCCTAAAACAGTCAGTGATCACTGTTGACCTCCCTCGGCTTTTATTACCACTAATCATTTATTTAAGCTCAGTTTTTAAAACCTTAGGATGTAACTACAGCCCAGCCCATGCAGCAGTATATGAATGACTAACCTCGTATTGTGGATGGATTATCTCAGTTGTTCTCCTGGCTGAAGTTTGTTCCTTTTACAGCATCCTGCCATGCGATTACATTTGTTTCTGACCACCGAGAACACTCACGGTAACTTTTATCAGTGGAAAAAAAAAGTTAGCTTGTTTATATTATGCTAACATAGCTGTGTCGCTAGCGGTCACGTAGCACATCATTATATACCAGCTAGCCAAACTTCAGTAACCCTACAAGCGTCACTGCTGTTTAGTTTTCTGTCTTCATTTATGCTGGAAGTGATAACAGAGCTGTACGTTTTAATTTGTTTCCAAAACCCCGCAGTCAGGACATGCTATATTGTATTTAGATAGAAGCTAGCGAGCTAACTCCCTGCTAACTTCTAACTCCGTTAAATGTCATAAATTCCGTTTTCATGGATGCCTGGATGTTAAACTCAATTGTTACACCTGTTAGAGCAGAACGCTGATCATTTTATTAAAGATGAAAGACTTTAGACAGTTTTTCAACTCTCAGTAATGCCACAGTGATCGTTTGATATATGGACCTGCAGCGGAGTTTAGACCCAGACACGGCTAGTGACGTCAGACTGAACAACCGGATAGCAATTGCTGCTTTACCACCCCCTACCGGTCTGAGCGTGAACTGCCTTTCCTTAAGCTGCTGAGGCCAGGTGGATTTGTCTAAATGTGATCGCGAAATCTCTCCCGAATTGAATATTTCTCCATAATACACGCACCAATAAGATTAATATAGCGACTGATAAATGAAGATGTTTAGGCAGTTTTGAAGGACTATAAAAGCAATTAACCTGACCAAAACAGTTTGATGCAGAATTAAAAAGTACAGATTTGGCAATATAATGCGATTTGGGTGATTACAGTGTGTCTCTCTCCCCTCCTTGTGTTTTGGAGGATTAGACTACACCTGAGCTTATCAGCCTGCTTGTAAAAATGTGTAAAAATCTTACACATGTTAAGAGCAACTGCTAATAGTATATTGTAGTTTAATATGCATAACAGACATAAATGAAGGTCTAATGGGTCAAGTTATGGTCAATATCCACATGATTAAAATATTTGCAGTATTTGTTCACCTCAGTTTACTGCTTTTGATACTAGATTTGAACGGGAGATTTAATTTAAAAAAAAAAAAAAAAGATCTTTAAACTTAAAGCACAAAGAATATGGGAGTCTGAAAACATTCCCCATCTTTCAAGTATTTTTCACCCTTTCGAGATTTAGATTCAGTTTTCAAAACTACATCCCCATTAAGGTCATTCTAATGTTTTAGATGCTGCATCTGGAAATTAATTCAAAGAAAAATATGTGAACGTGCTGTAATTGATATATTATAAATAGAGGGGGGGAAAAAAAGATACTGTTTTTTTTTTTTTATTCAAAACAAAAATATAAACCACACTACACTTTAAAAAGCCTATTTTCTCATTTGTACATTACATTTTAGTGTTGAACACATTTAAAAAATAACCACATGTGAACAATCAGCACAAAGACAGGGGAACAGTTTGATGATAAAAGGAAAACAGTTTTGATAACTAACGAAGTACTTCAGCTTGCTTTAGGTTCAACAGCATTCAAGATGTAGAAAAAGGATGTGAAGAGTTTAATTAAAAAAACAAAAAAGACACACACAAAAAAAACAAACAAAAAAAAACAAAACAAACTGCTTTGATGGCTCCATAAGAGCAAAACTCATCCAACAAATTATCCTGAAAAACAATCCCTTGGACAATAAAGGAATGTAGTGATGGTTCACCTTTCTTCCTGGTTGGCAAAACCAGTATTGAAAAAAATAAAATAAAAACAAAACAAAAACCAGACAGCAAGAACACAACAGGAACACTTGGATTAAGCTACACATTAGTTGAGTTCACTGTTAAATACTCCTTAAGTTACGTGTAATTAGATTTGTCAGACAACTGTCTGCTTACAAATTTACAATGAGTGTTTTGGCACAGACTGCGGTTGTATCATTTGTAGTATGATATGTGCTCTGCATTAAATTAACAATTCGAAACAGTACATGGGCTGTTTTCACATGTGGCGATATGAAGAACTGGCAAAAAATAACTGCAAAACAGACCGCTGTTCTGTTTACGTCTACAATAAATCATTCATATAATCCATTACTTTTTCCTCTCTTAGTTTATACATAGACAGAGGAACTTTACCCCATTATAAAGAACATCACACTCGAGGTACCATCAGCACATCCTTCAGAATCAGAAAATTAATTCAAGCTGGTCCAGTCAATAGAAAAAAACAACAACCCCAAAACAAAACAAAAAGTGAACAGAGAAATGTGCACCAGCAGTTTTTCCCCCTCGGGTCTTTCTTTTCGACGCGGGATGCAACAGCAGCATGGGTACCAACGTATCTGCCAACACTAACCTCCAAAATGTATTCTTTATTTTTTTTTGTAAAGAAAAAAAAAAAAAAAAAAAAAAAGTCCACCTGTCCACATGCCATAACACAAATGCACTCTATCCCTCATCGTACCCCAACAGGCTAACTGCACGCCGACCTGCTTTACTTGCTTTGCTTACTTGGATACGATTAACTGCAAGTTGCTACACTTAATAGTTCCTCTTGTGTCCTGATGTTGGGAAATGGAAAAATACAGCGACTAAAAATGAAGAAGCACAAAGTAAAATAAGAATGCAGAAAAGTCTTAAATAAAACTAGTCTTGTGGCTCTTTACAGCTTCTTCAGCTGTGCAAATATTAATGGTTAAATATTAATTAAGAACTTCATTCTGAAATAATCCCTACAGATTCTGTAGAGTCTACAAATCTCATTTATGCGCAAAAGGAACTTAAAAAAAAAAAAAGTCCCCTACTTTGTGATACTTGACTGTACAAATGACTAGCAGTTATAAAGCATGAACGGCGGCATTGCACGATGTAGGTTAAAAGAAAAGACAACCTACTGAAGCAACACCAGTGTTGACAGATATGTTAGGTAGCGCCACACTGCCCCAGCTGGAGGATGTTTAGGAGAGACGGTGGTCCTACACACAACTCCGTCTTCAATCAGCGTGAAGTCTTGACTTGCTTTGTGTTCCTACAGGGCATCATTCTTGGGAGAGAAGAGAGCTGCCAGGCCCAGAGGTTCATTGTTCACTATATCCTTATCTGGCTTCGGCTTTTTAAAGAGCGATGGAAGATTCCGGATATGAACCTCCTTCCTGAACTGCTGGCACAGAGCTTTCTGTTGGCAGGGGACAGGTAGAGGAAAGGTTAAACACAGCTATCCCAGACCTGCAGGAAAGAATTTCATTAGACTGTCCGGCCCTGTTGAGCTGCTGAACATTTTTCTGCTGCGGCGAACAGAAGATTTACAACACAGCCAGAATCACTCTGCTGAGTAATGACTTGCACTAAAACGCCAGCGTCTATGGTTACTCCTAATGAGCCATCTACAGTCGGATATACTAGAGAAGCACTGCTCTCTAGTGGGGAAATGTAGCATTACCCCAACAGTTCCTGCAATAAGCTTCCTGAACTGGTCTTTTCTCTTCTTTTCTCCAAACTTCTGGGCACTGGGGTCCATGAGCCTGTGGTCATACTGGTCCAGAGCCTCCAAATTGATGTTTGGGATCTGGGTCATCACTCCTCTCAGCTCCATATAGCGAGGCCGCTAACAGGAACACAGACATTTAAAAAGGATACAATATAAGGAAGCAAGATGATATGAAACTTAAATTTTGGGAATGTACACCAGTCTCAAAAACAAGTCAATTTTACTTCATCCCAAAGACAGACATTATTTGTCATGCAAAACTCTCAAATCTTCGCCGATTCCAGCTTTGCAAATTCTTGTTTGTTTTTTTGTAAGTTTACATCTTGAAAAATCTTTCATTCTGATCAAGACTTTTTCACTATAATCTGTCGTTTTATAGGTCAAAGCAGAATATAGACAACAGATTGATTAGTAGTGAAAGTAAAATAAGTCCTCTAAAGGGCAGGGAAAAAAAAGAGCAAATATGTAAATATGTCAGATATGTTCAAAATTTGCCTCACCAGGTTTTCATAGATGAGCATTGCCAACTGAGAGAGGGTAGAGCTGCAGACCTCATGCTGCCCATGAACTTGAAGGCCCCTGAGAACGCTGGTAAAGAACCACGTCACAGCTTCAGTAAGAAGATTACCTGCAACAACCTGGAGACAAGAGAAATATAAAGCTATGCAAGACACTTATTCAGCCACCTCCCAGATCAAAGATCGTTAGATTTTAGGGTTGTGTTTGTTAAATTCTGCTTTCATACGGATGCTACCTGACGCCAGTACCAATGTCTTGTGTATTTTGTTTTGTTGACATTTGTTTTTGTTGGTACTCTCCTCTTTTGTTACAGAGAATCAAAGAAGTCTTCATTATACATGAATAACTTGAAGGTACTTTAGCCTTTTGTCACACCATCTTCAAGCACCCAAATGCAAAACTGACAGAAAAACACCAGATTAAAACATGAACGTGAACATTTGGCCTATACTGATGTTAAGCTGATAATTCATCACATCTTTACAAATCCCTTAAATGACATCCATAAATATTGCTATTTAAAATCTTGCAAGGCATTTTTTCGTAACCTCAAAAGGTAAAAATGTAAAAAAATGTACTGTTGATTCCAACCACCGTTTCCTGTGTAAGCCTATAGCACTTCAGTCCTCTGTGCTATAAACCGCCAATGTTACCCAAAAAATCTTACTTAATAAAATCTCCTTAAATACACTAAGCACAGGCTTATGTTTTGGGTCATATATACACACTGTGATGCTGAAATCAATCCTAAACAAATGCACAACTTATTCTTGCTTACGTAGCATTTCATTATAAAGTACAGTCCTCAGGAACCTGTTGTGCATACTTGAGTCCCACATTTAAAGACATCTGGGTTAAATATAGCCAGACAGCTTGTGCATAAAAGCAACGTGTGTGATGAGAGCATCAAAAAGCTGCTGCCTTGTATTTAGGTTAGATTAAATGTGCTACCTGCCGCAGCAGAGTCCAGCAGACCAGTGAAGCAGTGCGATGACAGTTGGTGGCATCCTTCCAGGAAAGTGAGGTAAAGGACAGGGTCAGCAGGGACATGTAGAGGTTCTGAGAAATGAAAAAGAAGCATTACGTTTTTAATAATGTACAACTGTGCTTTCCTCTGAATGATACGTGATGCGTTTTAGGTCGACCTCGTGCTTCAGGAGACATTTCCCCAGCTCTGTCAGCTCCTCTGTGGGCTGAGCAGGAGACGCTGACTGCACTGAATCCATCATCATATCTTCCTCTGCAAGAGCATGTTTCAACAACAACAACAAATTTTAATTAAAAATAAAGAGATACGCCAGAATAAAAATCATCCAGTTAATTCAAATTCTCCAGTTTAACTCTTACCATCCATTTCCTCCTTATTGGCTGCAGGTTCAGATACCTTTCTGGAAATACAGGTCACAGCTAAAACAAAAAGAGACAATTGTGATGTTTTGACAACTGAACTTCCATCTTTAAAAGCTAATCAGACAGCTAAAAAAAACCCAAACAAACAAACAAACCCACTACATCGACACAAAACCTTGGATATTCATTGCACAATGCACAGTAACCGCAAAAATCCTTAAACTATTTACCTAAGCTGCTATCAATTCACAAAAACCTTCATGTTCAAAAAAGAAGCTCTCTTTGAATTACACTTCAAAATTACCAGCATTTCTGCACTGATGAGTGATCAAACTAAACCAAACTAAAATACATGTTAAGCAGTCACTCACAATGCAGGCTGAAAAAGAGTGTGCACTCTTAAGTTTAGTGTCTTGATTAGATGCTCAATCATCCAGGTAAGGAAATCCCCAAAACCTGATTCTGTTCATGTGGACGTAGCGTTTTCAGTGGGAGAAACTTTCCTTGATTCAGAGATGGTCTTTCCCTTTTTACTGAAAACTCTACATCCAGATGAACAGATTCAACTCTTGGAGGGGATCTTAAATTTCGTACTTTAAATACCACTTTGGCAGCAACGTCCTCAATCAAATATTATCTGCCAATCAGACTTTGTATGACTTTTGTTTATAAGAAGGTACAATTCTCTGCAAACACTTCCACTTTTAGCTTCTTAATTGGAGCACTTGACTCCAGAGAGCTCAGGGAGAAGTCATTAACGCAGAGTTTCACATCTTTTCTGCAGCCCTTCTGTGACTGGCTCCTTGTTTAATAATGCCATAAAAAGTACAACTGTTTGTTATGTATGTATGTATTGTGCTTTTATACTTCTCATAATCTGGATAAACTCAGACATAATCTTATCACTCACCAAAGACAAATCCTACTGGATAGAAAAATCTACCACAAAATGTAGAATTACAGCTTTGCCTTTGTGGCTGAGATTTGCACTTTTCTGATGTGCTCTGAAACCAACATTAGCTCCAAAAGCTCAACTTTCACAACTTGGCAATAGTGCATTAGAATGAACATGTATGCGAGTGGGAAGCGGTACTAAAGACACTACTTACTGAGAAGTTCCAGCACCTCCCTCGTCAGCAGGCGTACTACTTGCTCTTCCAACATCTCCTGGGTCACTTGGGTTTCCTGACAAACCAACTCCTCCTCCTCATGCTCACCACTGAAAAAAAGAAAGAAAGAAAAAAAAAAAAAACCACACACACACACACACACACACACACACAAAAGGTGAATTATGAGGAAAAACTAAGCAGTGATTTTTTTATTTTTTTTTTTCAAACTGCAATTGAGAAATTTCCATTCCAGATAAGAAAAGTCTTCATTATGGTCTATATTTGGGGTATGTGTGTGTTACTTTTATCTTATGGACTGAAAATTCATTTGATTACAAACACTGTGCCAAAACTTACTTGATAGATGTCCGCTGGTTGATGACCTGCCACCTCATGTTGAGTCTCTGAAGCAGTAATAAGAAACACAGCCATGATATTTAGCACATTTTAGGCTAAAAAGTTTAAAAGAAGAGAACAGTGGGTGTGGAGATCCTGACCTGCAGCATGTAGCCAAACAATGGTCCCAGCAGAGGGCAGAGTAGACTTTCATAGTACTCCTGGGGACAAGACAGCACCAGCTGCCTCAGAAACAGACGTACACTTGTCAAGGAAATGTAAAGTTTACGTAAAGCTTTAGCTCAGTTTTAATTATGTCAGGTCTTGCAGGCCGGTGTGCATCACTGAATTGGAGTATGGAGGAGAAGGGGAAAAGAAGCTGACCAAATCAAATGGAGAAAAAAAAAAAAAGCAAATAAGGATATGAATCATTGGGCGAAGTCTGTGATCGGGCACATGGTCGAGGGAGACGAAAGCAGAGCCAGCCATTCCTTCAGCCAACTTGTCGATGTTGTAGAACTCCTGCTGCAGGGACACACCTGCACTTCCCAGGATTTGGTAGCTACATGGATTAAAAACAGCAAAATTGGAGGTAAACTTAATTTAACAACATGTAAGATATATAAAAAGGCAAGAAAAATTTGGGTTAAAGCTGTCAAAGCCACAGTTCTCACCAGTTATCATATAATGTGCAGAAAAATCCCTGCATGCGCTCTATCGTGGTTTTACACACGGGAGAGTCGTAAATATCCAAAAGATGATGAGAGAGACCTGTAGACGGGATGCACTTAAGTTTGACCACAGTCTTTTTTTAAGGTGATTGCCGACTTCTGGTAAAAAGTGTGGACAAAACTCATCTTACCAAGAACCACTTTCTTCTCACTATCCATGATCTCATGAGCTCTGCTGAAGGTCTCACTGAGACGGGCCATGTTCTCAGGCAGGAAAAGACTGTTGTGAGTCCTGCAGTGAGGAATAACAAGAGGGGAAAGTCAATAATCAACATATCAGTACGGTAAAAAGGATAATTAATCATTTTTTACAAATTTCTGTAACATCATGGTACAAGCGCACCTGATTAGTGCTAGTAAATTGGGCATCAAAATCAGAAACTGGGCAGTGCAGGGGTTTCTGTACATGGGAGCTCCAGCAGGAGTGTAGCCCACAACAAAGCCACCAGCCTTGGCCTCCTCCAGGTCTGCAGGCCAGTGTGCCCGCTTCACCACCGCCAATATAGCATACAAACAGAAGCTCAACTAGAGGAGGATTCAATTAAAAAGAAAATACAAAAAAAGGATTAAACAGTTACAAGTTACCTTGTTACAACTAACTACAAGCAATTTTTATCCGTTCTTATAATGCGACTGCCTTTGAAATTTTGTGTCATATCTATCACCAGCATTTTTAGTTTGTCAAATAGTTTTGTTTATCATCAAATAGCTTAAAAAAAAAAAAAAAAAAAAAGTTTTTCCATTTGCCACAGCTGCACTCTGTGTTTATTTCTAATCAGCAAATTTAACCATGCTGCGTTAGATTAGGTTAAAAGCCTTGCTACACCTAGTTACAGTCACATAGCTGCTACAAAACCTCAGGGCCTACACCCAGATGGTTTTCAGCTTTGTTTATTAATAAAATATAAACTCCAACGACAAGCCAAAAACTGCGTCAGAATTTGAAATATGAGCTTTTGTGGCTGGTGCAAAAAAAATAAATAAAAAAAATTGGTGACATGGCACATTCTGTCTGGAAAGTTTTTCTTTGCTTACGTAATAAACAACTTACACAACGCAAAAAACAAGTTTCGTCAGTGAGCACACGTCCATGTGCAATGCCTTTAAAAGGTCAAATAACGTCTGTTTCCCTTACGACATTTTGTCATTACACAAAAGTGAGACAAGCAAACCTACAGTGATCTCCAATGGCAGTATCCCTCCACATAAATGAGTTCACGCATATACACTTACTCTGCCTCTATTAATGGCTGCTGTATCTGCATCTTCTTTTTGCTCCGTGACCACCTTATCTGCTCCAATAAAGGACAAGAATGTGTCTGGGTTCCACAACACACTGAAAAACAAAGAAGAGAAAACTATCATTTATCGCTATCGTGTTAAATTTGAGGCACACTGAGAGAATTCAAACTCACTGCCTAATCTCATTTGAAGTCCACTCTGCAACCACTGAGGCCATCAGTTCATCTACAAACGCCTTCTGCTTCTCATAGTCTTTGAACTGGTTACTGATGAGAACCAGAGCTTCCATCAGGGCGCATTTCTCCATGTGAGTGAGCGCGACTCCGCTCGAAAACAGTTCCTTCACATGATTGTAAAACATCTCAAAACAAGGCTGTAGAAAGAAAAAAGGGCATCGTTAAAGACACTGACTTACTTCTATACGGAAAAGTGTACGTCAGAAAGACAAATTATCATTAGCTATTAAGCTAACTGGAATAGAATAGTCCATTACCAGCATATACTGTGGGTAATCCCGGCAGATTTTTATGATGGAAGAACAGGCGTGCCTCCTCACATTCTTCACAGCTCGAGTCCAAGGTGCCTGAAGACATCAGGAGGAGAATACATTTGTTTTCCACAGTTGTCATGAAGATGAAGTAAAAATGACTCCGTGAAGGAAACTTACTTTGGGTTCGTGATCAATTTCAAATGTGACTGCCTTAAAGAGCTGCAGGACAAAACAAAACCATTCAAAATCCACATTATTAAAACAAACTCCTCCAAATGAGCTGAAGGTGTGAATACAAGAAACATCCCCACCGAGCAAAAATATGTGACAGGAGGAACTTTCTGATTGATTTGTGACAAACTACATTCACATAGTAAATGTTATTCAGGAACCAGTAACAGCTCAACTTACCTTGATGAGGACCTGTGGCAGGAAGTGTGGTCTGTGTATGGCCAATGGGAAAAGGGCAGAGACGTTGGTGAGCACACAGGACAAAATGAGCGGGTCTTTGGTTTCGTAGTTCAGCACGGCTTGCAGGAGCTCCATGCTCTGATCAATGGGTAACTTCTATAAGGCAGAAGGAGCAAAAGCCTTCATTATTAGTTTGACTACGATTACTTTTACACTGCTATTTCCATTCTGTTACAGAAAACTTGTTCCTTTACCTCCTCATCCACACTTTTAATGATCTGCGAGACCATGCATTCCATGAAGACCGTCATTGCATCCCACTGGACCACTGAAGGGGACAAGAGGGAACACAGGCCCTCTGCAGTCTTAGCTAGAGAGATGCAAAGGGAGAGGCGCCCATTCACGGCAGATTCAGCCATCAATATGGAAATGAAACTTGTGTTTAAGGTTTTGCTAAGGATGCGCTGCACAAAAAAAAGTTGGCATCAGGGTCAATATCAGCCAATAATATATCAGCCCTTCCCCAATTTTCCCTTAGTGTCCTTAAAAGACTCGAAAGGAAACTGTAAAGCTTATATGTTAGTAGCAATATGAGTTTGCTATTCCCCAAACTGACTGCTCTAGTTTCCCAATTAACTCCAGGCTTAAATTATTGTAATATTATTACGTATTTTACATGATGAATTAACTATCGGCATATGGCCATAAAAATCCCTTCAAGCAGTAAACCAAAACACGTGTGAAAACAGCGATCATTTCCTCTTTGGTATTGTGTCAAAGACTACTTACATGCGTTATCCCCAGTATCTATTGGGCTAGTAATCTGATACTGTAACCATTCTGCTCCTATCCGGAAAGCCTCTAGAGGAACAATGCGGCATGTGCTCCTCAAAACTTCCCCCTGCTGCGCTCGGAAAGCTGCAAAGCACCAAAAGAAACAATGAAAACCATAAAGGTATGCACAAAATAAAAGAGTCAGAACTACTGAAGCAAAACTTGAATCCCCGGTACTTACAATTAAAAAAAGAGTTGAAGTCCTCATCACTGTCAAAGTCCACACGGGAGTACTCGCAGTTTGGGTTATTGTCTCTAGACGGGAACCCAGTCTAAGGAGGGGAAGATGAAAGTTATTAACACTTTGTTTGGCTTTAGGTCACACTGTGAATGATATTGCTGTCACCACGACCTCACCTTAACTAAGTTGGTCATAGAGGCTCTAAGAAATTTGACAGCCATCTTGACAACAGCTGCATCCTTTGAAAGAGCCTCATGTCTGAACAAAGCTCCCCATGTCGCCATGGTTGAGGACTTTAAAAACTGCAGTGAAATAAAGAGAAAAGTCGTTTTCTTTACACGCTGTTCACTCAAATGAAATTTTACTTCAAAAAGGGTCCAATCTTTTTCCTGAGGTATCTCACCTGACTGGAATGTGTAGTGAAGGCTAAAAGGGCTTCCATGTACTTGCTGAGGTTTGCAGGTACTTCAACCTCTACGTCTGAACCCTGGGGAGAAAAGATGAGAAACTGTTACCTATCTTCAATCTTAAAACTAATATCTAAAGTGCTTAAAAATGGCCAAACTTACCACTAATGAGCAAAGCTGACCTCCCAAAGCACACAGGACCTGACAGAGCCTCTTCAGGAAGATGTAACGCCGCTCCACCACCTCCACTGCTCTAGAGGTACACATAGAGGGCTCTGAGTCACGGCTACTTAATGATGATTCTGCGGATTTCTGATATATCGAAAGTCCATCTGCTGTCCTGTAAGCAGACACACAAACCATTAAATTGCAGTAGAAGTGCTAGCATGAAGCCTGCAGAGACGTGGAGAGAAGCAGCTGTACTCACTGGGCTGCAGAAAGAATATACTGGATGGCCACATCATCAAACAGAAGCATGAATGGTTTCCTCTCTTCCAGCTTGCCCTGTGGCAGAATGACAGATTATTAACTGGTAGTAAAAAAACTATAGCTTACCATAATGTAGTATTACTGGTCTGATCTGCAAGACTACTCTAAATCCCCAAAAGAAAGCCTCTAAATTATCAAAAATAGAGTTATTTTAATAGTAAAATTTCTCAAAGTGTATAAGGATTTTTAAAAAGACAGATTAAACAAATATTTCCCATCTTCAACACTTATTTACTCATTGTATTCCCATTTATCCATGGGGAGGATTGTGTCAAACAAACATCCCGCGTGAAATTTCTGCCAAATCCAACATGCGGTTCTATCTGCTGCGAGGACAAAAGCACCTTCGTCATTTTCTGTGCGTTTCCTAATTTTGACTGAGTTATTGCTGAAATTATAACACTATTAATATGATCATTAGAAATTCTACTCAAAGTTCTATTATGGCAGAAATTTTATGACTCTGTCCAATAAAAGAAAAAAAACAAGTCAGTTATGATGACTGGGATATGAGCTCTATTAACCCTACCTGGAACCTAGAGGAAATGGACTCATGGACTTGTTCAGACTCATACCTTGTTGTCATTGCATGATTCACGTGTCCTGATTAGACTTGTGCATTGCTCATGTAATTATGGTTATAATAGCACAATACATATAAACGTTAAAGCAATTTAACTGCAAAAAACACAATTCTGCAGGACTTATTAGTATATTCAGAGGATCACACTGATGAAAGCTGCTGGGAAAAGAAACTGGAAAAGCTTGTCTGGCAATTCTATCATCTCATAAAAGAAGGTTGCATACAGCAGTGCCTACTTGACAAACCGAGACAAAATCTCTTGAAAGCCATCATGAATACTGTCCCAGCGACTCACCTTGCGGCTCATAGCAATGAGCAGACACTCCGCTGCCTCGAGCTGCAGCTCCGGCTCACTCAGCAGCAGACACAGAATCTCCAGCAGATGACAGTTTCCGGAGGTTATGTACACCAGAGCGACCCAGTCTATGTAGCCTGCGAGTGTATTCAGCGTAGCCACGGCAACTCGACAGTGAGCTCTCATCTGTGTGGATGAAAAATTATAAGGGGGCAAAGTGAAGTAATCAAGTCGATTAACAAAGTTTAGAATATTAAAGCAGGCACACGCTGACGCTTTCTTACCTGCAGTTCATTTCCAGGAGAACCTTTCTAGATGAAAACAAAAAGAAGACCAATATTGTAAAGTCAGTTTACTCTTCAATTTCTACTTTCTTGCAACACAAATGAGGTCAGGACTCCACTAACCAGTTTACGATAGTCCTCCACATTAATTTGAAGAATGCCCATCATGAAAGTGAAGATGCTTTCCATGTTTTGGGTGAGTGTCTGCTGTATGTCTCTGCGTCGCTGGGTAGGCAACGTCTGGAAGGTGATCACATCCTCAGCCAGCCTCAAAAGGATCAGCATGACCAACTCTGTCTGGGCCTCCTGTGAAAGCAAAGAGGATGTTTTTTTTCCTTGATTTGCTTTTATCTAGCTTTAAATGGCTGTAACAGCAGTTTTAAAGAAGTGATTCGTGACAAATCAGCTTGGATTAATCAGAATCAGAATCAGAATACTTTATTGATCCCTGGGGGAAATTATTATTATTTTTTTTTTTTTGTTACAGTGCTCCATTTTAAACCAACATTAAGACAAGACAGACAATACGCCAACTAAGAATAGTACAATATATACATATATATACATACATACATACATACATAAGTCACTTATAAATAAATATTTGGAAAAGAAACATGTGTAGCTGTAGCAGCAAACAGTGTGTTAAGTGGATGCGTTGTACAGGGAGATGGCCACAGGCAGGAATGATTTCCTGTGTCGTTCAGTGGTGCTTTTCGGTAATCTCAGTCTCTCACTGAACGAGCTCCTGTGACTGACCAACATGTCATGGAGTGGGTGGGAGGTGTTATCCAACATTGTCTTTATCTTGGACAGCATCCGCCTCTCCGACACCACCTTGAGGGAGTCCAGCTCCATCCCCACAACATTGCTGGCCTTACGGATCAGTTTATTAAGTCTGTTGGCATCTGCGACCCTCAGCCTGCTCCCCCAGCATGCAACAGCATAGAGGATCGCACTGGCCACAACAGACTCACAGAAAATCCTCAGCATTTTCTGGCAGATGCTGAAGGACCTCAGTCGCCTCAAAAAATAGAGACGACTCTGGCCCTTCCTGTAAAGTGCTGTGGTGTTTTTAGCCCAGTCCAGTTTATTGTCAATGTGTACTCCAAGGTATTTATAGTCCTCCACAATGTCAACACTGACCCCCTGGATTGAAACAGGGGTCAAGTGTTTCCTGGTCTTCCTGAAGTCCACGATTATCAAGAATGTGTCTGAATGCTCACTTTTCCATAAAAGATGCAATGATAGTTTTATCAAGTCAGACCTAATAACATTTAAGCATCCATGAAAAACATGGTACAAGTTTGACTGCTTGTCATTACATTAAAGGATAAGCACGCACAAGGTAACAAATGCTTACATCTCTCTAGCATTTTAAGTTGTTCACCCCACTGAAAGAAATTATGTTTTAAAGAACGCCCCCATAAATGTGGGGACTGACAGATCTCAGGAAGCCTCAAAGCCATTTGCCGTTTCAGCATGAAAGAGTTGTATACATTTATCAAGCAGCGAATGGTGTTTATATGTGCTCAAGCTTTTTGGAGCACTTTTAATACTTTTTAAAAAAATATCTGGAAAATATACAGTCTTCAATGTGCTACAGACAAAGTCTGAGTGACATATAGTATTTTATTCATCTGTTACTTAGCACTAATAATGAGGAATCTGTTTCCTTCTACTGCAGCTGTAAGGTTTATAAATGCATTTTGCTAACCAAGTTTCTTAACCTCAGCTTATAAATAAGCACTCTGCCCCCTTGTTCAAATATGAGTTTTTGGAGCTGGCTCCAAAAAGGCAGTATCCAAATAAATGAATGTTGATGTTTTTAAAATGGTATTTTATCTTACTTTATTTTATCTAAGGTGTTAGAAAGAATCTTGTTTGATAGAGTTAGTGTGTTCATCTCTTCTCTGGATAATCAGTTTGGCTTCAAACCAAAGCACGGCACTGACATGTGCATATATGCACTCAAGGAAATAGTCAGGTTGTATAGGGCTAAAAATTCATCTGTCCTCATGTGTTTCATTGATGCCTCTAAGGCTTTTGATCGAGTGAACCACAGAAAACTTTTTGATAAAATGAAGAGACGGGGAGTTCCTCAGTACATCGTGAGGATTCTCTCTTACTGGTACGCTCATCAGAACATGCAGGTTAAATGGGGAAGCAGTATTTCTGCCCCCTTTGGTGTCAGCAATGGTGTTAGACAGGGTGGGATTTTGTCTCCAATTTTATTTAATTTGTATGTTGATGATTTGTCCATACAACTGAGAGCCTGTAACACTGGGTGTATATTAGGTAAAACATTGATAAATCATCTTATGTATGCAGATGACCTGGTTGTTTTTAGTCCAAGCAGTGATGGGTTACAGGATCTTCTTAATATCTGTACTGAATATGGTGTGCAATATGACATTGAGTACAATGCTGCTAAAAGTGCTGTTTTGATATGTAGAACCAAGCAGGATAAACAGCTAAATTTCCCTTTGTTTAAACTGGCACAAAAAACTCTTGAAGTTCATAAAAAGGTGAAATACCTCGGTCACTTTATTACTGGGCAAATGAATGATGATGATGACATATACAGACAGCGATGTAAGCTCTATGTGCAGGCAAATACTATTGCACACAAATTCAGCTTTTGTTCACTTCCAGTTAAAGTGGCTTTGTTTAAAGCGTATTGCACACCGCTATATACTGCCCCCTTGTGGTCATCCTACAAACAACGTAGCATGCAGAAGCTGCATGTTGCATATAATGATGCGATGAGAATCCTTTGCAGGATACCTAGAAGTGGTAGTGCCAGCCAGATGTTTGTAGCTGTGGGTGTTTGGACTTTTAAAGCACTTTTAAGAAAGCTAATGTTCAATTTTAGAGAACGACTGGATGGTTCGAATAACAGTATAATTGTAGCACTTACAGATCCAACAGTGAGTGGTTCCCGTTACTCATCCAGTCTGAGAAAGCACTGGTTAAAGTGTTTGTGTATTTATTGATTTATTTTAAGTAATTGTGTTTTATGTATATTATGGTTTTATATTTTTACAAATGCTTTAGATACTTATTTATATACATATATATATTTAATGGTTTATACCTTGTGTTGGGGGGGGGGGGGGGGGGGGGGTGTTATGTGTGTGTTTTTTGTCTTGTTTTTATAGACATGAAGTCTGCCAATAAAGATTGAATTGAATTGAAATGACAGTGTGTACTCCACTTCATTTAGGTGCGCTGACACACAACACTGCATTAAAGCAACTGCTTAATCAGTCTACCACATTCCCATAGCTACACATAGGATGTAACTGATTTTCTAAATATACAGCAACCAACTAAAAAAAACTTTTCTTAAGAATTGTATATCCTTTAATATACTATCACACTTAGATATTATTGTAATATTGCACAAGTACTTTGTTCATCCCTTCAGAGTGGGTATGTATTAATGATAAAAGTAAAACCAAGCTTGATCTGAATGTCTGAAAAGGTCTACAGTTTAGTGATAAAACAAGGAAGCGGAAAGAGGGTTGTTAGGTTCGTATTTGGAAGGTGACGTTATCCCAGTGCCCAAGTTTACATGATGAGGCAATGGGGAAATGAATGAGTAATCCACAACTGGCCCTTATTTGCATGCAAGTTATTCCATTCTCATATTGAATCCATGTTGGCTGAGGAAACAAGTGAGATGAGGAAAAATTGAGCTTCCTGCACCACACAGGTTACTTACTCCTTGGCTAGTGAGAGTCTCCATCTCTTTCAGCATATCTGGCCAATGCTGAGGCCATTCTCTTTTTATCATTTCCACAACTATTCGTGACAGGGCATCTTTGATGTGGCTCTCCTCGTCCAAGATCGAATGAGTACCCTGAAAAGAGACAATAGAAGGCATCAGAGCAGTACAACTGTGAACTGTGAAGTGAAGCGTCTTTCACAAATCACACTTACATTTGATAACAGCTGCATGGCGCACTCCTTCAGGTGGACTTTCTCCTGTTGCTGCATGTCGTTCCATCTGAATCTGCAGGGAGACATTAGCTTTCTGTCAAACATGGATCCCTTATCATGCTTTTTCCCTATTACATTTACCTTAGTCACCTTCAACTTACTTGATGATATGCTCCAGGATTTGCAAACCAAAGTGTCTCACTACTGCTGGCTGGGCTTTGTCAGCTAATTGTAAGCCACATGGGACACACAAGGAGCTCGTCTCTTTAAACTCTTCACAAAACTGAAGAGAAGAAAAAAGAAACCGCGTAATTTTAAAGATTAGGAAATGTTATAAGACTTTAAATGAACAGTTTTGTGAACCCACCACTACCATACACGTGTAATATGTCAGATAGCAACAGCTAATTCACAAACATTCATATAAATACTTGGATAGCAGAATGCTAATCTAGCAGCTAGGGTTAGAGTTATTCTTGGGGGCAGAATTACTCGGAATTGGTTAACTAGCCTCATTAAATCGAGCTCTGTCTTTTCACCATGTGGTTAATGGCATGAATATGAGTCCACAGTGGCTCTGGTGTTGAGGTGATAATTGTGGCATGCCGGCTAGCTCGTAAATTATATGGCTATCATCATTGCAGGTTAAACCAACATACATGAACCGTATAAACAGCGCTGTTACTAGGAAACTACGTATAATAGCCCAATTTATCTAGCTAAGCCAGTACATTATTCTCCTTTCACAAATGAATGACAAGCTCAGCAAACTTAGCGGCTAGCTAGCAAGCGTTAACGAAGCTACCTTTAGGGCCTCCAGTCGGTAAATTTGACTTGTTTCTGCGTCCATAATCACATTCACAGCTTTCACAAGCTGATCACACATGGCGGCCACCTGGTCAGCCATGACTTCAAGTAGCGTCTAACACACTGTTGAGGCGAAAGCAACTCCCTTATGCAAAGCACCTGCAGTACAGTGAGACGAGCGATACACTCAGTGAGGTACCAACGTGTACAGAATGTGCTGCCGTTGCTTCTCCTGCCGCTACTCGCGCGTTTGAACACTTTGCTCGCCGTTGAGTGGGAATTCTGGGAGTTGTAGTCTAAGATTTTTTTTTAAAGATCGTCTATATAAATCTAAGCCATCACCTCTGAAACTATTATATTCATTAGCTACTTGAATTTAAAAAAAATGTAAAAATGAAGCAAACAGTATGGTTTACTTACAAAACTAAAAAATAAATAAATAAATAAATCAAAGTACAGGAAATGTCTTCATCTCGCATTAGAAGTCATTACATATATGTTTAATGAGACCAGGATGTCTAAGATAACATAAAAGACCTTCTATTAGTCCCACAGTTGGGAAATTCGCATGATGACAGCAGCAAAATCAAAAGAGCAGGAATACAACAAATAGATTCCGTAATAAACAGTAATTAATTAATTACAAAAAATAATCTTTAACTATAATTCTACATAAAAGTACAGGAACATTTTACACGTGTTTGGAAGTATGGCGATATATAGGAAAGAAGGGAGTGGGCTTTTTAACCAGAAAACACAATCCTGGAAAGTGTGAGGATGCCCGAGGAGTGGGAAAAAAGTTTACTAATACTGAGTTTCAAGTTAAAGGGTGATGTGCAGAGCTGTAGCCGTAGACGGATAAGGTTGATGAGCTATAACACGAAGTTATAGGAAAGAGTTGTTGAAGCTAGGGGATGGGGATGGGATTACATCAGAAATGTAGGAAGTCCCAGTGGTAATGAACAGGATGACAGATGAGGTCAGGCAGGAGTCTCTGTAGCCTATAATGTTTGCAGACGACACTGTAATCTGAAGTGAGAGTATAAGAAGAGAAGAAAGAACTCTTCTGATTCATGATATACAGTGAGGCCATATGGGGTTTAGATGAAGCCAGGTAGAAATTTTTATTTCAGTATAAATCCTGATTACAGCTCTTATCTGAAGCAAGTTACATTTTCCCAAGTTACATTAGGTGTTGCTTGTTTATATGCTCTAATTCAGCTAACTGGTCATATTAACTTTAATAATTATTCTTTTTTCATTCGTTAAGTTGCCATCTTTAATAATTAATGCTTTTACTGAACCAAACAGTTTCGCAGCTCTTTCACCTTCACCTTTCAGTTTGTGATTACTGGCGGAGTGATACATCTTAAGTATGTCCTGGCGAGGAATCATTCCTACCTCTGCTCTTTTAAGTTTAATCTGCTGCTGAGAAACTGCTGAACACACTGAATGTTTGGTTTTGTTTTGTTTTTTGTTTTTTTTTTGCACATGGTTTCAATATTAAGCGTGCGATTCTGATATTAAGACAGAAGTCAAGGCACAAAGTATACAAGTCTAGCCGGTGGGGGTGTTTTATGCTCCGGCAGGGGCGGAGCTTGAATTCCAAAGTGGAATGAGTTTCCTCTCGCTACGTCACTCTGGGATAGGCTGCCTGCGGGCGACCGAGCTACGCTGTCATTCTACTGGGTTTCGAGACGATTACCTACGTATTTTCTTGGTGAGTAAAACCTTAAAAAAATTATTATTAAGTATTTCCATTTAAACGCGTGTGTGTATTCCCACTCACAAACCTTGTTTTTTTTTTTTATTTACGTCGATCCTCGCGCTCGCTTTTGCGAGCATTACAAAGTTTTAAAGCGATGCTCGCGCAACCACAACGGAAACTTTTGCCGTGAAGGCCTCGTTATCTGGTGCAACAGGTCTACGACACGAGATGCAGTTAACTTTAGTGCTATTTGTTTTTGTATTCTTTTTATTTTTTGTCGAATTTTAGAGCGTAACCATGTTTTGTTGTGTTGTCCTTTTTTAACGCAGGACTGGATCCCCCCCTCCCTAAGAAGGAGAAAGTAGCCTTGCTTGTCGCGGCTTTAGGCTCTGGGATTACAGCGATCGCCAGTCCCAACAGCCTTCGTCGAAACTGCCAGCGGGGATTCATGCTGTGTGCGTTAGCTAAATGCGGTACGAAGCTAAAATGATGCCGGTGAGTTTTATTTTATTTTCATGGCTACAAGTTTTAACCTTGTCCCATTGCGCAATCCCCCAGTTTTCGATATTGTATCACGCTGCGGCGCTATCATTGTGAATTACCTGGGCATTTAAATTGAGGTGGTAAGTTGATGCGGTTGCTACTTTGTGTCATTACTATGTCGACACAGCCGTCTGTTGTGAAGTTTATTGGCTACCATAGATGCTTGTGTTTGCGTTAGTGTGTTTCCCCCATGTGATTTTACACTCATACAAGACTTAGTCACCTATAAACCAGTCGTAATCTCAAGTATTGTCGGTATATAGGCAGGATTCACCTGTCAGTTCTTGGCTGGCACTGGACCTATCCTCAGCTCTGGACTCCTGCCATGTCAGCCCCATCATCTTCAACATCATCAGAGGTTCATTGCTTTTGCTGCAGTGCAAGGCTCTCTCTCTTTCTCAGCACTATCTTAGATGTGTGGATAGGGCAGCACACAGCAGTCTGCCTGCGTGTGTGCAGTGTAGAGAAAGTCAAAGTCAACTTTATTTGTCGATTCTGCCACATGTACAGGACATACGGAGAATAGAAACAACCTTCCTAACAAATAGAAATGGTGATTAATGAGTAACCCCCCCCCAAACTAGTAAACATTTAACCCTGGCATATTTTCTAATTACCCAAATGTTTCATGGAAAATGGAGCTGCAACTAAGAAACAGTTTCCCAATCAGTCTGTGGATATTTGTTTTGATTCTTGCAAGCTGAAATGATTATAGACTTTTTCAATATTTTTTTCATAGCAAAATACAATACAGACTTTATAAACCAAAATAAGAAAACAATTAACCGTACTTCTCAAACCTTGCCCACTCTACCCCTGTAATACCAAATCAAGGATATGAACAGAGTTAGAGGTCACTGACATATTTTCTCAGTAAGGTATAAAAATAAATGGTAATTTTGTGACATACATGAAGTAAACTAATAACATTACAGTTAGGTGTTAGTAACAACAGTTGCCATGCTTTCAGCAAAGGATTTAAATGATTTCCAGGTAGCATAGGAAGTTATTTAATCTTTTATCAAAATAGTTTTAGTTTTCTTTGTGTTATTTTATGAACAGACTGTTTTAGCACTGTCTACCACAATTTTCTTTAAAATTTACCATGTTTCATTAAAAATAAATTCTACTTTATTCATTCCCAATTTTGGGAGAAGAAAACTTGAGGTGGTAAGTTGATGCAAAATTGTTTAAGTAAAGTAGGATAACTGTAAAGTAACTACCATATGGCAAAACAAAACACCTCAGGGAAAAGGGATGATATAAAATAATATTAATAATAACTTTCAAAAAGTAGCTAAACCTGTTATTTCTATATTTTTTCCTTTAGTTTATGTCTTTAATTCTGATTTGAATAATTCAGATAACTATGATACATGGTCATATTTTCATTTTGTCTTATTGTGAACAGCTGATGACAGCTGTTCACAATATGTGTAGGATCTACTACTGTGGCCCTTCTCTCCTCAAACCTGTGCTACCTGTGTTCTTTCATTGAATTAATCATCTTAGCAGTGGAGAGAGTCGTGTTCGGACGACTCTTGTCTGGCGCATGACCTCAGTCTGCTACTGGCACATACTTGTTTGTTATTGCCAAGCTTGTTCCTAGTGGATACTGATATAAACTGTCACCCTTACATAACAGAGCTGTTTCTTTATTGGCCCTTAATAATTACCCCGTTTGCTCCATCTCTGTCACCTGAGGATATCTTTCTATGTCCTTTTGCTGTAAATAGGATACGGCTCCTGCTGCTCGCTGATAAACACAAACTGGTCTTTATGTAGATGTGTCTGATGTGAGGTATTGTTTTATAAATTACACCAATAGCCCATGACCCTGCTCGTGCAGGCTAGGGGCTTGTGGGGTAGTGAGAATGGAGTGTCGTAATTGCTTGCTGGGATGGTAAATAGGGGGTCACTGTTTCCTGAGCACAATGGGCTGCAGGGACTCTTTAGCAGTGTGCTGTGGTGGGTACATTGTGTGTGTTTGCCTGTGCTGTGCCAATACCCTGATAAGTGATGTTCACCATTAATTAAACCGTGGCATGGAATAACTCATTTACTCCTGATTTACTTTATCTCTCCTGAAACCAGCCTTTGTTCTGCACACATGAATTAATGTCACATTTAGGCTTGAATTCTCTGCTGGTTTATTAGCCCATATTTTCTCTTTGTCCACTTTTTGACAAGATTAATTATACTCTATTGACAACATAAAATAACAGAAACCAAGCTGGAAGAATACATTTTGTTTGTTTTGTTGTGGGTTTTTTGTGGGTTTTTTGTGTTTTGTGTTTTCGCTTCACATACCAAACACTTCCTCATTCCTCTCCCATGATGCATGTTGCTTCGGTGTGTAGATTTTCAAACAGATACAATTTTGTGCACCTGGCTTACATTATTTAGTTTTTCATTCTTTCACTGCTCACATTTGTACCGTGTCTTGGTTCCACATCATCAAATCTCAGTGTGCCTAGACTTTATGGTGGTGCTTTGATGGTGGAAAAGTGAGCTAATGCTGTGGGAAGCCTGATTTTGCTGTATGTGTCAACAGAAACCTGAGCAGGCTTTCTCTTTGAGTGCCACAGGCTTTGTGTTTACTCTGTGGGAGAGTTGTGTTGGTTACATAAGCAGATAGTCACATGTGATAGACAAGGATGTTCATGTTTTGACTTTATCCTTAAGAAGAAGATTGATAGGAAGACCTTTGTTAGCTGAGAACAGTTGTGTAAAAACACAGTAGGCCTGTAATATTTTGTTTTTTCATCAAAGGAGTGCACAAAATAATTTCTAAGGTGAAGAGGAAGTTCTTGTGAATGGTTGAATGCTCTGGTGACCATGTTGTTTACAACCACAGGTCTTATAGAGAAGCTGAATAATCTTCTTGAATGCATACTGTTAGATTGTGCTGTGCACCAGTGCCTCAACAACAACTCTACATTCACCTGGTTTCTGAGAGGAATCACCTGAGCTGGTGTCAGATTACAGTAATTGAATACAAAGTCGCTCACTGGGAATGATCCATTTGAAAAGGATAAATGTACATTAAAGTGGTGCAAAATTTCAGTAGAACTCACTTTCACATTAGACAGTTCTCTAACTAATGTTGAGCTGCTGAATGAACAGGGAGGTCGTGTGGGGTATAGGTAACGTCAGGAAGCAAAATGTCCTTTTGTATAAATCGTTAATATAGCTGACCCCTATCTCAATGATAAGGGAAATGAATAAACGGGATGCAGTTCCTTTTTTTTGACACAGGATGTTTTTTGTTTGATGGCAAACATTCATTTTGCTTTATCACCAGTACGGTACATAGATTTATTGATAATGGTAGTTATGACATGTGTGAAGGAACAAAAGATTTAAACTAGAAGTTTTGGTCAGTTTTCACATTGCATTTACTTAACACGGGAAGAGACTAGCAGCGAAGCTAAGACTGTAGATAATCAGTGACATTCAGTAACTTCAAGGAGCAATGGGTGGAGAAAAAAAAATGGTGACAACCCAGATTGGGTGGATCCAGCTTTAAGGGCAGTCTACACAGGAAGCTATTTGTCATGCAATTGTCCCTGACGGTTGGTTGCTATGTAGATACCCCCTATATAATGTATTTACCACCCCATCATATATCAATCACTGGTATTCTTTGCTCTCAAAATTGAACAAAAGTTTAGCTCGGGAATCATCCACTGGCTTTTTGGTCTATCACTGCTTGAAGTTGATGAATACAAGAGATGCTCTTTGGTCTCTGGTTGCCAAATTCCTGCTAGTCATCTACTTTGTTAAAGTAGTCAAGTGTTGACCAGAGAACGTACAACAACTTCAAGTGTTGATGGGCAAAATAGCTGATGACACAAAGCTCTCCGTTATTTCCGTTGCTGCAGGGACTTTTTGGTGGAAACAAATTGTATAATTTAGTCCTGAAAAGTTCCTCTAGTAGCAAAGGTCTTCTGTACTGGTAAGACTACAGTCATTCACTCTGCTGCTTCACCAAGGTTTCATTTTTACATATGACTGATTAAAGGTCACAAAGGCATCATTCACTGCTACATTTTGAATCGCATTTGTTTTTTGCATAAAATAAGAGTTGATAAAGGGTAAGTTTTCTTGCAGTTAAATCCCACACAGTGGGCATTTTTATTCAGTTTTTGTTGCACTCTTCATATTTTAAGTATCTGTATTTTCTATAATAACTTTCAGGCTGTGACTAGTTCTCGGAACATCTTCATCCAAGAGTCATGAGGCATTGGAAAAGGGGGAAAAAAGGATGCATCCTTTCCTTTCTGCTTAATTTTGACTCCCATTTCCCTTATCTCCCAGATAAGCCGAAAGTAGGAACTCTCTCATCACGTAGACCAAAAATAGAAGAGCATTGCAAGACCGCAGATTATGAAGTGATAGGCTAAGTACTGCAGTGCAGACATAGAGAAGAGGCTTTTGTGATGGAAGCTTTCTGCAGCTTCATGTACTGTAAAAGCTGCTCCCCCCCGAATGTTGCAGCTGAATAAGACTACTGTGCTTTTTGCTGTTTGTTACCCCTGACCTTTTCTCCCATGCCACCTCATCCCTCTAATGCAACACAGAAAATGAGGGAGAGGGAACACGAGATGAAGAGATATAATGCATAGAGCTGTTTCAGTTTCATAGAGTTTTATGCTGCCTCGCCTTTTTGAAGAACTGCTAATCTGGAACTGTGTCAGGCAGAGAGAACTAAGGCACGCACACACAGGAAGATGCTGCTGCAGTGTCTTACAAACCTTTGCTAATTAGATTCAGAGGTGACTCCGTCAACAAGACTTAGTTGACTCATTCGCTTACTACAGCAATATCTGTAATTGAAAGTGTGTGTGGACAGAAGGTCCAGCACCCCTTAGGTGAAGTGCCCTCGGGCATACTTGAAGATATGGCTTCTGTTATCCTCTGCTGCTATCATACTATCCACTTTCCCAGCCACTCCATTTCCCCTAAGGCATTGTGTTACATGTTCCATATGTTTATAAGGAACTGGTATTGCGTCTTAATATATTTTTTTAACCTGTCGGGCAGTGTATCTTATTTATTTACTGATTTCATCCATATGAAATCAAGTCTTATACATGATTTTTTTTCATAACAAATCTTGATAACAAATCTGATGTACTAAAGTATGACGCAGCTGTTCAGCTCTGTGTACAACTGGAAAGGGATGTGCTAACAGTTCTCTGAGAGAAATGTTAGATTAGATTAGATTAGATTAGATTAGATTAGATAGAACTTTATTAATCCCTCGGGTGGGTTCCTCTGGGAAATTCGATTTCCAAAAAAGCACAGCACCGACAGAAGTTACAGAGTTATACACACACACACATATATATAAATACAGAGACAATATAAATAAAATATACGAAGGGGATAAATAGAATAAATAGGAATAAAAATAAAAATACAAGTGAATTGCACATTTCAAGTATTGAGTCTATTGCACCGTTGACTATTTACAAAAGTATTGCACAAAAGGTATTGTACAGTGAGGTGAAGAGGCACTACAGCTTAGTTGTTCCCCCCCTCCTTTGTCCTCCTGTTTCCCCTCCCTCTCCCCTCCAGAGAGGAGTTAAACAGTCTGATGGCGTGTGGGACAAAGGAGTTTTTAAGTCTGTTAGTTCTTGTCTTGGGGAGAAGCAACCTGTCACTGAACAGACTCTTCTGGTTGTTAATGGCCGTGTGCAGAGGATGCCTGGCATTGTCCATAATGTCCATCAGTTTCTTTAATGTCCTTTTCTCTGCCACTGTCACCAGAGTGTCCAGCTTCATGCCGACCACAGAGCTAGCCCTCCTGATCAGTTTCTCCAGCCTGGATGAGTCCTTAGCACATATACTACTGTCAACTGTTCCTCCAACACTGAGGGCCAACCAATCCTGATGTTTTTCTAACTCTGTTCCAGCCGTCAGATTGGTTCAGCACAGCACTATTGTCATTGCCATTGGCCTTTCGTGCCAAAACGTGGATGGAATGAATTCTATTGACTTTATATTGACCGCGTCTCGTTTTTCTATCAAGGAAAATTTACTTTGTGAAAACTGTCTTTATCTTTTTTCACCTAGCCCTATCCGAAGGCTAACCATGTCCAGTGTTTCTGTTGGTTTTTAGTTGTGCTGATGTAAACAAAATATTGATTTTTGAAAAGTAAACAATCTGGAAGTGGAGACGCTATGCACGTTTTCATCCATCCATTTTCTTCCTCCATTGCACGAGAGATGGGGGTTACACCCCAGACAGGTCGCTTGTCTGCAGGGCTAACAGAGAGAAGAAACATTCTTGACTCTACTAGAGTATCTTTATATGAGGAGCAATTCAGAATAATGGCTTCATTTTTTATACTGGGCCCTTCTGCAGCTTCTGTCTGAAACTTTTTTTTTTCTCTGATTGGCTCCTCCTCTCAAACAGAACGCTTGACCAGCAGGTGGGTAGGGCTGCTGTTTAAGGAAATGCTGTGTGTCCAAGATGACCATATTAGGGATATCCAATTTCAGTGACACCCTGTAGAACCAAGCAGTAACAAAACTGACCTAGTTGAAACAGAAACAGCTTTTGACTCTGGGATTACCGTATTTCCCGGACTACAAAGCGCACCTGAATATTAGCCGCACAAGCTAAAATCAGGGGAAAATCCTGTTTTGTACATACATTAGCCGCACCTGACCAAAAGCCGCAGGTGTTTCAATATTGACTTATCATATGTAAGAGAATATGCACAAAGCGAATTGTCAGGAAAGAGATGGCTGTTTGGAGACACACCCCTTTTATTAATATTTTGAAAATCAAGTTATGGGTACATATTTGCACATGTGCTGTGCTTCATAAATGAGTAACAAATGTAGTACATAACAATAACCTACAGCACACCAGAAAAATAGATTCAGACTACCTTTTAGGCTCAGGTGCAGTGACACGGCTTTAACAAGAAGAAAAGTCAGTCATTCACCACCATCTTCCTGCGCACTAAAACCACCAAAGTCCTCTTCTCCAGTGTCGGAAACGAACAGGCTCAGGATGGCTTCGTCATCCACTCTCAGCTTCTTTCCTTCGTTGTCACTTTCAAAACCAAAGATAATCCTCATTGTCATTGTCAGTGTCAGAGTCGAACACCCTCTGAAGGGCCGTGGCGGTGTCCTCCTCTTCATCATGCAGCAGTCCAGCCCTTCAAAATCCGTTGGTGATCGTGGATGTTTGCACACTTTTCCACGCTGTCAGAATCCACCGGTAGAGTTGAGCACAACTTGCTTTTCGCAAGTTTATCGCCGCTCGTCATCCACGACTCCCGCTGAACGCATAGCGCTACTTTGAAGTTTGTTTTTCGCGCTACTTGTACGGCACTATGTTGCCTGGCGGATGGACATGTGACCAACATACCACTCTTGAACCCCGATCCTTCCGCCAGGCAACGTAGTGCCGTACAACAGCGGAACAAACAAAACAAATCGTCTTACGATATCACAAAAATCATGGACAATCTATAGAAAAGCCGCACCTGACTAAAAGCCGCAGGGTTCAAAGCTTGTGCAAAAAGTAGCGGCTTATAGCCCGACAATTACGGTACTTATTTAAACAATGACCTTCTTGTATACTTGCTATGTTTAATTTGGATTTCTATAAGTGTGACAGTTAAAATACACGAGCAAGGAAAGTATTAATAGGTCCTTTTAATACTTCACCAGGGCTCGCAAAATTTCAAAATCCCTGGTAGCCCTTCGGGCAGGGACGCTTCAGTTTTTGGTAGCCCAAAATAAATTTAAGTAGCCCAAATAAAAAAGAGAGCAATTTTTTGATTGATGTTTTGTTTCCTGTTTTGTTTCCATTACAATATTATACATTAAAGTATAATATTGTAATGGAAACAAAACATTAATCAAAAAATTATTGAAACACAAATTACAACATTGTATAAAAATTACAATCATCAACTCAAATATTTGGTTCTAATTGAACAGAAATTTCTATGAACTTGTAAGAACTGTAGAACATGAATCAGTCTGTGTCAGATCCTGAATATGAAATTTCCACTGAAGTCACAGGTAAGAGGCAAGTGGAACCAAGATCGAGGCCATTTGCTTTTTGAAGTTTGCAAAGACTGCTAAATTTTGCCAGAGGTAGTTCACTCTTTGCAACATAGTAGCTGTTCTAAACAGATTTTTCAGGTTTATTTTTAGTATGTTATTTGCAATTGGTGTTTGTTCTGGGAAATAATGCATTTCTTGCATTTCTCATGGGCTCTAATGGGGGCCTTTCTTAAAATGACTGGTCCCAGTAACAAAGGCGCTTGTCGACTCAGAAATCGAGGGAAAACCAACAACACACCCGGCAGAACATTAGGCCTATGTTATTTGCACGGGTGCACATAAGTGGTCCGCATGTGCGCATTCCCTGTCAAAATAAAAGACGCGCACCAGATAAGAAGTTTATATGGACGTTTGCGTCCATATAAAAGGCACTGTTTTTGTCCGCTAGAGTGGGATTTTCACGGCACATTCTGCATCACATCTCTGTGTGTTCATCATTTGTTTGAAGCCAGCTCACCTCCTGCAACCAGTTTTCCGAGAATACACGCTTCTTTTGTGGTTCTGACTCCTGACATTTCTTTGGAGGTAGAGGAACACCAAAGTAATTGCTTAAAGGAGCTTCTTCGACATCTTTAAGAGTTCTAAACAAATGTCTGTCCTCCTCCAGAAAATCTTATGTAAGCAAACAAGCGTTGCAACTTCTTATCTTGTGCACGTTTTTTATTTTTACAGCGAATGCGCACCTGCGGACCACTTATGTGCAGCCCTGGTTATTTAGCTCGTCATATTGCAGCCACAGAAATTCTTTTGTCCATGAAACCATGAAGCTGCACTTTCTTTTTGCCTTATAGTCTGATTTGTCATAACTTTTCCGTTTTGTGGTAAGCTTTTCTTTGGCTGTCACTTCTTCACCCTGACCTGTCTTATTTGGCTCAGCAGAACTGAAATATATATCCTGCTGCTTTTACACACGCACTCACATAAGCTCAGCGATTCTCTGCGCGATCAACCTCTCACATGTTTAAGCTTGCTGCGGGAGATTTCACTTGTCATGTTTGCATAGTAAGCTAACGATTAATAAGACGATGTCAGAGGAATTGGTGCGCAAATTATCATCACTCACAGATCAGTGCTGTCGCTCTCTATACACAGTTCACGCGATTGCAAAGTGAAAGCAAAAAACAAGCGCAAATTCAATTGCAATATGTCACATATTGACAGTGGCTCACCGATGCCAATGACATAATTACCCAGCTACATTTCCGAAAGAATGCAAAAGCATTGACATATATTTCCTTTCTACGATAGCCCGACGGGCAGGGCAGAGAAAGATTTTGGTAGCCCGACTGGAAAAATCGCTAGCCCCGGGACGTCGGGCTAGCGATTTTGCGAGCCCTGTTCACCCATTAATAGTCATCAGGGGATGGGTGTGGGAATTTAACTTTGGTTATATGCTACTCTTTGCATTGACAGTACATGAGATACTGCGTTTTCTGTACTTGTCTATTGGAAGCTAATTATATAATAAATTCTCTGTGACAGGACTGACTTTTATTTGGTAGTAATTGTTATATTGCAGAGTCATTGAATTATAGTACAATCTCGTGTGTTATTCCCGGAAATTGGAAACTGCAGCGGCATGCAGTTTTGATCACTCTTAACTCAATATGTGAACAACTGCATCTGGACAATTACCTTAAGAGACTCTTGCAGGAGGATTGACCCTCAGATGGAGAGAGTGGATTTTCAAGGTGGGACATGAAGAATGATATGCTTTTAGGAGTCAAATTATCTAAGGAGTATTTTTCTAACTTCATTTTCCTTTGACCCGTCCTAACCTAACACATTGAACATCAAGAGACAAAATGCCTGTAAACTGTTCTCTCTGTTGCATGAACCTTATCTTAACAATCAGTGGGAGTGCCACAATCTCTCTCTCTCTCTCTCTCTCTCACTCACTCACACACACACACACACACACACACACACACACACACACACACACACACAGAACATTCCTTTGTGCAATTGGCTACAGGTAGAGTGCTGATATTTAAACTCAAGTCATCTCACAGTGCCCTGTCTGAACTGGAGAGGCTTGAAAAGCTTGTTCAGGTCTGCAGCCGGTGGCATCTGCTTTAAGGATCCAAATCACGCTGCAAAAGGCAAAGAAAATCAGCATTTATTTTTTAAACTTCATAGTTTGTCTGTTCAGTACACAGAATTTGACAGAATTGTCCTCCACCGCCCTAAAGGGACTGGAGCTCATTTAACTTGGATATAGGAGAATCGCAGACAAAGAAGCCACTTTCAGTGAAATAACCCAGGATAGCATATCTTTGATAGTTTTTTCCCCTCTGTCTTTCTGAACCTTTTAGCTCAAGTATTGCCAGCTGCAGTCACTCTCCTACTCTTAGATGTCTTCCTCTTGCAGTGTCTTTTGTCTGAGGTTTTGATGTTACAGCCTTTCATGTCAGAGAGAGACACAGTCTTGTCAGTGTTATTGCATCTTGAACAAAGGATCCTACGCCGACTCTTAAAATTGTGGCAGTTTATTATTATTTTTTAATTTTTTTTTTTTTTTTTTTGGAGAATACATGGTCAGACTGTTTTGCACCTATTCACTGCAGGCCACTGTTCAACCTCCAAGAAAAAAACGTGATCCTATAATATAGTAAGACATAATGACCTAACCATATAGCTGCCCTGCTTTGAGGGTATCTACAGTGTAGACAGCAGTATTATGGCCATATTTCTTTGCATTGGCTATAATTGTCCGTTTGCTATTCTGAGCTGCCACATCACCCTCAAAACCCTGGGAGACAGGTTTGACTTAGCTGATGCTATGATGGAAATGGAAATCTTTTGCTATAATAGTGAGCCACAGCAGCCGAGGCAGCTTGTCCCTTCTCCTTCCCCAGGGCTCTCTAAAATAAAATAGGAAGGGAAGTGCAATTCAGCAATTGCTTCTGTCATCCTCTCCATACCTAATAGAAAGTAAGTGGAGCATATTTCTGTCAAACATTGTCACATAAAATCATGATATTGCCAGCTCCCTTCGAACTATATAAAGCTACACAAAGCAGTATTTTCTGGTAGGCTGTTGAGCTACTGTTTGTCTATTTTGCATTGTACCTATCAGGCTGTTACTGAGCTACCTAATTTTACTTGCTGCTGTATCAATGAATATTTAATGAACACTCAATTTGTTTGGCTGAGTCAAACACCTACTTATGGTAATCTTGCCTGTCTGAGTAGGTACGTTTCTTAAAACTTGAAGAGGGTCTGCGGTGTAGTTGCTTATTGTTGAGTAGACCATAAATTATAAAGATGAAAACACTTTTCTGATATTTACTGCAGCACATAAAATAAATTCCTGTAATTTACCTTGCATGCACTGCTTTGTTTGTAATGAAAAGTCTACAAGACCTATCATTTTGAGACCTTAAAAGGTTTGCAAGGATCAAAGACAAAAAACGAATTAAAGGGAATGTGTTTCCACACGTCATTTTGAATGTTTCAAAGTTTCCAAAACAATATGAAAATTGGTCTCATAGATTTTTGTATTTGTATTTGTAGTTTATACAGCTTTTGTACCATGTGTGCTATATCATAGCGAATAAGCAGTGACCACATGCTTTAGGTGGATGAAGGTCAACTGCAAAGTGCTAAGTCATCTAGATGGATAGTTGAAGTGAATACTGGTGGTCTTGGATCATCAACTTTAGTGCTGCAGCAAACTGGATTTTAGTGGGGGCGTTGCCAGCGCCCGAGATTATATTCTCTTCCCATCTGTGGTTCTTTCTTTTCCTACTATCTGTCAGTGCTCTCTTTCACTCTCCAAATATTAATAGGTTCACTTTAGCACTTTGGATTTCTGGGAAGTTTTCATGATGTCACCGTCTCATTCTGAAAGATCTACGAATTGTTTTTTGAAATAATTTGATGAAGGCAGACTATATGAGTGATTTTAATTGTTTTAGCATGAATGTTTAAACTATTCTAATTAACAGACACAAAAAGCCCCCATTTTAGTTTTACTTTCCAGGGTAGTGTTCTGCCACAGAGGGGTGGTCTTTGGTTAGAAACACAGCTTTCTGTTTACAGCTTTCTCTTCTCTACATTACTGACAGGCATGACTCACAGCTGATTTGCTCTATTCATGAGAATCTTTCATTTGCATCCCCATTGATTCTGGCAGTTGAGTCAGGTCCTCTGACTCAGGCCAGTGCCCGTTGATTCCACCTTCTGTGTGATAAAACAAACCTCTGGTTGTAGATGTTGCTTTGGAGATCTTCAGAGGGAGCGTTTCACCTGCCCACTCACTTAGTAAGCTTCATTTGAGGAAGAAAAGGGGAGTAAAGCCCCTTATCCTAAGGCTGTTGCTCTTTGGCGCAGTACACACCACAGCTAAAAAGCAACCCAAATACTTTTGTTTCTGCACCAGCTGCTCTGCATGATTACCCCCTTCAAGTTTTTTGTGCCTGTGACCTAGCTGACCTCATGTTCCCACCGTAGCCCCCGTAGGCATGGCTATTCACAGCAACTCGGAGTACAAAAACCTGGCAGTGTAACCTGGAGGTTCTGGGCATTTAAAATAATACCGCTTTTACAGTTACACGCTTTTCAGGATACTCTGTCTGAAGTCACTGTGAAGGCATGACACTGTGCAAAAACCTGGGTTTGAAACAAAACAGTTCAGTATGTTCAAGGCATGCAATATCCTAAGACACCTTAGAAAATTGGTTTTATTGCTGCCTTATCAACTCCTCTTATGTGCTCATATTACAGATTGGGGGCATATTCCATTACGAGCCTTAAGCTTCTTAGCGCTTATCTTTTTATGAATGTATGATACTCGTACACTGACTTTTGATGTTTGTGTTTCCTGTCAGCGATTATATAGATTTTGGAATATCACAGACATTTCAGATGCATATTTTTTAAATCATCTGTGAAGGCTTTTGTTTGACTCAGCCCTTCTTACTTTAATTGTTTTGACAATTGTTGCCTATTATAGCTATAAAGATGAGTAATATCCCATATAAGTATTGATTTTTAGAGTTTATTTTAAAAGGTTGTAGGTGACTGTCTGCATTTGGATCCTTGCTGATAGACAGCTCAATTTTCTGCTCAGTGTCAGTGTGTTTATTTTCTGCAGTAGCTGGAGGCATACAAATTCCAATTTATTACAAACTGCTTCATTGAGATTGCCCATTTCTGTGTAGATTGATATAAACCAGCCTTGAGCAGCTGTCAGTCACACACTTGCATAAGAACCTAGCGGTTTGCTCATTCAGAGTGCTTGACGGGGTTTTTTAGTGTGTTTACATTGGGATGGAGGGATCTCTCACAGTGGTGACAGCACTAGTTGGTGAGTGAAATGGAATTTCAAGATCTGGCCTCTGGTTTTTCTGTTGACACAGAGGTATGAGACCTGGGAAGCAGATCTGCTATCAGTGAAGCTCACATATTATACAGTCTATACAAACAATGAACCAAGAGGAAATTGGACACCAATTCCAGAGAACTTTTATGTTTACCTTACTTCTACTAACTCTAACAGGATCCTCTCGCTTGTGATCTTAATTAGCTCTATCTAATCTACTGGGTTATCTGCTTCTCTCGCCTGCTGTTCCAGATGTTCCTGACTGTATACCTCAGTAACAATGACCAGCATTTTACTGAGGTTCCTGTTACTCCGGAGACGCTGTGCCGGGATGTGGTGGACTTGTGCAAAGAGCCGGGGGAAACGGACTGCCACCTATCTGAGATGTGGCGTGGATCTGGTGAGTGACAGTGCTCTTTTGTTTGTGGAGTATCTGAAGGAACAGGAGTCGGTGTGTGGACACATTAGTTCTTATTTTATTTAGACAAAAAGTGCTTTTTCTCATGTTGACCACTTTGTGGTTTGTGATTAGCTTTGTAGTCATCTGCTTGGCAGTTTTTAAAGTGTTTGTCTCTTTTGAATCTACCATGCAAATAGCGTAGAGCCCTAATCTCTGCATCAAACACAAGCGCCTAAACATTTCTTACATCTCTCAGGTGGGAGGTGAGGAGTGACGTTGAGATTTCATGCCTGCCTCATTTTCACCGTTTCTAAGAGTCAAAGAGTATACAACATCAGAACTCAAGGAGCCAGGCTTCATAGCCGTTTCCATGGTGATACTGCCATAGTAGTGAAAAAGTGCCAATTATTGTGTTTGAGTACTTCCAGGAGTGGTCTGAAAGGAGATTGATGAATACTGAAGAGATTGTCTCATTTTGTACCCATTCACCACAGGCCACTTTTGAATCTCCTTGAAAACACAGCAGTGACATTTTGCATCCAAATTAGATGTAAAGTTATAAATTATATTTATAATATTTTACTTAACTGCTTCATTTTGCATTTCTACCATTATTAAAAGATCAGTTTCACTCACCTCTACTTAAGCATAATGTGTCAGCTCATCTGTGTAATGAAATGCTCAAAGACAATGTCTGAAGAACAGCTGATGAGCTCAGTGCCAAGAGGCATAATTGACAGCACGTTATAGTTGTTTCCCCTGAAGTCATTGCTTAGATAGATCAATGGCATGCAAACTGTGTTGACAAAATGAATCATCCTTCAATTTGGGTTAGACTGGATTCACTGAGTAAATGGCATGTGCAAACTTGACATGCATTCGTGTTTTAGCCAATCCAAGTGAAATATTATGAAAACTTGGGCTGAAATGTTTTATTTCGACTTGCAGAGAGACCTGTAGGTGATGGGGAGAGGATGCTGGATGTGCTCCAACGATTGGGACAGCACAGATCAGAGGTGCGCTTCTTTCTGCGTCACAACAGAGCTCCTAGCAGGGAATCAGGTAAGCAACTGTTTGCAATACACAACAGATAGTGAAAAGAGGCTTTAATGTCTGATACTGCTCACACACAAGAGTTATGATTGGGTGAGCACTGTCTCCAGAGGTGCCTGCTGTCTTTATAATGCCCTATTCACTCAATAAACACTATGGTATTTTTCAAACGTTTATCCAGAAGAGGGCTTTATATTTGGAGCCCTCAGATCCTTCATCCTTGCTGGAATCAGAGTGTCCGAGTCACACTATCAGAAGTCTGTTACTTTTCAATTTTCTTATTAACACAGAAAAGTCTAGTATTTTTTTCATAGACTATCCTCTCAACCCCGACTTGCATAACTAAGCCCTTTTTACCTCTCACAGCTTGAGTCTGGCCCAGGGATTAGGTGACTGTTTTCCCTTTGTGTTATCTTAGCCCGCTGTTGTTTTCCCACACTGAGAGCTTAGCTCTGATCATTATTTGCAACACAGCTCTGTATTAAATTTTTCAGTTACTGCATTTTTATGCGGGTTTATTTAGTCCTGTTGCCGTGTTTACATTAGTTACGGCAGTACGGATGTACTCTGTCCTGCCCTCAGGTTGCAGTTAGTTAAATGTTTATACTTCCCCGATACTGTTCGAGCATGCTCTTTTTATCCTCCGAGCATGTCGGAGGATAAAATGGAATGTCACCAATCTATTGGACTGCCAGTACATTTGAACTTCTTTTCATTAATCTAATGTTATGCCTGTGTCATGTCTGAGTAAGCAGCCACACTAATTATACTTTTTATAGACCTTTACTTTCAGCATAGCATAAATATGAAATGCAATCATTAACAAACAGGCACAGACAAAATTCTCAAGTTACTGGGCAAAAAAACATGATTAGTTTGAAGACTGCCCTAAACATGAATAATCTTACTTTTCTTCTATACTATTTTACTATAACACACAGACTCGGTAGTTAGTGACAAAGAACTAAACCTTAGAAAAGAAGGCCGAAAGAACTAAACCTTCAAAAGAGTTGTCACGCTTCACCAAATTCAGTGCCATGTGACAATAGTCAATGACACATAGGCAACAAAATGCCCCAGAAAATCATGGGTGTACTTCTGCTCTGTCATTGACTTGATCTATCTAAATGAAGTGAGGAAAATTAACGGAAAATTAATCACTGTGTGAATGTCTGAATGCTGTGACTATAACAGTTTGCGTCACTCTTGAGCTTAGCAGTGTCTTACATTCCCATCAGCGATTAACCAGCATCTATTAAACCAGTTATTTAGCTTCTGGAGCTGCAACCCATGAGGCTTTGATCTATGGGCTTGCATGAAGCTCTAATCGTGGTTGGTCAATCCTCTTTAAACCACATAAAGCTTCCTGTACTAACAATACTGAATGTTAAATTTGTTGATTTTCAGACATCTGTTTATAGCGATTAGTTTGTATCTAGCATGCATACTGTATGCTAGCAGTTAGACTATATAGTAAAGCTATTATGGGCTTTCATCATGGGATAATACTTTAGGGATAGGACCCAGATTATCAGACATGCATGCCAAATGCCAGTAAAACGGTTGGCTATATGGTTATATCTTCCTAGACAAGCATATATACATGCAGTAGTGTACCCACCCCACTAATAAGTCATTATTGATGAGGTTGAATCCCAAGAGATTTTTTACAAGTTACAAAAAGCACTGGGATAAAGAAGTTAAAATAATTCAGCACTAGCCTCTCATTTTTTCAGCTGGTATACACCCTCCTCTATAGCATGTCAAGACAAACCTATAAATCTAAATGTGTATGACTGTTTGTCAGAGACACTGAAGGGCAAAAGGACAACAGGACGTTCCAGCCATTTTTTTTTTTCTTGTTGATCCTTCATTTCTTTGAAGGTGGTCTAAATTTTAATGTCTGACGAAATCTCCACTTATTTTCATTACTTAGGAGGATCAAGAGGCTCAGATTCAAAGAGAAATGGAGTGAAGGGTCCCCCAGAGAGAAGGATGGAGAATGGGGTGAGTTATTAACTTTTTTTCTGACAAGTGGTTGAAATGGTTTACACTATTTTACATTCATTCACATTGAATGGTAGCTGATGTGAATAATTAGAAACATGTCAATTTGGAACAAAGTCTATTTTTTTTTTTTTTTTAAATTTTACTAATAAGGGTCATGCATTTAGTATCGGCATAAAGTCTTCTCCCAAAATGTAATTTCCTTATACTTGACGAGTTGAAGTTAATTGTGTGCTCTGGGATACTGATTAGTTCCTTTCAGTTCTCACACCCTGCAGTGTTTTTCTGCAAAATTAATCAGTGCATCATAACATGGATATGACTGCAAAATGATTATTCCGCTGAGGATGTCTCCTTGGGGAATAAATATTGTACAATGAATTCTGAAATCCCCCCCCCCCCCCCCCCCCCCAAATGCTTAAACTGCTCCCCCTTTTAAGGAGTATAACTGAAACTACATCTGATGTTTCAGTAATCTCCCCGCATATGTTTTGCATTTTTTACTTTAGGCCTCCTGTTGTAATTTTATTTTAGACTTTTATAATGGGAAAAATGCCTTCAGCTTGAATATATATTTAAAACATGAATGTGTTTCTTTTTGTTCTTTCTTTCTACACAGGTGGCAATGCCCCAGATGGACATGACGCTGGCTGAGCTACAAGAGATGGCTGCCAGACAGCAGCAGCAGATAGAAGCCCAACAGCAACTTCTTGCCTCCAAGGTGCATAAAAAAGTGCAGTAGAAAGAGATGGGTGTCTATAAGAGATTAAGGAGTTAAGTGGAGACAGTATTGAAGTCAGTACTGGACTAAAAATGAGTTCATTTAGTATATTAAATGAGTACATTCTATTGTACTTATATAATGCATGTTTATGTAGAGTTTGTGATAGACAGGTAAGGCATGGGTGGATGTGGGCATAGTTTCATTTGAGAAGCCTGAGACAGTTTACTGTCTCAGGCTTCTCACTCTGCGGGACACATCTGATATCTAAACTTGTTTTTTACTTTGCTCAGGATTGATTGATTGACAAGAAGAAAGATATGATAGAAAATAGGTGTGATATAGTGAAATACTTAACTGAGTGCTTATTCCTTCCATGTTTTTTTTTTTTTTTTTTTTTTGTTTTGCGGAAGCACTTTAAAATGTTTTTGTTCTTCTGAATCACCCACGCAGTATATGCAGTTTTATAGTAACTTTAAAAACTTTGTGTCTTCTTTTACTTCCTTAAATATGCTCCTAGGGCTGTGGTTTAGGTCCTTTAGGCATTTAAGCATTCACTTCCAAGCACTGTGTATACATCAGCACAGTATAACAAGTCCAGGAATGTGACTTCCAAGCAGTCAAGTACAAGCATTACATGTATACTTGATTGCTTGGAGTAAATAAAGGGGCATTGTCGTCATCATCACCTGACCCGTGGCTGGGATGTGCTTATCTTGGAACCTGCTGGGAGAGCTCTGTCATGTTTACAATATACCATGTGACACCTGAAGAGCGATGATTGATTCTGAAACCAACCAATTTTTAAATACCATTGCTAACATTTAAGCTTTCTGTAGTCAGAATTTGTTTGATTTGTTTTTTTTGTTTTGTTTTTTTTTGCTGGATCCAGTGGAAGTAATGCAAACTATCTCCCTCTCAAGCTCCCTCCCCCCCTTGATTTGTTTTCAGTACTTTCCACAGTTGCATCTGTTTCTGCTATTTAACTACCTGGGAATAGCTTCCCAAGGCTACCAGGGAAAGCAAGTTACTTCCTGATTTTCATTACAGCCAAGGACTTGTGGCAGGAAGTATTTTGCACTGAAAGCAAGGGTTATAGGCAAGCCAGTTATCAGTGACTTCATTTTATTTTCAGTAGCATTGCATTGTGCGAACATCATACACTCAACAAAAATATAAACGCAACACCTTTGTTACTGCTCCCATTCCCCATGGGATGGACGTAGAGACCTAAAATTCATTCCAGATACACAATATAACCATCCCTCCCAAACAGTGGTCACAAATCAGTCCAAATGTGTGGTAGTGGGCACATCTGCCATATTGAGATAATCCATCCCACCTCACAGGTGTGCCACATCAGGATGCTGATCTGACATCATGAGTAGTGCACAGGTGTACCTCAGACTGCCCACAACAAAAGGCCACCCTGGAATGTGCAGTTTTTTGCGCTATTGGGGGTCTGGGGACCCAGAACCGGTCAGTATCTGGTGTGACCACCATTTGCCTCATGCAGTGCAACACATGGTCGCATGGAGTCTATCAGATTGTCAATTGTGGCCTGTGGAATGTTGGTCCACTCCACTTCAATGGCTGTGCGAGGTTGTTGGATATTCGTGGGAACTGGTACACGCTGTCGTATACGCCGGTCAAGCACATCCCGAACATGCTCAATGGGTGACATGTCCGGTGAGTATGCTGGCCATGCAAGAACTGGGACATTCTCAGCTGCCATCTGCCCTGAACAATGTGAACCATGATTCATCCGTGAAGCGCACACCTCTCCAACGTGCCAGACGCCATCAAATGTGAGCATTTGCCCACACAAGTCTGTTACGGCGACGAGCTGGAGTCAGGTCAAGACCCCGATGAGGACGACGGGCATGCAGTTGAGCGTCCCTGAGACGGTTTCTGACAGTTTGTGCAGAAATTGTTTGGTTGTGCAAACCAATTGTTCCAGCAGCTGTCTGGGTGGCTGGTCTCAGACGATCTTGGAGGTGAACCTGCTGGATGTGGAGGTCCTGGGCTGGTGTGGTTACACGAGGTCTGCGGTTGTGAGGCCGGTTGGATGTGCTGCCATATTCTCTGAAACGCCTGTGGAGACGGCTTATGGTTGAGAAATGAACATTCAATGCACGGGCGACAGATCTGGTTGACATTCCTGCTGTCAGCATGCCAATTGCACGCTCCCTCATTGCTTGTGGCATCTGTGGCATTTTGCTGTGAGACAAAACTGCACATTCCAGGGTGGCCTTTTGTTGTGGGCAGTCTGAGGTCTGTGCACTACTCATGTTGTCAGATCAGCATCCTGATGTGGCACACCTGTGAGGTGGGATGGATTATCTCAATATGGCAGATGTGCCCACTACCACACATTTGGACTGATTTGTGACCACTGTTTGGGAGGGATGGTTATATTGTGTATCTGGAATGAATTTTAGGTCTCTACGTCCATCCCATGGGGAATGGGAGCAAAAACAAAAGTGTTGCGTTTATATTTTTGTTCAGTGTAGAAGGAAAAATGTACCTATTGTCTGTTCAGAGGAAGATGAACCAGGAAAAACTTCTATCAGTGGCCCTTATATGTGTAGCCCACAAACATTTAAGCACTGTACATAGTGCAGTCATGCATGAGGAGGGATGTGTTTGTTTAACTGTATTTTTTTTTAACAAGTGCTCTGCTTCCCCTTTGCTCTTTCTTGTCTCTAGGAACAGCGGCTGCGCTACTTGAAGCAGCAAGAGCAGCGTCAGCAGCAACAGGCATCTGAGCAGGAGAAGCTCCAGCGCCTCAGAGAGAACATTGAGAATCAGGAAGCTCGGCTCAAGAAGGTCCGGGCCCTCAAGGGTCAGGTGGAACAGAAACGTCTCAGCAATGGCAAACTGGGTGAGTTCGTTAACTTTGAATTCACGACTGGATGCCTGCTAAGAGTATGGTGTGAACCATTAAAGTTTGAAATTTATTTTGGATTAAGATGCGCTGTATTTCTGTGACGGACTGTCAACATTATATTGTTTGTCTCTCTTTGCTTTCTTTCTTCTTACCTCTGTCATCATCACGCTCAATCCCTCTCCCTTTCCAGTGGAGGAGATAGAGCAAATGAATAACCTGTTCCAGCAGAAGCAGAGAGAACTAGTGATGGCTGCGTCCAAGGTGGAGGAGCTCAACCGGCAGCTGGAGTTGCTCAAAAATGGCAAAATGGATAACTTCCATGACAACCAGAGCTCAGTTGCAGAGCTGGACCGCCTCTACAAAGAGCTACAGGTGTGAAGTAATAAAGGAAAATTCAAGTCCAAACATATTACTTGTTTAAAATTAGCACAGTTTTTGATTTGTGTTTGTGCTGGTTGGTCAGCTGAGGAACAAGCTCAACCAGGATCAAAACTCAAAGCTCCAGCACCAGAGAGAAAGTCTGAACAAGCGCAACCTGGAAGTGGCTGCTATGGACAAACGGATCAGTGAGCTCCGAGACCGGCTGTGGAAAAAGAAGGCAGCCCTGCAGCAGAAAGAGAACTTGCCCGTAAGTATTATTGCACCAAAACTACATAAAACAACAACAAACAAATAAACAAAAAAAAAAACATCGCTTTAATTGTTATATGGCACCCTGACAATCTTTCAGGGTACTAATTTTAATTTCTGGTACTAACTAGTAGAAATGCTTTTGATCAGAACTCCCCCTAGTGGCCTTGTGATAAAAAGCTGTTTGTATCTCTACGTCTGACATTCTGAGCTCAAGCTTCTCACACTTTCTTTCCTCTGTTTGGAGATGGTCAAGTGACGCTCCCCCCACCCCCACCCCTCCTCACTCACTCAGAGCAATCAGTTCCTATCTGTCTTTTTCCAATATTGGATCTTGGTGGGAAAGGAAGGTTGTTCTGATCATATAAAGGAATTGAGTTTGATTTTTCACTCCCACTCCTTCACTCGGTTGTGTTTTCAGTCCCATTTGACAGAAACAAAGCCAGAAGATGAGAGAGGAATAGTATGTGCAGACTTCCTATCACAGACACGCAGGAATGTCAGTGAAGATACTATCTGTTTCTGGTGGGGCTTATAAACATGAAAAGTGGAAGAATTCAGTTGCCTTTTTAAACCGTCTTTTATGCAAACATTTATGGCAAGATTCAACACACATTAAAAATCAGAAGGCTGAGTTAAGGCAGTCTGTGGTGGTAATCCTGTTTAGTGTTGAGGTATCAGTTCTGATCTCAGTCTCTGGTGTCTTTCTACTCCCCCCCCCCCCCCCCCCCCACCCCGTTCTAAAAGATGTTTGAAGGTTGCCATGGGACTGTAAATAAATCAACATAGATTTTTATGAAACAGAATGTGAGAAGAAAAGTTACCATATTTACTGCTTGAGGTTAACTCTCAGGGTGGACAGAATAAATAAAATAAATAAATAAAAAATCCTGATTGGTTGATATTGTGCTTTCACCTTCTCAATTACATGAGTCACTGTAATCTGTCCTCTATGCACTTATTTAATTATGTTCTCCTAATCGGGGCTTTATTGGCTTCCAGCACGAACTTTCTATTACAACTCAAACTTTTAACGACAAATATTATTTTTCATTAAAAGCTGATACAGTTGTTATGTTTTATCTGTGTTTTTAGATTCAAAATACAGCCTCGTGAGTATTTGGTTTGCAGTATTTACTCAGCCAAAACAGTGTTGAAGATTAAAAGTTAAAACATAAATAATACATTTTAGAAGGAAATTTAAATCTGTTTTAATTGTTTAGATAATGAGCAACTCGTGCCTTACTTTATAGCCTTCTGGCCTCTTTATTTAATGTCATATGTAATAAAGGAGAAGCAGTACATAGAAAGGTGTTTATGTGTGCATGTGTGTTTGAGAGGAAAGCTTGAATAGGGGCTCGTGAGGTGATTTACCCACACCCTGCCTAGAATCATAATGAGTGAGCCTTTTTCTCACCAGCACAAAGACACACTCCATCCAAGCTGCTCTCTCCTCCTACTAAACAGCAAGCGTCCGGCTAACATCACCCAGCAAACACGTCTGAACATACTGACCAAGAGGTAGTCTGAGAGCTGCCAGCTGAGAGTCATCTCACACCATCTTAGTCACATACTTCAGAAAACAGTGAAAAGGGCCAATACTGGATAGGGGGGGAAAGGGGGGATTATTTGGTATTTTGAACTTCTGTTGCATGTTTGTGCTTTTGTTTTCTCAAGAATGGCTATCCTGGTAAAGAGAGGGCTTCAAAAGAAACACACCTTCAGGTAACTAAACTAGTATTGCAGCTATACATATGTACCTGTTTGATTTCTAAACTGAATGTGATTTGGCTTCAGACTTTGTTAGTTTTTGCATTTGTTTAACTTTTGTTGCTCCATTCATTTGATGGATAAAACCTACAATGATCATTTAGGGAAACGATGTAGGACCAGCTTTTGTTGAGCTGTAAGAACTCGTGCCAACTTATAGGTGAACATTGATCAGTCAGTTTTCTAAATGTGGATAATTTAAAAAAAAAAAAAAAAAGGCATGAATTGCTGTGTTTATATTGAAGGTGCTGTCCTAACTTAATAAAGCAACAACACTTAGGAGACTGCTGCGCTGCTCTGGAGTCATTAGATCTTAAAATGTTTTTTTGTTTTTTTTATTTAAAACATTTTTTCTAATTTGTAATTAGTAAATATGCAAATAAACTGGTGTGTGTGTGTGTGTGTGTGTGTGTGTGTGTGTGTGTGTGTGTGTGTGTGTGTGAGATAGTAGTTCAGCAGTAACTTAACAGCCATTGCTGAGAAAGTAACTGGATATCTATGAAAGTGTTTTAAGACACTAAGGTTGGAGATGTCAGTCGGTTATTCCAGCATTTTTGTTCTAGATTATAACACCTACTCTGCTGCACCTATTCTTGGGTTTTTGCCTTCTTGTGGCATTTATCAACATTTGTTTCTATATGACAAATCCTACACACTTGGACTCCTTGTCTGGCCATCTTTCGGTTTATACACCACCAACTGGCATAAATACAAAGGTCCCACACTAAGGTTCTTGAGAGTAAACTTCACAAAACAAATGATCATTCTGAAAAAGGCTGAACACTTCCTTGCTCACAAGAGTTAATCCATGTTTGTTTTGTTTTTTTCTATCTTTGAGTGGGGAGGAATAAAAACATGGCCTGCTCTGGCACCACGCACAGGCTAAAGTGAACTTTTCACCCACCAAGTAGAAAAAACTTGTATAGGAGAATTTTCAAGTTTCCCATTTTTTTCATCCACTGTATATTTGTTTAAGTAATCGACTTAGGTGCCTTTCATTTTTGAAAACTACATTTTTCAAAATTGTTGTCAGCGTGTTTTCTGTGGACTCATTTCAGCAGTTTACAGTTTTGATTACCATTCTGTCATTTATGTTCATTTGTCTAAATATTGTATCCCTTTCTGTGGTTTACTGTAATACAGGCTCTTTAAATTGCTCTCACTAACCAGTCTTCTTTTTACTTTCTCTACCCTTTCACTGTACAGTTGCCCTCCGATGCCCAAGCCGGACAGCAGTCGGGTCCGTCTCGTGTGGCAGCGGTCGGTCCGTACATCCAGTCGTCCACTATGCCGAGGGGCCCAGCGAGACACGATTTGCTTGTAAAACCTGCCTACCCAGACGGCACTGCCACCCTCCCAGCCCACGAGCTACAGAGCAAAGCGGGGACAGGTGAGCACCCAGACTGTGCAGTCTGAAGTGCTGCTGCTCTTAAAAGTTTTTCCTTTTCTGATTTTGACTCAAATATCAGGCTGTCATCTTTACATCACCAGCTAAATTATGTTTCTTGTTTTTTTTTTTTTGGTTTGTTTTTTTTTTTCAGTTAAATACGTTTTGTTAATTTCAGCATGATGATAGGTAAAAGTCTTTTCACTCTTCAGTAAAGGAGTAGAAAAGTGCTGTATAAAGAGCAGTTCATTAACCATTTACCATTTACAGCAGGAGCAAAGGAGTCTGGGACACCTGCTGGTTGTGATGTCTTTTTGAGCTCAGAAGGTAGCTAGTTACTGCCTGGGTGCTGTGCTGTGATCTAGCATGGCTTAGCCTGAGCTTCATAGTCTTTTGTTTTTTTGGGATGTTTTTTTTTTTTATAAAACACTTTTTTAGGTTTTGAGTAAAGTAGTTTGAGTTTTTGTTTTGCCAAAGTGTGTCTCGCATGCCTTTCTTAATATAGATTCAGAAACAGCTATACAGAAAATTATTTATACCATAAGAAATTAAAACTCCAAACAATGCTACTTACCTTTATTTTATTAAGGCTGCAAATTTGTCCCTAATGTAGTTGCTCCTGTGCTGCTTTAAAATCAATCTGTTTCACATCTTGTTACATGGTAAACTGGGGACAGCACTAAGGTATGTTCTATGTAATGGAAGTGAAAGTGTGATCCAACCAATGAGACCAGAGCAACATATTGTTCTTTCTACCATCCTCCACACTGTAATTCCTTCTTATGCGCTTCATCTCTATCTTGTGGGATGAGAGAGTTACTCTCTCATCCTAAAACTGGTCCGTCAGTAAGACTTTGTGCCAGCAGTATGCTTCAGGTTATTAAAAATGAATGATCCAACACCAAAATTAGTCATTACAAAACAACAACAGAAGAAATCGTCATCTCATGTTTTGCTATTTAAAGCAATTTCACATACCAAAAGTGAACGGAACAGGCATCTCTCCAGTCTGTTGTGTTGTTGCATGCAATTATTTCTGCATGCTGAGTTGATTTGCAGTATGGAAAGAAGAGCGATAGGGATGGGCGGGGATGAGAAGGGATCTGCTCTTTCTATACACCCATTCCCATTTCCTCTCTATCAGGGACGTTGTGCACAGTAACAGGCAGGCTCCTGGGGGTTGTGCTGTGGTCTGCATGGCCCTTGGCCCAGACTGGGCCCATCCAAAACCATGTTTAGAACCAGAGGAGATCTGGAGCTTTAAGGCTACTTTGTTTTTTGTTTTTTTTGTCTTTCGAATGCATCTTCCTCAGAAGCCATGTTCTTGCTTAAGCCTCTGAAAGAGCTGCGGGCTAAAAGAAAAGGTACACACTTGTGTTGTGTGTGTGTGTGTGTGTCTGCACATATGCGCTTCCCGATATCTTTGCTTAGATGTTTTCATTTTTCATGACTGTTATCTTCACCAAAAACGAGTTTTTTATCATTTTCTTGCTGGATCGTTGATCCCGTTTGCTTGTTTTGCTGCTGTTTGTTAAAGCGTGCTTGTTGAGTTTCCTCCTCAGTTCTTTTTCTGCAGCTCTAAATGGGTCAGTTGGAACAAACACATAACCTTCACTTGAACTGACATCCTGGGTGGACTGTGACCAACCCAATCTGGTCTGGACTGGTCTAGAAAAATATATGGGGCTGTTGGTGTATTGGTACAGCCCTTCTTCTAATGGACCATTTAACTAAAGTGTGTAGAAACTGTGACGGAAGTCATGGTTTTGCTATGTGTTGCTACTTTTGCTAGTTGTAAGATACCCCTCCATGCTTTTGTGGAAATCTGACCAGAGATTTTCGCAGACATGGAAGCAAATGAGCAAATGAAGAGCAATGCAAAATGCCACAAAATCTGTTGTTTTTCAAAAAAGGTTTGTTATGTATGACACTGCACAACACAAAGCTCTATGAACTTTGTGTTTATAATGAATGAATTTCTGTGTTGATGCTTTAGTTCATTATTTCTTTAAAAACCGATTGCATCTCATTCATGTGTTTGCACATCTCTGTTGCTTGTGGGGCTCGCACACAAGAATTTCACTCGCATGTGCTGTGCCAGTGTGCCTGCACATGTGATGTGACAATAAAAAGTGATTTGATTTGATTTGATTATACTTTATCTTCTCTGTCCTCTTCTGCTGGCTCACCAGGCCTTCAGCCAGGGAAACTGGCAGAGTGGAGTTCTTCAGGTCCAGAGCCCAACACCAATGGTCACGGTTCTGCTTCAACACTGCCACGAATGAACTCTCACTCCAGCTCTAACACAGACCAAGGTAAAGACACAGGCACATACTGCACACGTGCAGAAATAAAGTGTAATCCCTTCCTGTTCCTATAAAACAAGATTTTTTTTTTCTTTTCTTTTTTTTCCTCAAACTGTGTTGAAACTAATTTCTTCATCATCTTCTCCGTTTGTTTTGTGGCTAGATGATTCAGAATTGAAGAGGGACAGGAAAGTGCGTCCATATTCCATGTTTGAGCCAACAGAGGCTCCGGCTACCTCCCTCCGCAAAAACCAGAGCAGTGATGACCTTGTCAGGGATGCTCAGGTGAGGGGGAATGAAAACACACTTTTTATATCATCATGAGAAAAAAAAATACTAGAAAGATTTGTTAATACCTGTAGAAAAAACCCTAGCTTATTTACTATCTTTCTCTTTCCTCAACTTCCATCAGTCGGCTCCCAAAGCTCCAGTCAAGGTACCTCCCCCTGTCCCCAGCAAACCGAAAGGCCCCGTTATTGTTCCCTATGGCAAACCAGGCCTCAACACAGGCACCTTCCCTAAAGCCAAGCCCCACAGCCAGCAGCCCCACACCGCCCAGAGCCGCAGCCCTCACCCACCGTCACAGAGCCAGACACTCCCTCTACCCTCCAAGCAGGACACTCCACCTGCAGCCACGGTACGGCCCTTCACCTCAGACCTCCCCTCCTCCAAAGAAGCCAACCTGAGTAAACCGCAAATCGTAGCTGCCAGCTCCATTTACTCCATGTACACACAGCAGTCGGGTTCAGGAAAGCCTTTCCTGCCTGTTGTGCAGGGTTCTCTCAACAGGGCTCAAAACCGCACCAACGGATTTGTCAGTGGTAAGAATATACATTAAGCATCTTTGCATACACAGTTGATGTAGATGGATTCATATATAAAAATTGAAAAGGAAGTTTATCAAAGTCCTGAATCTGTCCTCAGAATCTTTTTGTATTCCACACTAACTCTGTAAAATAATATAGCCCATTCATTTAATGAGGAAGACGAAACGGGAAAAAAAAACCCTACTTGTTGTAATTAATGAATTAAAATAAATACAAAAAATAATCAAATACATTGTTATTATGAATTGCAACTTAATAATAGAAAGCATAATGATTATGCTGTGACATGGTGAAGGCTGCTGTAAAGAAGCTCCATCCTCTGAATATCAAGTTAGTAGAAGTAGAAGGGAGAGAAGTGGTGAAATGTGTCCAAAAAAGAGCTATGCACCAAAAAATTTCTTCTTTTTTTCTCTCTCGCTGTCTTAAACACTTGTTTCCCGTTTTTTGTTTGTAGTGTATCGTAAACCACTGATCTCCAGTGGAGGCTCCCCACATCCAGAGAATCCATACTTAGAGCGTCGCTCCCCAGCCCCAGAAACTGAACTTGACAACAATGGAACCAACAACACAGGCTCCAGCTCATCTGAGGGGCAGCAGCCAGAGACAGAGCGCATCCCCCGGCCACTCAGCCCTACCAAGCTGCTTCCCTTCATTTCCAACCCCTACAGGCAGAGCGATGGTGACCTGGAAGCCCTGAGAAAGAAACTCTACAATGCCCCTCGGCCTTTGAAGAAACGCAGCTCCATCACTGAACCAGAGGGTCCGGCAGGGCCCAACATTCAGAAACTCCTTTATCAGAAAACTACCCTGGCAGCTATGGAGACCACTGTGAACACACCAACCACTCCCACGTTTACTGGAGAAGCAGCGAAAGCGGTGGAAGGATCAGCCGGACCACATGGTCCAAGCCTTCCGACTGGCACCGAAAACTACCCATCAGAGAGAGGACAAACTCAGGAACCCTCACAGACCACAGGTATCAACACTCCACTCCCAGCCTTTACTGAACAGCCCTACACACCACCGGCCATCCTGGAGACTGAGGAAATTATTCCCCCTCCTCCACCATCCCACCCAGCCCCAAGGCCAGATGATGCTCTTTTCCCACCGCCACCACCTCCTGGTCTGGAGGACACAGAACCTAGTTTGCCCCCTCCACCTCCAGAAGGCTTCCTGGAAGAATTCCCCCCATACCCACCACCTCCATACCCCAGCGGAGCAGAGCAGGACAGCTTTGGAGAGGACACCTTCAACATGAAAGCACCTGAGGTCACTGGACAGGTCACTCTGCCACCGGTATGAATCTTAATCTGTAGAATCTCAATTATAACATGGCTGTTAGCTGTTTGTTTTTGAAAGAAGAACTAGTCATTGCAGTCCACAGGAGACACTACCTGTGTTTGTATTTGTGCTGCATGCATTTTGTAAATCCTCTCACATGTTTGTTAGGGGCACATCATGAGTTACACTTGGCCCTGCTGAACACCAGTGACCTGCTCTGGTGTTATATAATTGAATAATCACCATCAAGTACTGCTATTGTTTCAGGAGAAAATGGGCTTCATTCTGCTCTCTTTAAGCCGATATCCACCCCGCTTTGCGCAGTTTACACATTCTCTTAAAAATAAACACCAGTTTACTTTTTCTTGTTGCTTAACTCCTTAAGCGGTTTTGATCTTAAGGTAGCAGGTTGTAACACTGAGAAATCAGTGTTATGACCCATTTTCCAGCCCAGTCCCCTCCTTTTGTCACCTCAATTTGAAAGCTAAAGAACCTTTTTTCCATATCGGGTTGCATAATCGTGGTATTGGAGGAATTAATTAGTTTTTTTCAGCTTGCGTTCATAAACTGGATTAGCTCGCTGGAAGCACAAGTCCCTCATTTGCTTTAAGCCCACACTGAGGGCAAGAGCAAGTGGACGTCTCCTCTCTCTGAGATTTATATTTTTTTTCTGTGCTGTTCAAGATCGTTTATGTGTATGTGATACACTATTATGGTTGTGTCTTTAGGGAAAGAGGACCAATCTGCGCAAGCCTGGTTCTGAACGTATCGAGCACAACATGAGAGTCAAGTTCAACCCACTGGCTCTGCTGCTGGACTCTTCTCTGGAGGGAGAGTTTGATCTGGTTCAGAGAATCATCTACGAAGTAAGAAATCTCTCCCACAAGCTTGTTATATATTATATTGTCACTCCTGCTGGTAATCTGCTCTGGTATTATACTAGTATTTCACTTCTTGTGGTTTTTGAATCACAGGTGGAAGATCCAAGTCAGCCCAATGATGAAGGCATCACTGCTCTACACAACGCTGTCTGTGCCGGCCATACGGAGATCGTAAAGTTCCTGGTTCAGTTTGGTGTCAATGTTAATGCCGCTGATAGTGACGGCTGGTAAGTTCATGCTCGCTGCTGAGCACATTCATTTTATTTTTGCTTTACTGTTTTTCTTTTTTCCTAATACGTGTCACATTTTCTCCTCTTTGTTTTTCCATTTTTTTCTTTATTTTTTCAATTAAAATAAATAGGACACCTCTTCACTGTGCTGCATCCTGCAACAATGTGCAAGTGTGCAAGTTCTTGGTGGAGTCTGGAGCAGCAGTGTTTGCTATGACTTACAGCGACATGCAAACGGCAGCTGATAAATGTGAAGAAATGGAAGAAGGCTACACCCAGTGCTCTCAGTTCCTCTATGGTCAGTAAAAGCTGTTTTGTCTCTCCATTATTGTTTCCTGTCTTGTGAATGTTGTTTTTTTCCCCCCTCCCTCTTTCAACAAAAACTCAGTGTTTAAAATGTCATTTTTCCTCAGGCGTGCAAGAAAAAATGGGTATCATGAACAGGGGTGTGGTCTACGCCCTTTGGGACTACTCTGCTGAAAACCCTGATGAGCTCTCGTTCCACGAGGGAGACTGCATGACCATCGTCCGCAGGGAGGACGAAGATGAGATCGAGTGGTGGTGGGCGCGCATGGGCGACACTGAGGGTTACATTTCCCGCAACCTCTTAGGGGTGAGTTATGAATCGGCGTATTATCAGTGTAGTATTCTAGGTGTTAAAATGTGGATTATTAATATGTTTTTTGTGTTGTCCTCTACAGCTCTACCCCAGAATAAAACCAAGACAGAGGACGCTGGCTTAAAATACAGGAATCCCTGCACATTTCCACTCTGGCAGAACTTTGAACACACACATATGCACAGGCTTTAATAGACTGGTGAAGAAAAGGACACCTTGTGAGATGATAAGATGAGGACAGACCAAACAATATGAAGGATCAAATGTTTCCGGCACTTTTCTGTATCGACAAAAGAGAGGGAGTCACCCTTTCTTATTTTTTTCTTTTCCTTTCTTCTTTTTAATTACAGGTCACACTGTGTACTGTGTGCTTATGACACTAAAGGCTTTCTTTTCATTTATTTCCACTGCTTTTGTATTTAGTGTCTGGAATGTTGTTTGATGTCACAGTGGGATGTAAAAGGAACAAACAGTATTTTTTATTCATTGAAAGTGATTTTTACACATTGGAGTAGTCTTTTAAATCTTATGTCTGGAATACTGGTTATTTTTTAACAAACCCTACGACTCTGTGTTGCATGAGGTTAATGAGTGGAGGGTGATGATGATGCTTTTGAAACACTCTGTTACTGTGACAATCTTTCAGGGCGTATTTGTCATCGCCTGTGTTAAGTCACTGTGCCTCTGTACAACTGCCCTGGAGCTGTAAAGTTTCGGCCGTGACCACTGCTGTTCTGGCTAAACAATTAGAAGAAGAAATAACAGCTGGGGGGGGGGGAATACAGCGCCGAAGCTGTTTGCTTTATCTCTTGCTGTACGTTCTGTGGTCAATGACACCTCAAAAGCTGGCTTGCTTTCCTGCAGTTGCACGTGGTTGAGATGCCACAGATGATGTGTATACATGTGTTTCTGTCATAAAAGTTAGCTAAATGTCACTGTAGTAGTTATTTTATTACAAAACTTCATAAGAGGCTGTCTGAGGACACAGGAGAATAACATGCAGTATGAGTTTGATACAGCCATTCTGTGAAGACAAAGCTGTCACAAACCTTTTCCAAGTAAAATCGATTCCTAAAAGCAAAAATAATTAAAATAAGATGTAGCTTGAAATATCTCAAGACTCAGCTCACCACATATCAATCAGTGCTGATGTATTTATTTTTTTTGTTACGTTTTTTTTCCCTTAGCCATTTTGTCAGAATTGTAACCACATATGTATTGTAGTATTTCAAACATTTACAATAAAAACTTTGTACTAAGTCGCTCTAATGTAATTTCTTTTCAGGTGTCTTACAATCAAAAGGAATCAAACATGAATTAACATTAAGCCACACATTTATATGCACAACAAAAAAAATTATATAATCAGTGTGGGGGGGAAAAAAATTCTTATGGCCTTGTTACAAGTTATTCGCTGCCATCTGCTGGACAGTAGTTGACACTACATAGTGATTTTTCTCGTCTTCACGGGCTCTGTTAGTCATTATAAAGCGTGGACACAAGATTTGAAACTGACGTTAACACAAGTATGTGCAGTGGTAAATAGATGAAGGATGAGTAACTTTCGCTGACTTGAGACAGAGACCTTTTTAGTGATTCTTTGTGAAGATGCCAACGAGGAGCTGTTTGTGTACATGCCCATCTTGCATCCATATCAACACACAAAAACCGGTGTACCAAAGTGTTTACCTATCTAATCAGCCAATCACATGGCAGCAAGTCGATGCATTTAGTCATGCAGAAACAGCGTCACAATGGGGAGAAAAAGGTGACAGAAGGGAAGAATGTGGCATGATTGTTGGTGTCAGAAGGTGTCAGCCTATTAATATGATGATTTTTTTTTCTGGGTATTTTCGTACTAAAAGGCAGATGTGTGTCATCGGTATTGATTCATCTTAGGACTGACAAGAGAACAGTGTTCTATATCACATTAATTATTCTACTGTGGAAGCAGCACAAACAAACATTATTAACAGTAACAAGACATTAGGGACATTGAAAATCCTTCTTAAATTACACTTCAGTGTGTTTAAAAAAATTACTGAATGTTGCAGTATAATGACTTCATTTCCTTTTAATCACCTTTCTCCAAATGAGAGCAGAGCGTATGGTCCCAACAGAGTGGAGCCAAGGAAAGAGCATTATAGTTGGTGTATCAAGTGCTGTGTGTGCTATTTCGTCTTCTTCTGCAGGGTGAACAAATAACAGGGCTGATGTACTGCTTATGAGGTAATGTTAAGCCTACAGTGCACTTATATAACGTGCTATTGAGATGCTTATTACATGTTTGTTACCTGATTATTACAGTCCAAAAGGGAGGAGCCATCAGTTCAAATTTAAACGGATGATGCTATTCAGTTTCGCTTTCTAAATTTCTTTATTGCTAAAAGTTGGGAAATCTGTCACAGTACATGTAAAACTGTCACATTACATTAGAAAAGTGCAACTAGTTAATTCCACAAAGAGAAGAAAACTTCAAAGCCACTGCAGCAGCACAGTTCAGCTGATCAAACAGCCTGTCCACAAAGAGAACAGGTCCAGCAGAGCTCAAAGTGCAAATCAACTTTGGTCATTAATTTGAGTCATTTTTTTACCCACAGTATTGGATTTTAGGTGCCTGGTAAATCCCATTTTAACAGTTATAACTCAATAATGTCTTTGGAAAATATTATTATAAAATATACGTCAGTGATGGGCTTATATGGTATAATATACAGCCAGATCACCAGCTTCTTCAAGTAGCATGTGCTAATGACAGATAAAGATACCTGTTGAACAAAAACAAAACAAAAAAAAAAATCTGCCCTGTTTGTCTGCAGCTCTCTGAAAGGTAATTCCACACATAGTGAGGCAATTTCCATTCAAAGTCATATTTCTAAACCTTAAATAAATTGCTATTGTAATTACTTAGTTAAACATGTTGAATCTTTGGAGTTAATGGAGCAGAGTGTGCAAAATCCTTGCTGAATTAAAACAAGGAGTTGAGATAAATGGCTGAATTCAGCAGCAACAGTGCCCTCTGAACATGACAAACTGCATCCATTATCAATGCATGCATTCATAATACATTAAAACTTCGGTATAAACAAGTGTATTATGACAGATAGCGTCTGCAGTTTTCTTTCATAATTCAGCTCCAATTGATCTCTGCAGTCCAGCAGAATGAGCCCTTTGTGTTTTTATATAAAGACCTACAGGGCTCGTGCATTAGATTAAATACAGTCCTATGTATATCAATTCTTGGGATAGCAACAGGGGAGAGTGAAGGAACCGGTTTTCCTCAAAGACGCCTTCATTAAGTGTATAAAAAACATTTGTATTTCAGTTCTCACAAGAAGTGAAATCCTGCTCACCATGAATATTACCACATCTAAAAATGCTATTTTTAACCAGGGGTCTGGATGGGACCAAAAGCTATAGGCATGAGAGAAGAGATGGGGAGTCACAGGAGCAATTGCCTCTGCATGCCTGGATGTGGGTAATGTGACTCTTCTAGTAGCACACAAAAAGGAATTTATTAAACGGGACAATTGTAGCAAAGACCACAGGAACATCTTTAGTTTCAAACACATGCTGTTCTCTGCAGTATGCAAATATACATCTTGCACAGCCACACAACTTTTAAAGGTGGTGAACCCACAACATATACTCAATGCACACTTTATTAGGTACACTTGTTCAACTGCTCATTAATGCAAATAATCATCGAATGCATCTAAACAGCAGTAATCAAATATATTTTTGCATGTATATTTTGCGGGTATAGGAAGAATGAGGAAGAAAAGGTGTTTTTTTTTTTCTTTTCTTTTTTTTTTCTTTTTTTTCTTTCTTCTTTGCATAGTGTCGATCAGGTGATCTTTTTTTTTTTTTTTTTTTTTTTTTCTTTTTTGGCCTGTCCCGTTTGGCTCTTTTGCCATCAGAATTGTTGTCTAAAGGCAAAGAAAGATACCCAACGGATTTACTTTACCAAACTGACCATCCCAGCCTTGCCGTAATGGTCCATTTGATTCACCTTTTATTGTTTCTTTTATTTTCACTTACTGAATACGGGGCAGACTTGACTGGGGGAAAGAAGGGGAGAAAGAAAGAGGGAAAGAGAAACAGCTGAGAAGAGGGACGGGGGAGAAGGGCAAAAGACAAAAACCAACAGAACGGGCAGAGAAAAAAAATGCATATATCAATCACCTGGATCACCTGCTGAGAAAGAAAAAAGAAAGCAAGCAGAAGAGAACAAGAGTAATAGAATAAACAACATCACAATGATATATGGGAATATGACAGTAAATACTAAATGTTAAACATTATTGTGCAGCACATAAGATCAACAGAACACAGTGTGCTTTGAGGTAGGAGCCAAAAAGGGTGTAGTTTGTGGGTGTGATCACCCGTGTGTACACCTGTGAGCATGGACGCGCTTGTTTTTTGAGGGAAGGAAGGGAGGGGCAAGTGACCCCTCCCTGGGGCCAGCTCCCCCGCTGACCCCAGTAGGCACCCCCATACTCCGCGACCCGCCAGGGAAAGGGGGCCCAGGCCCATCCAGACCGGGGCCCAGTGCAGCAGCGCCGCCCGGCCCCACAGAGCCCGGGACAGTCCACCCAACCCCACCACAGAGAAAACTGCACCCACCCCACCATCCACTCATCTTCCAGACTACATAAGACAATAAACACCCAGGCTGAGATCTTCCGCCACCTCTCCTGTATCTCCCCCTCCTGCAGAGGCAGCTCCTGAGGAGAGGAAAGCTCCTGCAAGATGTGACAATCTCCCCCACCAGTTGAAGAGCCCCCCAGGTGGCTCGACGCACCGGCGGCACCCTGCTCCAGGGCTGGGCCCCCATGCACCCACCCGCCCACAACCCCGGCAACACACCAACCAGGACCCAAGCCCCCGAGGCCCGGTCCGGGTCCCAGCCCAGAGACGGAGCGCCCCCAGAACCTCACGCCCATCCCGGACCCACCCAGGGGCAGCCAGGCTACCAGGTCAGTAACCCACGTCCGTCAGCACAGACCCTCCCCTAGCCCCGCTGCACGCAGCCGCGAGGAAACAGTCACCTGAGAGCCAACAGAGCCCCTAACCGGACATGACCGCTACCCCGGGTTGAGCCCCCCAAGGAAGATGCCTCCGGGGAACCCCCCGACGCCCTAAGCCTGTCCCTACCCCAAGGTAGGGGTTTTTTATATATCACTTTATATGTGGCGCACTTGATGGGGGACAGATGGGCTGATCTGCTGGGATTTTCCCACTCAACCATCTTTAGGGTTTTACAGAGTGGTTAGAAAAAGAGAAAATATCCACAGCAGCAGTTATCTGGGTGAAAAGGCCTTGTTGATGTCAGATGTCAGAGAAAGGCCAAACTGCTTCAAGCTGATGGGAAGGCAAGTGACTGAAACAACCACTCCTTACAACCAAGATATGTAAAAGAGGGCTTGGGCTAGAGCAGCAGAAGACCACACAGGGTGCCACTCCTTTGAACATTTTTCCAATGTCCTGATTGGAAAAACGTTGCCTGGTCTGATGATTCTCAATTTCTGCTGAAACATTCAGATGGTCAGACTTTGGCACTTATACAGCATGGATCCACCCTGCCCTTTTCTGTTTTTTTAATTTATTTCATTTGATTCTTGAATGAGGTAATCAGTCACGTTAACCTAATCACTTTTCAGTTGAACTAATCAGTGGTTTTGCATCTTTCTTCTTAGATTATATGTTAATGTATGCAGCACTGCGTTTCTTCTACCTAACCAGGTCCATCCTCCTCACTAAAAGTTGATGGGATTCAATTAGGGTCAGTGTTCCTCCTAGTTCTGCAGTCATTATTAGAGCACAGGTCGGACTACCTGCTGATGTTTCGCTTCTTTAACCCTGAAACATCTCAGGGTGGTGGAGCAGCAGTTGAGATGTCTCCTTTCTACGCCCTGTAGCTGGCCCTGGGATCCCAGAGGTGCTGCTCTGGTATAACCTCTGCAACCAACTTTTTCTAGGAATGTTAAAAGCTCGATTTAAAGGAAGGATAAGTGATGACCGTCTTGGTCAGAGAAGGTTCCCAGAGGCGATTTTCTCTGGGAACCTGAGAGCACGGTTGAGATCCACTCCCAAGATCAGCTTTCGCCTCCCGGGAACACTAGGGACTGTGTCTACTGTGAGCTGACGTGGGCCTGATCCTCCTTCCTGATGAAATGGATCTGCCTCTGGGATGTTACTGCACTGTTGCTATTTCCCTCCAGCCTTTTACCTCCAGTATTTCCGCCAGCTTATGCAGAACCTGGATGTGTTGCTGTCTATACCGGCAGCCTCAACAGAAAGGCCCACATGGTCGTTCTGTTGAGTATCACTTCCCAGGCTGTCCATCTCCCTTGATGCTGGCCAACAGCCTTGATTTTGTATGAGTCCTCTTCCACCTGCATCACCTCAGAGGTCACCAGATCTTTTCTCTTCTTCTTGGGAGCTTTGGACCAAACCTTGGGTGTGGGTCACCATCCAAGACCCATCCTGCCTGGTTGAGGCACACCTGCAATCTCCTGGTGCTTCAATAAGCCGATGGCTTAATCAACTATCTGCGTCTCAACATATGAATGAAAGTCTCGTCAGAACATTTACATTTTTTTTTGTAGTTTTATTAAACTCTTAAAGCTTTTATTTTTTATCAGTAAAATATTATTTTTAATGAACTTTTATGGGGTTTTTTGTAGTTTTTTTCTTTTATTTGTTTATTTATTAATTTTTTTAATTATTTTTGTTTTGCATTAGTATTGAAACTAAGGACAACCTTAGTAATTTGTGACCTTACCTTATTACAACCAGGATTATCATTATAAGACTAATGTAACAGACAGTGGTAGAGTCTGTGTAAAGCTGAATGGCATCATTTTGTATTACAGAGAGTGGTTTGTTTTTCACCAGACAGTCGGGAAAACAGGAGAAAATGTGCTGCAGGGAGCGGGACTGCTGCAGTCTCTCATGAACAAACTGAAGGTCGACAGGCTGTGTGTGTGTGTGTGTGTGTGTGTGTGTGTGTGTGTGTGTGTGTGTGTGTGTGTGTGTGTGTGTGTGAGAGAGAGAGAGAGAGAGAGAGAGAGAGAGAGAGAGAGAGAGAGAGTGCGTGTCTACATCTTAGAGATGAGCTACTGAAGAAACTTTATCTTTCGTACTTGTAAGCATGACAAAATCTACTCATAAAGTGAGATATAATCTCTATTTTCTCATACGATGTATTCAAAATAGAGATTAATAGATATTGTTGAATTGGTTTTCCCTCGGACTATTTTAAAAGCATTTAAGGGAGTTAACTGTATACTGATTAAATTTACAAACAGCATTAAATGCTAAATAAATAGCTTAACATAATCTTTTTCTCTTTGTCAGAAAATACCAAAAATACAAATATCTAACAAAATAACTTAAATTTTATATTAATTTTATTTACTGTGCACATCAATTAACACCAACACTTGTAAAAGTCCCAGATTCTTTTTTAAAAATCTGCTTATAAAAGTAAACTTGTAAAACTTGTCAGCTCAGCTCTGTGTAATTTTATCCATGTCCGCTAGGTGTCAGTGTGGAGCCACGGCACAACTTTAAATGAACTCTGTTGCTTTTTGTTGCCCACCTTTTTAACCTCCACTTTACCTCTGCACCGCAACTCCAAGTGGAGGTGTTTGATGGGATAGTGAAGAAGTATAACAGCAGTATAACCGGTGATAAAAAGCCAAAGATATCTCTTGATTCAACGTAAATAAAAAAATAAGTAAGCGTTGCGGGAGGGCGTGCCACCTGTGACGGCAGCTGAGTGGACGAGCTGCGAGTCTGCGCCTCTGTCAGTGCTGCGTGTCTTTCAGCGGGTGTTTGCGAGAGTGCACAGGCAGGAGTGTAAAGTCCACTTGGATTATCTGAAGCTCGAAGAAACATACATATCTTTTTCTGCGCACGAATACAGGTAAGACAGCCGACACACTACCCGATCTCTGCAGGGATACGAGATACCTACCAAATATATGATTTAGGCTCCCGTGATAATACCTTTATATCTCTTTAGTGTCAACGGCGGTGCTATAGTAAGAGTGTCTACAGCGTGATTCTCTTTAAACAAATTACTCCTTTCAGTTATTGTTATACAGATTTCCTACATTATATTTCCTGCATGTTTAAGAATACTTACCTGTCTATTTTTCTTCTTTCTTTTTCTCATTTACATTAAAAATAAATCATTTCGGTTCATTTCTGTGTTAAAATTGAGCCTTAATTGAGAGCATACTGTGTTATAACTTAAGGAGCTGGAAGAGGTTGATTGATCTGATAAAGGTGGCCATCTCCTGTCCAGCCATGGTGATCTAATCATCATTAGGCCTGCATTTAAATCTGTGTGGATCCGGTGGACCCGCTTATCTACCTGTCTATTTAAATTAAAAAAAAAAAAAAAAAAAAAAAAAAATCATGACTTGAGAGGTAAGAGGAAGAAAACTGTTGGAAGACCTGTGCAAAGAAAGGTGTTGTTAGGTATTGTTATGCAGATAGTGTCCTCGATGGTCATTTCTTGTTTAACTCAAAGGATTGGTTAGCCGTTTTTTGTTTGTTTGTTTGTTTGTTCCTGCATTATTAAAATGTTGATTTTTAGTAATTTCTTACCATGTTTTCTGTAATGCCTTCAGAAGCGGCCTAACTCAATATTTTGCTGTTATTGAGGTTTAGCTCAGTCCAAAGGGACAAACTTGATAAAGCTGTGTGAAAACAGGAAGCCCAGAATGAAGTCACCACCCTTTATTAATGAAAATTAACAGATTAGCCTCCTGGTTCTTTCTGCATCAAGGATTTTGTGTGTTTTGTACAGAATTATGGTGTTAAGTCTTGTTTTGCCTTTTTACTTGCATGCCTATATGCATCCTATTTTTTTAGGGTGTCTCCTCATCAAATTTAAGTGCTCAGCGATAGAAAAGGTTGCTGGCAGAAAGATTGTTGAAGCTTTCTGATGCAAATCTGGATATTTCCCCCCCTAAATACTAGATTAAAATTAATTGCAAGGCTGCTGCTGAGTTGAAAGATTCTGACAAATAGCACAAACAAGCTGCAGGATTATCAATGATGGCAAACAAAATCTTAATAATACAAAGCATTGCTTCTGTCAGAATGACTCCAGTGTGTTAAAGGTGGGTTTAAAGGGCTCATTGTACCCCGATTGTACAAAGTGTAAATACTACAGTCCTCTGAACAAATAGAGTTCAGTTCAGCTGGCGTCCTTTTGTCACTCTGTGAAACAAGACTGTTTTAAAGCAGTCTGACTGCCAGTTGAAGCAGAGCTCAGTGGCTTTGACTATAATCTTTTCACCACTCGCACACACATCCAACTCAACAACAGAGAGTTTGGAGTCCTTTGGGACCAGTGTTGTCTGTTGATGGAGCTGTCGCCACGGAGCTCCACTATTTTCTTTTCAAGCAGGTTTATGGACGCCTCAGTTGGCTGATAAAATCCATTTCCGTGAATGGATGTCATGGGACAGAAAGCCGGCAGCGAGATCAGGAGGAAGGCAGATTAGGAAGGTCGTGAGCGGTAGAGCCTCTGTGATTTCCCCTGGATTCGGCTCATTTCGTTTTCAGCATTTCATTCTCATTTCATTCTTTCAGCGTTTCCTCAAAGTTTTGATGGTGTGCTCTGTGGCCAATTAACAGCTGAAAGCTCCTGCATTCATGGGGTCTGAGGTACTCGGAGGAAATCAGGAATAATTGATTTTAGATGAAAGAATTGGGAATGTGACAATTATGGGATTTTTCTCTGCACTGCTGAACTTTCTGACAGTATTTTACCTCCTTCCTGACTGCTTCCTCTCCTCTCTTTCATATTTTCTTTATCTTACTGTCACCTTACGGTTTCATTTCTGCGTGAACAAACCCCTGCTCCTCTGAAGATTATTAGACCACATCAGGACCGCTGTGGCTGACTGATTGAAAGGATTTGCACCATGACAGCCCATTTGAGGGATTTTGTGTGCATGAGTCAGATGAATGACTTATTACGATCCCCTCGGCGCACCTCCTTCACCACCTTTTAGAAGGAGCTCAGACAAAAGTGGAAGCCAAGTTGACGCACCTTCAGTGTTTGACAGTTCCCACGAGGGCTAGCACATGCTCAGAGGGGACGCAACAGAAATAATCAGCTCTTGCCAAAGTAAAATTGGCATTAAGGGAGCAAGATAGAGCTGTGAAACCCTATAAGAACTTTAAGGTTGGTGGAAGTGTCGTATATCTCAAATGGATTAACTCCAGGAAATAATAAAACATGGTTTATATTATTTATATAGATTTTCCCATTTATAGTTCTTTTCCACTGGCCATTCACTCAAGTTCAGCAGAAATACTTTGAAATCTGTTGCTTTTGAAGATTTAATCGATTTTTTTTTTGTCAAAAGAATGAAGCATAAAGGACTTTGTTTCTTCTTTTCTATCACGTTGAGGGAGTTTAGGAGTTTTCACATTTAGGAATCTTTTTTTAATGCAGCCAACTTAAAAAAAAAAAGCAGTTTTCATCAATCAAATATAATCTAGCAATATTTGTAACAGTTTGTTTTATGTTTGAATGTTATGCACCATTGAATGCTCGTCATTATGAGTTTTAGTTGTGTAAGTCACATGGTTTTTAGTCATGAGTCTTGAGTTCATCATTGTGCAAGTCTGAGAGGCACTAAAACATCTTGGTTAGGTTAGGGAAAAATATGTTTGGTTTACTATATACTACATGCGCCTACGTGCACTTTTTCATATGATTGCCAGAAATCTCCTATAGCAACAGGGTTCCTTTATATTTATCACCAATTACAGTGAATGATAACACATCTGCTGGACTATCATAGAGCTTCCAGAAGGGCTCCCACTGGATGTTCATATCTATGGAAGTGATTACAGTGCCATTCAATGGAATGACAACAATCAAAATGAGTGGTCTGACAAAGTACTGCATTTAGAATGATTAAAGAAACAAGCGTGAGCAATATATCCCCCACATATGAGAACATATTCCAGAACATTTTTCATGTTTATTTATTGCTGCACCTTCTACATGCTGGTCAAACTTGTGGCTACAAAACCTTTTGGCAGCTTTCCCAACACAGATTGTGTTTCAGAAACAATCCTGACTCAGAAGTGCATTAAACAAGTGCCGAGTTGTGTATTATCTGTTTCCCCATTATTTAAAGTGTCTGTGCTTTTGTTAACTTTCTACTGTGTTATTATAGACAATTACTTTTCTTTATTTGTATGTGTGTTATATGACTGTAATGTATGTTGTGTATGGTGTGTATATATAAGTTCACTCAGGCCCTATTTAGTAAAAAAAAAAAAAGAGAGAGTATTTTCAGTTATACTCATTTATATTTGGTGGTATTGCTTTTTTCTGGGAATGCCTTGGCAAGATTATTCTATAGAATCACAGGACTCTGTGCAGGACAAGTTCAATTCTGACACTGACCAAAGGCTGCAAAACAAGCCCAAATCATCATCACACCACCACCGTGCTTGACAGCTGAGGTGTTTATGCTGCTATGCCGTGTTTGGACATTGTTCCAGACGTCTTGTGGTTTGCTCAGATGCAACTTTGCAAACCTAAGTCATGCTGCTATGTTCATTTTAGAAAGAAGAGGCCTTCTTCTGGTAGCCCTTCCCAACAAGTCATACTTGTTCAGTCTGTTTATAATTGGACTGTCTTAACCTTAAAATGCTAAATGAGGCGGGCAGAGTCTCACACGTTGCTCTTGGGGTTTAGGTTTTTTCCCCTGAGTTCTGATCTAGGGGGGAATTTGCTGAGAAGTCTGCATCCACCTGAATGCTTTAGACCAGCAAACTGCCAAAATTTCTGTTTTTGTGATCACACTTGCTAATGTTAAAAAGGTCAAGTGCATTTGATTTGCAGCACCTGGCTGCTACTTGCCCCCTTAATAACTATGAAAGCAGTCATTTTTCACAGGATGGCATAAGGACCTGTGCAAACTTTGTTTTTCACATGACTACATGAAAATGGGGGAGCTGGGGTGGAGGTGGGTTGCAAAGCAGCTTGTAGAGACAGAGTTTAAGCCTAATTACACAAAGTCTAATTACCTGTCTGTGTGCGTGTAGGTGTACCTACTGTTAGCCTTGCATTTCGTGTAGTTTCTCTTTTGTCCGCACCTGCATGCTGCTGTGTTCATCTCTAATGTTATGCAACACCGAAGCCAGCTGTTGTCATGGTGTCAGCCTTGAGGGACTGCTGGTACTTTCTGTGAGAGCACACACACGGTTTCTTGTGCTAATGGCTTCACCTTTCTGCCCGTTTCTTGCCGCAGCCTTGTATGTGTGTGTAAATAGATTTGTGTTGTGCATGCCTATGCTCATAATGTAAGGAACAAGCAGGCTCCCTGGAGAGTCACCTGTTTGCAGCACTGGAGGCAGGTTTTGATTGAAAAGAAAGCGCTAAAGAGTGTGACTGTTTACATTTGGAATCAGGAAAGCAGTTCAAAAGGTTTTATTCGTGTGATTCTTTTTTAATGAGAAGCGGAGAAAGGGTATAAGTGAAAGAATGGCATTACCATGAAATTGGATAATGCTAGTAATGAGTGTCTGTCAGTGTTTTCTCAGTGCCTGTGTGTGCACTGGCGCTTGGTATAGACACACACATATACACCACCTCCTTCTCCTCTGCTCACCGTCACTCCTTTCCCCCTCTGTAAGAGGGTCTGGCGGAACAACATTGGCATTCATATCACAACACACACATACATATCTTTGAAATGATCATATTTCACAATCTTTCCACTCATGCATTTGACTCCTGTCAGGTATGTCTGCTGTTTTGAACTGGCTTCACACCTCATCGATCTGGATTGCTTCACGTCGCAAGTGTTTGCTCGTTATATCGGCACGTAGCTCTTGTTTGACAGTCGTTGTTTGGTTAATGATATTTTCAGCCCTATGTTTGTATCCAACAGCTGCTGCTCTCACACATCGCACTCTTTGCAACATGTAAAGCCAGACCGGTCTCGCAGGGCAGCATTGATCTGCGAAAGCCTCCAATATTTTACTGAGCAAATCCACTTTGTATCTCTTTCATATCTCTGTCGTCATCCTTGTGAAATCCTTCCACATCAGCTCATCTAATGTGTTTGAACTCTGCTGTTTAACTTTACCGGCTTTTCTTCTTTCTCAACTTCTCTGACTTTTTAAAGGTGTCACATTTTTAATCACAGACCACTGACGCTGTTCGTTTTGTGTGTTTCCTTTCTTTCTCTTTTTTTTCAGGTTCCTTCAGCGTGGCGAACAAGAGGCTGCCTGTTTTCGTCCGAGTGCGTCGGTGTGCTGTTTTGTGCGTGTGTATTTGTGTGCAGGGGTGTATGTGAGTCACAGGGTGAATATGCCAGTGTGAATGCCTGTATATACATATACATCCTGAACGGAGAGTGTTTGTCCCGTGAGGTGCTCGGTGGAGATGCAGCGAGGTGTGTCCTCTGTGGTGCAGCTGCTGCTGTTGCTGGGCTGCTTGTGTGCCGTGGCAACCGGCTACCTGTTCAGGACACCCCTGGACCTGGATGTGACTCCACGTGTCACTGTGCTAAACAGCGGTAAGGACAGACACGAACACGTGTTGCACCTTGCTTTAAAATCATCAGTACCGAAGTTTATTCCAACATTCATTAGTGAACTGTTAGAAGCTGTTTTTTTAAACAAATTCAATAATCATGCAGAGTACAGGTTGGAAAATTGAACTTTTGAACTTTGTAACGTGTGGCGCCTGTTTCAACCAGCTGCTGAGACTTGGACAGCCTTCAGGAGAATTCTGGGATGTCGTAATTGACCAGCCCTGTTCAGGTCTAAATGGGGTTGAGGGCAGGGCTCTGACTTTGCCATTATAACACATGACTTTTCTGTGTTTTAAAGCATTCTGTTGTTGTTGTACTTACAGATTTTGGGTCATCTCCTTGTAGCATCACCTCAGGCCTAAGAAATCGCTTGATTTAGTTTTGAATTCGTTGTCCCATAAATTATAGCAAAGCGTCCAGCTTCTGAAATGGCAAGGGAACCCCAAACTGTGACATAGTGATGAGGTATTGGTTCTGGTGTGCAGTGCATTTCTTTTTTCCTGGTTTATGTGCAACTTTTTTTTTTCTCATCATTATCTCAGAAATATTGCGAAGCAACATTTATCCCGGTTGTCTTTTGAAATCTTTAAGCGTTTTTTTTTTTTTTTTTAAGCGTTCCTGCACAGCGTTATTGACACATAAACAAAGAAAGTAGCAAGTAAAGATTTCTGCCCTTTTTTTTTGTTTTGTTTTTACCTCTTTCAGAAATGTACATTGTGTTCTTGGTGTAATCTTTGCAAGACGCCCACTCCCAGGGAGTGTAGCAACACTCCTGGAGTTTCTTCATTTATAGACAGTTTGTGTTATTGTGGACCAGTTTTTAGAAATGAAGAAGTAAGCTTTTAAGAAACTGCTAATCTCTCTAATGCTCCTTTAACTGTCCTGTAAAAAATGTTGTTTAAAGCTACCAGTTTTTCTTAATAAGTGCAGATTTAGTCAGAAATCAAACTTTGTGTGCCCTTATTAATAGGAAAAGTGTTTTCAACAACCCAGCATAGGCTGGATATATAAAATATCCAGTCTTAATAGTAAAGGTGTTTAAGGGCTTTAACTATCTGGTTGAAAAAAAGTTTGATCAGAATCAAAATGCTTTATTAATCCCTAAGGAAGATGTGTTTACAGTTGCTCTAAGACAATAAGAACAGTAACAGACTGAACTAAATTAAATAATACAATCTATTACAAAGTTTAAGAAAAAGGGTGTAACTACTGCTCTGTGTATGATAGAGGAGTCATGCAGGCAGGAATGATATAATAATGGAATTATAATATAAATATATATTTTTGTCTCACTGTGAACACACGTGTTTCCATTTAAAGTAACAAGTTGCTACCATATTGTCAGATTCACCCCCAGCTTATCACTTATCTAATCTCCAAAAATGGCTCGAATGCTCATCTCAAGGCTTTGACTAGGAATTCCTAAACCAATGGGTGATATTTATGGAAGCCTGTTTCGCCACTACAAAAAAAAAAAGGATCCATAACTCAAAATTTCAAGTTATTTTCTCGAAATTTCGAGTTACTTTCTCTAAATTTCGGCATATTAACTCGAAATTTCGATTTCTTAACTCAAAATTTTGAGAAAAGTAACTCAAAATTTCGAGTAATCTACGTGAATGATGTAATTTCCTTGTTACCCGGAAGCTGAAGTCCTCAGCTACAAATGCTACAGCTAAGCTACTGGTATTACATCCAGTCGTGAATGCACAGATTGCTGAGTGTTTTCAGCGTGGCTTCACAAATTATGAAATCCCTGTGTTTTTAGCTGAATCACATGGCGTTACTATCAGCAAACGTACTCGCGAAAGCGCCAATTTGTTGGGATCCGTTTTTGAGTGCGCGTTCCTCTGCGCCAAATGCTTCCGGGTAACAAGAAAGCGACTTCATTCACGTAGATTTTTGATTGGCAGAGCTAACTCGAAATTTAGAGAACATAACTCGAAATTTCGATTTATGGATACTAGGTTTTTTGTTTTTATTTAGTGGCAGAAACGAGCTTCCATAGATATTGCCTTGGCACAGGGGTTCACTTTTGTTATTCATCCTGAACTGATCACCCGTTGTAAAGATGTGAAAATGTACCACTGACTGAGATGTAAATCAGACCACATTTTAATGACTAATTGCTGCAGAAATCCTTGGATTTCCAAGCATTGCACAAACGTTTGAACTGTAGATAAATAGCTGAAGATGACTCATAACTCCGTATTTATTTCGCTCTTTACGTGCAGTCATCAGTCATCTTTTTTTATTAGAAAGCTGCTGATTGTTTTCTAAAAGTAGACTTTTACAAAAAAACTCCTCACTTGTCCCTTTTTCTTTCTCTGCCCCTTTCTCCATCTAGTTTTCTTTCTTCTCTTTCATAGCATTTTATCCCTCATTATCTCCCGAAGCAATGCTTTTCTGTTTCTCTCCACTCGCTCCTCTATACCTCAATGTGTGCACACAGAGTTTAATATACCCTCACTTTCCTCTAACACCTGCTTCTTCTGTTAACCATGAGGATTTATTTTATCCGGCTGTGATTATTATTTACTTACCTCATGAGTGATGGCATGTAGCCTGAGGTGCTGCAGAGACAGAAGCAGATGAGTGTACGGTGTACGTTGGGCTCCCTGCGGAGCATCCAGGGCGCCCGACACCGCCATAGGTAGTTGAGAAGCACCGTAACCATGACAACTGTTGTGGTATTGCACAAGTCGACGGTATAGAGCATTTTTTCCTTTAGTTCACGTATGGCAAAGCGTGCAGTGCCGTCTGATCCCGGACTTTATTTGTCGACGCACAGATGTGTGCAAGAAATTTTCTCACGTTTCCACTTTGAATGGCGCCCACATTTCCTTCTGCTAGAAATACTCATAAAGCAGTATCACTCTTCTTCTTTTTCTAAACAGTTGTACTTCACAAAGCACGTCACCTGCTTACACTCATCCCATGCCCATCTTTTTACAATTCTTGATACGTTTATATCTCACTTTCATCATCAGTTTAATCATCGGTTTGAGCTCACTCAAGCCCACAGGTCCTCCCACACAGCTCACCCCCTCACACTTCTATCCTCTTCCCCCACCTCTCCTCATCGCTCTGCCTTTACACTTAAGCTCTTTTGCCTGATTTTTCTTCATTAGTTTGTACTTTTTCTGGTTCACTGCCCTCTTTTTCCATTTCTTTATATTGCCTCCACCTCTTTTTTTTTTTTTTTTCTTTCTTCGGCGTCCCTCCTACTGATGGGAAGCCTTCGATATGCAAACTTACCTCTAATCCTTTTAATCGCTGTGTTCCCTGGCAACCTAAAGTCAAAGCTACAGAAACCAAAAGGGGCAAGAGAAGTTACACATACATCTACAGTGACTCCCAGTCTCTCATGCTTGGGCTTAAACGTTCCCTTTTTTCTCTTAAGCAAGGTTAAATCATTCAGGTGTGTTTAAAGATAATTAATTTGATGTCTTTCGGCACTCAGACAGTTTGGAGCAGCTGAAAGATTAAAAGCTGGCACCACAGTGAAGGGCCATGGTGCAGAAAACACTAATAAATTGGCAGTACATGTAAATGCACTTTTATTACACCCACTGAGTTAACCTGTTGGGTATTTCGGGAATTTGCCTCCTCTTAGACGCTCGTATTTAGGAATGTTGCACACATTTTATTTGCCTTCTCTCAGCCATAAACACGCCTGAGACTCGGTGTAAGTTTGTATGCAATTCCGTTGCCACGTCACAGTCCAGCGCCTTGATGTTCATAGAGTATGCTGGCGTCCCTGAACACAACGTGCTGTACAATCAGCTGAGATCCCTCCAAGTGTTTGCTGAGTGAATAACAGTATCTGAGTTCGCACCTTTTCTTTCCCTGTAGACTAACTCAAATGTGCCTGTTCTCACCCGAGGCTAACCTGTGACTCGGGATGTTATTTCATTGTAATAAATCCCAGATAAACCCTCCCTCTGCTGCTCTGTTTCCAGTTACCTGGCACGCCTGTCGCACAAGCTTACACACACAGTTCATTGTGTGCCCTAATGCCTGGATTACACGCTTGAAACGTAGGCACTGTCTCTGCAATAACTCATTGTATTTAGTCACAATGAGGTACTAGTATCACATAGGAAAGGTTGTTACTCTGAAAAGACCGTACGGATGATAACCTTTCTCCTCCTGCTGAGAATAGGAGAGAAAAGCAGGCGCCTGATCACCAGCTTGGGATGGCATCTGACTTTTGCTGCTGCTGAAGTGAGCAGAGTGGATTGTGTTTCGCAGCAGCTGATAGGAATCTTAATGACGGCTTACTTTGAGCTAACCATGCAATCTTCAGGGGAAAGTGAATTGGCTGAGGATCCAGGAAGTCTGGCAATTTAAAATTTGTCTCTCGTAGTCAATAGCAGTCATAAAAAGTGGCTCACTTCTACATTTATATGGCTTAATTATTGTGCTGATTGTAAAACCTGCACAGGCACGTCAGATATCTTAATTAGATGTTAAATAAAAAAGGTGCATCACAATGGTAGTCATGTACTTGGGCTCTTTGTTTCCAAGAAGTGTAGGCATGTGCAAGGGTACTCACAGTGGTGTTAGACTACTGATCAACTGCACCATGCAGCAGCGTGAGCAAAACGTCTCCTCGTCAAGATCTAACTAACTGGTGAACTGTTCCTTTAAATACTTCAGAAAGTGAGGTCCCATTTATAAACAAACAAACAAATAAATTAAAAGAATACCTCAAGTATTTCATGAACAAGTCTGTGTGGTAGTTTATGAAAACTGTGACCATGTGTAATCATAATTTGTCTAACATTCATGCTTTAAAATTGATCAGAAAACATCAACGACTGAAAAACAGACAAGAAAAATCTGTTTTGCTTTAGGAAAGACTAATTTTCAACTTCATGCTTTTAATGACACCAAAATAAAATCTGGGACAACTGGGCTTAACCTGAGGATGGAAAGTGTTTAACAAATCATTTGAGTGTAACGCGGTGACTATCACAGCTCATCTGTTTGTGTGTATGAAAGTCACAACCGTCACCTTAAACCCTTTTCTACCTCAGAGTAAAGATACAATTTAGTATTCAACGAGTGCAAGAAAACCTGCGAATTCTTACATTGATAATACTGGAACCACCAGATTTTTGGGGGTATTTGTTTTAGCAGACCTGGTGATAGGATTGTGTAGTCTGTTGATCCATTGGTTTGCCGCAAGACTTATGAAGTATTCATGGTATTAAAGTGAAAGTATTTGATGTATTTTCTTAAAATTTGTTTTCTGTTCACGGCTATTTTAAGTGTCATTCTGTTTGTGTGTGCTCTAGTGGTTTTTCTTAGTCACAGCTTGGCATAAAACTTCCCGAATAGATAAAGAGTTAACGATCACTAGCTCTAAGATATATACCACAAAACGAATTTCTTTCCACAGGCTATCACTCGATCATTAGATCACTAGATCACTCGCATATTGTCTCTGCTTAAACATTCACCATACCTGCTACACAACCAAAGCCTGATGCATGTCTTGTTGGTTGTATATACCAATATACTGTCAAGTTTAAATCTATATACTGTATCTATAGCAACAAGTTATCCATCCTTCAATTATTCCATAATTTATTCCAACATCTTTGCAGTCTGGACTATGCTGTACATGTTGGTACTGTCTGTGAAGAAGGCAAAGAAGAACATGTAGCCCAATTCCTTGTATTTGTGCACATTCCTGGCTAATAAAGCCGATTCTGATTGCAAAGAAGTTTTTTTTTTTTCAGCCACGACACCAGCAGATTGAAATTTAACAGTTGTCTCTACCTCACTTTAAAAAAAAAAAATCAACGTTTTTCAAAGAACTCTCTCAAAAATCAAAGAAGAAGGTCTTCTTACCACTTTGCCCCAGTGTTTGAAAAATCCCACAGCAAAGAAATCCATCAAAGAAGATAAAATTCTGTTTCACCTTTTACCTCAGTCAGGTTTGATTGAAAACGCTATCACTCTACAGCTTTTAATATGTCCCGCTGTGATGGCCACGACTTTCTAAAGGCTTTCAGGGACAGTGTGGCTTCATTCATTATTTTTGCTTCAATTTATCACCTAAACATCCAAATGGCACTCGAAATTGCTTGATTTTGACATACAAATTACAGTAATTGGTTCTGAAAATACTTCAGCAGACAATTTTGCCCATTGCTGGGAATTTCAGGATAGGTAACCGTGCACAGAAGATGCCTGTACCTACAGTTGTTCCCATAGAGACGGATGGTGTTCATGCTGAGATACCCAGGTGGGGCGACCGTGGCTCAGGGGGTTGGGAAGCATATCTGTAACCGGAAGGTCGCCGGTTCGATCCCCGGGCTCTCTGTCCTGGTCGTTGTGTCCTTGGGCAAGACACTTTACCCTACCGCCTACTGGTGTTGGCCAGAGGGGCCGATGGCGCGATATGGCAGCCTCGCTTCTGTCAGTCTGCCCCAGGGCAGCTGTGGCTACAACCGTAGCTTGCCTCCACCAGTGTGTGAATGTGAGAGTGAATGAATAGTGGCATTGTAAAGCGCTTTGGGTGCCTTGAAAAGTGCTATATAAATCCAATCCATTATTAATATGTAGGCATACATACACGGTTATGGTTGATATCACCCAGAAAAAAAGGTGGTTAAACCTACCAGTCCTCCAATGGATGGCAAATCCATTCCAAATCCATATTCTTTGTGCCAAACTGCTGTTCATATAATAAAGAGTATGTTTGACCAATTAATGTCTCTAAAGAGTTTTTAAGGTCATTAGGAGCCGTTATACATTTAGAAAAAAAAAAGTAGTGTTAAGGAGTTACAGAAGGCCACAATCATTAACGTCCTCTCTCCTCTACTCTCCTAGGTCTCCGAGGCTGCAGGCATTTCCAGTTGTCTGCAGTCAACTACAGCACCATGTTGCTGGAGGCTGACAGTGAGCGTCTGTACGTCGGGGCCCGTGGGGCCGTATTCGCTCTCAATGCCTCTGACATCTCAGCCAGCTCTGCTCTCACTGTGAGTTTGTTTGTTTGTTTTCCATCTTGCTGCATGTTGTGTGCCTCAGCTGCCACATCCTTACCTCTGCCACAGCCTCATTTGCATTCAACATCGCAGGAACCTTTTGAGGCAACAATATTTCAGTCTGAGGCAAAAACATTCCTCTGTCACTAGTTTTGGTTCTGTATGTGTGTGTCTGTGTGTGTGTGTACTTGTATTATTTTTAACACAATAACTCACAGGACTATCTTGCTGCATAAATTAATACATTAAATAGAAAACGGTGAAGAATCAGCTGCTGGATCATCTCACTTTAAATAGATCCAGAATTTATGGCGATACCACTAGTGTATGTTGACACAGAAATAGTTTCCTAATTCATGCAGTAATTAGCATAACTTATAGATCATTTCTGCGCTGCTTTTTACACTCACAGACTTTAAAACTGTTCCAAATGCAAAATTGTGAATATCAATCTCAACTCTGGGATCTTTCGTTAGACATAAATTGCTATTACAGCCCGAACAAATGGTCTTTTTTGGACAAAGAAGCAAATTCAGATGCTAATTAATATCATGGGCTAATATAACTGTAGGGTTGGTGACTGTAAGACATTTTCCTTTTATTATCAACATCAAATTTGTAATTTTCGTTCTGCTAACCCCATTTTTTGCACCATTAACGACTGAAGTTAATTCATCTGTGAAAAAATATATCTACAGCTTTGTTAAATGGCTATTCAGAATTTTACATGCTCAGCTATGGAGCACCCCGTTGCTTTGCTGCTTTCACAAAATAATGCAATTTTGTTCATATGTTAAGCAGTCTTGAAATATTTAAAAGCAGTAGGGAGCACATACGCTTTCACACAGGTACGGCGGCTGTTGTTCATAAAGAAGGCATCAAATTTTCATCATAGTCTGTTTTGTATTTCTGACAGGGAAGCTGCAGCGAGCGTATCTCCTGCCCTCTGTGAAATTTCGAACATAACTCCGATTCCTGTATTCAATCAAATATTCTTAGCATTACCCCACCAGGACCACTAGAGTTAAAATCAGCACTCTTAAATATTGCCTTCAGTTTGTGTCGACTTTCAGCACTGTGTGCTCTAGAATAAGGTAATTAGTGTTGACTGTCTTCAGTAAGAACTGAAAACCCTGCTCCATATGTCTTTTGCGCATCTAAAAAGGAGTTTACTGTTAATCATTTCATTAAATGTAAAACCTCATTCATCACTGTTGGACATTTGCAGGGTTGGTTAGCGGAGCACGAATATGCGAATATGCACAGGCAGTAGTAATTGCCCGTGGCTAGACACTACTTGGACTTCCTTCATAGGAACTCATCTACATTACAACTTTGGAATTGCTCTTTCCACACAAAGAGGTGACTGACTGGTACGCTATAGAAAAAAATTGAAAAAAGTCAAAATATCAAGGCAACATGATTTAATAGATTTTTCTGCACTGGTGTTGACTTTACTTTGAAAGTGTTCAGGAAACTTGACTCGTCCTCTTCAGCTACTTGTTACTAATACTCCTGTGAGGTCAACAGTAAAATTCAAGCTTCAGCGCCGTGTGTTATACCTTCACAAAACACATAAATTCTTGTTGAGTAAACAGACTCAACATGAAACCTTTTCCGTGTAATTTTCGACTCCTATTTGGACCATATTTATCTAGCAGGGGTTGTGACACCCTGCATAAACCTGTCTTTATGTTTAGTCCCAGTTGTGAAAGGTGGGAATTTTGCTTCTGAGGCGAATTCGGGAAGTTTTATGCCAACCTCTACACCAGTGCAAAACATAATGTTTCAGCTGACTTTCAGCAGTGTCCTCTTCAGTTTATTTATTCATTTCTTACATATTTATAGAAAATTATAGCAACATAAATGTCTTTGGAAGGTTCATTTATTTTGACAGTGTAAGAGTTAGCATGCTTGTTAACATGTGAAAGGTTCCCTCTTTGCAGCTAAGAAGAAACACGAACTAAGCCTTGTGTGTGGGAGTCATAAAATAGTGTGCTCTCACTGCAGGTATCAAACCTGGATAAATGGGAAGGTTGCGTTGGGAAGGGTGTCTGCTGTAAAAAATGAGCCAATCCCTAAAATTTATTGTTAACTTCAGAGGTATAGTGTAATTAGCTGAACAAGAAAATCCATATTTTACAGTGTACAGGGTACTAAATACCCTGGCTTAAATGACTCACTTTTACTGCTGTTTTATAAACCTTGTTTGAGGTGTTATATTGTCTGTGATCTATGCTATTGTGTGTTGTTTTTGATGTATAAAATTGATGAATGTTGTGGCCTTTATGCGGCCCTGGTGGAATATTCCACTATCACCTCAGATGGAATTTTGCCATTGGTGTGAAACCACAAGTGGAAAGTTCCTACTGGTGGAACACCAGTGAAAAAGACTCCTCGATGAGGGCTTGTATGTTGTTTCAAAAAAAAATTTCTTCAAGTTAAACACAACCATGTTATGAGAAAAAAGGCACTTGAAATTTCATTCAAGCAAAAGTGTGCTTTGGAGTTCTTTGATGTTTTAGCTGCCATGCTACTTTGTTTTCTAGCTTGTGACAACCTGGCATTAAACTGGTTTGCTAATTATCCTAATACAGCAAAAGTTTGTGCTGTAAGGAGTGGCTGCAGTCATGTGCGTGCCACTCCTCTGTCTTGCTGTAAGAATTTACTTTCATTGTTAAAAAACAAACAAACTCGCAGCTGTCTAAGTACACAACAAATTCAGATGATGATGATAACATTCTTAACGCATGCACTGACGAAGCAAAAGTAACGTTATCAGAGTTTATCTGCTGTCATGTCTGTGGCACAGTCCAAAGGGGTTTATGTAGGTTTGTGATATAAAGCCATCCGTTTTTGGGGATCTCTGTCTTACTGTATGTTATCTGGTGTGTTATAGATTGACTGGGAGGCCTCCCCGGAGCAAAAACATCAGTGCCGGCTCAAGGGAAAAGACAATAAGGTAGGCATTTACAGCACTCGTTCTTCCACCCTCAGCCCTTTATTGTTTTTTTTTTTTTTTGGATATGGGTCTATTTTATGTGTTGATATTAGCTCGCTCTTTGCAATATGTTTTTTTCCATCTTCTTCTTTCAGACAGAGTGTTTTAATCACATCCGCCTTCTCCAGAGGTTCAACTCAACTCATCTCTACACGTGTGGTACTAATGCCTACAGACCCCTCTGTGCATACATAGTATGTACATATATGCATTTTTTTTACAGCAGTGAAAATACAGCATATTTAGAAATTGCATTTTTTGCTTTATAGCCGTGACCTTTACTAAAAAAGAAAGCGTGTGCTTTCTGTTATTTTCCAGTGTTTTGTTTGTAAGTTTTCTGTGATTAAAAGATACCTTTGTGCATGGAGTTTCCATATTCAAATCTTTGTTCCTATACAGGACGTGGAGAGATTTGTGATTTCATCTCAGCCTGAAGAAGGCAGAGACAAATGCCCCTATGGCCCCACAACAGGTTACACTGCCCTCATTATAGGTAAGGCAGTTAAAATAAACCAGTCTCTTCTTGAGTTCCAATAAACAGCTGTATAAGCTGGTAAACTGTTTTTTTTTCTTCCAGACCAGCAGATATACACAGCTTCCCAGTATGAGTTTAGGAGCTTTCCAGATATCCGCCGAAACTCTCCGTCTCCCACGCTGAAGACAGAAGATGCTCCCACACGCTGGCTGAATGGTGAGTTCATTGCAGGATAAAAGCTCCTTTAGTGCGTTTGGGTGGCAGGATGGTGCAAGTGGACAGGGGTCTGAGCAAACAGCCAGCTAACGTCATGTTAAACCTCCACGTGACCTTCTCTGCTGGAATATCCTTGGTGACTCACATACTCCTTCGGCTTCAGTGGATTGGTTATGTAATGGTTAACGTTACGACTGCTACTGATTGAGGTTTGTAGTCCAAGTTTGTAAATCGAACACTTTGGTTCGGGCTCAAATATCTCAGCAATCATCATGAAGTTAGCCTTCATGTCCCTGTCAGGATTAATCATTATGATAATTTATTAAAATTCTTATTAAAATACTTTGTGACAGATGCTCAACATTGCAGTGGTCTTGGACAAGATACCGTACTCCAGTTTATCCCTGATTTGTCTATCAGATTATGCATGTATGATAGTTAAAGTAGAAAAGCACTATATAAGTACTAGTTGGCATTGTGTGCCTGTTAGCATTTAACTTGACACTACATTAGCCGCACAGAGTAATTAGCAAGACTTTAAGGTTTTAAGCTGATCTCACACATGCACTGCAGCCCGGAACTTTTCTAGATATTTCCTTGCACAGAGCTGCCTGCTTCAATACAAATGCCACACTCAATTAATCTGACATTAAAAGGTATTTTAACCTGCCAGCTTCCTAGTAGAAAGTCCATGTGCTGTTCACTTGCTGTAATTGTGCCCATGTGAGAAGGTAGGGCAGGTATGTTGTGTGGGTGTTGTTGGTCCCGGCCCCTGCATGCCCTACCTAACTAGTTTTCAGTAGTGATAGCAGAGTTCATACAGTCTCCTTGTTGTGTGCTGCATATCTATGAGAACAATGTTGGTTCAATATCCTGACTTGATTATTCTGACATTGTTTGGAGTTCATAGGTGAAAACTGCCAGGACCAAGATAATCCCAGATGCAGGTCAGAGACCAGGACAGGATTACAGCTGTTACATAGTGTCTTATCGATCAGGGCAGATGTAAGGCAGTGTCTTATGGTGCTTATTCCTTTCAATAATCAATGGGAATCAATGGGTAGTTATAACCTGGTTGGACACACAGGGGAAGTGGGGAGCCGAAGCCAAGGGATCCATAGCAACAGGTTGTTTAGGGTGGCCTCCAGAAGAAGTAATCACCAAGAGACTAGAGTAGCAGAGCCTACAACATGGCGTCGTGGTGGAGTTGAGAACAGAGTTGTGTTCAGTGTTGTGTAATGTTCAAAAGACTTTTGTCACATTTACAATAAGTGCATCTCCTTTTTCCCCCGTTGCAGAGGCAGACTTTGTGGGTTCGGTTCTCGTGAGGGAGAGTGTGGGCAGCAGTACTGGCGATGACGACAAGATCTATTTCTTCTTCACTGAAATAAGCCAGCAACAGACACCAACCTACAGCCACAGCCGGGTGGCACGAGTTGCTCGGGTTTGTAAGGTGAGTGCAGATTGAAAGAGATGCGTGAGATATTTTTCATGTGGGAGTGAAAGATTGCGTCAGGCCAACTTGAGTGAAGGTTTAGCTTATGATAGAAGAGAGGGCTGTAATAGATGAGGGGCTGGATAAAGAATACATTTGGAACAAGGCCTCAGTGTAATTAGAAGAGCAGACTGTGTAGCTGATGAATTGGTTAGAGAGGCAGTGTAAGTCATAGTGAGACGGGTGGATGGCTACAGGTAAGACTATTTAGCATCGTCTGCTGCCTGTATCGATAAAGTTTTAGATTTCCTGCTGCCTGGTAAAGTATCAAGAATGACATGAGCCAGCTGTACTGTTCTAACCTTGTTTTCTCCTTTGGCGCCTTAAAATTGAGTCAGCTCGCAAGTTCTCTCCTTGAAAGCAGGGCAAAGTATTCATCCTAATAGCAGTGCCTTGTGGCTACATGTGTGACGCTAGCAATTTGCCCCAGGCTGAATACATTTTAAGGTTAAAATCAAAAAGCCAAATGGTGCCATTTTTTGGATTTTCCAAAAGACCCGCAGCCTCGAGTGAAGCTTTTTATATAATGAATGGGTGTTGAGATGTCTCTGTGTACGCGTGGCTGTCACATCCAATTAGAAGCTCACTCCACTGTGAGTGCTTTCAACCTGCTGAGGATAAACACACACGCATACACACAAATCTGTAAATTAGTCTTACGTATGGGAAGCTACAACGTTATTGAATATATCGTTATTGCTTTCCCTTACCATCTGTTGTGCTCATCAGGAGCTTCATATCCTTTCGTGTGCCACCTTGAGTGGTGTTCAGTCTATTTTTCTTTTATCTCACATCAACACCCCCCCCCCCTCCCCCGTTCTCCCTCCTCCACCCTCTTGTTTTTCTCCTTCCTCCTCACCTGTCATCCTACAGGAAGACCGCGGAGGCCATTTAACTCTCCAGAAACGGTGGACGTCCTTCCTCAAGACTCGGTTGACTTGTTCTCTTCCCGAGTATGATTTCCACTTCAACATGCTGCGCAGCGTGTTCGCTCTGCCTGGCCAAACGCCGCAGGACATGCTTTTCTACGGCATCTTTGGCCCTGAGTGGTGAGTGCGAATTTGTATGTTGCCAAGATGGCTGATCGACAGGGTCTTTGAGGATGCAAATGCAAATGAGTGAGATGGAGATGAAAGGCAGCAATCGATGCGCTGAGACAATCAAAGATGACGTGAAGGGACAGGATGAAAGACAGAAGGAATTTCTTTATCCAGGCGGTGTGAAAAGAAGCTGATTGCAGAAGTTTAACAGCAGTTTAAGGGAAGAGTTGTACTCAAAATTTAACAAGTGACACTGAATCTATTTGTAATACTGCACATGGTTGGGATACTGCTCCTCACCGGCTCTCCTTTCTCTTACCTCAGGTCCGACTACACTTCTCTAAAACCACTTACTTCTCTCCTCCTTCTCTTTTATTCGTCCCAGACAGATATAACTTTTAATCAGCTTCATACCATCTCTTTCAGCGTTCGTCTCCCCCTCCCTCCCTGCCCCACGCTTTCATCCCATTTATCTTTTTCTATCATTTCATCGAGGTGACTCACTGATCTACTGTACTTCTACTGCTGTCACTATGGAAACCCTGGGTTTACTGCTGTTATTGTTCGCGGCTCGCGCTCTGGTCTTTCTCATTGTGTGAGTTGATGTCTTTAGGAAAAACGTGAAGGCATCTGCAGTGTGTCGGTTCACTCTGTCTGAAGTCCAAGAAGCCTTTCAAGGACCTTACATGGAGAACCAGGACTCTGGTTCTAAGTGGAAGGAATACACTGGAAAGATCCCTGACCCGCGACCTGGAACGGTAAATGCACACACTGGCCAATGAATCCCTTAAACATACTATGCAGCACACAAATAACGTCTCCCTAAGAGAGAGCAGATGAAACCGATGCAAAGCGAAGATTCATAAAGAGAGGACAGGAATAGATGAAGGGAAAATAATTGAGAAAAAGTCGTTCCCTTAGTCAGGTACAGAGGAAGCTGATTCACCCGCATGTCAGCACAAGCCAGCTGCTGAACCCATGCAGGCTCATTGTAGTCAAAGTAAAAAAGTCAAATTTTCCCCAGACACAGTGTTTCACATTCTCACATTTTCGTCTTGATCCCGATTTTCCCACTAAACCATCGCTAAGCTCTCTGACACCCTCTCTGCCTTCCAGTGTTGGCCTCTATTACAAATAAGTCAAAAATACCGCTGTTCCCTACAGCCCACATCATGCCTTCCTACTTGCTCATCATCTCTTCTCTTGTTGTGCTCTTTGTCTGTCTCTTATTTTCCTGCAGTGTATAACTGATGCTCTGAGGGCCAGGAACATGAACTTCTCCACTTCCCTGCCTGATGATGTTCTGAATTTTGTCAGGAGGCATCCTCTGATGTCCAAGCAGGTCGAGCCTAAGGACCGACGCCCCCTTTTGTTTAGGAGGACCACAGACTACACACACATGGGTGTGCACACGGCCCAGGGATTAGATGGAAAAACTTACCATGTATTGTACATGGGCACAGGTGTGTATAAATTCAGATCAGGTATTAACTTTGCAGCCAGTTAATAATTGTTTTTTCTGAATTGTTGTTGTTTCTAAATGTGTGATAACTTAAGCTTAGCTTGGTGTAAAAACTGAAAACACAAAGCTTGCCTTGTTCCAGAGGTGATGAGGTCCTTGTGGCTTACAGGGAGGTTCAAGACCCTTGCTGTCACTGGAACCAGTCCACCTACATATAATTTTAGACTTCCTGTAGTTCTTGTTCAACCAGCTTTTCATTTGTTTCACAAGAAACAAGCAAAAATAACAAGTCATCCTGTCAGTGGCTTTTCAAGCACTGAGCAAGCAGCTCATATGGGAAATATAAGCAACATTTGAGTGGAAGGAAAAAAAAAAGCACTTAGATCTGTACTCAGCGGCTTTAAGGTTGAGCAGTGATTCTTGAACACAGTCTTGTGTCATCCTGGTCCACTGCCAACTTGATGTTGCAATTCTACTTGCATGTAACTACATTGTTTCAGTTTGCGAAACATTCTGACGTGGTCAAAAGTCCTTCTCCTGCCTCTCCCTAGCACAATGCTAGCACACTACAGCAAATTAATTTTATCTGTTCATTTTTATATTTTTTTAGCCTTTTAGACATTAAAAACCGTATTACAGCACATAATTTTTATGCTGATGTTAATGCCAGAAGATGTTTTGAATGCTGATGCTCTTGATTCAGCAGAGCACTGACAACTGTCACCAGCTGTGCATGGCCACACTGAGCGAACCAGCTCTGTAGCTTTACATGGTCTTCCATTTCTGAGTTGCTTTGGTTTCTAAATTACTCCACTTTGTAATAACTACTTATAGCTGATCATGGAATATGATCTGATAGGCATGCACGTTTCATTCAGCTTGTATTACAGTGTGTTTTGTGTTATGTATAGTGCTTTATTTCTAATGATTCCCCTTTGTGTCACCCAGATGAAGGCTGGTTACACAAAGCTGTAGACATCAAAGGTCAGCTGCACATTATTGAGGAGCTTCAGCTGTTTGAAGAGCCACAGCCTGTTAACAATCTACTGATATCTGACAAACAGGTAGTGACCGATGCACAGACAGCCACATTTATTAGATCCAATTTCTGCTTTAAACAAAGTCATCTGTGTCCTATGTGTCCTATACAATATATGACTCTTGTTTCTCCCTCAGTGGAGTGTGTACGTGGGCTCTCCATCAGGTGTGGTTCAGCTGCCACTCTCTAGCTGTGGTAGATACACTTCCTGCTATGATTGCATCTTTGCCAGGGACCCGCACTGTGCCTGGAACGGAGCAGAGTGTGTGGACGTCATGATGCAAGCAGACAGGTCAGTTTGAAAGGTTGTGTGTGTGGTTAGATCAGGTGATTAAAGTGCCTTTTTGTACGTTTGATTTGAGTAAAGTTAAAGTATCAGCGTGCCCTGTCACACTGTCACGCTGTTGTGTAATTCAGTGCTGGCAGACAGCAGATGGTTGTGATTGTAAACATAGCATAGCCTGTGTACTTTAGGTGTCCTGATTATTCAGGAAAGATACGCTTCCTCTCTAGAAAGCAGATATCGAAGCAATAAATAGCTGACATTCTTATGTTAAGGTGCCTGTTTATTCCTTGTACTGATGTATGATTTATCTCTCTTCACAGATCCACATTAATCCAGGATATCCAGCATGGCACCAAGGGATGTGAGAACACGCAAGGCGGTACGCAGAAATCTCATCTGCTCCTCAGTGCTGCTGTTCCAAAAAAAAAAGAAAAAGAAAAAAAAAACGTAACGCTTAAAAGGGAGATTAAAAATAGAGAACGCATGGAAGGACTCGAAAGATGCATAGTTGTCATCAGATGGCATGAAGGCCTCTTTGAAAGTTGATTATGCGCACTGTGTTGGCAAAATCCTCTCCTCCCTTCTTTAATCACATTTTTGCCATCTCTGGAGAGAAATGTTTGATATTCAAGGCAGGCGAAGTCCTTCTCTCACTCCTCAATTTCAATCTGATAAAGTGTAGCTTCTTCTACCCCCCTCACTCCCTCGCTCTGTGCAAGGTAATGTGAGGGCAGGAATTAAAAGATTTGTAATTGGAGTTCATGCCTCAATAACTTTGGATGGCCTTTGATAAATGCAGTAGATGTAAAACAATGAACATGTATATAAAACGTGTCTGTGGCTGATTTGTGGGTTTTCTTATGAAATCTGTGTTTCAGCACATGTGGGCTTGCTTGTGTTTTTCAGATGTTGTTCACCGGAACCGCTCGGTGCGGGTCGGTGATGACGTGCTGCTGCAGTGCGAGCTCAGCTCCAATCTGGCGACGCCCCTCTGGATGCTGGACGGCAGACAGGTGCAGGGGTACGACCTCAACTCTGGTTTTAGAACCGGCACAGATGGCCTGCTGATCATCAATGCCCGGCAGGACCAAAGTGGCTTGTACACCTGCTACGGCGTTGAAAACAGTGTAAAGGTTGCAATAGTTACCTACAATGTCACCATCCAGTTGGACCTGCACCCTCTACCGCCTGTTGATCCAACTCATAGCTCTACCACTGTCAGAGGCCCCAGTGAGCATCCCCAGACAGAGAGGGGCAAGCCACCACTGCTGAGCCCTCTTCTCCCACACTCAGATCTGCTTTCCCCCAGGAACATGAAGGCCATCTACCTCTCCCTCATCACTATCCTCGGAGGCCTGTGCGTGGTTCTCACAGTGGTTCTTATCTATGTGGGCTTCTGTTTGCGAGTAGGCCAAAGAGGAAAGTACTCAATACGGGCTGCGGCTGCGGCCCACCAGAGTGGTAAGAAGCACCACAGGAACAGGAAACAGCACAGAAACTCCACCACCATGGAGCTGAAGACCATCTCGAGTCACTGTAATGGCAACGGCATTTGTAACGGAGGTTCAAATATGCATAACGGCAACATCCAGGACGGAGGCTTACTACAGATTGTCCCTGGCGAGGGTCACACTTCACCCAGTAATGAACCTCCTCCCCCAGCACCGCCTCTCCCCCCCACACCTCAACTTACCTCGCCGGGGTGTGACTTTTCCAACGGGCTGTCGGCAACACTGCCTAGTGTCCTGAGGAGGATACATGGGAACAGCTATGTGCTCCTGAGACAGAGCGACTCTGAAAATATGTCACCACCTGGTTATTCCTTTGCTGAGGAGCTCAACAAGATCTTAGAGAAGAGGAAACACACTCAGCTGCTGCCCAGGCCGGATGAGAGCTCTGTGTAGACAGATGTAGCTTCCCCTATAATGGGCGTACTGCTAAGTGTTCTTAGCTGGTGCCTGTCACGTGACTCATTATTGTTGTGGTCTAAAGCAGTGAAAGGGTCAGAAATGAGACATTCCTATTTTTGAACTGCTTGTCAAACTGAATTCCCCAATTTCCCAATGCGCGACAAATGAGAAGATAAATTCCAGTGAAGGGGCCGAGCATGAAACAACAAAAAAGAGCAATCTACCTCACCTCAAAACTGCCCATAAGAACAAGTGCAGTCAGGCCCCAGTCTGATCTGAGTGTCATGTCTGAGCCCTCTGATCCACAGAGCACAAAGCGGGATGCACAGGCTCCACCAACAAGTCAAATTGAGCCACACTGGAATATGAATACATGTGAAGAGTCGATTCAGACCGGAGGGCAGCTAGCCAGAGTTCGTTTGAGCACAGATGGCCTATGCATTTTTAAAAACATGAAGGGAGAGAGGGGAGGGAACGTGGTGCGCAATGTTTTTGCTTTTAACTAATTGCAATAACCAACACAATATTTTACAGTAATATAGGACTGGATGGCACATAACATTTACACCAGCCATCAATTGGTGAACTAATCATTATTTAATATTAACCCTGCTTAACTAAGTATTTCTTTATTTACTGATTTATATAATTACTAAACACGTAATGCACCACTTTTAGTAGATAATTATCATATTAATCATTTATATGTATTGTTTAAATTGCAGAAAAATTTATTTGTGTTAATTTGTTGATAATCCAGGTGATGCTGTTAATGCATCATAAATGGTTAAAACATGAAGCAGTGTGTTAGCCTTTAATACTCCAGTTTAATTAATATCTACTAATTCCTTCAAGTAGCCATTAGAGTCCACATTACATGCAAAATTCATGAGGGATTAAACTTATTAAACCCTTAGATGAAAATGTATTAAATAGTGATTATTTCACCAAGTACTGATGGACATCCCAAGATAATATGTGACAGTATTATAATTATTTTAGTGCACTTTAAATGCTAGTAATTTTAAAGTCATTGTTATTAACTCTGCAACCAGCCAGCCAGAGGAAGTTTTTTTTTTCTTTCCCCCCCTTGTCAGTGTGATGAGTTGCAACTGTGCAGACCTCAGCTGTGTCTGCTGGACCTTCTCTGACACAGTGGGTCAGGAGAAAAACACTGACTGAGCCTGAATCCACCGCTGAGTGACACCCTGCATGAGACCGTCACACAGAATGACAGACTGCGGGAAACAGAGTTCGCCAAGAGCGTTCCAAGGTTAATCGTCTTTATATTGCACTGATACATCTTCTACACAGGCTGTTAGCCAAACAGGTACTTAAGGCTATGGACCAGAGAGATAAACACCCCTCATTCTTTATATTTTGTTTTCAAGGAGCCAGACTTTGTTGTAATTGTTTATAAGTGGTTTTTGAGGAATAGTTATGAAGGTCTTCAAAGTTTTTCTTTGGGCATTGGCTGCTTTTTTCACTCTTTCAGTCCAGTCCTTATACATTTTCAAAGGAATGCTTTTATGTTTGGTTCGTACCTTGAATTTGGTGTCTCTTTATCATTTATAGGTCACTGTTGTCTACACATAACAGATAACTTAGTAAAAACACATTTGTCTCCATTTCTTTACTTGAATCTATGAAAAATGCCAAAACACACAGCTGACAGGTGTAAATAGTAATTTTACACCAGCAAGGTAATTCCCAAAGAGCTATTAGCCAAAAGCTTGGTGTGCAATGTGTGCCAGGAAGGGGCACAGTGAGGCTGAGGTATACCAAAGTACGCAAGATCTGGACTGGAAATCAGTACCAACAGATTTAAAATCTTTGGTTCAGATCATTGTCAATATGTATAGAGGAGGTCAGAACAGAGGCAGTGTCTACAGCCATCTGTAAAACACCGTGGAGTGGAGGCTATGTCATGGCTTGGGGTTGCATTTCAACCCTGGTGTTGGCAAGTTATGAAGGCAGAAAAGTGCCATCAGATTTTGACCCAAAATCCAACAAAAAGGTTTGAATTTTTTTCCAAAGACCTGGAAAACTATTCTTGAAGACAACTTAAGAAAATTACAGGAAAGTTTGGCTAGGATAGTTCAGGCTTGTCTGAGAGTCATGGTGGTAACACCAAATATTGACCTTCAAGCTCACTCATTGTGCAAACTCTGTTTTTGCCCTATATACTTCATTTTCATGGATTTTTGAATGTTTCAATAAACCGCTGCACCCATTTCCCTAGCAAAGTTTAAAGAAATGAGGTCTGGCTCAGGACTTTTGCACAGTAGTGGACACACAGTTTCTACCCACCTGTATGCTCTAACAGCGTATCAATTAGATCAGCTTGGTTATTAATAATTTGTGCAGGAATGTAAACTCACAGATTTCCGATTGAAAACATATGCTGTAAACTCATTCACAGCTGCATTGTCTTATCTCGAACAAATTACACTCTGACAGAATAATTCATTTATGGGAATAACCCAGCCATGCAGGAAATTAAAACAAATTTCTCTTGCATCAATGATTAATGTTTAGGCTGATTTGGCCATTATGTTGCTCAGTCTCACTCTTAGTCCTTTTTATTTTCCTAATCCATCTTCTCTTGCTGCATCTTCAGCTCCCATGCCTGAGCACAGTATTAATTAAACAGTCTACTTATGACGAGGATGGAGAAACTGAGTGAGAAGTCTCCCTGGACATTTACATTATGTAACACTCTCAGGTTTCTAATTATTTTTCTCATACCCGCGGGCATGGGGTGTGGTTTTCCATTTAATTGCTGTACGTCAAGAGTAGAAAAGCAAAAATAACTCGAGTGTAAACAACATCATGATAAACACGAGTGACGAACATGTAACGTCGTACGTGGGATTGAACCTAACACGGCTGTGATGTCAGGACGCCAGCGTAGCTGTGGCTTGAGCTCGGCTTTCCAGTCAGCTTAGCTTGAACACTTCACACATTAAAAGCCTTCATTAAAACCATTTGACCTCGATTCAAAGCACAACACCAGGTGAACACAACTACAGGGGTTTGATGTGATTTGCAGTTTTATTCGCTGCAGTGGAAACGCTGAATGTTTTTTGCCTTCTCTCTCGTTTGTAGGTGTGATGAGCGCAGGTCAGTTTGAAGCCCACTTAATTTCATTCCCGAGGATACCATCTCTCAACCAGTGTCAGATGGCAAAACTGGCTGCAAAGATATTCTTTAATGAGCACTGAAATCAAATTTTCTGTCGTTAGTGGACAGTGGCGCCTGAAGCGAGGCTGGATAAGGGCTACAGCATAAGAGTCTCTGCCCCAGCAGCAACAACTGGAAAGGAAATTGTTGGCTCCCGTGTCTTACCGAGCAGCATTTCTTCTTCAGAAAGCAGCTGCGTGTGTGTTTATGTGTGCGCAGAGTGCCCTTCCCTCCGTTTCATGTAATAACCTTTTTTCCCCTCACTTGCTGCATGAATTGTTTCAACACTGTTTCTCTTTAAGTAAAGGACAAAGAAAACTCATTTTACTATTAATCGAAAGTGCCAAGTTTGTTGTTTTGTGCGCCTATTTTATCCCTCAAAGAAGCTGCATATTTATTTTGTAATTTTGTACATTGTATGTTTTGGAATTTACTGTCGATGTTTTGTGTCAAAGTGCCACTTGTTAAACAAAAGCCTAACAAAAAGGAGGATCACACTTTGCCTGTGTTGCACAAAATGTAATAAATAGAAGCACGGTAGACAAACAAAAAGCATGCAGAAGCCGTACCAGCACCACAGAAGTGAGTATTTATAACCTACTAAGGGAAATGAAAATACACCAAATTATATATAAACCTCACAATATTCCTAATGTCTTAATGAGGGATCGTTAAGCTTTTTTTGTCACTGTAATTGTTTTGTTCTCTGTTTGCATGCTTGTGCACACAGCAAATCCAATTCTTTTATTAAGCTAACACAAAGAATTAAAAGGGAAGTGGGTTCCTTCACATTTCAGTCATGATGAATTTGAATAAAACTTTCTACTTCAAAGACTTCTTCATTTTTGATTTTGCAGATACAAAGGTAGATGAAAGAAATCCTATCCTTGTCAAAGCTTTTTTTTATATGTAAGAGGAGAGAGAGAGCGAACTATGTAAGCCTGCAAATATTGCCAGTGAAGCATCTGCTTTGTAACTGGAAGCAGGCCTGAGTTCCTGCAGCAAGCGCAGACTGGTACGGAAAATTTTGCTGTGAGGTTGATGCCCGAGGACTGGTTCGGAGCCAGCAGGAGAGTGCCGTTGATCAAAACCAACTGCATAATGTCCGTCCTGTGTCCTGCAAAGGCATTAAAAGACAACGTCCAATGTTGGAGCTTGTATTGACGAGCTGCAGGCCTTACATTCATGATGCACCTTTTGAATTTACTCAATCGGAAATGCCACAGTGCAGAACTACCCTCCTCCCCTCCCAAACAGATTTCTCCATCATCCATAAGACCTTTTCCTTCATTTCTGGGATTGAGAGGACAACACCCAGTTTTCACACAATGCATTTATTGTAACACATAACTAACAGCAAAACAAGACGCCCATAAATAGGACAGCCGTGTCGTACGCTCACACAAACACACCCATGGAGGATTTGTAAGAGTGCCAGGTACCTGCAGTGTGTACAGCTTGATGTGTGATTAACAAACTGTCATGGTTAGTGTGTTACTTGCGTAATGCTATCGTGGATAATCAGTGTCAACAGGAGGAGCCTGTTCTCTCAAGTGGCACATTGGAATGAGTAGTGTAAAATTTACAGGTTAATTTCAAAGGGCCCGCTCTGAAATGTGGATATCACAAAGCGGTTTTATGTTAAACGACAGAAGTGCAGGCTTAGTGCAGCTTTTTGTGTTTGACGGAATTTACACATTATCAAGACTCCCACATGGAGACATTTAGGATAAAGGGCTGCACCAAAAGGAGCAGGAAAAAATGTGGTAATTTCATCATACCTTTCTCGGTTTTATCTTCTCTACTAGCATCTAGAGAAGACTGCTTTGATAGACAGTGTGATGGGCGCAAGCCATTACTTTTCTAGACTACACACTTTGAAGCCTAAACATTAGTGTTTTGGCTGATGTCATGCCTTGTAAACTAAAAGTTACCTTTACTGGAAAAGAGTAGTACAAATTATAATGGTTATAATGACAGAAAATTCTCAGTTAGTCCAGTTAGCAGCATGTTACAATGTTTGGCACTTTAGAAGCCACCATTCTTGTCTTTTGAAATAAACAAATGTGTGTATATCTATCTATCTATCTATCGGTAAAATGGTAAATGGCCTGTATTTATATAGCGCTTTACTAGTCCCTAAGGACCCCAAAGCGCTTTACATATCCAGTCATCCACCCATTCACACACACATTCACACACTGGTGATGGCAAGCTACATTGTAGCCACAGCCACCCTGGGGCGCACTGACAGAGGCAAGGCTGCCGGACACTGGCGCCACCGGGCCCTCTGACCACCACCAGTAGGCAACGGGTGAAGTTGCCTATATTTGAAGGAGAGGCTTATCTACGGCGGCCCTGAGAGGCCAAACGGACTGCAACTTAAGAAAACACCAGCAATAAGAAAAACGCTGCAAAAGCACACAAAACACAACGGAAACAGGAAAAACGAAAACAGAAGTAGGAAAAAAACACAAGGGAAGTGTTTCTGGGGAGACAATAACCCGACGGACCAGTTGCAGGAACCTACAAGATGGTAGGCGTGTTTTATCATGATTCATATGCTACTGGTGACGGATTTTTAGGCTAATAGTTAGGCTAGCACATTTACCGCTCATCTTTTCTTTCCTCACAAAACCGACAGATCCTCCCCTTCTTTTAAGTGTCTCCCAGCGCAATTCTAAGCATATTTTGGTTCCTGCAACTGGTCCGCCTAGTTATTGTCTCCCCAGAAACACTTTTTTCCTTTTTCTGTTTTAGTTTTTCCTATTTCCGTTGTCGTTTTTCCTACTCTGTTTTGTTCCCCCCCCCCCCCCCTATTTCCGTTGTGTTTTGTGTGCTTTTGCAGCGTTTTTCTTATTGCTAGTGTTTTCTAAAGTTGCAGTCAGATTGGCCTCTCAGGGCGAACGTTAATATGTTGGTACTAGCTAGAAAAGTTGGTTATCAAGCCAACACAGAAGTGCCTTAAACCTGCATTTTAAAAAAAATGTCCTTAATGTCATTATCATCTGTGCATTTTCAGAGAAACATGAAAATATACAAAAAACAAGTTTTTCTGTAGCAAACGGGGGTTTATCACATCCAATATGACGAACAAATTGCAAGGAACATATGTATGATGTCACGAGAAACCTTGAAAGATGACTTGAACTCTGTTTATAGTTTACTCTCAATTGCTTGTTTTGGATCACACCCTATGAAAGCTGGGATAAACTCCAGCGCCCCCCTCCCCGGAGAATCTGATAAGGATAATTGGAAGACGATGGATGGATCTTCTTCCATGTTTGAATGATGAAAATTATTTAAGCCTGTGAAGTCCGACTGCCTGGTAAGGTTACATTTTGGGGAGATCCTTTGGTCAGACTTAATCCACTCAGTCCTATATGCATGTGTATAGTCCTCTCTATTGCCCTCTGTCTGTGCTACTTTTGCTAGTTTGCTGCAGCATACTTTTGCATTCCCTCTCTTTATACACCTGACAGAAACACTGAAATCGCTTTATAAGCAACATAATTAAAACAAACAGCATGGTAGACATACAGACTATGACTGACATGGCCCTTGTTGGTTAGATTTGAACTGTGTTGTTGTTCATACTCACTCATCTGTTTGTGCTCTGTGTAAAGCACTTACTCCCCTAGAAATAACCTGACAGGTGACTTAATCTGAGATTAAAACAACGATTCTATTCATAGACTCGATTTGCTTCTCAGGGGAAAATGATTTCCACAGATCTTTCTCCTTTCTGGTGAATCAAAGCTGTACATATTTGATAAATATCATCCAAGCAGAGACAGATGAAAGGGATTTCAGTGACATATGAGGATAAAAAATAGATTTTAGCTTGCAGACATCAATCTTTCAGTATATCAAGGTAACCTTCAGAGCAGAATGTGTAGAGAGGTGCATGAATTGTCTAGGTGTGGTTGATGATTCCCTCTCCTCTTGTTCTTCTCTTTTGTTTCCGGTGGCTCTGCTATCTCTGCTCCCCTTTCTCCTGTTTATTCGTCGCTTTAGACACGAGCAGCCCTGCTTTGTCTTTCTCGAAGAAGTGTGTCACTGAGCCAAGTGAGGAAAGGACAAATAGCTTTACATGACTGTCTGCTGATTATTACTCACTGTTTTGTAATGACAGTACAATATAATGAGTATAGTGGCTGACACTTTCCCCTAACAATCAGAAAATCCCTGGTTTGATCCCAGGAGGAGACACAAATGCGTTTGAAGCTGTGCCAGAAAGGGCATCCAGTGTGAAATCTGCAAAATATGCAGAGCTACCCACTATGGTGACCTCTTGTGACTATAGGAGAAGCTAAAAGTAGCTTTGGTTGAGGTGACTTTAAAGTTTTTCGTCTAAAGGTTCCCCATCAATCCTCCTCATACCTGCTCGACTGTCCATTTGAAGCCTCAGACTGTGATATTGAAAATGTCAGTCACACAGACAGAGATATGAGAGTTTTGACGGTCAGGATAAATTTAGAGAATCTAGCCTCACACACACGCACACACTCACACACACGCACACACTCACACACACGCACACACACACACACACACACACACACACACACACACACACACACACACACTAAAACAGTACAGACTATGCTGCTGAGATTGTCGCAGAGTCATCTTTGACTCCTTCACAGTAGTCAAGATTAAATGGCTAAAGAAAAGCGAACCAAACGTTAAGTCTCTTCATTGTGATGCCGCTCAGAGCATGCTGTTGTTTCTTTGTCCAGCCACTGTATAGCAAATAATGCTCTAAATATCCAGCCTCATAAAAATGTTTCCACTCTGAAGAGGCTGTTTGGATGTCACCATTATAGGAAGCCTGTGTATTAGACTGACAAAAGGAAAAGCGTGACACACTGCACTTTTCTTCCCCAAAACAAACAGATACTGTGCTTGTTCAGGCCAACAAGCAGATCCCTTGCCTCCTCCCGGACCGGTTTGACGCCAGAAAAGCCACGCGTCTCTGCTGTCACACACGTAACACTGGCATATCAATCAGCTCTTTATCTGCTTCCTCCACATGACAGAAACAGAAAGACATGTGCCTGTCAAAAGTCAGAGAGGTTATTTTGCTCTGAATACCCCTTGAGATCTTGATAGGAGATTAAATGATTGGTTGAAATATCCAACTGGCCTTTAAAGCCTATTGGTTATGTTGTAATGGGAGGTATGCTGAATAAACCACTGCCGGTGCAATTTTCTGATTTTTCTTGACAGCAGCCAACAAAATCAATGCAAAGGCAGCTTTTTTTTCCTTTTTTCTAACAACAAATTTATCAAAAGATCCCCCAGGGTTCTCTGTTCATGCAGTGGGAATGAAGGAAGTAACATGAGACTGAAATTTGAGTTGCAGCTGCTACCAGAGAGAGTGCTAAGACACGCCCAGGTGTCCTAGTGACACATCACAATGACTTCTGACACACACACACACACACACACACACACACACACACACACACACACACACACACACACACACACACACACACACATATATGTTGAAATGTCTTCTTAAGCTACATTTCCACTGCAGAGAGATGTTTTGATTGCAGCTCGCTCAAGTTTCACCTGAAACTCAGTGAGTAATATGAGCAACACGTGATGCTGTTTATCTTGTTTTCATTATAACAGTTTCAGATTCAAACAAACACAGAGACTTCCTCTCAGGTGTTTATGTGTGATTGTGCTCATGTAAGAGGGGATTCATACACACAGGCAGCTGATATGTCCTGGACAAACGGAAACTAAATGTCTAATCTTTGACCTTTGGACTTTTTGGACTCTGTTGACACTTGGAATTGTTGACAGAGTGTAAACCAGCTCGGCACATGTAGTTAAGGCTATCTGTCTTTGATTTGATATGTAAAGTGCAACCAGCAGGAGTGAACACGTGTTTTAAACTGGAGATACATTTTATGGATCTGTAGTCATGATGCTTGGGTCAGTAATCAGTGAGATTTCAGCGTGTGTGTGTGTGTGTGTGTGTGTGTGTGTGTGTGTGTGTGTGTGTGTGTGGCTTAGAGCTATGAACCATGTCAGCCTTTGGACTGTGGGCTGGGCTCACGCCATGTGGTGTTTCATTCTCACTCATGTGGCGCCATCTAGTGTTTTTCTCCTCTGTCTTATGTCAAATGCACCGAGCGCTGTTTACCACTAGAGGTCGTTGACAGCCTGCTTATAGAGCATACACCTCTGCTAGCACAAACTCTGATATTGTCTACCTTTACAAGTTTAATTGTAGTTTCTGTTTGCAGAAGACACACCTCGTACTTGTAAATCTCTAAAGAAAATGTAACAATCGGTGACGCCTTTCATTTTACTGGTTTGTAAAGACTTATGCTACTGTAGGTATCACCTCTTTCTATTTGTTTAGTTCAGCATGTAGTGAAAGTTGTAAAAGTCTTTGTTTTAACCCGACTTTATTGCTGAAGTGTGGCAGTTATGTCTGAGGCGATTTCCTCCGATTGTGCCAGGCTGTCATCGTACCAACGCAACTCCGCTGGACAGAATGAAACAGGGCTGGCATAATGAATAACAGACTGACCTTGACCTGCCATCAATCCTTCATGTGTGCAAGCGTCCAAACTCATGAATGTGTCACTGAACCAAGGTGAAGCAGAACTCCTGTCAGCTTTGAAGGTGACCATGCCCTCCAACCTTCCTGTGCAAAAACACAATTAACCTTCCCCAGAAGCGGTAAAGAATCAACACAACGTGTTACTGTCCTAGTTTTGTCTCCTGAAACGTTTACTGTTCGTTTCACATTAGGAATTAGATGTTTTTACTGCAGACAAGCAATTTTCTTTACTTATGCAAGGCAGCAGCTAAAGTTTAAACGATATGTATGTGGGCTTTTGTGTGGCCACAAGTGACGACTAGGGTATGACATTGAACATTTTATGACATTAAAACGTAATGGTTCAAACAGGTACTCAGACTCTTTGTTTATTATATAACCATCTCAATGAGGTAATACAAAAAAGTTAGGACGCTGTGTAAGATATAAATAAAAACAGAATGCAATGATTTGATCAATTAAAATCATACTTTTGTTGACAACAGAACACAGAGAACACAAGATGCTCTTTTTATACTCAATCATGTTACTGACCTGTGGAAAATTAACCGAACTAGTTGCAAAATGTTCTTCCAGCTGTTTCTTTTTAGCACCACTTACTTTTCCAGCCTTTTGTTGCCTCTGTGTTGACTTTTTTTGTTCTATTGTAAATTAAAATATGAGATTTGCAAATCATTGTATTCTGTTTTTTTTTAAAGCTTAAATAAAAGCGTCCCAACTTTTTCTGTGCATGACTATACAATATATTGTAAAAAAAAACCAAAGAACAAACAAACAATGAATTTGAATTTGTAATGAACTACAGCTAAAACTACAGTTTTCCTTTGAAACATAGTGAATCAGAAAAAATACTCAAGGAGCTAAAAATGACACCACGTAAGTAAATGTACTTTCTGTGTTTTCTCCACTAAGTAAAATTAGTGAACTAAACTAAGAAAAAAGAGGCGAGGCTGTTTAGAAGGAAGCAGTGTTGTAGACAAATGAATGTGCAGTGTTGCACAGCCACACCATGCTAAGAGGGGGCAAGTTGGACTGGTGGCTGGTTAACTAACCAGATCGCTCTCTTGTTGAACAGTGGGCGCCCTCCATTCATAAAAACAGTCTTACTGCCTGAATATAAAATCTCTTTCACGCTAGTGTGAGTGCAGCCCTAATGAGTAAGACTAGATACAGACACACATTGACACTGAAGTTGTGTCGGGGTCCTGGCTCTTGTTTCACTGAGTGTGAAACACAATCAACAGCAGGAGGGAAAAGGCAATTTCAGGCTTCAGCGACAAGAACACTTGTCTGTATTTCAGTATCATTCTCATTTAGGGTGGATGGAGAAATCAGACGCAGTGTGTGTCTGCGTGCTCACGCGCGTGCGTGTGGGTCTCATTTCTGCTGACTTACACCATTTCTTCCCTCTTTCCATCATATTGTGCGGCCATTTATTGGAAGACACATGTTGCCAGCGCTGTCTAAACACTGTCAAATTATTTCCCTGGAGCAATCTTTGCCCCTGACAGTCACTGTCTCTCTGTATAACGCTGATGGTGGGTAGCAAGCACACTGACCTAATAGTCAGTGGGTAGTCTGATAGTCACATTAAATCACAAATATTCATTCGTTTACTTTTATTCTTTGCAGCAGCCTAAATTTTTTTTATGCTAACTTGAGAATGAACATGTATTGCACCATTTAACCGATAAACAGAAAAGCTATACAAATATTTTTCACAATGCATTTCTACAATAATAATTTTGTTTCATTATTTAAGTTTCTAACAGGACATTTTGTCCACTCAGCAAATTTCTGTTTCAGTCTTATTTACCCTGAATCAAAACTGAAGCCACTCTCTCACCTTACCCCATTTACATTCCCTTGTATTCACAAAGATCACATTTTGCCACTAGGAGGAGTGCTAAAAAGTCAAAACTATTAATTTCTTCCTAAGAGCTTTATATGAAGCTGCTAAGAGAAAATCTTGGTAAAAAATCCAAAAACTTAGAGATGGCCAGGTTTGACTCCATCAGCTGTGAATGACATGTCTTCGGATGGTGGGAGGAAGCCGCAAACTCCACACCGAAAGACCCCAGCCTGATGGTGGAATTGAACTCAGGACCTTCTTGCTGTGCGGCAACAGTGCTAACCACCGTGCCGCCTCACTTGTTCAGGCTTGTTTTTTAATTGTACTGTCATAAACTTTAACGTTTAACATGCTGACTGAGACCTCTAAAGACTCTGAGTGTTGCACGGTCTGATCTCAGGGTGCAACGTTCACTCCCGGAAGAATAGTAGCGTTGTGTCAACTCACACCTGAATGCTCCAGATGGGCAAACTGCCAAAGCTTCAGCTTTTTAAGAGGTGCTCACATTTTCTTGATGTTTAATTAATCAAATGATTTCTATTATGAGCACCTGGCTGCTACTTACCCTTTTAATTCCTATTGCACAGTCTTGATAAACCCTTGTCACAGTGTTTGAATACACCTACCACACTTAAACCTGCATGTTGGTTAAACAGTCTGTGTGGGAGTGAAATATTTTCAAAAATACAGAAAAACATATATTAACTCCAAATGCATAATGACATGAGATTCATATCCTCGCGGTGCTTTAAGAAAGGAAGGACAGAGTGCACGAGGAGCAGAGTACAACTAACTGCTGGTGTAACTCAACAGGAAAGGTGGCAGACCAGTCTTGTCGGCAGGCTGGCAGGGTCAAAAACACAGAAACCATTGCTTCCTGTGAAGTAAGACCCACTGCAGACTGAACCAAGTATGCAGAAAAGACTTTAAAAGGGTCTGTTGTAAAAGGCATCCAAAAATGCACATAGGATCCAAATACTATCTAACAAAGGAGTGAGGTCTGAAAACATAACTGTGTACATGGGAGTTAGTGGGAAATTGGAACCAGGTGAGTGTGGCAGGGAGGCGCCTAATGGAAGTCTGAGGACATCTGGTGGCAGGAAGGGGTGTTACAGCGTCATCCTGTTTGTTAATAGAGCAGAAATATACTTTGAATTCTGCTGTTTGAAGTTGACTTTAACTGATAGATTTTTAAAATGAAAATGTATTTGTGATACAGTCAGTGCAGGTCTGTGAATTGTGTATTTAAAATATAACATTGAACATTTGCTGGTAAAATTCAGGTGCTGTTAAAACTGGGAAACCGAAAAAATAATGAAATGTGATACAGTCAAGTACCACATTACGAACAAATAAGTTGAAATGGATTTGAGATGATTTTAACAAGTCAAAAATAAACATTTAAACATTTTAATTACATAGAAAAATCGACAAAAACACATGTCTTGCATCCCTTACCATCACACACAGACGCCAGAATAGAAACAGTAGAGGAAGGATGATGCAGAGATATCAGTTTTAAAACCCTCACTGACTCTGTGTACTCACCTGCACACACACAATTACCTATAGAACTTATGTTATAAGGACATAGTCAAGTGTTTGGACTTGCCTCTAATTTGGGAAATGCATAAATCACCGTACATAAAAATTTTTTACCATGAAAACATGAAAATTTATTTCAAGTCATCTGCATGTAACAGGATAAGTTGGAGCGATGGTAGCGTTAGTTTAGGCGCACGTGTGTGTGTTTGTGTGTCCTATAAGACAGAGATGTTTAATTGAGTTAGAGGATCGTGCTTCAATCCTGCATTAATGTCCCAGTGGACTGTCTGAAAGGCAATGGAAGGGTTTGACCCAGTTAGACACACGCACGCACACGCATGCACGCACACACACACACACACACACACAAAGAAATACACACATGCAGCACAGCAGCGCACAGACAAAAGCCACACAAAACTGCAGCTTAAAATGATGAATAAATCTGGGTGGGAGTTACTGCTCTGGTGATTGATTATCAGAAACAACAGTACCAGGTGCCCAGTCAGCGGGGAACAATTAATGACTTTGTGTGTGTGTGTGTGTGGTTGAGAGCCAGTATTGGTGAATCCACTTGTTACCTTCGCTTTAAGCTACAGTGACTGCATGTTCCTGTGAGATCTGCATTGCAGCAGTTGCAGCCGTCTCGTCACCATCTCAATACCTGGCTCAATAACCGACGATGCAGTTAGTCAACTGGCTAATGGGAACAAGCCCTGTGCTTCACTAGAGATCCATCGATTTTTATGAGGGAGCGAAAAGCCATCAACTTTAATCACCGAGATCTGTGGGGAGGTCTCACATTAAGCTGCTCTCATAAAAAAAAGAAGAAGAATTTGGAGAAATGTGCACAACAGCAGAGAAACTGAAGGTGCCAGCAGTTCAAGTAGTTCTGAATCAAGACTTGTGCTTACTATGTTTTACTGTTTGCTGTTTTTCTGAAAGTGAAGGTCAGAGCATCCACAAGGTTAATATTAGTGCATTTCTGGGTTTTACAGCACCATAGAAACCTTTTTTTGTTTTTCCTTTATGAATTCTCTTCTTTCCTTGCTCTCTGATTAAGGTCTGTTATGAGCCCATGGCTGACCCTGAGGCTTCAGTAAAAACACGAGTATGTTCTTTTGTAAATGGTAAATGGCCTGTATTTATATAGCGCTTTACTAGTCCCTAAGGACCCCAAAGCGCTTTACACATCCAGTCATCCACCCATTCACACACTGGTGATGGCAAGCTACATTGTAGCCACGCCACCCTGGGGCGCACTGACAGAGGCGAGGCTGCCGGACACTGGCGCCACCAGGCCCTCTGACCACCACCAGTAGGCAACGGGTGAAGTGTCTTGCCCAAGGACACAACGACCGAGACTGTCCAAGCCGGGGCTCAAACCGGCAACCTTCCGATTACAAGGCGAACTCCCAACTCTTGAGCCACGGTCGCCCCCGTACTTTGTACTTTGTACTTTCCCAGTCCTTCTCTTGTGCTCCTTGGGTGAAATACGAAGCAGGATATGAAGATGAAATGATGTAGTCATCCAGAGGAGCCATTTGGAGGCTTCACCAGAGGAAAATAGTTGCAGGGTTCAGCGGAGGACATGGGAGGAGCATGACAAGCATGCTTTCAACAAATTCTTCTTTTCTGATGGAATTAGAGGAAACATGCAACTCCACATGAAGGGAGATTTCTTTCTTTCTTTATTTTTTTTGAGAAAAGCAAAGAGCAAGTGGCTGGATTCCAAGAGCTATTAAATAATCCTCGGATTTATTGAATGAGATTCAGTGATTGAGGCTGATCGGCCTTTAATTATTTCCAGATTTCCTTTCTATTGGATGAAAATGAGAAATGAATGAGGACAGATGACTATAAAACCTCCCCTCAATTCTTTCCAGTCTTTGTTTCGGCATCCAAACCCACCCCACTCTTTCCTTTGCAAACACTTATGTAATAACGGCTCACACACATAAATGTGTACATGCTTTGAATTATTTCTCAGGCCTTGACTCTAATAACAATTCAATATTTTTATAGCCTTCTGTTATTGAATAGAATTGCCCGGACTGACCCTAAAATATCAAAATACAAAGGCAGACTCGCTGTCTCCACTCGCCGTTATCCAACTCCCACGAGAGAAGCTCCTGGTCTTTGCTTTCTGATGGTGAAAAGAGGGCTGTTTAGAGCTCAGTGTGGTGTGGACACAAACAGAGAGGAAAAAAAGAAAGTACAGGCTCTGGGAAAGAGATGTTGCTTAAAAAAAAGCAGAGGGGGTTTAGAAAAGGGGAGGGTGGATGGAGGGTTTATAGACTCTAAAAACAAATGCTCCCTTGACTGGCCCTGTCTCCCCACATTAGTGCAGTGTACCCTTTTTCCTCTCCTCCTGTGCCATCCCTCCATTCTCTTGTTTTTCTTCCCTACTTCACCCATGTACCTCTTACCTCCTTCCATAAAAGCTATCTCTATGTCTCTCCTCACCTCACTTAAACCTTAAAACTCGTCGCAGCAATGTGTTACTGTTTTCTAGCTTGCAATTCACTCACACGGAGAGAATAATGGATGTGAGTAATGAAAGTCAACTTCCTGATTCAGGAGCCCAAGTCCATCGAGAAGGGGGGTTCCAGGGGAACGCCCTGGTTTTAAAAAATACAATTAAAAACTAGATGACATGATGAGCTCTCACATTAACTACAAAAGTGGCATAAGTGCAGCACAACAAGCACCCACGAGACTGCTGGGGTGGACTGAAAATTGTGTAAGAGTCCATTGAGCAATTACCCACAGGTCGCTGTTATGGTAGTCAGTCAATCAGCTGCCTCTCTTAGTCATTCATCCGGTCAGAGAAAGTGGGCAAAACTCACCAGTAGAGCACACCACATTGCCTTGACGTTTTTGTCAAAATAACAACATTATTTCAGAGGAGACAGAGGTAAATTGTTCCCTGGAGGAATATGAGCCACGCCTGCTAATTGCCTTCTTTCAAGAAAACGATAGCTGTTGGTGCCAAAAAAAAATATTGGACCTGCAAGATAAGTGCACTGCAGGTGGAGTACTTTACACGATTGCTCAAGTTTCTCGTTATTCGGATGGGTCATCCTCTATTTGCTTATTGCCTTTTGAACACACTTAATGACAAGTGTATCAGTCGCAATTGCAACAAATGTTTAGAGAGGTTGTTTTATTGTATTATCGGAGAGAGTTGTGACTTTCTCCATCAAACTTTTTTCAAAGCAGAAGCACAAAGACGAGCAGCTCAGCAGACTGAATGGAATGTGCTTCACAAGACATGGAGACATGCCAAAGAGGTCAGTATTGACTGCAATATCTACAGGATACAGAGCAGTCACTCGAATCAAAGCTGTTTCCCCCAGAGATATGACTCTGCCTATGCCAGCCTCTGCTGTCAGTCAAGAACCCAGTGGGGATATAATTTGCCATCATTCATTTTTACATTAAATTCACAGATAATCATGAATTAGCAATCTCAGCTCTTGTATAGAACTCTATTGATCAAAAGCTGTGCAAAATCGCAAACCAAAAGATTAATTCAGATTTGAAAGCAGAACCAAGTCAATTCAGTCTAAAGATTTTACTAAATTTGTGCAGATTTAACAGGGAAAGAGTTCAAAAAGGAGATATCATTTGGAAGAACTGAATAGGATTTGAAATATATTGTTTAATTAAAAAGCCTTTTGGAAAATAGACTCTAGTAAATCTAGATTGGACTCTAGATACTGGTGATAGTGAAGATAAAGAGAAAGATAAAGATGGAGGCTTGGGGGTGTGGATGACTAAAGTGAGGCAGAGGTGGGAAGGATGTGGGTAGCATGAAGAAGAACCTGAAAGGCAGAATGACAGAGATTTTTGATTGGCTTGCAAAAGTAAATGGCTGGACTAGAATAATGGTGTCAATATTGCATTTGAAAAGATAGGAAAGAGAGAGTGATGTAAAGAACAGACTAGCCGCCTGAACAGTCAGGAAAGCAAACAGATGAGTAATTACAGATCTTCCCTATTGAACTTACAGATAACCTTCATTTCGGTGCAGGTACCTGTAACCTGTAAATTCGGTGCAGGTAACCTGTAAATTGTAAATATTGTAAAACGTTTCTTCTGTCATTTAATGGTCGGGCATTGTACAGCTACAAGCATTTCACCCCCATGTCATACTGTGTATGGTTGTGTGTGTGTGACAAATAAAATTTGAATTTGAATTTGAATTTGAAGGTTCGTGATAACAGCTGGCTTCTCTCTTCCAGAAACTGGATGGGACACCTACTGGAGAGGTTAGGGTTTGGCATGAGGAAGACTTGGAATTTGTGCAGGAATTAGTCTTTCATACATAGTTGTTTGTGTTGTATTTACAAGTGGTGGGGGGCATGAACAGGTCAGTCATTTCCAGGTAGCAGAGTGGTGGGAAGTGGGCAGGCAGGTAGATAAGTGCAGGTAATGCTGTGTGTGTGTGTGTGTGTGTGAATGAAAACCTAAACGCAGACTCTCAGGCAGATATCAAATAAGAACAAACTTTTATTATAAGCGATGAAAGAGTCCAAAACACAAAGCCCATGAAAATCCCACTGTGAAGTATCCACAAGAAAGCTGAGAACCAACAAGGAGCACATGAGGATAATTACAGGGGGAAAAAACAAAGTCTTAAAAAGGCTGGGAACCTAACACAAAACTACAATATGATGCAACAAAGAACTAAGGCAAAAAGAGGCTTTAATACACAGAAACACAAAGGGCTAAAGGGCAATGAGACACAGCTGTGGAGCTTAACACATCTAAACTAAATCAGGGAAATGAGATGAGGGGTGGAAACCAAAAATACACAAGAGGCAAATGGTGCCAAAATGAAACGGGAAATGATGCACAATAGCTAACAGGGAACCTGAGACAGAACTAAACATTGGGGGAATTGACAGAGAAGGAAACGGTGATAATGTAAAGAATAAGCAAATTAAGAATCTGTTACGATACGCTGAGTGGCAGGCAGGACCCAATATGCAGGACTCCTGACACAACATAAACTTAAAGGCAACTTCGCTGCTGGAGCATACAGGGACAAATTACAAAACAAAACTTCGCTGGGGCCAGAATTTAAAAAACATCAAACTCAAAAGGAAAACCAATGAGACAAAAGGATGCAAAGCCGAAGACAAAGAACACGACACGAAGAGCTGGCAAAATAAGAAAAAGTAGCAGACTACAATAATCCAAAGCAGAGTGCTCACTGAGAATAGACATGAACAAAAGCTCCAAGATTCAATAATAACCAAAGACCTACAACTCCAGCACATAATCCAAACATAATTACAAGAGCCTTGGAAATTATAAATGAGAAAACTCTTGACTGAGGACAAAGAATAACAATCTCAAAACACTGAGTCAACGACCGAGGAACCATGATAGAATCAAACTGAAGATATTTAATAATAAACAGAACTCGATAGACTAAAAACACAAAACACTAAATCAAAGATTCAGGCATGACATTAAATCCTTTAGCAGGTTTGGCCAGGGAGTGAAGGAATGAGCTGATTCTTATATGCTGCAAGTAAATGAACTGATGAAGAATAGGTGTGCCAGCTGAAATGTAGGAATGACACACACAAACACACACAAACACACAGCTCTGTCTACAGTGACAAAGAAACCGTGTATGACTCACAAGATGCTCCTCAGAGTTCAAGGATCCTGCAACAACATTTATGGCTCCCATTCTGACATACTGTAGCATATGGGATGACACTAAAGATGGATATCTGTGTGTTCATCCACATCTCCAGAGTGTCTGGGAACTGTCACACTGTTTATATCACCACAGCCAACACAAACATTTCCACAGCTGCTGTTTGAATCTAAGGCGCCACATTCTGTTTTTCACCCAGACACACATCTGTTTGCACGGACAAATAGTCACGAGACAAAGTTTTGTTTTTTCTAGGCACATTTTGTGAAGGTGTGTAGATAATTTAAGAGTAAAGTGTTTCTACTGCAAAGTCCTTGACCCTCTTTGAAACATGCTGGAAGCTGTTCTCGGGTTAGTGGCAGGAAGCAATAAGTCACCCGCCATCAATGCATCATCAACCTTCAACACATCCACTTTTGTGAACAGGCACTCTTCCTGTAAAAGTCTGAAGATAAATGCTTTTGGTTCTTGCTCAGACATTTTAAAGGTCAGTAAACTTTGAATCCACTAAGGTCACTGAGGCAAGAAATGTAATTATTCATGAAGTGCTGATGGCAATGAGCAGAAACCTATTGCAAGGCTCGCAGGATCTAAAATCGCAACTGCTCGGCTGACCGTTACATAATTTTAGTTTTCTTCACCACTCTTCTCATTCATCATTTCCCCAAATGTGCAGCTATCTCATCATTAACCTGGAGGGATAGACCATTTTCCTGCCACCGGATTTACACAACATGACAGTGCGCGGCCTGCAGCCTTCGCCTGACTAAAATAACCATCTGCACTCTGTTTTCTGGGACACGTGCATCCTAATTCACTCGCAGCCTTACTACTAACTACTAATACAGACACACGTATGCATGCTCTAATCTGGGTCAGAACGCTTACTGTGTGAGCACAACATTTCACTACTATACACTAACTACAGTTATTGTGCATGAGCTGATTTCTGCAGCAAGCACTCATGGATGTCATTGTGGGTGCATGCATCTACGCTTATGTTGGGGTACTCGTGACACCGGTGACATTTATGAAGACTCCATAAGGAAGGTTAGGGCTATGTGTCTGCCATGTATGTGATGTGTGAACAAAGAAGGCTGGATCTCCCTCAGCGATGGACTGCAGTTTAGATAATGCAGTTTTATGTATCTATGAAGATGAAATGCATGTATGCAAGTGTGGAAGGAGAATAAATTTTGCATTTCAGATTAGGAAGATGTTGTGTGAGACTCAAATATCTATTTGATTAACTCTTATCGAAGAATTTAAACCTCAAACCTAAAAGCACTTCTCCTTTGCTCACACTCTGCATGTTCTCACGTGTCTGTGGCACTTCTTTTTCTAGTTACTATGACATTTACTCACTGGTTTTCCCATATCAATAATGCAGGATTATAATTGCTCCCCTTTGAAGTGGCTGTTTAAATAATCCAGGGAGGATTGCTCTTGGCATCCCATGTTTGGCTCAGTGGGGGAAAATAAAATCCTGAATTTAGAGGTTGAGGCTGAGAAGAAGTGTTAGCTACTGGAGGTAGTTAGCTTTAATCTTTCTGAGTGGAAATCTGCTCCGCTGTGATTAGTGTCTACAGTGTGTTCACATCGCAAGGAGATGCAGAAAAGGGGAGAATTCTGATGGAGCATTACATCAAAAATGAAAAAGTTAGCTCATTGATCTGTGAGGCTGTGCACTCTCTGGGAGAACACTACTTTATTGCAGTCCGAGTCATGCACCATCTCTCAGTCTTAGATTGTGGCATTTAAACCACTGCTTAAATCAAACCTGCATCGCACTTCAGTCTAAAGATGTTACTGCTTACAAAGCAAATATTGTCGTGTTGATTCTTATGCACAACAATGACAGCCAGCCCTAAGATTCTCCTCTACTTCCAGACCCCTCTGTACCATAGCTGCCCTTGAACGTCAGCATTATTTCACATCATTTATGGTTAGTCGACCACAAAAATGCACCACTGAACTGAAAAACAGATCTTTAGAAATTCAAGCTACTCCAGAAATAGCCATTTATAAAACAGATGGAATTTGAGACTGGACTTTATTAATGTATATTTGTGATAATTATATCTTATTTGTATACACTGGGGGTTTGTTGAGGTCAGAGTTCAGTGCCAGTGCAGAGGGAGATGGATGAGCTTATGGGGCAGCAATTGAAATGCATGAAAGTGCATCAGGATGGTGAATAAAGGGAATAAATTATCAATGTGGGATTTTTTTGTTGCGCAGACATGCTTCTAATGAGCGTACTGAATAGCAGAATAGTGGTATTAAATAATCATCTTCAGAGCCTGGTCTGAGCGAGCTGGTCCTGCCAAAACCCTGACTGCAGCATTTCATAGAATTAGACAGAATCTGAGCTGTCATACTGGTTTACAACACCAACCTTGACAGCAAAGAGATGAGAGGCTCCGAACAGACAGCGGTATCAAAACAGAGATGAAGCTGTTTTCTGCCCCAGTTCTTTGCTTCCCAGCCACACTGATTCGTCTTGTAGACAAAGAGTTCAATATTGGCTGAGCTTTCAGACTCAGACCAGAGCAGGAATTCGAGGGAGTGTTTCATGCTATACTGCACTCTCCTGATTTGACCATTATAGAAATATGTAAATAAACCTCAGCAGAGTGCCAGCCATGCAGGAGAGTCTAATTGGGAACGTGACAGAGATGTCATAGGTCTTGATGAATTCTTCAGTGGCCAAAAACAAAGATAATGGCATCATTCAAATTCCCACGCTGTCTCTCTTTTTGTTTGGCAGATTCATCTTGGATGCACTTTGAGCCTCATTGTTTATTGAACAGCTAAAATTCATCCACTTGGCAAATGAGGCATAAACTATTCATGAGTCATTAAACTCAAAGGTTGGACAAGTAAACGGCACTTTATGTTGAAACGGAAGCAAACAGAAATGCACGTGAGGAACATTCCCAGGTTCATGGGAATAATTTTAGCTGGGAGCTCTTTCGTATCTCTGAGTCATCTTGCAGCTGAGGGTCGAGCTTTGGTCAGGTGTCTGGTGGTGGATGAAGACCCTGAAGGGACAGAGCATGTGAGTCATATGATCCAGGCTTCACACAGACAACTACAGACAGACTAAAGCACAGTAGAAACAAAGACCCGCAGTGTAGTATTTCTGCTTTGGCATGGCAGCGAGGAGTTCTCCATTAATCTGTTTTATGAAGCTGTTTTGCTAAATTGTGCCAGTAGAGTCGTTTGTCAGAGCCCCCCCCTCTGGGAGCCCTGTGCCTGTTCTCACAGTATAAGGATGCTGTGGAGGCACATGTATACTTGAGTCACACAGCATGTACACAGCATATATTACAGAACACCTACAGCTGCAGAACAATTAGACGCAAACACATTTTTGGCAGTTTGTGTAGAAACTTGAGTTTGTGTGGATTACTTGCCTGTGACACCCAAAAAACCTCAAAAAATCCATGATATCATTTTCAGCATATTGTCATCAATCACTAGAAAGAAGGGATTTCAAGTGTACTGCCTCCTCTGTCTTTAGGCTTAAGAAAATCTAGCTTGTGCTGGGTGATGTTGGCCATTCTCTCATTTAAGTGCAGCCATTTCACCCGGGAGAGTGAGGTTCAAATCCTGCATCAAGTCAAAACTGATCACTGAATCTGTAGCCATATTAATCACACATATATAGCTATTAATATCTGATGTTCTTGTGACATTTCTACACACTGCAACATTAGCAGCTAAACATACAGTTAATCATTGTTTAAAAGTGCTTAATGTCCACTTAAGCATACAGTTAGTCTTAACAAGACATGATTTTGGAGTCTACAGTCATGCTTTTGGCTTAAGTCAAACGGCATGCCAGCAGCATGTTTCAGTCTAACTCCACTCCAGCTTTCTCTGCTCACAAAAACCCCACCAGGCTGCTACTTTTCTGGGTTTATGGTATGTGTTGATATTCGATGGGGCTTTCAGATTTTTCCTGTATGATTATCATGGCTGTTTTTACATTAATGCTGTTATTGAAACTGTGACAGTTCATCCTGTTTACCATCTTACTTTAGTGCATTAGGATGTAACATTTTCTAATTAGTACTGAGACTGACTCTTGACTTTTTCCTACACAGAAAGTTCAATGTTTTTTATGGGTTTTTTTATTTCTTTTTTTTCTTCTCCTTTTAGCTGTTCCGATCATTTGTCGTGACAGCAGATCATTCACCTCCACCCAGGCCTCAACCAGTCCAGTATGGAATTATTTGGATCCACATATTGACTGGGCAGAAATTTTACTTGGAGCTTCCAATGCAAATCTCCCCTTAAATCTCGACTTTGGGCCAGCACAAGGAACACACTAGCTTGGTTGTTTGATCCATTTCAGTCCACAAGCTGAAGTATTCTTGGGAAAGTTACTGAACCTTGAGTTTCCCACAATGTATCCATTGGAGAGTGAGTGTGTGTATGGATGAAAACACACTTAGGCATTGATAAAAGCGGTGTATGCATGTGTGTAGGATTAGGTGAATAAGACTTCTAGTAGAAAGACTTTATGTGTTCATCTGAGTAGAAAGGGGCAATGTAATTACCAGTCAATTTACACTGGCTTGTGCCCCCTCCTTTCCTTTTTCAGAGGGCCAGATATAACAGGCCTGTGCTCTGTGGAAAGTGATTGACCTTACATTATGTGTAGCCACCGCCCAAAAGGCCCATTCTTAAAAAAAAAAAAAAAAGAATCAAGAACATCTGTTCTCCTTTGGTGGAGCTTCATTTAAACCTATTAGGATTTATCCTCTGGAGACCAAGCACAGCAACATTAATTTCAATTTGAAAAACAAAATGTGATGCTCTTCACAGTAAGGGTGTGGATCACTTCAGTCTTGACCAGTCAACAATCATCTGGAAAACATGAATATATGAGCCAAATCTGCCTGTATCTTTCAGTCTGGACACAAACATGGATGTGGTGGACCCACCAGATTCCCTACAAGCATGCTTAAAGCAGTTTTTGTCAAAAGCATGAGAACAATAGCACGAGCGGGACTTCTTTCTGTCTTTGCACAGGCAGCAACCTCCTCGCTGTTATTATGAAATAAACAGTCTTGTCATGTACAAACCTCGCTGCCTGCCGAGGGCAAGGACTTTTTTTTAGAAAACACTCTTGGGCACACAGAGATCTGCAGAAACACACTGCTGCAGCAGGACACACACACATACTCGCACTCACACTCACACATAGTCTTTGCATACTGCAAGAGACAATAAACTAACAGGGCTTTTTGGATGCTGGAAAAATAAGAGATACTCCACCCACAAACATCAAGCCTAGAAAAATGTCCACTGTAATCCTCCGCAGTTCAAAAAAAGAAAAAAGAATAAATACAATTTTAAAAACCCCTCCACCCACTCCAGTCAAATGAAGTGGACTTAAATGGGAACCCACTGGGGAAAAGGAGAGGCTACAGCACATTTGCACGATTCATTTCAGCTAGAAATCATATTAGCATTGCAGACTGCCGAAGCCTGAAGCTGAACTGAACCATGGCGATGATTTAAAGGAAAAAAGGGGTTGAGAAAAGGAGTGTTGTGGTAAATAGGGTATGTGTATAGGTTTGACATGATGGTGGGCAGTTGTAAGAAGTTGTATTGAGCAGATGAAAAGAAACAGACGTACCTGACAGTCTGAAGACAGATGAGCAGGAGAGGTGGGGGTTATGTACTTGGCATTGGAACAGAAAATAAATTGGTATGTTATGCGCAGAGGAGAGAGGTTAGCGGGAGTTCAGCAGTGACGGGAGTCCTCAATATCTTTGTCTTCTGGCAGGAGAGCTGGCTGGACGTCAAAGAAACAGGTTGATGCTGTTGAAGATGCAATCTAATAAAGAACTTTATTTTTAAAGATTTTCTTCATAAACTACAAATTGAAGGCTCTTGTCTTTACTTTTTCATTCAGTAAAGTTCATTTTAACCACGATAGCATAAATGACAAAATACAATCATGAGAAATCCCATAAAAAATGGAAAATGTGTCGATAACACCTACCCCGATGCAACAATCAACGTGTAAGGAAAATTAATCCTAAAGTAGATCTGTAACCTAAGATTTAAATACACAATCACAACAAAACAAATAAATAATAAAACCATTCATGCCAAGTCCAGATACAGATAAAATCTCAGATTTTAAACCATCCTCACACTAAACCATCATCACAATACTGAATAAATATGTTGTTTCTGTGCCGTTTTTTTTAAACACTTTTAGTGTGCTTCAGAGTCCAAAAGTTAAACCTCTGTTTAACAGAAATACAGTGACATTTCATATCTCTTCTAACCTTGAGTTTTTCAAAAATATAATTTCCCCGTGATTTGTATTCGTTATCCCTCGTTTAAAAGAAGTTATGATGACTGGAGTGCAGTTCCTCATTTTGGCATCTGAGTAGTATAAGGTATTTAGGACCATGGCATTAAGGTTCCAGGAATTTTTCCAGGTCACACTTTTAGAGTGGAGAAGTAAACATCGGGAAGAATTACAGCCTCAAGCAGCAGTGGTTGGGGGTCCAAGTAAACCATGAGAGCATGGTAATTTGGTAGCACTGAATGCTGAAAATGTGACACGGGCACAATTTACAATAGAAAAGGTGACGTAGTGATTTTAGAGATGTGTTTTTTTTCCTCACACCTTCTCATAAGTGACACCAAACGTGCAAAACCAGATGCAAATCTGATTTCACATATTTCCAATACTTTGCTTAAGTTTGATCAAGCAAATGTTTTGCATACAGCACTAATTACTGGATGTCACTGCACACTTACTGACCCATCTTAACAGCATCTAAAACGTGTGATTTCCAGTATGCAAAGGAAGCCTGTGCTGGTTTTGGTTCCAGTGAAACAAAGACTTAAGGGGTTATTGATGTTCATAGGTTGCAGTGAAGACAATGTTTAGCACACACCAGTGCATGTGCTGATATCTCGAAGTGATAGTGAGTTAGTCCATAATATGAATGCTCTGCTGCTTGTCCTGAATCGCTGGCAACATTTAAATAAACTGACGTAAAGAAAACTACTGAGCAAGTTAAGACAAGCAAAAGTCTGTAGATAGTGCTCAATCATTTTTGGGGTGGTGAATGGTCTAAGAACTGACATTTCTAAAGGTGAAAAGAGTGGAGCAATGATGCAGATGAATTAAATTGATTAAAATAATAAATATATTAATATTAACTCCCTGCTAAGGAGTTTTCCTGCTTTTTTCCCCCAAGTTATTGCAAAAATATTAAGTTGCTTATTACAGTGCAACATATGGTTTTAGGGTCTGAGTATTGGTGGAAGTTTCAGGTTTGCAGGTCCTTGGTTTTTGCTGTACAAACACTTTTAGCGGCGCTTTAATATAATCCTGCCCTGCAGATGGATGGATGCAGATGCACACACCTTAATGAGTTATTTAATCACACCGAGTAAAAAAAAAAAAAACAACTCAGGGAAGGAGCAAAAAAACAAAACAAAAAGAAAAATCACAGACAACCTCATATAACCAAATATTTTAATGCATTTTATAGGTTCATAAGTGAATCAGCTGTAAATGAGGGTTTAAGAGAGCCAGGGTCACACTTCAGGGTTGTTACATTAATGATTATAAGAGGCTCCTTATTTTCTTGACAACTGTGTGTGGGGAAAATGGATTATGCTTGCTTTCTTTAACCTTTAATGCTGTGGACCAGATGTCCCTACTAAAGTAAACTGACCCTGCTACCTGCAGTATATCACATAACATTACACCTTGACAGCTGCTCCTTTTGACTGGCACTGATTTCTGCATCTTAAGATCTGGTGGAAACCGACCCATATGTCGACGTCTAAGAAATTAGGACAGGCTTTCCTGCAGCTCCGGTTTCATTGATGAATTAAGCAGGTGGAAGTCTATTGTGATGAGAAGAGGAGACCCTATATTGTGTTCCCAGGACATAAGAGGGGACAGAAGTAAGTAAGTGGGGGGCTCAGTGCAGACAAGCTGGCTCAGAGGTAGTATTTCAACTGTTGATGACTTTTTATGGCTAATATTCTTTTGTTTCATATATTGCCCATCACATGCTGTAAATATTAGTTGTTTAGACTGTGAAGCAATATCTGCATGGTCACATGCTAAGAAGATGGGAAGATTTTCCAAAATAAAGCACATTTTCATATTTATCTAAGTATATCTTAGAAAAAACTCACCAAACAGTTTTAAACACGCTTTAAATCACAGGAGAATAGTTACAATACTTGCAAATTACTGTAGAGTATAACCTCAGTTACTTGGACACGAGGTTACAAGTGGGTTTGTAATCTGTTTTAATGTTAAAGCCATTCTTTAAGTTTATTTTTTGACTTTTTTGTTACTGCCTTACAGTAAGGTTTCAGGTTTCAACCTCTTGGCCCTCTTGGCAGGGGCCTTTGTGCGTGGAGTTGTATGGTCTCCCTGTGCCTGAGTGGTTTTCTGACCACAGTCCAAAGACATGCATGTTAGGTTAACTGTTTTTCCCTAAATTGGACCTATGTGTGGAGGTGGAAATATGAAGTTGTCTGTTTCTCTCTGTGTTAGCCTTGTCCAGGGCCTTGCCTCCACACAGCTCCACATAAGCCCACTGTGAGCCTAAGTTAAGAAGATACTGATGTATGTTCTTTTCTCATCAGACCAAGCAATGTTTTTCCCAATCTTCCGTTGTCAAATCTTGATGTTCCCATGCTAACTGTAGCTTCAGTTTCCTGTTCTTAGCTGGCATAAGTGGCACCAGATGTGGTCTTCTGCTGCAGTAGCCTATCTGCTTCAGTGTACATGTTTTGGGTTGAAAGATGCTCTTCTACATACCTTGGTTATAATCACTTCGAAACAGTCTGGTCATTCTCTGACCTCTGATTTCAGCAAAGCATTTTCTTCCAGCTGTCACTCATTGAATATTTTCTCAATTCAATTATATATAAACTCTGGAGACAAATGTATGAGAAATATCCCAGAAAACCATCAGTTTCTGAAATACCCACACACTTCCCTTAAATCACCTTCTTCCCCATTCTAATGCTTGGTTTGAACTTGTCTTGATATCACCTGCATACCTACATGCACTGGTGGCTGATTAGACCACTGACATCTTAAGCAGTGCAACTAACAGAGAGCAGGGAATTTAAAATAACAATTAACTGTCCAATAAAGACAAAATGTACACAGTCTTTTGGTCTTTGCAGAATTTTACATGCACATTTGCATGTTGGAAAAACTGCTAATAAAACTTTCTGTCTCAAATCAATGGCATAATAAGACACAAACATAAAACTCTATTAAGGAATGTCTTTTAAAGTGATTTATATAATTTAGAACAATATTCAAGTTAGCAAAACAACAAGCTCAGTAGTTACTTTCAAACACTAAAATAAAAATGTGCAGTTTTCTGAACTGTTGATTTTTCTTCCGTTGAGCTTGAAAAAACTAGTTCGCACGTGGATAGTGTTTACAAGTTTTAAATGAGGTTTTTATATCAGTATATCAACCCCACTGGCGCAAAGGCACGAGCGTCAAGGAATGGCTTCATCGGATGTCGCGGCCCCCCCTCTCACAGCCCCTGCCTTCCCCGTCCCTGTCCTGAACCTTGACTGTTGTGGATCGTTTCTCGAGCCCCCGCTGAAGCACAGAGTGAGCCCGCCTCGCAGAGCGCTACATCGGGCTGTGCCGGTGACAGTACCAAACACCTTCAACCTGAGCAGCAGCCGTGGATCAGCAGCAGATCACATCCGCCGTGGACTGCGCGGCTTTGGGAAAAGAAGCGGACTGTAACTACGGGGAACGGACAGCAGAGTCGATTTTTTTCTGGCGTGTTGGTGCTCTCTGAAAAAGTTGCATCTGCTTGGGACGCACAAGATACCCACTGCTGAAGGAAATATCCCCGCACGGGTTGGTTGTAAATAACATCTTTAAAGGTGAGCAGATCACGCAGTGTGCAACAGTGATTGAGTGAGTGTTGTGTTTTTGTGCTGTATTTTAACAGAAGGGTTAAGGACTTCTTGACTTTTATCAAGCGCCCTCAAAATGCTTTGTCCACGCATGAAAAAATAGAAATAGAAGTAGTTGTTGAAGTTTAGTTGTAATTTTATCGTAAAATACGAATTTTGCTTAAACCTGCGTGGATATTTATGTGAAAGTGTGCTTTGATTGTGCTGAGTTGCGTGGTTAGAGTATGTATGGCTTACGGTGTAGCTGCATGATCATTTGATTTATTGATAGTTTAATCTGAGTACTTGTGCAGTTAATCCACTTGAATGCAGTGATTTGCTTTACACGAGTTTCCTCAGTTTTTCTTCCTCAGGAGCTGGTGTGTGTGTGTGTGTGTGTGTGTGTGTGTGTGTGTGTGTGTGTGTGTGTGTGTGTGTGTGTGTGTGTGTGTGTGAGAGAGAGAGAGAGAGAGAGAGAGAGAGAGAGAAACAAGAGAACAAGCTTTACTGTTATCTTCATCCCGCTGTGTCAGTGAATAGGGGGGCTGCCCCTTGGAAATGGCACACATGCACACTTATTCCTGCAAACCGCGTTTCCTGTTATGGCCGTTTTCCTCTCTGAAAATGCGCAGCCAGTTTTGTTTGTATTATAAAGACAGAAGTGGATGGGAGAGGATGAAGTGAAAATGATGAAAAGGAAAGGTCAGACAAAGAGAGAGGGAGAGCTCTCATGGCCATTTCTTTATGCTCTCAAGGCCTACTTTAATTTATGGATTGGGTTTGAGTTGAATTGGAAACACCCGGGGTCTGATTGGACCATAAATAATCCCCACAGGAGTAGATATAAATGCCGAAGAAGCAGCATGCCTGAGATTCTCTCCATCTCTTTCTCATCTGCGGTGAACCCTCACAGATGATTGATGCGTTGGGTGTCCTGTTGTCACAGCTGTACGACTTTAGCTGAATGCAAACACGAGTACAACCACGCATGAATGAATGCATGCACGCTGCAAATGTGAATTTGTGAATGCTCGGCACGCACATACTCCATCCTCTCCTGCACAGACTAGTAGCATCACAGCACCATGATGTGCTCAAGCATCATGCTCCCTCTTTGGGAGAACCTATATCATACTGCTCTGTCACTGCAACATAACACAGCTAAAGAGAAGGGGGAGAGGGGGATTCGGTAGCAGTGGGAGGTAATAACCAACCTGTCAGGCCATTAGGATTGAAGTAGCTAAAGAGGTGGATGGGGGACAGGTAGGGGAGGATGCTTGTGATCATTTAAATCACATGTCCCCTTCACAGCAAGTGAAACCCTGAGGGGGTGAAATGTGAGGCAGCTAAGTGATAACATTACCAAAGTCATGGTTGTTTTTACAGCATCTTGTCCTCAAATTGTTTTCCTTGTCTCCTTTCCTCCTCCCGTTTTCCCTTTTTAACAAGGTTATGAAAATCCTTCTGCCTCTGCGGTCGAATAACGCGACCTCCCATCTTTTTTTATTACATTAACAATTAAGTGTGAAAAAAACTAGATCACAGCTGGAGGCGCAATCACAGCTGATGCACATCTGCCAGCACTCGAGAACGATGAAACATTAAAGACGCAACCCACTGTTCAAAATGTCGCTCCGGCGTTGGCAGCTTAATTTGCCCATTAGATAATCTCAGCCGAAAGTGACACTTACATGAACGTGCTCACACACACACACACACTTACATAACATGTAAAGGAGAATCCCTCGTGAAGCAGCAAACATCGTTATCCCACAACATTAAAACCACTCGCAGGTGAAGCGAAGTGTTTGGCTCCTGGCATTCATTAATCATTACCAATCTAAACGTGGTTGTTGACTCAGAATCCCTCACAAATACCTTGTTCAACAACAGTGAGCCCGAGAAACAGCCCCAGCCTTATAAACTGTGAAAAAGCCAGAATATAACTGAGCCACAAGATGCCACACCACAACCCTGAATGTACAACCTTGTACTGAATTTCCCAGAGGAACCCACCTGAGGGATTAATAAAGTTTCATCTAATCTAATCTAATCTAATCTAACACACAGGCCCTGCCAAACCTGAAGGTGCCAGACACCACAGGGGTCCCGATGGCCCCTGATCAGTCAGAAATACTGATCGATGCCTATTAAGTATTAGGTTGGTTTTATTGTTAAGGCTAATTTGGTGTATAAATACAGCACAATCTGATCCAGAAGACTATCGCTCTGCAGTGGTGATGATGATAATGATGGTGATGTTATTAAAAAGTGTGCAAACAGTGTGTCAGCACTGTTATCTATTTAGATGTAATGCAGACTGCAAACGCCTCGTGCAGCTCAAACTATCTCACGCTGCTCTTATTTAACAAACACTGCAAGTACATTTGAAAGAAAACAGGAAGTGTCTTTCTTTCTAACTTTCTAACATGTAAACTTCTCTGTGTGGAAGCACCACAGGAGCCTTGAATTCCTCAGACAGAGTCAAACGCACTCAGAGGAGCTCAACAGATACCTTTTCTCCATCTGATATTTTGTCTTTTCCTGTGCCTCCATTTCATGTCTTCAATTGCATGTCAGAGAGAAGCTCTGTTTGATTTTTATGGAGTAGTTCAGTGTTTAATATGCTTCTTTTTTTTTTGTTGAGCATGTTGGTTCCAAGATTCAGTTTCCCCTCAGCTGTGATTTTTCTAGCAGTGCGTCACTAAGATTTCCGTCACAGTTCCTCGCTGTCAGCCTATTAGAACAGGACATGAGCAGGAGCACAACAGGGGAGAGACAAGCTGTCAGTCAGACACACGCACACACACACACACACACATGTGCGCACAAAGACTGCCCTTGTGTGTGAGACTGTAATTAGTAGCTGCCTGGGTTTGCAGTGACCTTTCTTTTCCTTTTTTAAAAATCCCCATTCAGGACCATAAATGTTGCAGCACCGCTAATGACTTTACTTTACAGCATCTTCATGGAGTTTTCATTTTTAAAGTCACTTGAGGTGTTATACTGTTGATCAGGTTAGTTATTTAGACAGACTCATTATGGATCTACATATGAATCACTCAGCATAGGCCAGCAGACTCCTGAAGTATATTTAAATGAAACATTTATACGTGAAAGGTTTTAAAAAGCCTTTCCCCAGCTTGCAGTCCTGTGTCTTTTAGAAGAGAATGCTGGATGAGATCATTCCTCCTCTGTTTGCTATTGTAATTTCCAGTGATCGATCATCAGATAACTTTCAGAGTTTAGCATTTAAAAATAATGTATGTACTAGTAATGTCCATACTGTTAAAGGCTGATTATAGACACTTCTAAGCTTCCTGCAGACGTATCATTGCTTTACACATTTCAGACACTAAGAAAGAAATGAAAGAAAGTCACATTCATTTTAACTTTGACATTCAGTATTTAACTTGCAGAATAAAATCAACATCACAAGTCATCATTTGAGGTAGTTCTGGTTCACATAATGATGACTACATTTTTCTGCTGCTACTGAAGTGAAGTTGTTGTAAGAAGCTTGACTACAGCAAATCTATATCATTTCCTTGTTAAATATTAAAGGAAATCAGGCTTTTCACAGTTAAGTTTAATTTTATTTCATGAAATCTTGAGTTGCTGATGGCTTTAGTAAAATAAAAGGATTCTTGCAGTAGCAGTGCACTGTGAAATGTTGTAATGGGCAAGCAGAATTCTTATCAACAAGTGGCACTGGATCAGAAATCGCGTGCTGAGTGTTTCCTGTAAACACTGTTGTGAGAAGGGCCTCGTCATTTTTTTCCGAATCCTTTCTGTTGCATACTTTCAAAGCTTTTTTTGAACCCATTAGAAAAATGAAAGCTGGGCCTTTTGACTTTCTGACCCTGTAATGCTGACAAGAAATCCAGGTGGTATTTTAGGTTTATGAAGCTCTTTACTAAATGAATCAAATCTTTGAATCTCGCACTGCTGCATCTCGTCAGAGGAAAGCAAAAGAAGGAAGGAAATGGGTACACAGGAGGCGCAGTTGGTCTGCATAATAAAGTCAGATTTGATTCTTCTGACTGTGACACTCGAAATAACCCACATTTATCAAGTCATGTATACGTGCAGCAGACTTATCCATCAAGCTGCAGGAGATCAGGTCAGATCTGCAGAGAGAGGCAAGGGTAGATGGGGGTAAATGGTACTCCAGAGATTTAGTATTATATTTCTTTTTGTTAAAGAATACAAATCAAATGTCTCTAAAGCTTCCTTCCTCCTTGCCTCTTTGCAACTCTTTTTTCTTGTAGATACCAAAGTCTAAAACTAGTTCAAGATAACCTTGATGACATTACCCAGATTAGTTTTTGGAGGTTGGAGAGCTCACTTCACAAACACAGAAGACAACTGTTTTCTCAGCTGAAGTGGATGAGTAAAGCGACCTTTGGCTCCATTAGGTTTGAAGGTATGGCTACAGTATTCCCTCGATTATCGTGGGGGTTAAGTTCCACACAATAGGTGTAAAACCCACGCTCTTATAAACCCTTTTTACACTCGTAAACACACTTTTGAGACACATCCTTACGTATTCAGCAAGTCCACCAGGTAGTTTTGCATATTAAGCGCCTTAATTGTGCGAATAACACCATGAGCCATTGGCTGGATCAGCGATGGGGTGTAGTTATTAATTTTTTAGGCAGAAAATATTTATTTTACTGCAAAAATAATTGAGATCTAAAAAATTAAAATAGGTAGCAGAAACCCGCGATTTAATTAAATTCCCACAATATAAATTTACAGGTAAATTTGGGATGTCAGCGAAAGGTGAAGTGCAATATGGTGCAGGAGTTCTGTATGTGAAGCTGTAAAAGCTCACAGGGACACATGTGGCCATACAGACTACTGGACCACTACTGCTCTCTCATTGTCAAACAGCCCATAGCCTCAGCTTGCCATTACCTCCTTTGAGTTTTTTTTTTTTTACAAAAGAAAAGCATATATTAGATGGCCCATGAACATGCATGCAGCAGGTCAATTATCATACTCTTACAGAACCTTTCCAGCGCCAAAGGATACTCATAATGTGTTCTTTTCCCCCCTTTTTTTCTTTGCGTAAGTAGATTGCAGTTCAATTAAATTGCCATTGCAATCTGATAACTGAGATGGCAGGCGGAGATGGGCTCTGAAAGCCCTCGCAGTCTGTAAGAAGAGCCGGAATCAATGCAGGGTGGAGTAAGTCATGGTATAATGGACATTAGTGAGCAGAGCTCTGGCACAGATCACATTAGAACCAGCAGTGCTGAAGTCTGCCAAGTGCTCCAAACATCCATTAGTAGGCCAATCAAACTGTGTTTGCTCAACATTTATGCATTTGTTCACAGCACCCCAAAGATCCCGTAGAGAAGCTTCTCAGAGTGATTTTTGTCTGGAGCAACAAAAATCTGTTATTACGTGCTCAACCTTCGCAGTGCACAAATCCGTTGGCCGTCCCGTTAGGAAAGTGTCGTCATTGCACATGGAAATGGTTTTCATCTATCTGGGAAAAGCAAGGCCTTTCTCCAGCTCTTTCTCTCTTTTTCTGAAGAGAAGGTAAAGTGGCATCATATGTCACTAAGCATCACTTCACTGCTGTCGGGAGGGTGATGTATGAGGACCGAAATGGCCAGTGCTGAAACAGCAGACCACACACACGCACGCAGACACACACACAAACGCAAGATTGATGGATGACACGAGTATTAGGTCCAGAATTGAGGCTCGTTGCCTGGTGGCTGATAAAAGATTTTAAGAGGTGACGACCTGCAGCTGCAACAATTAGTTCTTAATGGTAGCAGTCTTTGTTTTTATGAGAAAACTCATTCAGGAGACTCTTTTTCCTTTTAGCTAGGCAAGAAATTGCCTGTTGGTTGCATAGTTCCTAACGTGACTAACAGAGGCCTGCTTCCACTTAAGCGTGAAAGTCATTGATTAAGCTGTTGGTTGATTTGTCTTTATTGGAAACCTGATTTGTGCCAGCAAGGGAAACAAAGCATGAGTTATTGATCCAGTATAAAAGCTCATCAGCGCCTGCCGGTGTGGAGTTTTAGATAGGAAAACACTGCATATTTGTTCTTAGCCCTGCCAAACCTCAGTCGAATTGAATCAGTGAGTTTTCCAGCTTACAACTTACAGTGCGACACCCCTGAGCTAATAACATAAGCAAAGATCTCCTGACACCCAGTTGTTTGGACATGTGCTGGATTTATAGATTAGATTTCCTCCACCCTCTTGGTCAGCGTTCTTCCCCATTGTGCGCTCGACGGAGTGAAGCCAGCCCAGAGGATGCATCTGCCAGATGACCCCTCTGCAGAATGCGTACCATGCAGCGCCCCACCCTCCTCCCCCTTTCCTGCATCAGCTGACTAGCTTGGGTAAACTGTGTTTGGCTTGTCTGTGGAAGCGGAGAGGGGAAGGAGGCTGGGGGCTGGGAATTATTAACCATGAGAAAAGTGTTTACATCGTGACTCTAGAGTATCGCTGCATACTGTATCTCTCTGGCGTAACCTTGGGATCAATCCCTCCTTTTTAATTGGTGACAGATGTCGCCTCTCTCATCATCTGTGCCTCAATCGCTTTCGTTCTCATACACACATGTAAGGCCCCGATGTTCCCAGAATTCTTCCGGGAACCTCTGGGATCCCATCCCAAATCTTGATAACATAACTCCCACCGCCCTCTCGTCCGAGCCAACACTTCATCCCTCAGTTTATGAAGCTGTCCTGTCACAAGTGGATTGCCAGGACTCAGCTGGCCTGGAAGCTGTCCTGCACTTATGAAACATTTGGCATATTTTTAAACTTACTTGCAGTTTATGGAGTGATGCTGTTACTTGGTTTCTGCTTATTTTCAGTGAGTCTTGGGCTCAGACTGACAGAGCTGAATCCTGGAGGTGCTGTCTGCCTCTTTGTCATGGTGTCTTTGTCTGCTTGGCATTATCCTGCAGAGGATTGTGTCCATCTGGTGGATGAGATTTCTTGGAAATGAAAGGCACGGATAGGATAAAACGAAGAAAGACAGGGCTTGTCTTGTGGCTGATCGGTGGAAAAGTAAAACCAAGTCCCTCAGCATGTGTCCGTGAGTGTGTGCCCAGCTAAAATTTAGAGGAACTGTATTAAACAATGAGTTCAGTCTTTCTTTGCTTATTTCACATGCACACATCCTCAAGCGTCCCCCAGCTTCACTCTGTGATTTGACCTTCAAAAGATGTATTGTCCAAATAAACCTTTGATATTCATATTATTATTATTATTATTATTAACAGGCTTGATCAGCGTGAAGCTCGCTGCGTTTGAGGCCTTGCTGCCCCCACCTCCTCCTCCTCCTTCCAAAGCCCAGACTGATGGCAGACAGAAGTAGGTCAAAGTTCAGTGGAGCGTCCTGTCTGGGGAGGAGGATTGGAGAGCTGGAGGGGGAGTTAAAGGGCATTGTTGGTGCCAAGGACCTCCTTCCTACATGGTGGGGGCTTCTGTTTTTTCATATTAAAACTTTTAAAAAGTTTAACAAAGTTCAAAAACTGCTTAAAATAACAGCCTTGGTACTCATAAAGGAGTTAATTACCTGGTACTAATACTGAACGTTAAGAAACAGCTTATAAATACTCTACTGATCACAGACTGTATAAAATAAACATAGATTTCTCCATCACCACATCTGTATATACACAGTCTGTGCTACAGATCAGTAATGATCCAGCTGATTGCATTAAAATGGGGTTTAGCCGGTGGTGATTTCATGCAGCACTCTCATGTGCATGTATGAAATTCTGCTGTTGTAAAGGAAAAAAAAGAAACTCATTTTAGGAGGTAATAGAATTTAATTTATAAAAAGTTGACTACGTATGAATGAATGAAAATGACTTAAAATTTAATATATGTTCTTACATTTGTTTTTGGGGAACCTGTAGTAATGGATTTGCTCACCTTGCTGTGGGGATGAAGAAAAGTACCCCATTATGTGTGGCTGTGACAGTGTTGGGTGGAGTTACAGGTCTAACGGACTCTGCTCATAAGTAATGGTGGGTGCAGGGTCTCTGTGTCACAGGTACACTGTAACCACAAACTCCCCTGAAACCCTGCACCATAACCTATGCAATAACCTGACGTGCACCCCCCTAAAAATGTAACCATACACTGGTTTATCTTCTGTCATCTACTGCCTTATTTTCTGTTTCAAGGTGTTTAGAAGAGAATTGATCACCTCGAGTGGAGAAAATTCCCAGCAAACGACTCTTTTAGTGGAAAATTGCAGAACACCTTACACGAGTGTAAATGTTCACAACGGTTGCCATTTCAGTGATAAAATGTGCTAAGCAGTGTGATAATTAGCCTTAAAATGTGCTCAACACTGAACTATTAAACCAGAGACATTTAACTCATGAAAAGTTACACGTCCTTTGTTCATTAAGCCTGGTTGTTTGATATAGCCCGCTTGTGTAAACTAGAACTACAACTAAGACTCTTTAGCTATGCTAGTGGCCATTTGCAACTATGCTATGTGTTAACGTGTCCATATGAACACAGTCTGTATATAAAAGATAGACGTAGCCACCAGGTCTGGAGCACAGGTTCAAAAGATGTTAGGTTATAAATTCCTATGACTTTCAGGTCTTTCTCTATACAGCATGGTGTTCATTTTGCAAACGGTAGTCCCATTCTAAGTAAAATGAATGATGCAGGCAGTTTTAGGGTGTGGCTGTCTTGTGATTAATAAATTGTTTGGTGTCTCTTGTGCTTGGTTGCACTAAGAGGCTCTAAGCAGGAGAGAAATTCAGGTTTTTTTGGTTAGACATTTTTATTTTAAGCCTTTTTTACTTTAGCCAAAATTAACGTATCCCTGAAGTGCACGATCGACTCGACCCTCTTGCCTAAATTTGAGGACCTCGGGTTTCAAAATGCCCAGATCTCGATTACCAAAATGTGAAACTTAAGCTTCAAAGCAGCAGATCGTAAATCAGTCGGCGGGATTAGGTTTCTGTGTCTGACACAGTCTGAAGCAACATGCTGTTGTGCTACAGAGTCATGTGGTGTAATATTGATATGTGTCTCGGCATTAATAACATGTTTAAAATGGTCATGTTGACCCTTGTGAAGCATGCCTTTGCAGATTAGGATGTCTGGATTGAGGCAGGGTCAGACTGCTGGGTTTAAATTGAGAAGGGAAAGCTGCGGAGGACAGCACTTCAAAGGATTGTATCATAATCTTTGACATGTTATCATTGGCGCTCCAAAAACATCAGGGGATCTGATGGGTTTTTTTTTTTTTATTCTATTCTTGCTGTCCCGCATTGGCTTGTGTTATGCAAGAAGGCTTTCAAAAATCTGATGTTATCTTTGATATCGGGGGGAAAATAAAAGAGGAGGAACGGATGCCATTTTTCTTTTCTGGGAGCATTTTCCCAATTAAAACTTCAAATATCTTGTATAACTGCTGTTGAGCTATTATACAAGATATTTATACAAGATGCTTATACAATTATACAAGCTTTCAACATAGCAGGATTTGCTGGTGTGCGGAGTTCAAAATGAAGCCCTAGACTGCTGTCAAAGATCAAACAGACAGATTAAGGTGGAGACGGAGCGGTTTGGAAGGCTAGTGGCGGCAGATGCAGGGATGAACGGATGAAATGAGGCCAGTGTCATCCCGTCTCATTTATTATGCAGGGTTGGGAGGGGATTAGCTTCACTTACATAACTCCATCTCTCCCACCCACCCCCCACCCCCCTAACTAGCATATCTCCCCCTTTTCCCCACCCTCCCCAAACTCTCTCCCTCTCTTCTGAGACCATTCGATTGGTGTTGGCCTCTTTGTTATTCCAGTATTTTGTTTCTCTGTTCTTTTTTTTTTCTTCTTCAAGAGAAAAATGCATAAAGACAGGAGGCAGCTGGAGACTGAAAATGGAGGGACAACAGGGAGAGATGTTGGAGAGACATAGCGAGAGAGACAACCATCAGGAATAGAAGGAAATGGAAGACACAATCTTTATTACCAGCGACGGTTATAAAGATCTGCAGATAAAGCAAAAGGAAAAGCGGAAACAGGAAGAAAAAGGGGGAATAGGGGAGCTTTGGGGGTGGATGAGAGAGTCTATTTATAGTTTATCCCTGCTGTTGGGTTAAACCGCATGGTCCAGTGCAGCACAGCTCAGTGTCCATGTCAGCCCTCATGTCAGTCTCCATTAGCTCCACGCACAAACACGCACTATATATATAAGTTATGTATATACCCCGAGGATGTAAACACAGGCTGTCACGAGAACATGGGTACGCTGACCTGCCACTGAAGTAAAGGAAAATTACACACCAGCAGATCTGAGTGTGTGTGTGTGTGTGAAGCACTGACGTGCTGGAGATATTCGTTAACCGGTGTGTGACAGAAAATAGGCAAAAACTGCACACTATTCAGCTCAGCTCTTCGACAAAGGCTGCACTTCTGAGAGGATTCAAAACACACACACAGACTTTTTTTGTGTTCCTCTGACATTTCCTCCTGCCTTCACTTCTTAATCTTGGGAATAAGTTAATCACACCATCTCTTCAAGCTCCTTTTTGTTCCCAGATCACATTTGCATATGTGTTCACTTCCTCCCTCTCACGCTCTCCTTCGTACGTACAGCTATAGGTGCACGTGCAGGTAAATGCATGTGTTTCAGAGCGAGAAGCATGTTCACTTGACCCAGTCTAACTGTGGTCTGAGTCTGATGTCATTGCTGCTGCAGGCACACACACACACACACACACACACACACACACACACACACACACACACACACACACACACACACACAGGCAAAAATGCACATTCATTTAAATTGATTGAATGCAGGAGTGCAGTATATATCTGAAATACTGCAGCTCTGTTGCAAATATATAAATATATTTATTACATTTGGTCAGTAATATATATTTTGAGCACCTGCCATGTTGCATAGGAAGTCAGTTATTACTGGTGAGCTGAATGCTGTGAGAACAGGCCAGCTACTGTACACGTTTATGGATGATTCATGCAACAGTCTTGGGGTTGCACAGGACCTTGTTTGTTTCTTTTGTTCCTTCCCCCCGGCTAACCCCGCTCCAATAACACACTTACTGTGACAGAGGGTACACATTCACGAACGCACATAAAACCAGCATTCACTACGTGCACATGTGCAGGCGTCTGCAGGAAGAGTGATCAGGTGCTTTCACTCCTGCAAAGTACGCTAGCACGTACTGGAAGAAGTTTTCAAGAGAATAATCTCTTGATTTGAGAAAAATGACAACTTTTATTGTTTCTTAATAATGCATTTTCATTGTGCAGTCAATAAAAGACGCTTAAACATGATAGATAACCAGTGTGAAGCAGCAGCCCCCATACTGAATCTGTGTGAAAATTGTGTTTGAAATAATGTAAGAAAAGCTAAAGATAGGGAGGATGGAAATAATAAGAGAGGAGAAAAAGCGTGTGAATGAAGAGAGATGATCCATATCCTCCAGACAGACAAATTGTTACAACAACAGTGGTGGGGCTGATAGAGCTGGAAACAGACAAAGCAAGACAAAGCCTTTAGCTCCGGCTGTGATTTAAGCAGTGAAAAGGAAAAGGAAAATTTTTCCTGCAGTCATTGTTTCTCATTTGTTAATCTTCCTCTGTGTGGTCACCTTTTGCTCATCCTGCTGCGGATTTGTCATGTGCACATCCGGACTATCAATCCCCTGTTCCAACACATCCCAAAGGTGCTCTACTGCTTTGAGATCTGGTGATAGTGGAGGCCATTTGAGCAGCCATCAGAAGATGGACATGTGGTGGTCATAAAGGGTTGAACATGATCAGCAATCATATTCATGTAGGCTGTGGTGTTTAACTAATGTTCATCTGGTTCTGAGGGGGCCAAGATGTTCCAAGAAAAGATCCCCTACACCAGGGGTGGCAAACTCCAGGCCTCGAGAGCCGGTGTCCTGCAGGTTTTAGATGTGTCCTTGATCCATCACAGCTGATTTAAATTGCTAAATTACCTCCCCAACATTTCTTGAAGTTCTCCAGAAGCCCGGTAATTAACTAATCATTTGATTCAGGTGTGTTGACCCAGGGTGTTATCTAAAACCTGCAGGACATTGGCTCTCGAGGCCTGGAGTTTGCCACCCCTGCCCTACACCATTGCACCACTACCACCCTACCCATTCATACAAAGCAGGATGGATCCATGCTTTCAGGCTGTTTACATTAAGTTTAGACTCTAAGATGTGAATTTCACAGCAGAAATCAAAACCCATCAGTGAACTAGAAAAGACCCAAAATATCTGAATAAGTAGCCAAATAAAGTAAAATAACTGAATTAATTCCAGCCAGAAAAACAAATTCCCCTTTGGGTTGCATTAGGAAGGAAATCCTGCATAAGTCTCCCAAGTGGAGCTACCAACTGTGGCAACTCCTTGTGACAAGTCTCAATAATGTGGCCGTATGTACTTTTTTAAAGCAGTGTACATAGTGTACTGAATATAGAAAAGGAATCAATCTGAATGAAGGTTAAAATAATCATTTAAATAGCTAGTGCAATAGTTTTGCACAGCAGATATTAAAATAACTTTATACTATATTATCTGTTCCTTCTGTTATTTGTTGCTACGAACAAGTTTCACTCAGGACTGAACAGCCATCATTGCAGCTGCCAGATTTCACATCATTGCAGGCTGCCCTCTAGTGAACAATGCTGGATCTGCAGTGATCCTGATCTGAGCTCCTTGGACTCACACGTGAAGTGCAAACTAACAGGACTGAAGCTCGAGAGCATCACGGGCACACACAGTCCCTGCTGGGTTTTTTTTTTCTTAACCTGTAAGATGAATGGGCCTCATTAATCATGGCCATTTGTCTTTAGTTGTAAGTCTAGAGGTCAGTGATTAAACCTTGTTCTTTGTATCGTAGCCAGCTCTCTGTCTCCTTCTCTCTCTCTCTCTCTTTTCTTCCTCACTCAGAGGATCAGAGGGAGAGCTGCATTTCGTCGCTGCTCCGCTCTGCTTTTCATGGCTCTGATGTTGTCTGCCACCAAATCCCAGCTGAATAAAAGTCAGAAATTGAAGCAGCAAATCATGTTTTATGTATGTGTGCTTACACAATGAAAGCAAGATGGAAAGTGGGCCAAGCATCACACAGGGCATATTATGGCAACAAAGCAGCTTTCCACTTTCTTGGGAAAACGGCAGCCGCAACAGCCAGAGTGCCAGACACCGAGTACAATATGGCTAATGACAGAGAAAATAGAAAGAAAGATACATAGAAACTGCATTACCCGACTGCTCTTTTCCTGGGAAGTGCTTTACGATTCTCATTGATTCTATTCTATTCTTACTCAATACGAGCATCCGAGGATAAGCAATGTGACAATGGATGCTACGAGACGCTCGACACCTGTCCCGATTTTTCACATTATGCAGAAGTAGTTTAACTTACATGTTTTCAGGTGTTTCGGGACACTTAAGTAGCAGCAGTTGTTCACTTTCATGATCAGCCAGTATTTATTTTCCTGGATATTGATGAATTAAAAATTACAGAAAATGGTGCAAAGATGAAATTTTAAAAATGTTTTTATAATAGAAATGATGATGATTTTTTTTTATTTTTTTTTTAACTCAGATTCACAACAGTCCAAACCAAGATGAAATAGTTTACAAAGACAGTGGGAGTATTATTTGGAAAGAGTTGCTGTGGTGTATCTTGATTAAAACCCTTCTGTGTGCGTGGTTGATATGAGCAGTGGCTCAAACTGATAAAATTCACTTTGTGTTATTGAACTGATGTGTAATCTGCTTGTTTAAACAAAATAGCTGGTTGCTTTTCCCCTATTCCATTAATATATGTGCGTGATATTTGTGAGTTTTGGGCATAGAAGTTGGATGCTGACATGATGAATATCACCCACTGGTTTCTTGACTCCCATTTTAAAGCCGGGAGTTCAGTATTTTTGACATCACCGTCAAGGTATTTTGAAACGTCAGTGAGGTAACTGTGAAACTGAGAACACTGAGTGCTAATAGATTAGCAAACTGTTCATCACAAGCTAATTCTAGCCTAAATTGTACCCTCATTTACTGTGTATTTTGCTCTAAATGGGAGGATAATTAACATAATTGTTATTATTATGCTGTAAAAAATAAATAGATACATATAATGGGGAGCATGGTGGTGTAGCGATTAGCACTTTTCACATCAACAAGGTCTTAGGTATGAAGTAATCAGTCTGCTGAGGACTTTCTGTATGGGCAAACTGAACATGCATGTTCTCCTGCACAGTGTAAAGACATGTTTGTTAGGTTACTCAGTGATTGTAAATTAGTGTGAATGTGAGTTATATCTGTTAGGTCTATAATAGATAGGTGATCTGTACAGTCTGTACCCTGCCTCTCACCTGATAGCTTGCATAGGCTCCAACCCACCCTGCAACCTAGAGTTGGATAAGCAGAAGAAACAGGATAAAAATAGCAACTGAAACTCACCAGGAAAGTATTTACTGCGCTATCAAGTCAGGTGAGAAGTTGGGTTATTTTCTCCTAGGCTGTGTTCACACCAGAATGAATAAGAATCTGGTCTTTGTCTGAGGTTATGCTTTCACACAAGCAGAACACAGTTGGTCACGCTGATGCTTGGTTTAGGTGAGGATGGTTTCTGAGTAGACTGTGCAGGAGGCGGGTGAGCCACTGAGTAGCTGTGAATTCAACCGGTTATTACCTGAGATATGCAAATCAGCATGTTTGGAAAAAGGTATAAAGCACCTACAGTGGGGCAAAAAAAGTATATAGTCAGCCACCGATTGTGCAAGTTCCCCCACTTAAAATGATGACAGAGGTCAGTAATTTGCACCAGAGGTACACTTCAACTGTGAGAGACAGAATGTGAAAAAAAAAGTGGAGGCTAGGCCACTCCAGGACTTTCAAATGCTTCTTACGGAGCCACTCCTTTGTTGCCCGGGCGGTGTGTTTTGGATCATTGTCATGTTGGAAGACCCAGCCTCGTTTCATCTTCAAAGTTCTCACTGATGGAGGGAGGTTTTGGCTCAAAATCTCACGATACATGGCCCCATTCATTCTGTCCTTAACACGGATCAGTTGTCCTGTCCCCTTGGCAGAGAAACAGCCCCATAGCATGATGTTTCCACCCCCATGCTTCACAGTAGGTATGGTGTTCTTGGGATGCAACTCAGTATTCTTCTTCCTCCAAACACGACGAGTTGAGTTTATACCAAAAAGTTCTACTTTGGTTTCATCTGACCACATGACATTCTCCCAATCCTCTGCTGTATCATCCATGTGCTCTCTGGCAAACTTCAGACGGGCCTGGACATGCACTGGCTTCAGCAGCGGAACACGTCTGGCACTGCGGGATTTGATTCCCTGCCGTTGTAGTGTGTTACTGATGGTGACCTTTGTTACTTTGGTCCCAGCTCTCTGCAGGTCATTCACCAGGTCCCCCCGTGTGGTTCTGGGATCTTTGCTCACCGTTCTCATGATCATTTTGACCCCACGGGATGAGATCTTGCGTGGAGCCCCAGATCGAGGGAGATTATCAGTGGTCTTGTATGTCTTCCATTTTCTGATGATTGCTCCCACAGTTGATTTTTTCACACCAAGCTGCTTGCCTATTGTAGATTCACTCTTCCCAGTCTGGTGCAGGTCTACAATACTTTTCCTGGTGTCCTTCGAAAGCTCTTTGGTCTTGGCCATGGCGGAGTTTGGAGTCTGACTGTTTGAGGCTGTGGACAGGTGTCTTTTATACAGATGATGAGTTCAAACAGGTGCCATTCATACAGGTAACGAGTGGGGGACAGAAAAGCTTCTTACAGAAGACGTTACAGGTCTGTGAGAGCCAGAGATTTTCCTTGTTTGAGGTGACCAAATACTTATTTTCCACCCTAATTTACGAATTAATTCTTTACAAATCCTACCATGTGGATTCATGGATTTTTTTTTCACATTCTGTCTCTCACAGTTGAAGTCTACCTCTGGTGCAAATTACTGACCTCTGTCATCATTTTAAGTGGGGGAACTTGCACAATCGGTGGCTGACTAAATACTTTTTTGCCCCACTGTATAATGCTGCTTTCCATTTACCTCAGAAGTCGGATGACTGAGGTGGAAGTGATGTCACTCCTGAGTTGTGTGTGTTTCAGTAGTGAAGTCAGAAAAACAAGGAATAACAGCATTTGTTTTGCTCTTTAGCAAGATAGAGTCAGTCATGCATCATTATCATATTAGTGCAAAGCGTATTGTTTGTTTGTTTGTTTATTTTTTTAGCACTTAAAACCACCATTGCCACACGTTCGTGGATAGACCCTGACTTACTTAGCTGGTTACATGTCTTATGGTTTTACTGCTTTTTACATGCCCTGAAGCAATCTTGGATTGTCTTAGGGTTGGTGGGGCTGCTCTGACTGTCTGATTTTGGAAGTCTGGCTTGGGGGGGCGTTCCAGTTAAAAATTCTGTCCTCCAGTGAAATGCACCATAAGTTCCTTCTTTTTTTCCATCTTTTTAAAATTTTCAGATTTCCCATTTAACGCGGGAATCTGATAACGGTCAACTTTTCATGATTACCTGACTTTTTTTTTTACATTAACCAATCAAGAGAATAATTGCTGATATTGTATTATACAGTGATGTGTACAGTGACAAATTTCTCCCATTAATACACTTAGATACATCCAGTACGTGTATTAATGGACTGAACTGAACACTTCTCTGTCTCTCTTGCTTCATTGTGCAAGAGTCACCTTGGCACAAATTTAGCCACGCCTTCTGGGTGACGGCAGCGACTTTCGCCTTCACCCTCCTTCGCTCCTCCCTCAACAGCACACCATACTGCATCTCTCCAGTAACCGAAAACTACTACTAACATAAGGATTGCTTTGATTTACAAAGTGAACCTAAGGCAGCCAAGCGCACACACAAGCTGCATGACCTTAGCGCTACCCTCAGCTGAAGTTAATACTGCAGCACCGTGCAGGAGCCTCAGTCACAGTGTCATTGTCCTGACATACAGTGTCATCCCTGCAGTGAGGACATATGCTGCTATTGCGATGTAATCTATCTAGCAGTGGTCTAAAGGATGAATAATCTCTATCTAATCTGCACCCATGGGTTTACATCAGCCCATCATACTGGGTGAGATCTCATCGCCTGATTAGACAGAGAGCATTTAAGATTTTATGCCTGTGCGTGTATGTGTGTGTTGAAGCCTTTAAACCACTGCGGAGATCATTATAGCATCACAGGTCATGTTTTATTGCCTTGCAGTGGGTTTTATGACAATTAAAAGACAGGCAGACCAGGGTTAGATCTATAAATCTGTGTGTATATTGATGTATTTGCACATTAGTGTTTCTAAAAAAATAAAATATTCTTGTATTTGGCTGTGAGCTGGCCTTATGGGACACTACTCTTCATTTATCTGTGAAGCTTAAAGAGGGTGAATAAATTTAACCACTCTCATGTTATCTCAACAAATCTTCCCCCGTGTCTCTGTGGAAAGGCTTTGACCCTCCTGCCACCCCACCTCCGTGTTAGAACATGCTAGATGCCCTTGACCCACCCCGTTTATCGCACCTTCTCCCTCACAACGTTTTCTTTACTATTTGTTTCGTGGTGTTAGCGGCTACAAATCACGTGTCCATCAAATCAGGCCTGAAACACAATAATCATCTAATGGCAGAAATCCCAGACCCTGATTGCCACTTTAATCAGTCATACCTTGGCTTAAAGCCTTACTGACCTCTGTATTTCATTCAAATCTGGTTCTAAATTTGTGAGCTTTCCTGTTAACAGACACAGATGGACACCCGGTTTTGTTTCATTGTTGTTCCATGCTGATGATATTTGGGCTTCAGCTGGATGGAAGCCATATGGGAACCAAGTTAGTCAATAATTGTGTTTTATGTGGTCTTTTGATTGAATTAAATGGATCGTATTGATTTATATGAAACGTAATGCATTTGCATTTTTAAGCCAATGATGATCGCTGTTCTTTTCTGATTGTGTTTTGTTGGACACAAAATTACACAAACAATTAAGGACAAATGTTAAAAAAAAAGTGACATATATGGTTTAGATTGATGTGTAAGCTGTGTGATGCTCCGGTCCTTTTTGTTGTTTAAAGTTTGACAAGAAAAAACACCAAACTCCGGCTGGTCTCAGCAATTCTAGGAAAATCTGTCAATGTGATGGTCTGTGGTTTTACAGTCTATCTGCTGGTGGCACTGGCTGTCAGTGCCCAGTCAGCACTGGTCTGTGATTCCTGAAAGCCGCTCTATATCCTGGCCTGGAGGTCGGGTGATGTGGCATTACTGACCCCCTGGTGCACTGGGACATGGGGGCCAAAATCAATAGTCGTATCATATCGCTTCAGACTGTAACAAGCTGACTGATTACCTCATCGGCTTCCAGTGAAGATAGTGGAAAAGAAGAAAGAGGAAAAAAGGGTGCAATCAAAAGATTAGGAAAATTACAAATAAAAAACCCCAGCAAAGTAGCATTTTTTGGTGGGGGTGGAAATAAAATCCTCCCATGTGCATGTACTGCAAACCACAAGAAAAATGCTATAGTTAATATTATTGGACACCAGAGGGTGGTAGTACTAATGGAACTACATTTACACTTTGAAGTTATGATAAGGTATTTACACACAAGTGTATTCGGAGGAAGCAGTGTTGATATTATGGGCAAACACATATTCTTTATCTGCTCATAGATACGTTTTCTTTCTCTTTTTCATTTCATTTTTTTAGCCTTAATGAGGATTTTTCCATTTCTCTTCCAAAGATTGGAACCACATTTAGTTTTAGGAAACTTGTGCAAAACTCCAGCTGTAAGAGCCGCAGTACAAGATGACAGTTTAATTTAAAATTTGTACAAATTTCATGATTCTTTTTTAGCTCTTGCACAAGAAAAGCGTGATGTATAAAGATAAATATTTGTGTATCTGCAGAAAAAACATCTACTGTCATACGTGTGAGACTTAAGTTACTATGCAAGCAGCTCAAAAGTGGCTTGTTTAAAGACAGAAGGAGAAAGGAAGAGATCAAGGATTGTAGATTTTATTGATCAAAAAGTGCATTTTCAGCTTCATGTTTGGACTGTGGTCACTGTGAGGTCATCACATTTGCTATTTCTGACTGTGTTTTTGTTTTCCTATGCTAACCATTTTAGATAAATTCAAATCCACACTGTAGAGTTTAGATGTTTGGCCCTTACTGTTTCAGTTCACTCGTACCTGACGGACACAACTGGTCAGATTAGTTCATCTTAACTCTTTGTTTTTCCTCAGGTCACGGTCCACCTGAAGAGAATCCCAGAAAGAAGCAAAGTCCTGGGATGAAAGCACTCTGCCATTTTCCTCTCTCCCCCAGACCACCAGGAGGAGGACGCTGGGTGACACACTGAGGTAAAGAACCACGCTAAAAAACAAAAAATAAAACACCCTCTGCAGACAAAACCCTTCTCTGATAACGCTGACCTTCAGTATTTGCTGACTCAAGCATCCCCCACTCCTCCTACTACCCACTCTTGTTCTTTCTTGCCCTCCCTTTTGTGTTCTTTCTCTCTTCTGTTTTTTTTTCTTCTTCTTTCTTTTCATGAGAGCCGTCAATGCTGATCAGTGGACTGACAATGTGTGGGCTCATATTAGAGTGTCCTCATTTTGTCACACAGATGCAAGAACATTTATGGAAATAGGGGTCTTGGCCTCTTTGATGCTTCTGTTTAGGGACTAGATTTGGAGAAGGATAGCAGTTGGAGAATGTGACACAGGGGTTAGAGGGAGTAGAAGAAGAGATGAGGAGGTCAAGAGGTTAGAAATTTGCGGCTGAGCTCATGTTGTTCCATACTGTAGTCGAGTGCCTCACATGAGGCACCGAAGGTGCTGCTAATCAAATTGTCTCATTCAGAAAACACAATTTTCTTCGACTTCACTTTTTTTTTTTACACACCTAATATAGCTAATGCAGAGAATATTATGCACTTTTTTGTGTCTGTTGTTCTTCAAAAGCAGTCACACAACACTCAATCTTGACATTAAGCCCTTATCATTTCTATCAGCTAAAGAACAGTAAACGGCAGCACTTGTAAGATATTTGGGGTGATAATACTATGTTGTCAAGGCAGCAGCAGCTGTCTTCCTCTCTTCTTTCCACTGTATCCATTACAGATCTGCTATCTCTGCTGCATTTTTGTCCTCCAGTCCTCCCTGTCTCAGCCCAGCTGTCTCCTTCCTTCATTATCTGTCCCAAAACACAACTCACCACCTGTGTTAGAAGGTCGTTTTCAGAATACAAAGTCCTACTTAACATTTCATTTTTTGGTTGATACCTGTTTAGTAAATGCTAACGCTTCACTGAACTGTATTTGGCTGGGTAAAATGAGATTTAATGTGATAAACCAAAGCATACTTTGTCCTCATCTCTATAGAGTTTCAGCATCTTTAGAAATGTTTTCTGGGTTTTAAGGTACAAGTTCACAGTAAAATTGGCCAGAGTGTATTCAAGTAATCCCTGTGGTCCAAAAGCTCTGGTTTCAGACTGCTCTAAACACTTAGTTTCAAACATTTTTTCTACTCTTGGACCTGTATGATGTCACTGACAGCAGATATCCCAGGCACTCAGCTGCTCCTCCCAAGTGCTGTTCAAAGTTTCTGTTTGAGAAGGGCAGCCAATTAGAAGAAAGGAAAGAAAGTCAAACTGCTTGTTTCAGAAAGTGGATGAACTCAGGGGCTGCAAAAAGTATATTGTGTATCATTTTGTACTGTGAAAACTACATTAGTAGAGTTCAACAATGAAATATGGAGTTGAAAATGAGCATAATATGTCCACTTAAATGATTTATATTAGTTTTAGATACAAAGTCTCTCACTTTTCTTTAATACGTCACAAGTCCTGTTTTTCACTGACTCAAACTGAGCTGATGCACTGGTTTTGTGGATTTTTATTACCTATTCAAAGGCTGAAATAGAAACTCTTGCTGACTCACACACACTCGCACAGTGTCACACACATATAAAAGACTCAAAAGCTTTCTGGTGTTGTATTTTAAGCCCAGAGAGGTGGGCTGTGTTAGTGGTAGCAAAGTGCCAAGTCAGGGAGCAAAAGTGAACTCTTTCTTTTTTTCCCCCCTCTCTCACTTTACCACCGTGGGACTCAGAGGGAGGAATGGGGGAGTTCCAGTAAGGAGAGAGAAAGTGATGACACACACACACCATTATGCAGTCCTCTTATTGGTTTTCCACCACGGCAGCACACAACAACCAACCAAGAGTGCTAAGTGCTGCGTGCCACACAAGAGCCAAGTGTGTGATCTGAAAGTAAATTAGGGCTGAAACAGTCAGTGACTTAATTATTGATTAAATGATGAATTTATTTGTAAAAAAAAAAAATTACTCAACAATTGAGCTGTCCTGATCAATTAATTGCCTGTACCCACTTAACAGCTGTATGAGGCTGGACTTAGCAATAGTGATGCTAACAATGATAGTGCTTTGATAACATTAGCACTTTAGCTTAATATCATAAAACTTGAAGTAAATTTATGAGGAAAGGAGAGACTTGCATCTCTGACTCTACAGTTGGTATGTTAAATGTTAAAGGTAATGACAGTAGTACTGGCTTGGAAGGGTTGCCAGGTTTGTAAAGTTGCATCTGAACAAACCACAAGATTTCTGGAACAACCTTGAAACCAAAGTAGATGTTTGGCCATAATACCCGCCGCCATGTCTGGAGAAAACCAAACACAGTATATCAGCTCAAAGACCTTCTATCAGCTGTCAGTGTAGTAGTGAAGGGGTGATGAACTGGGCTGGTTTTGCAGCCACTGGACCTGGGCATCTTCCTAATACCTGGTGAACAATACCCACACTCACTTTCATGTGCACTGGAGAACATGAGGTGCACGCTGCCAGAAAGATGTTATATAATATACTGAGATAAATGACTCGCCCTCTTTCTTCCTCTGTAGCGACTGCTGCTCTTCATGTGGTGGATGTTGTTTGTTAATTGGGTGTAACTAGGCCTAGTATTTAGCCAAAGGGGATAGGTGCTGCAAACCGTGTTGAAAGGGGTATTCCCCCGATGCCTGGGGCCATTGTGCTCGAACACAAATCCACTAAACACAAAAAGTGGATAAGATTTCCCAAAATGTCATATCCGATGCAGCACTGTGCTGATGCAGAGAGTAAATGTGAAAGAGGAGGGGGATGATTCTAAGGCTAAAAAGAGAAGGGGGAGGAGAAAAAGGGAGTCAGAAGAGAGTAGTGTGTGTGCTAAAAGAGGGGAACTAGAGGCAGACAAAAGTGGGAGAGGGGAGGGAGGAATGAGGAGGAGGAGGAGGCGGTGGGGGAGGCGGTGCTAAGGCAGACAGCAGGGAAGGAAAGCTGAGAAGAGAAACAGTGGAGTGAAGTGAGAAGACCAAGAAGGAGGTGGTGAGGGGACAGGAAAATAAAAGGGCTTCCATTTGAAAGTCCTTGTGTCAGGATATGAAGTCTGGGAGCGGCGCAGAGGCAACGGCAGGAAGCTGGAATGCTGTAGGGGAGAGATAGTCGACAGAAGAAGGAAGGGGAGACGCGGAGAATCTGAGCCATCAGAGCACCGGACTGATTTTTTTTTTTTAACTTTTTTTTCCAAGAGAGACAAGTGAAGGCAGCGATGCAGGGCTCTCACTGGAGTGAGTATGGAGGGAAGGAGAGAGTGTGTGTGCTCTTACATGTGTCTGTATGAGAAACGTCAGTGCATATGCCTCAGATTCTCCAAACTCAGGCTCTCCTCACCCTGCTTTCCATTGCCGTTTGGCTTCGTTTAAATTTATGCAAATTTGCCTGAGAATAAACTTTGTATTCATGAGCACCTTGACTCTCTGTGTGAAGCCCCTTATGAGGGTGAGTTACATTTAACGAAAGGCGCAAGGGAGATGGACAGCGAGGCGCGTGCAACAAGGATTTTGCAACTAGAATGGAAACTAGTTTAGTAAAGAAAAAATGCTGGTGACTTCTAAAAACTGAGTAATGAATAGTTAAATGATGATTCACAAACTTCAGTCAGCTGACAGACTCAGAAGCTTGAAGTTACTGCTCTTAAGTTGTCACTTTTGTGGCTGGTCTAAATGACCCTGAAGAGTTTTTGTGCAGGGACAAACAAAACTGGTTGCCTGGATTTGTTGAGGTGGGATGATGAGGGTTTTTTGTGGTGTCTGAGCCCAGGTTTTCTAATCCTGACCCTGGCTAATCTACTCATTACACACTGTTGGGAGTATTGATTTGAAATTTCAGCCTTAAGAAAAGCTGCCCCCCTTTTTGGACAGTTGGCCTGGAGGAAGAAGGAGAAGAAGGAGGAGGGTGTTATTCAATCTGTCTTAACACACACTCACAGTGAAGATAAGAAAAGCATGAGGCAGCATGTACACTTGCACCAAAGCAGACAATTAGGCCACATCTCAAAAGTGTGACCTGCAAAAAAACATGTTTTCATCCAGAAGACTCAAAGGGAATCTTTGTGTTTCTTTTGATGACAAAGCACTGGGGGTAGAGCCCGCTGCTATTCCTCTCATGTCTTCCCTATGTGTGTAATTACAAGACTCCTCGTGTGCCTCGGGCCACATATTGTAGTTTCTCATCAAGTTTGTTTTGGCCCGAGAATGGTGCGTCAGCAGATATGTTTATAGACAGCTCGCAGTGCTGTCCATTCACTCAACTCTTTGTAGTATCTGTGTTTGATTGTATCATGTTAAGGCTTCATTTGAGGGCTTGCTAGGAGAAGACTGTAATTACCCAGAATGGGATTTGGCAGAGTTCGCAGGAGTGACGTTTTACTCTATAAATGCACAAACGCTGACGTGACGTTAACGGTAAGGTGAAGGGGAGTGAGAATGGGGGCAGAGATGGAAAAGAAGGGTTACCTCATCTTCTCTGGACAAAATAAATGAGGTAACGTGTCACATGTTGCAGCCGTGTTGACTAATGCTTCCTGTGTGCTGTGGGTGTGTATGCACAGTACTAAAAGGTAGTTAAGCAGCTTCAAAAAAAGGTATTGAGACCTTTTGTGGCTCTCTTTGTCTTTTGAAAGTCTTTTACCTTTTATCCTCTCTCTGTTTAGGCTGAGCTTAGGTGGGCTGGATTCATTTAAGATCACGTTCCAGTTTGTTAAAGTCACGTTCTCACACAGAATGCCAGCAAAAACTTTAGATCATTTGTCATTTGCCCTAAAGAAAGGATAGCCATAGCCACCATGATGTCACCCAACTGCTTCACAGTCACCATCTTCATATTTTGAAATTGGATGTGATGAGAAGACAGTGGATCTACCTGAAAAACCAAGGGACACTCATGATAGATGCTAGTCAGTCAAACTGTAAAAGATACCCTGCTTTATCCTTCTTTGTGACTGAATCAAACCAAATTCACAAAATAAATCTCACATTGTATTAAGTAAGACTTAAAAATAGTGATTGAGGCCATCATTAAACTGTGTTACTGAGGTCACAGTCAAGAGCGCCAAAAGGGTCGTTTTCTCCATGACTTCTATACCAGCGGTGCCCAACCCCTGGGCCACGTACCGGTACCGGTCCGTGACTTGTTTGGTACCAGGCCACAAGAGTTGAGGCTCGGGTGTGAAATTTATGGCTTTCAGGGTTTTTATCGTTAACTCGGTTTCCCTGGGTCTTTTCCCGTGTTGTAGTTGTAGAAATATTTACACGTTACCATAGCAACCAGAGAGCATTAAGGGCCAGAGAGGAGGATGTTGCTCTTGATGTTGTTGGCGGATTTCAGGAGGGCGCTGCTAATAAAGTTACACAATTACACAGTAAATTCACATTTATTATTATATTTACAAAATACCACAGTTTTTGTCTTGGTTGTATCATTTTATTTTGTTGTATTTATCCGCGACATATTGTCTGACATTAAACCAGTCCGTGGCGCAAAAAAGGTTGGGGACCATGGTTCTATACAACTAGACTTCATTCCAAATTCAGTGTAGTCGCCCCCTGCTGGTCGATAAGAACGAATAGCTTTTTAATGCTCGCTGCAGTTTCTTTACTCATCAGACGTGCCTATGCTGTAGGTATGTCATAATTTCAAACCGTTTCTGAAAGACTATACCGTAACCTGACACCTCTCTATAAATGTGCACGTGGCCATTGATGCACCCACACAGGGATAAATGCTAGGAACAATCAACATCTGAGAGGTACATGACCGGCCGAAATAACACCAAAGCCCCGTGTGCGAGAGGGTTAATATAAATAAAGGGGTCCTACAACAGCATTAGCCAGTTTGACTTCAGCTGTCACACCAAAGGAAATAAATGAGCTTGTTTCTGTTTACTTGGTGGAGGATATGCTATCAGTATCAACTTGCTGTGCAAGCATTTAAAGGTAAATGTATGGTAGGCTGCACATAACCTCTGAATATAACCAACATGTGCAACAATGACTTTTTAATGGCAGTAGCCTTAAAAAAAACAAGATACACTTAAGAAAAAAAGTGTTATTCAAAACTATTCAGTCTTTCTCAGATAAAGGTTTTTATTGCTTTTCATACTGGTTTTTGACAGCACTCGCCCATGCAAAGAAACAAACTGTAGTGATTTACAATCTATGTGCTAATCGTGCACTAACATGACTTACTGAGAACGGCAAATGTTCCAAAGTCAATAAAACAACAGCAGAATGCTTTTAAAACGCTGAACTGTCATTGTTCTTGTCTCATATTAGTTTAGGAACTTGTGTTTTTGGTTACAGTAGTGTTACATCTTAGGCTTCCTAACCTTAGGGGGTTACATTGTCATGGTTCAGGTGATGATGAGTGCATCGTACCTGGAGAAAAATCTGTTATTTATATACCTTAGAATTACAGCTCTTTCCCATGTGTCATTTATTACTTTTTCATCTCCAGCAGAGCAACAAAATGCTGTTTTTGTTAAAGCAATAGGACAAATTACGTTTTGAAATACATGTACCCATTCAGCAGCGGTAGTCTCTTTGGTGTGGGGGCACCAAGTTCATCAAAAAGACCGAATTATAAGGATGGATTCAGATTCCATAAAATTTTACTAGCCCCTTTCACACTTTCTGTGCTCGGCTCCATTCTTTTGCAATGATCCCATTTAGCTACATCTCATGCCAGGTGTTTATGTAAAGCCTCTAGTTGAAGAGCAGGGTGGACGAATCCAGAAAGAGACAGACAGATATGCAGGAAGACAGAGAGACGGCAAGAGATTCGAAGTCGGCCTGGCTTGTGCTCAGTTTGCTGAATGAGTATTTTCCAAGCCAGCCTGTCCCCACTCTGTCTTTCTCGAGTTTGCAGCGGCACGGACAGTATGTCTGAATACGTCTGCACATGTGCTCCTTCGCCATGTCAGATATTTTCCCACATGAGTGGAGTTGAATTTATGAAGTGAGGCTGGCACAGTTAAAGTGAGGCATTGTTGCTTATGTAATAGCTGCTGTGGAACTCATTTGCCTGGCTGTATTTAGTAGCACTCTGTGTTTTTTGTGTATGCGTGTGGGCGGCATTGTCTTTGTTATCTTCTGCTTCAGCTATGATTGCTGATTTCACTCTCGAGCTGTGACACTTTCTGAGAAACATAAGAAAAATTTGAGACTTTTCAGATATCGAGTCCTACTTTTCCTCATTGAAGGATGCCAGTAAAGAGAAAGTCATATCGCTCGTTACCCCGTCTTTGTTCTGCGTCGCATTATAGGTCACATTGTGTGCCAAAGTGTGGTTGCTTTCAGTGTAAGATAACAGGCCTTTTCTCTCTGCTTTCTACCCTCTTGTTAAACTGAAACAATGGCCCTCCACTGTCGTACAGCCAAAGCAGCAGGGGGGGAAGGAAGGGAAGTTTAGGAGGGAAAACTTGCTCTTCTCACTACTGTTGGGACAATGAGGCTTCAAACAGAGTTTGGATTAGCCATGTTGTTAAAGACCAGATGACATGCTTTTCCACTGATAAGATTTCATAAATTAAGTGAAATAGTTTAGTTTGAACTGGTCATTGATCCTGACAAACGGTAGTCCACTGGCCAGACTAATCCATGTGTCTCTACCACCGGCATTCTTGGTATTTCCAGTGTCTGTGGGTCTGACCGCTGACCACTGCTGGATAACTTTCAGTGGCTGGAAAACCTCCTGGAAAATCCAACATTTGGAGCAGACCAGGAATGTCAGCCATCTTCCCCTTTTTACACATACTGCTACCTCAGTTTCCTCCAGCGTCAGCTGACTGAAGCACTGTTAAAGGCTGGGTATTGAGTTCTCTGTCATTTCTAATACAAATTTAAATATGTCAGACCTAAAATTTAATGCCATGTTAAATTCATATTCATACTCATGCTGCTATTTCTGTCAGCATGTGAGATCATCAATGAGTGCTGATGACCTGGCTCCACTGGCAGGCATGCATGCCCATGACATAACATTACCTCCGCCGTGTTCGACAGATAACGTGGTATGCATTATCTGTCATGAGCTGTTTGATTCCTTATCCATGCTTTTTCTTTTTTTTAAACTATCTATCCTTTATCTTTCATCTTGGTCTCACCTTTCCAAAGAATTTTTTTTGGATCAGAACAGGGTTTTTTTTTTTAAATGTTTTCTGGCAAAGTCTAACTAGTGCTTTGCTCCTTACTGTAAGCTCCCTGTGTTTTCATTCATGAGGGCATCTCTTGATTATGGACTACCTCCCAGAGAGTGGTTTTGACTTGGTTAGATTTAGTTTTTCTGAACCATGGAAATAAATCTGCGATCATGCACATTAGTTGTCTTCTTTGGGTTTTCAGACCTGTTAGTCTTTTTCACCGGGCCAGTTCATTCGATTGCTGACTTGATCACTTTTGAACTTTTTGCTGTCTCTCTGAAGCTTATTTTAGTTTTAAGCCTAATAAAGGACTGTTAACTTTCATTGACATCTCTGAGCCTAATTGAGACTTCCAGTGAACAGCTACCAAATGCAAGTTAGGTACTTGCAATCCACTCTAGATCTTTTATGCCTTTTACCCTCTTCTTACAGTGGAATAATGAAGGAACAGCTCTCACTTGAAGGTGAATCTGCTTGTCAGTCAATTGTCCAGTTACTTTTGAGCCCAAATGGCGAACTATGAATCAAAATGTCTGTAATTCCTAAACAGTTAAGTCGCTACTTTTGTAAAACTCTCTTCACATCATGTATATCATTGTATGATAAAACAAAAAATCCACTGTGTTGGTGTAACAGTGGTACACCACCACAGCCATAAACCCATCAAGGTTGAAGTGTATAAAAGGAGTAGCTGAGTAAACAAAACATGTGCATATACACACTAAAACTAGACTAGACTTGGTAATGGTAATGTAACTATTCTTCTAACTGCTCATCCATGTTGTTTGCAGCTGTCCACGTGTGCATCTGTAAGTAAGTATAATCCATTTATTAGTGACATACTGGCTGTGGAAGCTTGGTGTGTGTGTGACCACATGTATTGTCTGGTGCATCTTGACAAAATGTATGAGAAGATTCAGTTCTTAAGTCAGCTGTGGGTGTTTGTGGGGAACCTAACAGGCAGTGTGTTCCAAACTGAACTTAGAAATAATCTTCCCAAGGTCTATTCGTGGCTATATGTCAACTTAAATGTCTTTCCATTTTCCATTTTCAGTAGTTTCAACCCCCACAAGAATTTTATGATTTGCCCCTGCAGCTATATGTATGTGTGAGCGTCCCTGTGCGTGATAGGACAACAAGAGAGTCTGGGCTTCGGTAAGCCCGCTCTCAAGTTCAAATTGAGGCCAGATGCTTTGAGATGCTAAAGAACCAAACCTGTCTGCTGTCAAACTGTCACAAATGCACAAAACACACTCCTTCACTCACCTATTCACCTATTCTATCACTCTTTCCCTTCCTTTCTTTTTTTCACCACGCTTCCTGACTCTATCTCATTTCGCCATGCACATGAAAAATGTGGGCCTCAAATGCCATGGCAACGCTTCCAAACAGAGGGAGAGGCTAAGGTCTGCAACAGCAACAAGTTGGTTGTAAAAGCACAAAAGGAAAAAAATGGAGCAAAGGAGAACCTGTTGCCAGTTACTCCTGCACAGACTTGCACTTTGCTAGAAAACGTATTTCTCCAGTTTTTTGTTTGTTTGGGGTTTTTTTGACAAAGAAAATGAAAAAATGAAGTCAGAGCTCAACACGAAAAAAGTTAGCGTCAAACAAAGAGGACAATATCTCTCCTGAGTGAAGAGAGATTTGGCTCTAAGGTGATGAGTTAATGAGGACTAAGAAAGTATGCATGCATTCAGCAAAACACACACACTGAGACTGTAAAGCCTAGCCATGTGGGGGTAGGTGACAGTGAGCGCCCACTCAGACAGACAGTCATTGTGCAGGAATGATGGAATAATATAACCTCAGGTCTTCTGGCAAAACTTTAAAAGACATGTCTCATTTTACAGTGGTGTTGGCTTACTTCATTATAATACCATTTCTTGCCCGTTTGAAGTTTTATTGCGGCGTTTCAGTGAGTAGATGCGTGACAAATAAAGAGGTGAGCAGATTAGGGCTGAACTGATTGCCTTATTGTGTGCTTGTGTGTCGCTGCCTTGCCTGTACTTGTGGATCCTCTTTTGTTAGCAGCCATCGAGGATTATTGTGACTCACCTAGCCTGTTGATTTTCACTCTACCTCTGTCTCTCTCTCTGTTTCCATCCACTGCGATCACTTGTCTCAAGATTAATCAAGGCCACCCAGGATCTGTATACCAGAGTGGCATTTTTCTGCTGCGAGCATTCAATTTCATGTTATGCACTCTCTCTGTCCTGCTGGGGAAGTACTTGAGTGCCACTGATCAAAAATATACAGCTCGGCGGCCACCCCATCATAATGTGTGGTTCTTATTACCACTTGCATACTGATATTTTTGCAGCACCGACTCTGATCTGGTGATTTTTATTCTTTCCACTTGTTGCTCTGATCTATACACTGGCTTTACCTTTGGTTAGTCACACTGTGGTGCTGCAGTTAAAGAATGGGCAGTTGAAAATCTAGCTGCATAGACCAGCGAGCAGGGAGTGGTATGAAACGGTGAGGATGGAAAAGAAAGAGTGACAGGAGAGAGATGGAGCAACGGCGAAGCACAGGAAACAAAGAAGTGAGAAAATCAGAGGGGAAACGGGTGAAATTGAGCAGAAATGCTAAAAAGGATGAAATGGGAGGAAGGAAGTTGAGGTCATCATTTATTCTCATGAATGCAACGTCTGAGGAACACCTTGAAATAATTTCTTTAAAATGTTAGCACAAACACCTACTTGGACTTAAATATGTACTAATTATAACTTAGTTGTCAAAGGTAGGATAGGGATGTCAAAATCATACAGCCCACTTTAGCCTGGGCCGAACTAGTAAAACTGCCTTTTGTGTCAGTGTAAAGAAGCTAACTACACATTTAATTCCTGAGATATCTTAATATATGAAAAACAAGCGCAGTTTCCACAGTACCTCTCTGTTTTTCTACATGATAAAGAAACGCTGCTGTGGGAAATCGAAGACATCTGTCAGCACAGTTCTTTGGACTTTAATCTTTACTGTAACATAACTTTATAAAAAGCAGACATTTCTAGAGTTCATAGCAATACTCACTATCTTCTGTAATCTATTTGTTTATCTATTAATTAATTGCTTTAGCTTACATGAAAGGCCACAGGGGAGGATCTTATCAGTAGGGAAAGCTGTAAAACTTGTTACAAATCCAAAATTTGTGCCTAATTAAATTTTTCTGTAAAGCCGTCCACTGAGCTGCATTTGAGTCTTTGCTGGGCCCATTTTGGCCCCTGGGCCTTGTGTTTTTTATATTTCCTCAAATTTCAAAACGTGCCTATTCTTGAATTTTCTTTTTGTGGCTCCATACTGTAGTGGTTTACACATTTTCTTGGAAAGCGCTAGGGTTAGGGTTGCTAGTTCATAGGGGACACAAATCCACCTTTGAGGTAGCATCAGGAAGGGTATCAGTGTAAAATGCTGCCAAATCAAACATGCAAACTCCTTGTGAAAAAGGGAGGAGACATAAGTACCTTTGGTAACAATGTGAAATACATAAATATTCACTTGCAACACATTCTTATATGATTAAACACAGCGATGTTTACAATCCATGCAGCATTGTCACCACAGGTGGAAAAGTCTGCAGCATCATTAAAGGGGCAAACTTTGCTGGCTGGGTGGCCAAGTCACACTAACAGGTGTTTTGAGGGTGTTCCACTTGCCTCGGAGGTCGGAGCTAGGAGTGACGTTGCTCATGAGTTGAGCTTGTTCCAGTAGTAAATTTGAAAAAGCAAGGAAAAATCGTTTTGCTCCTTAACGAGGTGGAACAATGCACTTTAAACATCGCTGCAGCAGGTTTATGCATAAAGCCTGGTCAATGCTCTGTGTATGGCTTATTTAGCCAGCTTTAACTCACAACAGTGGAAGTGGAAACAGTGGAAGTTTTTATTTCTGTTTATGTGCGATGCCACCATCTTGGATTGTGAAGTCAGGGTTGGTGGGGCTCCAACTTTCTGAGGAGGCATTTCAGCTGAAAATGCAGACTGAGAACTCAGAAATTCTGACTTCCACTTTCAAATGGAATGCACATTTTTATCCTCATGCCTGAGACGTCTGCTGAGTGAAGATTTGGGGCCAAAAATAATGTGTTATTTTCAGTTTATTCATCAGAAACTGTTCAATAAATTACATTTTTCTGACATACAGATATCAGAAATGTAGAAGATATTTAGATATTTAGAAACAAGAAGATATTTGGTGGAGAATAGACCTGAGATAAAAGCAGAATGAATACTGGTCTGATCTAATGCAGGTGTAAATAAACAGAAAGCACCCTGCAGTTTATGCATTTCCTTGTTCTACCTGCTCCAGTGTGAACATTTGCTGTTTTGCTCTATTGAAATTAGTCTAAAACAGGGACTTTTGTGTCTTTTGTCAAAACATCTTCAAATTTTAAAGGATTAATTAAGCAAATTTAGCCCTGTGTGTCAGTAATGGATACGTTTATCATGATTACGGCATACGCTAGTTTTTTTTACAATGTCATCAAGCTGCATGTCCTGGATTACAAAGGAAAGCACTTTTTGCTAGTTACATTTGAGTTTAAACAGAATGCCACACTCTGCTGCTTGACCGCATGTACTCATAAACCCTCGGGTTTTACAGGACCGAAGATGCTTCAGCATGACTTGTTTTCACAGCCATAACACAGCTGTGGCCTGCCGTGCAGATTTCACTGCATGTCGTTGTCGTCTTCGGCTTGTTGGGTTGAAGGAAAATTCCTGCAAGCCGACATGAGTAACAGCATTTTTGCTCGGTCAGCAGGAGGTGGTTCAGCAAAGACAAGTTGTCTCGGTTCACATTTGATTTGAGACGTTAAGGTGCTCAGACCTCTGTGTCTCTGCACTGGCAAAATAATGATAAACAGGATTATGGATGCACGGTTCTCCCTGAAGCTCATTTCTGTTTGGCTCCTCTTTTTGGGCAACCTGATATTGGAAAATCCCCTAAAACCCCAGGCAACACTCACAGCTAGCCTTCCTTTGTGTGTTTACCCCTTATCCCCTTTCTTTTCCTTCCTTCGTGTTTTCACTTTTCTGAGTTTGTCCTGAGCCCAGCAGAGTCTCCGGAACAGCTCTGAGGTTGCGTGGGATTGCAAGGGGCGATCTACTGCTGCTCAATAATGGGGTTTCCTCTCCTGGGAAGGACTGGCATTATTAACAGACTTATCATAACGGGATTATTTCCCCGTCACAGAACTGACTTCTGGATCTTGTTAGAGAGCTACCTGGGAACTTCTTTCTTCTATCAGCCCTGCTCTTGTTCATCCTGGGCCAGTTGGTACCATGTGGACGCTAAACTCTCACATCCACTTGAAGTATTTCCAGTTCCTGTCAGAAGCAGTAATGCTGCCTTTAAGCGGTTCAGCATCATTTAATAGTGTTAGAGTGTCAGGATGTGGTGTAAAGTGCCCCTGGGTTGACCCCATCACAGCTAGCTGTAACACTATTGGAGTTTATTTTTGAACACCGAATCAAATGCCTCATGAAAGACTATCAGAATGATTTCAGGCACTTGAGATGTTTTCTATATTTAGTGGTGATGGCTGTTTTTTCTCTGCCTGTCTTGTGCTGCTGACAGCAGAGGAGGATGCGTGTAATGAGGAAGGTGGAGGAAGCAGTGAGGGCGGATGGAGCGGATTATGAAAATATTTTCACTTTCTCAGAAGAACCAAGGAGGAGAGGAGGCCTTCAATAACTTTTAAGAACCAACCAGTGAGCAACATCAGAGGGGGAAATTAGCTTTTGAGATTTGTTGCCCGAGTAGCCAGAACAAAGCCCTGCCCTCGGAGGTCACAGGGGTGGGAGGGGAGGGCAGAATCAGACCAGCCGCCCCCCACCCCATTCCTCAGGAGGAGGGGGTCACGGTTGACGGTCGCAGAGGCTTGTTAATTCTATTATCCCTGCCTGAGAGGTCCTTGTCAGGGCTGGGAGTGTAGAGGAGAAGGGTGGGGGTTAGTGGTGGCTGGATCAAAGGGGAAAGGAGGTTGTGTGAGGCGTGATTATTTTGGCATTGGAAATGATCACATACCACGCATATCTTTATCTCCTTGACTCACGAGTACTCACGAAGCCTGTCTCGTCTCTTTAACTCCCCGTCACTCTCTGCCATGTACTCACAGATGGTTTAGTCAGTATGGAGTGAACTGGCAGGAATCGAATCGTCCTGCTTACTGATCACGAATGAATAGTTTGAGCCGTTACATATGCTTTCCTCAAACTCCTATCCAGTGAGTTGTATTTTTTCAGTGATAAAATCAAAGCAGGATATTATAAACTTGATTGCTTGATCAGGATTCAATCATTAATGACAAATAAAATCCATTATGTCAACATACTTTCACGAACAATCAAAATATTTCAGCTTTTCTTACCCAACAGAGCTGCATGTGAAACAGCAAATGCCCAGTTAACCTCCCAGCTTCCAAGTACAAAGTCCATGTGATGTCCAATTGCACCAGTATTCAAATAGCACAGTTAATATCTGTTGCATTCACCACTAGCGAGCGGGTGTGATGTGTGAGTTGCTGCACGCTCTGCCCGTAAGGCTCTCTCATCTAAATCACACAGTATTTTCAATAATACAAACATGTCGGAGCTTGACTGTTTCCTGCTGTGTGTCATGTGTGAGGCAACCTCGAGCACACAAAATGAGGCCAACACTGAAGTGCCAAAAACCTCAGTTCCTCTAGTGACCCCTTGAAAATTTCATGCCACCATGATATAAACCTTTAATTTGTAGAGTCCCATCTTTAAGCCTTGAGATGAGCATTTTCACCATTGCCATCCTTTTGAAGCTAGATGTGACGAGAAAGGGGTGGAGGAGATAGTTTAGCTTTTCTTAATTCAGCTGTGTAGTCATTGCAGATGGTTAGCAGCTAAAAGACCGCTTTTCTTCCAAATTAAAATGAGTCGTTTGATGACCGACTTTTGTTGGAGAGTGAAATACTGAGTGTAAGAAAAAACCCACTCCAGTAGTGGTCTGTGATGGATGGAATCAATGTCACTCACCCATTTGGGCCAATCATCTAAAAATCCAATACCACTAGTCAATATCCGATATATTGGCCAGTATTTTCAATAAGATACATGAAAGAAACATTTGCCAAACAGTTTTCATATACAGTTATGTATATGTCCTTACTAAGACAAGATGATCATGCATTTTAAAAAGTAAGTTGTGTAACTCATTTACATGCTGCTGACTCTCCTCGGATCAGCTGGTTCTGGTGTTTGTTGTGTCCCAAACACCTTTTGACAACATGGAAAAGTTTCAGGGTAATCTCTGGCAGACAAACAATCCACCATCAACACTCTTAACATGGCTGATGCGTGTTTCTCCTGTGTCGTCTTTACTTGACTGTTACGAACGCTGATACCGATATACCGGCAAATGGCTACAATCGGCTGATTATATATGAACCCTGCTGGTATACTGCTCGAGCGGGTGTATGTAAGCTTAGAATAAAAAGCAAGGAAGTTTATGTTTGGTTGATAATTTCTTTGTTGTAACACTGCTTCTTGGCAATAAATCTTATACTATTGGAAAACCTGTTTACTTCCCCTTAAATGCTGCCACATTTGTACAGAAAAGCGAGCCAGTGTGGTTTTGTTCTCACTCTGCCATGAACAGCATGCCCGAGCCAATCTCACAAGTGTTCGATAGGGTTGACATCCATCCGCTCCACTCCCAAATTCTCGAGGTAGTCTCTGATAATACCAATACCATGAACGCCTTCAGTGAGACACTGTTCAAGAGTTTGCACTGTTGGCTCAATTTGTGAGATCTGAAACATGAGTTAACACACTTGCTTTAGAACAGCCAACCAAAACTGTTCTCATTCCTTTTTATTTTAATCCACAGCTGGTGTTTGTATTTATTGTATTTCCGAGAATATAGACTTCTCTTAGGGGGTGATTATTGTCACCATTTTTCAGAATGGACATGTACATAACCGTGTGCAGCCATGGCACAAAGGATTATTCCACTTGGCCAGACGGGTTTCAGATTGGCACAGCAGGCTAGGATGCGAGTCCCGTCTATGCCCCTCTGGGCAATACTGATAATGCTATCTGCAAATTGAAGACTTAATCTGCTTCCATTTATTGTGTTAATAATATCTATCCATGTTTCACTGCCTAAAAATAGTACAGCAACCGACTGAAGCTAATATTCATTTCCTTCAAAGATGTTCTTTGATGGGTGTGAGCCTTGTCATCATAAAACGGTAAAGTGAATAAATTTCAAACCACTTTAGGAATAATACCCAGATGACTGCTCGCAGGTTCAGACGAGGACACGCAGGAATATCACAGAGCAGCTGGAGCTGGAGATGATTGTGACTCACCCCCCTCACCCTTTACTAAATCCATCCTCTTTTTTTTTTTTTTCTCCTCCTGCCTCGTTAATGACACTGGCAATTAGCAGTAGATACAGTATGTTTAATGAGGGATGAGCCGTGACTGTGGAGGTCACGGGGGAGGGGGCTTGAAATATTTCAAACAGCTGTAAAGTGGGTGTAGTGAATCAGAAAAAATAAGTTTGCTTCATTGCTCATTGGGGCGATCGTGGCTCAAGAGTTGGGAGTTCGTCTTTTAATCGGAAGGTTGCCGGTTCGAGCCCTGGCTTGGACAATCTCGGTCGTTGTGTCCTTGGGCAAGACACTTCACCCGTTGCCTACTGGTGGCGCCAGTGTCCAGCAGCCTCGCCTCTGTCAGTGCGCCCCAGGGTGGCTGTGGCTACAATGTAGCTTGCCATGACCAGTGTGTGAATGTGTGGATGACTGGATGTGTAAAGCGCTTTGGGGTCCTTAAGGACTAGTAAAGCGCTATACTAATACAGGCCATTGATTCTTCAAGTCTCTGGAACTCTACTGTAAGAACGAAACACAATTTCTTCCAAAACATATGTCTGCATTTAAAGTTTTGTTAATAATGGCAACACATTGAAGAGAGTTCAGAGGTGATTTGTAATATGAAGATTTTTTTCATTAAGTTTTATCTCCTCCCACCCATGATGTGTGAGACAGCTGTGGACACAGGAGCCAAAGCTGCTACATGAGAAAGTGTTTCCTTCCAAAGCGTCTTACATGCTCCAAATTTTTACACCTGTCAAATCAGCTGAAATGCATGTCCACAGAATTTGATCTCTTGCAGGGCTTTAAAATAAAATAGATTGGTTTAGATTTGTTAAATTGATTGACTTACTTTATCATTAGTGGAGCGAAGCGTCAGTTCAGAGTTAAGCCCAACCCATCCGATACCCTTCTTTGCGTCCTTCTTGGCAAGTCTCATTTTAGTGTTTTACCTTCCACACGGCTACTGCTACTTTTGCTCTGCAGCTACAGCCCACGCTGATGTAGTTTGACTGATCCACCGCAGTGCAGCTTTCTGCAGTGATCTTTTCTCGTGCCTAGTGTTGTGTTTTTGAATAAAATAAAAATACAACACTAGGATAAACACCATTGAATAAAAAACCTGTGTAATAGCTGCATCTGGAGTATAAATGTAACATTTTGTGTCTGTTTTCTCTCTTATCAGAGTGTGTGGTGCGTCTGACGCCGTCGGGCTACCATGGCTCTGGTTCAGGCACTACCCCTGACCGTGAGTGACCACCCGAATCCAGGCCTCGACATCCAGCAGTGCCGGCCGCTATCATCCCATTCCCCCTCAGGTCCCTGCTCTGGCCCCTGTGGGCACTGCACCTCTGACACAGCCATGGGGTCAGTGAGTAGTCTCATATCAGGCCGGACGTACCAAGAGAGACACTGCAGGGCTGCCAGCGAATTCAACACCAAGCCACGCCGCTCCACGCCAGCTACCAGCTGCTTCCGGCTCCAGGATAATACCCTCCGCAGTGGGAGCTCCCTGGAGCAGCTGCTGGTTATCAGCAACAGAACAGAGCCTCAGGCCCAGGTTCTGCCTCCACCGCTTCCCACAAAGAAGCAGCCACGGCCTGGAAACTCTGCTGGGACAGGAGGGGGTGTAACGGTTGCTGGAACAGTAGGCGGTGTCGGTGGCAGCACTAATGGGAACTTTGGGTATGTGAGCAAGGAGGTGGTGGTTGGAGACTGGAACGACAACCTGGTGCTGACTGCTGCAAGCCCCTGCAGCGACTCAGAGGACCAAAAAGACAACAGGACTCTAAATGGGAACATTGGTGGACCTCCTCCCAAACTCATCCCAGTGTCTGGACAGCTGGAGAAGGTGAGGAGAAGTACAGGGATAATCTGGGAAGATGATGCTGATTTAATACTCTGATTTCATTTTGCTGATATTAACAAGAGGATGCAAGAATAAAAATATTCTTGCCTCTGACATTTGCAATAAATACAATAATATTGACAAAAGTCTAAAACTAACACTGAAACTAATAAAAACTAAACTGAAACTAGCAAACCCAATCTTGTGGCTAAAAGAAACTAAACAGAATTTTTAAAAAATCAAAACGAAATAAAAAATAAAAAAGTATAATAACTGTCCAAATCAATTGGCCATGCCTTTGAGTCCATATCAATCTTCAGCTTCATCTGCTAAAGAAATCTATTAAATGTAGTTGAAAGATCTTAAACCGTGTATTAATCGTTTACCATACCGTACTGTTTCGCATATCTCACATCCTTTGGGGCTGTAGGGTGGTGCAGAAAGTGGAAAGTGCCTTTCAGCATGACACTGAAACCCCAGCACCTCTGTCAGTGTCCCTGACCTCTAATCTGAAGATATTTATAGGTCAGTTTCTTCTTAAATTACATCTCAATATCACCCACCAGGACATCAAATATCATACTGAGGACTTTTTTTTAATCTGTTATCTCTGCTGCCTGCATGAACACGTTTTACAGCAGATTACCTCAGCTGTCTAATTGGCTATTTATTCCTATCGATCCGGAGGGAAGCTTAATAACCGGCCTGACAGGCTCAGATGGATCATTTGACAGCTGCTCACCTTGCAGACACATCATGATGAGTGTCAGAGCTCGCTCGCATCCAGTGACGTCTTTAGTGAACTCTGAGAAAGATCATTAAGAAAATGCTTACAGAGGAGAGGATGCTTTCACGCTCTCAGTCTTTGTCACGACTCTCCCTTCGCTCTCGTCTGTGCCCTTTGTTTCTGTGCCCTTTAATCAGATTTTTTCCTCTCCTCCACTCTTCTCCATCTTACGTCTGTCTATCCATCTTATACGATAGGAATATCATTAAGGAAATTGCTTAATGAACCCTTTAAATATAAATTAAACCAAACCAAACTAATCAGAGCCTTGTGGGGTGGCCTGCCAGCACATCGCTCAGCCTTTACTAATGAGTTTTACTCAGTCATTACTAATTAACACAACAGTCATTAATGCTAGTTGGTTTTTTTTTAATAATCTACACTTTCAGAACATGGAGAAAGTGCTGATCCGTCCTACAGCGTTCAAGCCTGTCGTTCCCAAGAATCGGCACTCCGTACAGTATCTTTCGCCACGGCCAGGTGCCAGCACTCTGTCGGAGGCCAGCCTCAACCTTCTGCTGCCCCATGGAGGATCCAGCAGTGCCAGCGGTACAAGCGGGAATGGTGGAAGCAGCAGTTCCAACTCTGAAGGGAAGTGCAACTCCTACACCGGTGGTCGCAATGCTCGGAGCAGTCAGTCCTGCTCCATGTCAGATTCAGGGAGGAACTCGCTCTCCAGCCTCCCTACTCACAGCAGCACAGGTTACAGTTTGGCTCCCAGTGAGGGCTCCAGTGCTGGTTCTGGGTCAGGAGGCCAGCTGGAGCCTGTGTCGGGCATCAGCCGAAATACTTCTGGTGGAGGCGGGAGTCACGGTCACAGTAACTCAGACAGTGGACGTTCCTCGTCCAGCAAGAGCACAGGCTCGGGGTCACTTAGTGGGCGCGGGCAGCCCCTGTCAGACAGTGGGTCCTGTGGCCACTCTCCACCCCCCGTGGAGGGTTACGAGGCCGTGGTGCGGGAGCTCGAGGAGAAGCTGAGGGAACGGGACCTGGAGCTCCAGCAGCTCAGAGAAAATCTGGACGAGAATGAAGCTGCCATCTGCCAGGTGAGACACGGTCGCCTCAAGACACCGATCATAAACTTGATACGCTGAGGAGCTGATGTTTGACCTCTCAGCTGCGTCTTTTACTGTGACAGGTGTATGAAGAGAAGCAGCGCCGCTGTGAAAGAGAGATGGAGGAGCTGAGACAGAGCTGTGCCACGAAGATGAAGCAGGCCTCTCAGAAGGCACAGAGAGCACAGCAGGTGCTTCAATTACAGGTATGCCAACTATTTAAAAATATTAAATGAAGAAATGTAAGCGTTAAATTAGAAAGCTCGATTAATCCATTACACAGTGAACCCAAACTCTGCCACAAATGTGTTTGTTTTTGTTCCAGTTATTTTTAATGTTGTCTTATGCTTTAGTAGTTTTCTCTCTCCACACTTGCATGTCTTATTTTAGATTAGCACATCTGTGTTTTTGTAAGAAAGCATGATCACGTGCATCTTTGTGTGTTGTCAGGTATTTCAGCTACAGCAGGAGAAAAAGAAGCTACAGGAGGACTTCTCCTCTCTGCTGCAGGACAGAGAGACACTGGAAAGGAGGTGCGCCACAATCCAGAGGGAGCAGACCCAACTAGGGCCACGTCTGGAGGAGACAAAGTGGGAGGTAGGTGAAAGCGAGATACCAGACAGTCAGTCATGAATCTGTCAGAAGCAGCGCGGTGATTAAATGTCTCAGCTGTGAATTTGTGTGATCCTATTTTTGTTTGTCAGTTGCTCTTTTCATTTTCTGTTCATCTCTTACTTTTTAGCAACTAATAAAAACATAAAATCCTGAAACGAACTTGTAAGCTTGGAAGAAATTGAGGTTTGCCTCTCTCTCACTTTCTTTCTGTTGTTCACCAGGTATGTCAAAAGTCAGGAGAGATCTCTCTCCTGAAGCAGCAGCTTAAGGAGATCCAGTCGGAGCTCAGCCAGAAGGCAGGAGACATTGTGGTCTTGAAGGCCCAGCTTAGAGAAGCTCGCTCTGAGCTGCAAGCCAGCCAGATTCGATCCCAGGAGGCCCAGACTGCTCTGCGGACGCGGTCACTGGAGCTGGAGGTCTGCGAAAATGAACTCCAGAGGCGCAAGAGTGAAGCTGAGCTGCTCCGGGAGAAAGTGAGCCGTTTGGAAGAGGAGACAGCCCGGCTACGTGACGCTCTGACCGGTCACAGCGGACCTGCTCTGCCTGGAAATGTAGCCATGAAGGGGCAATGCATGAGTCTGACGCTGCAACAGGGTAGAGCTGTGGCAGGAAGGGGAGGTCCCAGTCCCTCTGTGTACCGCAACGGAGAGGAGACTCATCTGGTCTGGGGTGGAGAGAGCGATGAAGCCAAGGCTCAGAGGCAGAATGCAGAAACAGTGTTGGGACTCAGGCAACAGGTATGTGTTTTTCGGTAACTTTTACAAGCATATGTGATGAAAGTGAATTGATGCAATTGAGGTTTTGTGTCAGCTCAGTTTTGTGGCCTTTTGATAGGAATACTTTGCATTCTGTGCTGTCATTTATTTATTATGTAGCTTATGGGCCCATGTAGAGACGAGCATTACACATTTTTTGCTTTAAATTTCTGTAAGAAAAGGAACTAAACATGATACATCGAAACAGGTTGATAGGCTGAAGGCTGAGCTCATGTATGAGAGGAGGACTGGTGAGGAGCAGCTGTCACGTTTCGACGAAGAGAGGCGGGTGTGGCAGGAGGAAAAGGAGAAGGTAAACATTTCGTGGCGACTGACTTTAAATCTTTTTCCTTCAGCGTGACACGTGTCAAACTAGATTTTAAAGCTTATGCTAATCCTCCTTACCTATGTACTTAACTCAAATGCTGTTTTCCCATCAACTCAGGTAATCCACTACCAGAAACAGCTGCAGCAGAACTACATCCAGATGTACCGTCGCAACCGTGATCTGGAGAGAGTGATGAGGGAGCTGAGTCTGGAGCTGGAGAACAGGGATATGGAGGACTATGAAGTGCGCAGCGGCAGCAATGACATCCACTTTGAGGAAATCACTGCCACAGAGATATAAACACACACGCGCTGCGAGCAATATGTCCAAATAAAAACCATGGCAACACTCTGAAGGTGTAAACCAAACAATCAACTCTGGGCCAAATACTGCACTATCTTCAACGTGGCTTTGCCCGGATCATCGAGCAAGCACTCACCACCTGTCACTGTTAAAAGGGAGCTCTCCCAAAAGGTGCATTCTCACTTCCTGCTAACACAAATGTACTCCCAGTAAATCCTTTTAAGGTGTCTCCCACTACGCTTTTAATGGGTTTTTATTCCACTACAAAGCCAGCACAAAGACCTGTTTCCATCTGTGGGAGCGAGAGGAGGGAAAGAAGTGTTTTATTTCTCAGACCACGTTCAAATCAGGGTATTGAAAATCGATGGGAACCTTAAAGCAAAAAAACATTACTACACACAGAGAAATCTGGTTACAACTTTGTTGGTAGCACACGACGTGAAACACCCAGACACCAGCGTGCACGTACTCATGCACCACGAGAGATGACCAATCAATCACCTGGTTATTAAAGCCGACGTCATCACCCGCCCGAACCGTGCTCATCGGCGACGCAAACCCCCGCTGCACCAGTCCTCCAAATCCCAAATATTACTGTTAACTGCTGTTTGTATTTCATGGAGTTGATAGCATCAAAGTTCATTTTACCAAGTCTAAAAAAAATACCAATATTTTGTTCTTTGGCTTGTGCGTATTTGATGAGGAATGTATTGTCACTTCTGAGAAATGCAGTAACGAGAGCATCTGAGAAGCACGCTGTTATTTTGCACAACTTCCCTGCCCTCTTTTTGTTCAGGACTCAACTGTTTTCAATTCAAACAAACCAATACTGACGTGCGCCTCCTTGCTTACATGTGAACATCCTATTCAGCCGTTTCCGAAAACCTACCGGGAACGCCAAACCAAACGCTCAAAGGAAATGCTTTATTTGAACTCTGCTCAAGTTTTCAAGACCACCAACTGTTGCACACGTGTCAATTCTTTAGACAATGCACCGATCTCACATAAACGTTTTAGTATAAGTGATATTTCCAGGATGCTGCCGATTCCCCTCTTTCTCTGTTTTTTTCTTCTCTCTGTTTGCTTCTTACTCAGCTATTTTTATAACAGTGAAAGGCACCTCTGTGGTTGGTATCAGGAAACTAAAAATAGAGCATATTTACAGAATTACAGAGATTTAAGCCAGTGTTTGAACTGTTTGCATTCTTATTCAGAGTTTCCATTTATCTCCCTTCACTCCCATTAGTTCCCTTTATGTACCTCTTGGCAAAGCAAAGCCAAATAACTGTTATGAAGTCTTCCTACCCTTCCCGTTTTTCCTGCCCACTAGATTATACTCTTCACTGACTGCTATACAGGAAGTGAGACTGGCATGTCTGCATGTCTTTGTTGTATGAGATTTCAGAAGAAACTGGTTCACGCAGCAGTCAGGTGAGAGTTTGCAGATGCAGTAGCTCCAGCACTGAATGTCCTCAAGGCAGGTCAGTTTTTGAGGGCCTAAATATAAACCGGCGAGGAGCATGTTACATATAAAAACTGTGGGTTGCGCTGCTGTTTTCTCACGGTATTATGCAGGGCTGTGCATACGACTGAGCATGGCGGTAGTGGGCTGCTGAGAGCTTTTATTTTGCAGAGTCTATATCGAGGATTAATAGTTAAATGAAAATCTATATAATGGAGGAGATGTTGTATATTTTTTATATATATATAGCACCCGAAGATATTTTGTTGTAGTACTGGTATAAGTGTGTGGATTAATGTATATCTCATACCAATATTTCAAATGATGGATCAATTGCAAATGGAGGTGGCGACAAAGGAAGAGTGCACCTAATACTGTAATGCATGAAAATTTAATGTTTACATTATATAATCTGTGTGGAAAACCTTCTAATGACCAAACCTTGCAGGTGATAGAGCAGCGGGGAGCTCTTATTTTAGGCTACTTTTTGGTCTGTTGTCTCTCCGTTTTGATTGATCTTTCACTTGACTGTCTGCATCGTAATCTCACGCTCATTCACGCTGTCATCTTCAGGTTTTCCCACGTCATTTGTTTAGAACTGCACAAGTCGTTTTTGAGGGATTCGTTATTAAGTTATGGCCAGAGAGAAGGAATGCTCATGGCTATATTTGGCTATATTTTGCATAACCACATAACTGTGGCTGAGGAGGTATTGTGGAGCATTAAAGGTCTGTGCATAAATTGTGATTGCAAAGTAAAGCCATTGGAAGTAACTTTGAACGGAAAAAGCGTAGTTTATCCAACCACTTTCACGTTGTTAACCAAGCCTAGACTGTTATTACTCACCACAGGTTCATATTAACAGCAAGCACAGGTGTTCGAAAGCAGACTCCCTCACTCCAAAGCACTGTGTGCATATCGAATTCTCATTTCCTCCCCCTCATCGTTGCATGACCATTTTTCTGTGTAAATATGTAAAACACTAAATAGTATAACTGAGTGACATTGTCTTTTATTTAGACAAAATATCTATTTCAAATGTAGCCACTGTGACTAGACCAAAGCAACGTAACACACTTTTTTTTTGTGGTGCTTTTCCCCCATCGTTTTATGTGCTTTTTTTTTTTTTTGAAACATTTGCTTACTGTGTGTCTTCATTCATTCATAGAGTATGTAGTTGTCCATGTATATTTTTATGTGTACATTTCTTGTACAAATGACTGTTTTTAATTAAAGAACAAGTTGTCACATCTTGAAGTGATTGCAGATTTAATTGCTTCTGAAATTTTTTTTGCTTATTTTTAGGTTGAATGAACCAACTTTGCATTACAGTGTAAAATACACTCATCTGACACTTTATTAGGTACACTTGCAGGCACTGGGCTGGACCTCCTTTGGCCTTAAGAGCGGTATTAATTCTTCGTGGTGCTAGAGAAAATTCTCAATACTGGCATGATGCATCACAAGGCTGCTGTAGATATGTCGGCTGCACATTCATAAAACAAATCTCCCATTGCACCACATCCCAAAGTGGTCAGCTGGATTGAGATTTGATGACTGTGGAGCCCATTTGAGTACGTTGAACTCACGTACAAGAAACCTGTTTGAGATTATTGGAACTTTGTGACATCAAAAAGCAGCAAGTGGCCCAAAGTCCATTTATCCATTCATTCTCTTCTGCTTATCCTTATCAGGATCGCAGGGGGGCTGGAGCCCATCCCAGCTACTATAGGATGAGAGCAAGGACAAGGTGTGCCAAGAAAATATCCTCACACCATTACACCACCCCAGCATGAGTCCTTGATGCCAGACAGGTTGGGTCCTGTCATGTTGTATCCACCTGATTCTGACCCTACCACCCGAATGTCACAGCACAAATAAAGATTCATCAACTCAGGAAATGTTTTTCCAATCTTTGAATGCTTTTTATATGAGTTACTGTTGCCTTCCTATCAGCTCAAAGCAGGCTGGCCCTTCTCCTCTGACCTTTGACGTGAACAAGGCATTTTCAGAATTTCATCTCAGAAAACTGCAGATCACTGTATGTTTTCTCTTTGTCAGGCCCTAGAGATAGTTCCTCGAGAAAATTCGAATATATCAGCAGTTTCTGAAATACTCCACCAGGCATGCCGCACTCAGTTTGAACTTCAGCAGTTCGTCTTGACCACGTTTATGTGCTTAAACACACGGATGCACCGGCATCTGATTGGATGATTAGATAGGTCCGTTAAAGAGCAGGTGAACAAGTTCATCTAACAAAGTAGCCAGTGAGTAACTCAAAGGCACAGACATGCTCACTTTCATCTTAAGAATTTAATTCCATGCAGGCATATAAACAATTCAGCTTTTCTATCACTTATTAAAATCAAGCTTGAGTAACATTTTCTCAGCGTTTTTCTGACTGCCCATCTATAGAATTAAGGCACTAAGCACACTGCTTTCTCCCATCCATATTTCTTTAACCCGACTTTTATTTGTGCCACTGGACCTGCATTTCTCATTGACATGTTTTTCCAACTCTTCCACATGTCTCCATAAGCTCCATCCACAGCATGGTGTAATTAAGCCTCTAAAGTGGCGGATGGCTCCAGAATACAGGCACCTCTGCCAGAGAAATACAACACAAAAAAAATACTGAGCAGCAATTTGCAATAATCTCCCCAGACATCCTCTAAACCCAAACTATCAGTTTTGACATAATACAGGGATTTAATCTGAGTATAAATCTATAAATCTCATAATGCTGGCTGAGGTAATCTCCCTCTGGCATGCCTGCAGGGCTGCTGGGCTGAGATGCTTCAAGTAAAAAGTGCAGACCACTGGCTCCACTATCAGACAGTGCTCAGAGGTCACGGCAAAGTTGCCACGTGTTGAATAGTGGCACTATTCTAACCAAAGATCATGAATTACACGATCCTATCACAAAAGCGTCTTTTAGAAAACGTGCAACATATGCATTTAGTAAAAGTTTTTCTAAAAACTAAGAATCATATAAAATTCATACAATTGCAACATTTGGTTTTCATCTCGCATTACATTATAGCAAAAGTGACCTTTATCTTGACAAATATGCAGCTGTATTAGTCTTCAAAACCAGCTGCAACCTTTATGCAAGACATACTTTATGGTATATTTTGTCATAACTTTGCCTTTGATTGTCTCCGCTGTGACCGGAGCGCTACCTATCCCATATTTCTTCTTCTGGGGTGAATCCTGTATTTATTAAGTCCCAGAGGAGCAGCAGGTTTTGTTGTCCTTCATGCCTGAGCAGCAACCTGGCTGTGAGGCACACAGAGTTTAGTCAGCAAGTCTGTTGGGGCTGCTGGGGTCGGTAGAGACCTTAGGGACCTTGACCACAAAAACCATCGGCTCTTTGGCCTTGTTGCTGAATGCACGCCGAATTACATCCACGGCGTGCTGATGAGTCACTCCCTCCAGACTCTCTCCATCTACGGACAACAGCTCATACCCTGCCTGCAGATTCAAACACATGCAAAAGAGTAAAAGAACATTGAAAAGCCACAGAAAAAGATTGAGTATCCTTTGTAAGCATGTTTTCCTCCATTTGTGTATCTCTTTTTTGTGTCTATTTTTTTTTTTCAGAGCAACATTAAAGACAGTTTCCATAACACTGCAGAGATTGTGCCCCTCTGTGAAGAAATGTAATTTATGCCAAAGAGAGTTGGAGCTCTCCCACTTCTTTAATGCATTCACACTGAAAGCTGTCACTAGTGCACGTATAAAGTTTCCCCTTCAGCACAAGGTCTTTGGAAAAAGAATATACACTGAGACAGCCGCACAGTTAGGACTATGCTTGCTGTTTCCTGCAGGATGCGAGCAGAGAGTAGCAAATCTTTGCAGCCTCGAGGAGAGGAACTTCCTCTGATGTCATCAGCGTTTGCCAAGGATGCACCTGCCTAATGTGCTCAATCTCAGCGAAGGTTAGAAACACAGAAGCACACAAGGCCGACGGCCATTGTTGTACCTTCTTTTTTTTTCCTTTCCCTTTTCCTTTCGAGTCATTAGACACAAATAGATTATTTTCCCTTCATTCTCTACCACCCTGTTCCATCTGTTACAGCTCTAACCTATTTGGCCTGTATGGATGAGGTTAGATCCGGGCTGCTGATTTTTTTATTCTTTTTTCCAGAGAGTCCGGTGTTCACCAACAACCCTATAGCCCTCCGTGCAAACAGTATCAAAAGATTTAGCTCCATTTAACCAAAGAGGAGATTAAAAAGTGCTTTTTCATTTTTGAAAAGTAATTTATCTGAATTAAATAGATCACAACCTAATCTGCCCCATCCTCTTTACAGCCATTTATACTGAGCATTTACGAGGTTCTCTATTTTCCAGCCAACAAATAACATGGCATGTAATAATAACTACAGCTTGCATGGGAGGATCTGAGGCCAAATAGCTCATGTACTGGGCTGAGAGAAGCATAGCTCAGAGTGTTGGTTATCATAAATGTAACACCACTCATGCTCTAATTGTAGTTCGGGACAGTGGTTCGTGGCTGCTCAAATTTTGAGATAACTTTCTCTAAAATACTAAAAAAAACATTTTCTTTTTGCCTTGTGTTTAGAGAATCACTGCATTAGGATTGCATGTAAACATGCCTGCTTCTGCTAAGCAGCACTAATCAGCAGGTCCAGCTGTTGGGAATGTCATTTTGCAGGTATTAACTCAGCTGTCACGTTGACGTGACTCGCTTACGTCCACGTTCCTGCCGGTGAAGGCAGATGGCAGCGTCTAATGAACAGGACAGCACGTGTCTCATGACTAATACACACACAATACAATATTCTTCACTGGTGTGATTATCATGTGGGTCTAAGGAAACAGGATGCGTGTTAACACTGAGCCCGCCTGATCTCACTTCCCTCTGCAGAATACCGGGAGATAACACTGAGCCGTGGAGCTGATATGAGCCAGCTGACATGCCTGGTTGTTAGGTGTGAGGAAGAGACCACAGATAGCACAGGAGTGCTAGGGAGTAGCCATATATCTGTGTCTAAGCCTCATAGCCAACAACCTGTCTGTTTTTAGTCATGCTGGTGAGATGGCTAAGAAAAGATCATAGTGTCATTAGGATGCAATGTTGCTTAAATCCCTTACTTTTAACCAGACTGAAACGTCGCTTTAAATATTTGATGAATTACATTTGGTATATTCTTTTATTGAGTCCTAGAGCGAAAACCTTTAATGATTCCTTGTTTTTTTTTTTTCTATCAGTGCTTGGTTTTGAGTAAATTTTATGCAGAGCATTATGTTCCTCATTAGGATAACTGGTGATCCTCAAACATTTACCACCTCAGTCATCTGTAATGTGTCGAAAACCTTACTTGAGTACTAAAATCAAAACTATTATGTAACGTGTAACCCTGTGGCTAGATGCTATGTCCTGCTGGAAAAGGAAGTCTGCATAAAGTTTTTCAGCCGGTGGAACCGTGAAGAGCTCTAAAATGTTTTGGTAGATGGCGGTGTTGACTTTGGAGTTTGATTAAAACACAGGGGACCAACCACTGCCAACATCAGCAGATGACACCTGGTGGCACCTCAGATCATCACAACCTGCAGAAACTTTACACTGGACTTGGATTCTGTATCCCTCCACTCTTCCTCCAGACTTGAAAGAGGACTTTGGACCACTGAGCAACAGTCCAGTTCTTTCCTACTTAGCTGAGCTAAGGCACTTCTCTTGTCTGTGGTTCAGAAGTGGTTTGATATTAGGACTACTACAGCTCTGGACGTAGTGAAAGATGGAAACAGCCTCAGTCAACGCCTTGTGAAGCTCTCCAAAGTTCTTGAAACAACTTTTCTTGACAATCCTCTCAAGGCTGCAGTCACCCCTGTCGCTTGTGCTCCTTTATCTACCAATCAACTTTCCATCAATATGCTTTGATACAGCTGTCTGTGAACCACCAGCCTTTTCAGCAATGACCTGTGGCTTACCCTCTTTGTGGAGGCTGTCCATGAGTTTCATGTGGACACAATGTACTAAACTAGCCTGAGAGATACACAGTATTTATACTCTTTGAAATTCAAAAAAATCAACATTTGTATTATTTTGAGATATTTTTTCTATTATTTTTTTCTGTAAGCCATAACTGTCAAAAGTAAAACGGAGTTTAATTGCACAGTAAGTCCAGGATATCCTAAATGTTCATTTTTATTAAACTGATGGAAAATATTGAATTTTTTCCACAATATTCAAATGTCTTGAGATGCACCTACAGAGATGTGGAGTTTGTATGAATGTGAATGTAGGTATCTGTACACAGAGGGCCAGGGAAAGTTAGTTAGATATGGGATTGCCCACATGTTTGACACTGATCAGGAATAACACTCAGATAGCAGTTTTCAACTGATAACTTGCAGCTAGGAAACATACGAATTTGTCAGCAAACACGAGTACATAATGTCAGCCTCCTACTGCTGGAATAAGTATGTTTCAACTTTGCACACAAACATTTCTTCCCAAGCATCTCTAATTCCACTGAGCTTTAACAATAAGTCTGTGATTAACTTTAGTGAATGAGCGCATGTGTAGCATATGTGTTTCAGTGAACCAGGCCAAGAAGACTGTTAAGTTACTTTACAGGCAATATATTACCAATACATTAGCAGACCAGCATCCATGTACCTCATTCATAATGAAAGTGATGGGCCACTTGAGATGGCTCTCATCTACTCTCCACTCCTCATTGCACACGTCTCTGTCATAGACACAATTACTTCATAGCAACAACTCATAACCTCAGGACTGAGGGCTGGCACATCTCTCTCACAATCTGCTACAGACAAGCGCTATATAAATCCAATCAATTATTATTATTATTATTATTATTATTATTATTATTATTATTATTATTATTATTATTATTATTATTATTATTATTATTATTATTATATGTGTTCATGCTAGACGCTGACCTTCAAAGCCTGATTTGTAGATGCAGCTCCACCTGGAAAGATTTTCTCAACCTTTATCATGGGCTGGATTCTAGACTCTACACCTCCAGAGATACTAATACCTGTAAACACACAGAAAAAGAACAATAATAAACTGAGGGCATGTTTGGCAGTACCACATGTTTTGTAACTAGTCTTACACTGTATCGATTGGTCGTTTGGTCTTTTTTTGTGTGTGAACTCTTATAAATGCATTTTAGTTTAGCAGTTAGTGATGGCCTGACCTCTACTGGTCATGTAAGAGACAGCTTAGGATGAGTCACTAAGCAGTTTGTATTGTGCTTACAAGCGCATATACGGTCACAGATTAAAAACGATTTTAGAAGCTGGCATTAAAGCAAACCCTGAAATTTCAGTTTAAAGTTAAATGAAAGTCACAACAAGTGCTGTTTTTTATTTACCCAGTGAGTGCTTGGCCTTGGAAATGGTCAAAGTGGCGATTTCACACTCCTTGGGTGGTAGAGTTTGTCTTCCTTTCACTTTTTGAACATCTTGTGAGTGTCCATTCACTTGCTGAGTACTCCCACTGGCATTGGACGGGCTCTTCTCCCTCTGGGGATCAAATACCTCAGCCAGAGGGGTTCTGCCTCTCCGCTGTGAGGGAACGTGTACGCTGACCTCCGTGTAGCCCTCTTGCCTGCTCTGTCTGCCATATATACTGTCAGGACTGCCCTCTCTCCTCACTCTCCCATGGCCATTCCTCACAGGTGACCGCCCTCGTTCATAAGCCCCGTCCCCTCGGTCAGACACGGACAACAAGGAGACCTCATCGTACCACGACGCCCCATTCTCTCTTCTGATTGGGGATCGATGGGGTTGGTGGCCACGTTTAGTGCTGTGTGGGGATTCTTTGAGGAGGAAGCTGTGAGTGGGCAAGGGGCTTGGGGAACGGGAGCGCACAGAGGATACATAGTTGTCCACAGGTACATCCAGCAGAGGGGTGAAGGCACGGGATGGTGAGAGATGGCCAGACCGTTGACCTGTCACACGCAGTCTCTCCAACTCCTCGATCAACCGGCGCTCATGCAGTCTGTCGTGGACCGGCTGCAGATAAAATCCACCCTTGTAGTCTGTACAAACATATAAACAGTGAGTGACTGAGTCAGTGCATATTATAAAGCTTATGATGGAGCAGAATCAGTGCTGTGAGTTTCATCCGTGCTTTCTACTTCCATGTTAAAACTTAGCTATGCTGGCAGAAGACAGAACAACGACAGCTCAGAGACGTTTTGACAGATATCTGCTGTTTTCATAATACTGACCCTTTGACCCGGGCCTATGACCTCAGAGGCGGCTGCAATCAGTCTGAAGATGGGACTGATTGTGTCTCGCTTGCTTTTAAATGAAGTAAATGCTCAAAGCATCTTTGCATTGTTGAAGTGTCACACAGCACGTCTCTGTCTTTTCTGTATGCACCGAGATGTAAAACAACCCTCTTCAGCACGAGCACGGGAAACCTGATCTGTTCGGGGTGTGTGTGTGTGTGTGTGTCCTTTTTATATGAGGGTGGGGAATGTGTGCCAGGGACAGGATATGGTCTGCGTGTGAAGGTGTTTGGCTTTGACTATGAATATAAGATGAGGCAGGAATAAAGTGGCAGAAAACTAGAGACAGACAGAGAGAGGTTTGAGCCTCTGTATAAGTTATAATCCTACAGGAGCCATCAAGCAGATAGAGAGAAAGGCTGAAGAAAGGACCGAGGCCTAGATAAGGAGAGTGCGAGAGCAAGAGATACAGCCCATGTACCTGGGATTGGGGTGATGAGGTGACGACGAGGAGTTCCACTACGAGGAGAACGCAGAGCTGGGGAACGCGCTAAAAAGAAAGATTTCATTTTTTTTAATCTCACTTGAAAAATTCTTTTCTGTTTTTTATTCTGTCACAGCTTAGAATTTAATCTTGTAAAACTGGATAAATAAACAACAACAACAATAAAATATCAGGGCAGTGATGTCAGGTGCATCCTATGCTTACATGAGCGACTCTTGAGAATATCGTACGCTTCCAGCTCAAAAGGCATGACCATGCTGTCAAAGCGACCCAACTCAGTCATTGGTATCAGCATTCTGCAGTGGATATAAAGCGGACATGTAGTTCATACAGCATGTAAACACATAAAGCAGTATTATGCCTTGTGTATCTCACCTTATTTCCCTGAGAAGCAGCAGTTTCTCTGGCCTGTCCAAGATTGCCAGAAGAGGACGCACCAAGTCCTCGATTACAGAGTCGGACAGAAACTGTAGGAAGGATTTGATTGGTGCACAAATTAAAGTAGGCAAACAAAAAGAACCAGCTGGACATGTACACTGAGGATCTGACTGAGCTCAAAAAATATTTATACCCAGACAACTGACTTTAAGTAAATTTGAGTACATGTATAACATGCTTGTAATTTTGTTACATAAGTGCACTAAAAAACATTAATTTAATGGAAATTGAAGAACAGAAATGTACTTGATTAGTGTACATTCAGTTTACATAAAGCATATTTTGCTTAATCGACAATTATTTGAATCAATAAACATTTGATTTTAAATATTTCAGTATGATTTTGCTCAAAATTATTGCTTCATCTTTATGAGAGCGAAGAATCATTTTTTGAGTGTGTGATTATAAAATTAGTTTTACAATGTCATCTCTGCGAGAAGTTTTTACACCTCTGGATACATCTCAGCTTGTCCAAGAAAAGTTTGCTTCACACACCGAGGTTCCAGTATCTCAAGATACACATTTACAGCACGAGACAAATTTGTGATAAAACATATTATAGATTAGAGATAATGGGAAGTATAGTTTTTAGAGCTCTGCACTTGCTGTGACTAAAAGCTCAGCGTGCAGAAACACTTTATGTGATGAACTGAGCACATGTTTATACCTCTGCAGCAAGTCCTAACTTTCTTGTCTTCGACCTCCCTTTTGTTTTGTCCCGTCTCTCTAAGCTCTCTTGTCAATACCCTCTGAGGTCAGACAACGGGCTAGCCAAGGAGCTGAATATTTTAGGATTAAGGTGGACTGAGAATGAATCAAATGACAGCTTATGTTCGATCCCGATCATAAAGACAGGCCAAATCCATCTTTTGTCACAGCTGTTACACGACACATCTGTGACTAAAGAACACTCGATGACTCACTGCACTCTCACAGCAGCGTGCCTCTGAGGTGGCGATGGTAATTTCAGTTTAGAAACTCACTCGCCGACAGTGTCTCATCACAGCAGCCACCTCATCCTGACTGAGCAGTTTCTTTGCCATGTCCTCCACGTGCTGCAGGACCTCGAGTCGGGGCAGTGGGCTGCCAGCTCGGGATTCCCTCGGGGAGGTCAAGAGGTGGAATGGGCGTCCCCGTTCCTTATCTAAAGAATAATGTAGATAAAAGAAATGATGTGCAAAGAAGAAACTGTCCTGATGGCATTTAAAACTCTTCCAGTTAGATGTTTGACTTCTCAACATCTATAAATAAATTGTGCAGGCTTTTTTTACCATCAGGAGAACTTACACTAACTTTAAATTAAGATATTAAATTAAGAAATCAAGCTTATCAAGGCATCTTAACTTATGCTCTTCACCATTACATTTTTGCTTCTAACACATCTGAATAGTATTTCTGTTTGTAACTAAGTTTTCTACAACACATCAGCCGAGACCCTATTTTTATGCAATTAACTGGATATTGTCATCATGAATGTTACACTCTTACAGGACTTTACAACATTAGAGATGAATAAAATCCTAAACATAATGGAACACCTCTATAAATCAGGGAAAGCAATGCAAATTTACAAAATCTTATTTATTACTGCAAACTTGTCATCTCACGAGGCTGTTTTAACATTTGAATTCTGTATTATAGCTCTGTCATGGTAGAGCACTGGGTTTTTGTCTTCGGGTCATTTTCTCTCTCTCTCTTTGTTGTAGGATTGGTTGGGCAGGTCGGAGCGTGGGGTCCTGCTGTTCAGAAAACACACTTGTAGTTCACTGACCTTATCAGGAGCTGGTATTAAAAGGGAAGCTCCATACTGAGTCTCTATCACAGCACACCACACCACTGTGTGCCATCTCAGATTGGTAAACAGGCCTCATTCTTGGTTACTCCAGCTATTCTTGTTCTCTCCTCTATGTCTTCATGATTTTGCTGCCCTGCTGAAGAAAAGACCCACCCGAGCTTTCTCACCTGCCACCTTCAAACCAGCGCTACCCACAATGACTTCTTTTAAAGAGGCTTTCCATCTCACCTCACTTGCGTTCTCAACCTCCTTCGACCCTGAGAACAACCCAGTGCCCCTCTATCCAAGCTCACTAGTCTTAGCTTCAAGTAAGAAACTCACACACTCCTAAAGACTTTATCTACAACTGGACTGTTGGGAAACCTCCCCTCACATTCTGCTGGATATAATGTCCTCACTTATCTCCTTCAGAGAACGCTATGCCCTGATTATAATTAAAAGTGTGGCCTTAAAATGAGACACTGTGTATTATAATTAGTCAATTTAACGACCTCTGAGTCATGTTCCACAATTTGTTCAAAACCTGAAGCAACATTTCACTTTGCAGGCTGCACTATGTGAAAGAAAAACCCACACCCTGTGACCGCTCTCTCACCTTTGTTTGCACGGCGAGACGGCGACTTGGAGCGACTCCTCTCTTTGCGGTCTTTCTTAAATAAGAGGTTGACAAAGGTTTTGGAGCGTTTCAGACTAGTTTTACCCTCTTCTGAGCTTTTCTCCCTGTGTTGCCTTTTCTTCTTCTGTCTCTCCTCTAAAGGTGGGGGGGAAAAACAGACAAATATCTCTTTTTAAATTAACACACATACTGTACTTTGTGCACTAAACAAACTATAGACTACATGTCATCTTTTTTTGCAGTTATGTCTTGTACACAGGAAAATTGACTGAGCCACAGCAGGAGTAGGACATTCTGCATATCTGTGTTGGGTGCTGAAAACATAATTCATTAGGCCTTGTTGTGCTCAATGCTTAACTGTAAGCTGGTAACAGTGGCTGACACGCACTCTCCTTTATAAGCACAGACTTTTCATTTCTCTTCCAGTCAGCTTCTCTTTTCACTGCAGTAAATCTGACACTGTGGAAAGCAACAGTGTATCACTGATGAATTGCAGCCTCACCAACCTGAACACACCCCCATCTATTAGAAGCACTACAGAGAAGTGCTCCCGCTTACAATAACAAATGTCCAATCAGACCTAAGCTTTGCCCGAGCCCCCACCAGGTTCTGAAGCTACGAGTGAGCTGGAAAAATTGAAAAGGAAAGGCTAATAACTCAACAGCCCCACCAAGGCTTGGATAGATATTTCTCCATATGCTTGGTCTTATTCATTTCTCACAGAGGTACAACAAGTGAGAGTAAAGGGCAGTGATTAATCATGAGTCTGTGGCAACCTTGTGCTCATAGACAAATTCTGTATGGAGCTTAAATCAGCCGTGGAGAGTCTGAATGTTCTTGAAGCAGTGAACTGTCACAAACATCAGCTCAATATCTGATAACAGTGCCGCAATTCTGGAAAGACTGATTTCTTAGCTGGGGTTAACCCTCGTTAACACTGTGTATTTATGTCCACGTCTCCCTCAGTTCAGTGTCACATTGTCAATGTCTCTTCCCTGAACTTGTGTGCCTTTCTCTGTGTTCCCTCTGTGCTCAGTTTAGTTTTCCCAGTTTAGTTCTGTTTCTTTGTGAAGCCTGCAATAAAGCAGAGGTTTTGAGTTCAGCTTTTGTCTCTGTGAGTTTTGCGTTTGGGTCCTCATCTGCCTTGTATCAATGGTCAGGCTGGTGGAGCTGTAGTGCTTTAAGGGAGATATTTTCTTGGCACTCTTTGCATGCATTAGTATCGACTGGGCATCGTTTAAATGCCACAACTTACCCGAGTATTGTTACTGACCACCTCCACTCCTCTATAACCACCGTGTACCCATCTCCTGATGGCTGGATAATCAACTATGTCAGAAACTTTTATTGATCTTTGAGTATATCTAGTATATATCTATGAGTAATGTGTCCAGCACCTTGAAACTATGCCATGATGAATTAAAGCAGTTCTGAAGGCATCAAGAGGGCCCAACCCGATACTAGCAAGATGTACCTAATACAGTCCATAATTAAAACCAGTGACGTAAAACATCACTTGTCTGCTTAAATTTTCGTCACATGAATAAACTGTGTTGGTTGTATGCTCACTACCAAAATACTGAGAGCTTTATTTTTTATGCCACCATCTCGGTTTAACCACTGCTGCTAAAGTTAATAAATTAAAAAGTATTGTGTTTGTGTTGTTTTCTCAGAAAACACTGCCTTAATTGTAAACACCTAGACTGTGACTAAAATATGGTAAATGGCCTGCATTTGTATAGCGCTTTTCTAGTCCATAGGACCCCAAAGCGCTTTACACTACATTCAGTCATTCACCCATTCACACACACATTCACACACTGGCGATAGCAAGCTACATTGTAGCCACAGCTGCCCTGGGGCGCACTGACAGAGGCGAGGCTGCCGGACACAGGCGCCACCGGGCCCTCTGACCACCACCAGTAGGCAAACATGGGGTTAGTAACTTGCCCAAGGATATTTGGCATGCAGCCAGGAGGCAGCCTGGGATTGAACCACCGACCTTCTGATTAGTGGCTGACCTGCTCTGCCACCTGAGCTACAGCCACCCCATATGTCCTAAATAGGCTGGAAAAAACTTGTCAGCTAATAATAATGTACATAGAGAACTACCTTGCATCCATAGTTCCCCACATTTAACAACCCCAAAGAGCCTGCAGACCTCACCTGACTCTGTGATGTGACTCTGGGAACGACTGATTGGCTTCCGCGGTCTGCTCAGGGCCATCAGAGCTGCTGTCTTTGGTGAGTGTTTCTCAACTTCCTGCTTCCCTGATGACAGCGTTTTCACCCGTCCCTGTCCACCTTCTCCAGCTCCTCCCATCTCCCTTGGCCCTTCTCCTTTCCCACGTATGACCGTGTCCTTCAACACTAATGTGGCACCAACAGTCCGGCTTGTTTCTGTCGTGGAGAGCCTTTCGGGGTGTGACCCGTTAGGTAACAGGTGGTCCTGGTAGTTTGGAGGTTGAGGTTCAGTCTGTATGGCGGAGTCAGCAGTTCGATCAGTACTGCTCGGACGTCGGGAGTGGTCCTCAGTGCAGATGCCAATGTCTACCATCTCTGAGCCAAAGACAGGAGGGAAGAGGACCTGGGAGAGACCACTGAGGGAACTGAGAGGGGTGGTGGAGGACAATGACGAGGCAGAAGAGTTGGAGTCTGAACCCTGTGATGATGGTGGAGGGCCTCCATTGGCTACTAGAACACAATCCAAAGAATATAAGGGATTAGTGTGTGTAACAGCTGCCATATGTTACAGCAACATAAATATACATGCTAGACTGGACTGTGGATAAAGTTTTCCCATAAAAGCTTAATTTGTTTCCTTCTTATTTCTGCTTTCTTTGAATGAAAACCTGTCTGTTCTCATATCCCCATAATCCTGTGAGCTTTTGATAGACAGAAAAAAAAAGCAGGACTTCTTTTTTTCTTTTTTCCTAATGAAACTCCAAAGTGACTCTGCATCTTGGCATCTCGACAGATGTCAAGTCATGCTCCATTCCAGATGACTGAGCTGCCTTTGAGTACACTGAATTAATCCCTAGCTGTGTTGAGATGGGCTCGTATCAAAGCAAAAAACAAGGAACTGGAGTGCTATTAAGAAACTGAATGACAGCTTTCTTGTTCAAGAAGGCTACACAAGGCCACTATCCCACTAATTTTTAAATGTTTCCAAGGAGACTCCACCATGTAGCTTTGAAAACCAGATAAAATCTTCATTGATTTTGTTTAGTCAAGGCAGTACTTCTCACGCCACCGTTCATTATCTCTTGTAAAACTTGTGTTAAACATTGTCCAGGGACTGTAAAAACAGTCAACATACACTTTTCCAGCCAGCCGTATTCTGCCACCATCTCCTTGTATGCGGGGTATCTGCCAGCTTCCTGTTGAAGATCAAAAAAAACAAAATGTTCATCGAGAACAGCAAACAGTCAGCATGATTACTATGAAGTAGACTCTCTAGACTTTATTGACTGTTAGTGAGGTTTTTCAACATTTAAAAATGAGCCAGCATTTGTTCATTTGGATTTTTTCCTGTAGTTTTTTGTTACTTGTGAGCCACATTCACACTCTGCAAAAAAGAGTTTACAGCAACATGTTGATAATAGCAGTGTTTACATGAGGATCGTCAGCAAGTTCAGTTCGATTCAGTTTTATTTAGACAGCACCAAGTCATGACAACAGTTATATTGCTTTTATTTATTATGTTTGTATTTAAAGCTTGGTATATTACACAGTATGTAGCTGGAGAGAAACAGCAATTTTTGTTGTATGAAAATACACAAAGAACTGGCAATGGGGTGAATATGGATCTGAATCTGAATTTGATCTTAAAAGAAGGAATAGTGTCTTCTGAATCCAATTAAAGGACTTCAGAGAGGGAAAACAGTCAGCACATGAATGTAAGGTGTACAGATGTGGAGACACGGCCTTTAAGGGAAGGATGGGGCTATCTACTGTATCCATACACTTAGGGCGAGATGGGAATTAGGAAAAGGGGGGAAGTAAAACATGGGTGAAAGTCATCAGAAAATCGCAAAGAAAGGAGCAAAATTCAAAGCAAAACATAAGCGGCAACAAAATGAGTAAAATTGGATTTTTTTTTTTAAAACTAAACACAGAGATGCAAAAACTTGCACTAAAACATGATCTAAAGTTAGAATAAGAAGCATGGGAAAAAACTAAAACTCTTCACTAGAGGAGGAATAAAGTAAACACAGAACTCAGAGATTTATTAATATTATAAAGCATCAAACTCACTAGAGAGTAATGAGGAAATTAAAACAGGACTGCAAAAATCAGCCTGCCAAATATAAGAACCAAAACTTCAAACTCAAGCAGATAACTAACAATTCAAAACTTAGAGGTAGAAAAAAACTGCTGGGACCACAACAAACACGTTACTGTGTGCTCATTAGCATGTCACATACAGCTGAGAGTGATGAGAAGGTATCATTTTAGTTCTGCAGATTAATCTGACAAGATTACGACCACAGATATAAAACAATGGCTAACCGAAGTATTATCATTTGACATGAGTCCTGAATTCAATTTCAAGCTAGTCCATACACTAATCTTTAAGACATGACGCTCAAAACCAAAATGTGAACTTGGTGAAGAGGGCAAAAGGAAAGTCTTTATCCTTTGAGCACCACTTGCAATGACAATCCCTGGAATCACTGGAATATTTGGACCAATCAATAAGCTGTCCACACATTAAAGCGAGCACTGGGCTTACAGGTTGTTCTGCCTTTGATATTTTCAGTTATGCATACCAGCTTAATTTCCACCTTTTGACCTCTGTGCAGCATCTTATTGTACTTAATGTTAGTTTAGTTATGTTATATTTGCTCTAGTAATGATTAGTAATTGCTTTAATATCCAGTTCAAATGAATCCTTACTTCAAATGTAAAGCTGTAAGGATATTAAGGTGCTTGTATTTACTGTATAGGTTAGGGTAAATATTATGTGGTTCACAGAATTACAAAACACGTGGCTCTCGTAAGCACATAATACTGTATAATGCCTTCTCAACTTTTTTTTAAGGAACTGTCTCATCAGCACTCATTTTTTCCTTTAAGAGCACAGGTGTGAGGGTCTTAAATAATAAAACCTTGCTTTACTATGTGTGTGATCCATCCATAAAGGACAGGACAGGAGGAAGGCATAAATTAAGGCTTTCGGTTGATTATAACCTGATCCTCGCCTGCCTTTGAATAATGAACGTCGTGCCTGGCTGTTTTTCACACGTGGAACCTGAGATCAGGGGGGTAAAATGAGCATGCAGCAATGCTAGCGAGCTGAGAGCACGCCGCACATCACACATACACCGATTCATACGCACCTACACGCGTTGCCTTTATCCAGAAATGACACAGGTTAAGTGCTGCGGCCTAGCACACATACTCAGGCACACATAAGAAATTTGAGGGCTGTAAGCCAACTGTCTGCTCAGCAGTGCAGGCTCATTGAGAAGAGCCGGTGTTGTTTACACGCTAGCATTTATTATTGTGTCAGCACTCAAGGCTCCAATCAGCTGTTAAGTTTAAACTGAAGCAAATTATTAACACTCCACTGCAATTAGAGAACTTCCTGAAATCAAACTTCAGTCTCATTTCAGACAACACTGAGTTTTTTTTTTAGTTTGGTGGTTTGACAAAATGTTGCTCATGTACACCTCAGCATTCAACTGGAGGTATGTTTATGTCCAAAAGAGGAAAATAAGCCCAATATATACTCTCATGTTAGCTCTTTGTCTTGTGTTCCTCTCACTCCTTGGAATATATTTAGCTTTTTGGCTGTTAAATCCTCTACTCTCGTCACTTGCTCTGTGTGTGCTGTCTGAAACTGAGCCAAGACATTTAAGTCACAGGTTGTAAAAGGAAGAACAAAAATGTGTCCTCATGCTGTGACAGTCCTCTCATACCCTGTTGATTTGTTAATTATAAAAATGTAAAAAGAAAAAAAAACCCAACCCAACAACCTGAAACTGATTAGCTCAGCTTTAAACATTTTTTTTTTCCTTTTTTTTCATTCGCTCACCCTGATGGTCAACATGACGTGGGTGTGGCTCTTCAGGACCTCCACCGCATTGCTGTGAGTGATGTCATCAAAGCTCACCCCATTAGCTGCAAGGATCTGATCCCCCATTTTGATGCCATGCTGCTCTGCAAGTCCACCTGGGTCCAACCTGATGAGCAGTATGAAAAAATCCAGACATGAAAAAAAGAAATGTAACTACTAATTGAATTTAAATGTGAGCTTCTTTGCTTTGATCTACCACAAAGACTCAGATAAACTTTGCAAATGAGATTATGATATCATCTTTAATTATTGGGGTTAATATTATTATTTGCAGCCAGGTGGGGTAAACCTGGATTCCACCAAGTGCACCAATATAACCATCCTGAGGCCTAAATGATTTTACAACAGGTACTAATTAATTTTTTTTTATCTCATGCAGAAAAAACAAAAAAAAGTGTTTGTATTCATACTTAGACACATAGATCCCCAATCCAAACTCTCTTCCTCCTCTGATGTTGAAGCCCAAGCAATAATCATCTGACGTGGTGAAGAGATGTACGATCCTGCGAAGAGCGCTGTCCGAACTGGCCTCTGAAGGGGTACGACCGCTCTCCTCCACTACCATCCGCCGGTGAATCAGATCCACCCTGCACGCACACACATAAACACACACAAAAGGAGACATTGTATATGCACACATGAAAACACTCATATAAACTGCTTTCTCTCTGTCCACTGAATTCAGGTGTGTCAGTATCAGATAATCAAGTAGCCATAAAGGTCACAGCAGTAATCAATCCACTGATGCCACATGAAACCAAGATACTGTATATCCCAAAAGAAAGATAACCAGTGTGAGCTACAGTCAAGTGACAAGACTTGACAAAACAAGAGCCACACAAAGGTCAGTGATAGTAGTTCCAAAGCTGTAGTCTCTTACATATTCAGCAATAAGTATTTCATCAGTAAATGTTTGATATCTTGGTAGTTTCCAGCCCTGCTGAGTGGACTGGCCTCACCATGTGGTCTTCTCCTTAGAGTAGCGGATGCCGGGGATCTTGCCCACCCGTCTCACCACCATCCTCAGCCTGTTGTTTCCTGTCAGGACCTTCACAGCACTGCTCATGGTGATGCTCTCCAGGCTGACCCCGTTCACCTCCACCAGCTTGTCACCCACAGTCAGCCCAGCCTCCGCTGCAGACACAGGCAGAATTCAGCATGAAAAACCAGAAGACAACATTCCCACGTGTAAGCACACTGGGAAAAAAAGCTTGTCGTGACCATTTACATAGACAGTCTGATGAACACACACATTTCTTCCTAACCTGCAGGGCTGTTGTCCTGCACCTTACTGACAAATATGCCGAGTCCATGTTCAGAGCCCCCGCGGACACTGAAACCCAGACGCCCATCTGGACTCTTATCTACTGTCACTGTGTGAATGTCTTCACTGTCATCCCCTCCTGCAAACACACAAAACACCAACATGAGTCCACCATAAATATGCACAGTGTGACCCACAAGTATTCCCAGGATTGGGACACTTCCAACAAAATATGATTTGAAAATTCAAAGCTGATGGGAAAAAAACTCATTTACAAAGAACAGACAATAAATGACAAACAATAAACATTCTAACATTTAAAAGTTACTGATAACAAACCTATTGACTGTTAAACCTAAAACATATGTATCAACCTTAAATGAAAAACTTCATCCTTATGAACTTTTTCAGGTCACAGGTCGACAGACTCCTATGAAGTTAACTGACAAATGAAATGCATTTATATAGGCTCATCATTGAAAGCAACTTTATTTAACTGACAGAATTTTTGCACAACTTGGGTGGCGCCTACTGTGAATACAACTAACCATTAATTAACATTTGTGTTGATCACTCTGATGTTGTCTCAATTAAATATTGGCCGATCAGTCTTTCAAATGTCAGAAATATCCAAAGCCAAAATTCACATCTTCACACAACTTTTTGGTCTCGTCTTAAATGAGCAAAGCCTACTGCGGACATTCAGTTTCTGATCACTGAAAATGAAGAAGACTACCAAAATTTTACATTTCAGATACTTGAATTGTTTGCATTTCTGCTTAAAAATAGAAAAGAGGTTGACTAAAAAAGTTTTTAGTAACTCAGTTCTCATTGCCTTTTAGCTTAAAAACACATAAGATTAACTCTGTCCACAGTATTTTACATATGTATATCAGCTTGCTCTGAATTAATTTTAAACAAATATCTGTGTCACTGATTGTCCTGAATACACCTTTGCAGCCAGTTGCTGTGTTGCCATGGTAGCAGAAGACTGTTACTGGGACCAGACCTCACCATCAACAGGTGCATTGATGAGGATGACCCTGCCCATGGGTGAGGAGGACCTGCGTCTGTGGCGCTGCTTCTTCACCATGTAGCGTGTGGTGCTGTGGGAACCCCCATTCGGACCTCCGTTTTTAAAGTGGGGGTGCCCCCCTCCATTTGTCATCTCCCTCCAGGCTGGAGTTTGAAAGGAGTCAGCCATGGTAAGTGTCCAAAAACTCTTCCCTCAGTCATCCAGGCGGGAGGATATGTGGAGTCCTAGTTTAGGATGGCAGAGATGGAGCCAAGTGTTTGGGGAAAGGCAGTGAGGGACAAATAACTTGTAAAATGGACACTTTAGCACCTGCTTGTCCAAACTGAACCCCACTGGAGGAGGCAAGTAAAAAAGCTGCTGGTAGCATCTCTAATCTCAAGTGACATCAGTTTCATTCAGTAGATAAAGCTTAAAAATAGGAACCAGGTTGAAAAGAAACCTCTGACTTCAGCTGAAGCCACACAGCTAAGTCACAAAACACAAAAGTTGGCTAAAAGAAAAGCTCCATGACTGAAGAGAGGGATTTTCTCACACTCAGATATAATCCTGGTCTTATAAGTCAAAGATGTTGGCGTGATCCAACAGTGTCCTCTGTACCTTCCGAAACCAGGGTACCCGGTGCCCGCTGTCTGCAGAGAAGTCAGCAGTGCAGGGTGATTCCCCTCTGGTCATGTTTAATTAAACGGCCTGTTGTGAAAAGAATATGTTGTGATGAGTAATGTGGCCTCAGAGCTGAAGAATAGACAATGAAATCCTTTAATTCTGACACAGTATTGACCTGTGAGGATAAGAAACACTCACTGAACTCCCGTGGCCGTCTATTAATCAGCACCATGGACAGCAACTCAGTCAGCATGCATATAACCAACAGGTCTAATTTGACAGTAAGTTATATGAGCGACAGTTTGCAGGGAGGCATAATTATAGGTGGACTTTAATTCTGTTCATATCTTCGACTTGCTGAGTCTAAAATAAAGTAAAGAATTTTAGCATTACCTGCCGTGTCCATGTTGCGCTGGCTGCGCTCGCACTGAGCTGGTCCGCCTCACTGACGCATTAAGAGACACCTCCGGAGCGTTAATGGCACCTCATTTGTTCTCCCGGTGACCATTATTGTCTTAAGAGGTGTAATCCTTTTACATAAGCCCCCACCCGCAGCTGTGCAGCCACTAGCGCTGGGGCTGGAGATGAGTAAGTACACTGATTACTCAAACAGTAAAGTAACACTCACTCAAGACTTCTCCAGCGTGTCCTCGAGTAAACTTTCTTATTAATGTGCTACTGGACTTGGGTAGAGCTGGAGAGAGATGAAGGCGGGGGAAAACGGAGCAGCTGATCCTCCTGCCACGCCGTTAAGATGGGTAAACAACCCCACCCGGTGGCTAGTTTAGTCACATCCATGTGGGTCTCCAGCTCAAAAGCAGTTTTGTAGGAGACTGTGGAGGAGTGTGGTTAACAGGGCTTTCAGAAAACAGAAGTTGTCATTTATCTTTTACAAAAGATATTTATCTTTATTTCTGGTTTGTCATTATTAATCTGACATTATTATATCTACACAACACAGATAGGCCTACATAAACACGTGCATGCCCCACTGGTTGCTGCTGTGTAACAACGCGTCAGCGAAGCGCCATATGGAGGCAGATACCTATATTCAATTAAATATCATAAGTCGTTGACTTTCGAACCAATTTGGATTCAGTTTGGTTCATTAAAAATGCCAGAACGGATACAGAAGACTTAGTAACGCTTAATATGTTTCCAGGTTTCATGTCAAAATGATGTTCTGCTTCAAAAACTGAAATGTGTAAAAATCATTTTAAAACTTTGAAATCAGAGCTGCAACCTGTTTCTGCTCTCGGAGAATTATTATTTTGTATATTCATCATAAATATATTATTTTCTGCATTTAATCTTTGTGTATCTTTTTCATTCATGTCTGGTTTTTAACTGAATGCCAGCATTTAATGTGATATATTTACTGTCCATGTACTGCCACTTTTGGCCACAACAAAAGAAGAAACAAACACACAAGGGGCCATTTTTCGGTGCTGCACTATTACTGCCAATACAAAGATTCATTTACGTTTTTCTCTGAAATATCGACCTTGGACACCTTATGTAAATGCCATCCTATGAAGAAGGATTTTTATTATCGAGTGGTTGCATGCTTTGCGTTTTAATGTTGAGTGTATTTTAGTGTTGCATGCTTTTATTCCATTTATTGGGACTTCTCCCCGACAGACTCCGCCCCCCTTACTTCCCCAATTAGATACACCTGGAGGGCACAGGGGACAGAAATCAATCGGGCCTCCCATGTTGGCAGCGGCCAATAAGAGGCTCTGGCAGGTCAGAAAGACGTGTGTGGCAGCAGGAGAGCCATGGAGTAGCGTGGCGGCAGGCGCAGCCACAAGGAGGAGGACGCGGTCGGCCTGGCTCCCACTGGTGGAATAAGCGTATTCTTCACAGCCAGGAAGTGTGGCATAGCCTGATCGGGAACTTTGGGGACTTAGCTCATGGACTGAGCATCATCATATTTTTAGTATGCCGAGGTTTATGGGGGGTTTTCTCTCCCCTGATCAGGGCAGTTTTAGTGTTGTAAATAAAGTTCATTTATTTTTATTGACTATTTTAACTGGGTATTACGTCTTCTGTTTCCGTGATCACGCCCTGCTACTTTCCCTGTTATAGAAGGGGTTCCCTTCTACGGAGCCCCTCTGATGTCATGGTCCAAAAAATAAATAAATTGTGGCCATAAAATACTACTTCGTGCCCTCGAAGTAGTATAACGTGCCCACGAAATACTATTTCGAGGCCACGAAATGCTAATGTATTTCTATCTTTTATATCCTATCATTATAGTTTTTAAGTATTTAATTATAGTTTTTAAGTATTTATCTTTTGTGATGTTGCACTGACCAGAGACATCTTTCAATTTCATTGTACCTGTGACAATGACAATAAAGAATATTCAAAAAAAATTTGTGGGCACGAATTGAGTATAACGTGGCAACGAATTACGCATTTGTGGCAATTAGATAACGTGCGCACATCATATTGATACAATTCCTGGACAGCTGCGTAGAGACACAAGCATAAGAGTAGGCTAAACCTATAAACCATGGACAGAGACCGTATCACTCAAAAAAATGAAACGTTGACTTTAATTAAAAATTATTTTGTCAACAGGTTCCATGAAATTGAATTATGTTAGTTTAAAGCAAAAATCTTTAGTTCATCTAATTTAAAAAAACTACTTAAGATTAACAAGACATATTTAAGACTAACTAAATCAAGTTATGTTGTATGAACAAAGATGATATATTTTCAGGTTAGATAGTTTAGATTAGTTACTTCAACACATTTCTTATTTGTGGCAGTAAAATGTTAAATTTAAGTTAGATTAATTCAAATATTATATTTTCAGCCACCTTGTGCTTTATTAATTAGTTTTACATAAATCTATTTTGTCAACAGGTTCCACACAAATGAATTAAGTACATCCAACTTATTTTTTAAAATTTCTTTTATTGCCAACACATTCAGTGAGCATTTGTGTAAACCCAGTCCAAAATAAAACACAACAGCTCATTAGGGTTAGTAATTAACAGTATGTAGACAGATGCAACATCAAGACTTTAAATTAAATGTCTGTATCTACCAGAAATAGAAGAGAGAAAAAAAAACGCATTGAAGATCACATAACACATTGATAAGATGACACTTGAGTTATGCACATGTGATGCTAGTAAGGTCTGTGAGTGTTTTTTTCTTTTAGTGTCTAAAATGGATAGCAAAGTTGCTATTTGCAATGATTGCTTAGGGTCAGTCCAGTAACACAATGCCAATGAAGTGCTTTCCTTTAACAATGCAAAGTGAAGTGTCCACCTCAACAGCCACAATTTAAAAAAATTTATGTAACAACAACAACAACAACAATAATAATCATAATAATAATAATAATAATAATAAATAGTCCACTGATATTAGCAATCAAAGAAAATTACATCACCATCCCAAATAAAACTTTAACAAAACATGCCAACATTATGGTCTAACAATAAAACAGCTTGTCAGCGTTCAGTTTTTTTGCAACAGCATAGCAGTAACCATTTAACACTTGCCACTGTCAACATTTATTTTACTAGTGTTTGGGCAAAAAACTTCAGATGTAAACATTTTAACATGGAAACAATTGTTCGTCTTTAAAAGTCCACAAAATATACATTCATCCTGCATTCCCAACTTGGATGATCTGATATCCTCGTGTTGGTGTTGTTCCCAGACCATCATGAAAATGTTGTCACATTGTTGTGACGTTATTCTTTTGCGCGCCAAGCCATTCGTGCATTTATGAAATTCCAATGTTGCAAGGACAATATCAATTCTGCTTACTGTTTATTAAAGGGTTACGGTTAGGGTTAGGGTCAGTTGATCGGCGGACAGAGGCGGTTTCACGCAGCTTAAGTACAGTTTTTTGTTTTACGCCGGTTTTTCCCGAAGTCGCAAAAGTATGACGTCACAACATTCTGATTGGTCACTTGCAATGTTGATCCTGGAACAACATTTAGTATGATGATCTGGGAACAACACCAACACGAGGATATCAGATCAACCTCCTAACTTACCCTTATTTTTAGTATGTATTGCAATTACCTTTACAATGCACACAATGTAACACAAACTGAATATGAACATATTTCCACCTCATAACAATATGCCTTGAACGCTAATATACACACCACCCTTCAACATTTCTGGTGCAGTATCATCTCTCAATTAAATCCTTTAAATCTCAATACTTTTGATTGTCTCTTACTAGCCCCCCACAACAGTAAAATCTCTCAAATTGTAGTAGTTTACAAACTTTTCAAAATGTTCTAAATTTCTCTTAAATGTAATTTTCCCGTTATCTGTCATTTACAAATTACCATTTTATTCCCATTCAGCCTCCGAAAAACTTCTGTCCATCTGACAGAACATTCATCATCCAAATTAAAGGTTGGCTTATTCATTCAGTGTATTCTTGAGCAACTGTACCTTGGTCAAGAGTATGCTGACATACAGATGAAGGAAGAGCTTCTGAAGTACTTCAAAGAAAGCTTTCAGTCTTGAGGTTAACTGAGATTCAGTGCATATATCCCACCCATTAAGAGTGCACATGCAGAGGCCAGGTCTTCCAGGTCATGCAGGACACACTAGATGGTTATACCCACATCGGCTGGAGGAGTGCTGGCATCAGCTCTTTCGATGGTAAAGATAGCAAGGGTAATTTGTTCCAGCTCCCTCTGAACAGCTGTAGCTTAGACACAAAAACATAGAAAAATGGCATCCAGTTTAAAAAAAAGAAAGAAAAAGGGCCAAAGCTACCCTTTAATGACGTAAACACAATATTAGGAACATGCACCCCAGTGTGCCACTATTTCAGACTACAGATTCAACGATAAATATAAATAGTTTGGGTATACAAGAAGATTTCCCAAAACATTTAAACAGGTTCCATGCAAATTACAACAACAACAACAACATGCAACAACATTAGTTATTCAAAATTTGGTTTAATACAGATAAAAAACTAAACTAAAATTACCAACCAATTATTCTTTGAAGAGGATGCTTGGGTCTTCATTCAGGTAAAAAGGTAGTGCCCTGAGGACACACTCCCTCCCCTTTTCAATACTTTCCTTCTGTAGAGAGTGGCAGAGATACAGGAAGAGAAAACAGATATACTTTAGGATGACAGAAACTCACATTATACGCAAAATGAATGACATATCCACTGCACAGATAGACATGTACACAAGACCAACTAATCATCACATGGACATGAATAGTTAACCTGTTGGGCAGGGTTTCCACCACATTATATATGTCCATAATGGAGGTAAAGACAAACTAATACATCATCTTTTTTGCATTCAAAACATAACATAAAAACATTCACTTCTGGTTTAACCTAAATCAAGGGATCAGATTTTACATATGTTTAGGTAATTTAAATTTTCCAACGTTTTGAGTACCAAACTTTGTCTTGCTTAATATAAATGTAAGTGCACTGTGCAGCTACCATACACTAGCTGTTTAAATTTGAAAATGATCTTATTAGCCATAATATTTTGCTACCAACAGAATAACGCACCTGTGTGGCTGGGGCCAAAGTTTGTCTAATTTTCTTCCCTGCAACGCCTCCTTTTTTCTTGAAGACTTTTATGAGCTGGTCAGTGTATTGGTCAAGTTGTGTAAAAAGCCTTGGAACATGTGCAGCAGTAGTAATCCTCACATATTCTGCTTCCACCTGAAAATATGTCAACAAACACAACATACTGTACTGTAAATATACATACTATATGTACACATATACAAACTAAAACTAATGTAGTAAGACCTCATTAAAGCTATAATTTTAACACAAACATTTACACAAAATGCTAATGGAGCCATTACAGCTTTTATTGTTATTTATCAAGTTCCAAAAAATATTGATCACAGCTGATCTGAAAAGAATTTCATGCCTCAGGCCCTTGAACTGCAACCTTTACCATGGTTCAGATGTGGAGAAGAAATAACAGGGGCATGGGATGGGTCACAAAAGAAAACTTAACTTATAAAACAGTTTTGTTTTTAAAAGTATAACAGTTCACATACCACATACAAGCTCAGCAATACCACATACACCACATCAGTATAGGAGGGAGCAGGTAAAGGCAGGATCTGAGATTTATAAAGTAAAACAAGAAATTCATTACTTAATTTCAAGAAGCAAATTATTGTTTGAATTACAACTAAATAAAATACTACTCAGAAGAAAAGCAAGAGATTGACACTGCCATGTGCTAACTTTCTATAGAAGCAATTATCACCAGGTCTGTCGACCTCCATTGTCTGTCCACTCATATGTCTTGAATAATTTTATTAAAAAAATTAAGTGTGTACTTTCACAAACTGTAATTTATAACTACATTGATATGTATAACTCCGCTAGGAAACATGCTGTATTTACAGACCATTTTTACATAATACAGATTACTGATAGAGCAGAACAATGGTGTCACAGTGGCTTTCGCCCTTGACTTTTTGGATTTTAAATGTCACTTTATGCTATCCTTGCTATCCTATTCGATATTTCCGACTCTCGGATTACAGAGAAGGAATCCCAAGAAAGCAAATGGAAAAATAACCCCTTGAAAGAATAACCCCATGAACCCCTGTAGCTAATCCCTTAATAAAACAAAAAACAATAAAAATGTTTCTTACACAGTCCACAAAATAAGCATGTCCAGGACCCAGTAAAACTAATGTAAAACAAGCGCACGCAAACGATATAACATGTCTTGTAAGACAAACGCAAAATATAACCATGCTGGACATATAGATACTACACAACATAGTCAAAGAAAAAAAGTGGTCTTACCTCTCAAAGAAACAGTAGCTTGGCGCCAAAACAGCCTTTTTCAGTTAAATTTGAAGTCTTGCGCATGAGCAGGCACAAGCCGTGAAACCTTCTTGTTCTGCGCGGTTTCATTACAACTGTTTTTGCATTACTGCCACCTTGTGGATATACAAGGTATATCGATCCTAATTGACTTAACTTAAATGTTATGCGATCAAGTAACACATTAGTATTATGTACGTTGAATAATAGACACAATTACGTAGACTTGATTAGAAAAACATATGTTAACTTAACAAAAACATATATTTTAAGTAAAATGAAAATAAATAATTAATATACACTGAACAATCCACCTCATTCATTTTTTTGAGTGTATGATTGCGTTTTATTTTAGGCTGGGAATGAGCTACAAATCCATTTTGAAAAGCCTGACAATGCAAGGAACCATTACGGAGAGACGTTTAAACAGGATATTGAGAGCCCAGTTGCTTTACAGACGTTAAGTACGACATGGAGCCGGGATAGATTTTATTGCTGCAAGGGCCTGGGAAGGATCACGGTTATCTGTCAAGTGTTTCGTGGCTACAAATTAGCATTTCGTGCGCACGTTATTCCCATTTCGTGGGCACAAGTAGTATTTTGTGGCCACAATTTACTTATTTTTGGACCATGTCATCAGAGGGGCTCCGTACCCTTCTAACTTACACCCGCGATATAAACACTCGGTAAGAAGGATCCTAAATATGTTGAAGAATAAGAAATTAAAACTTTATTGAAAATGGCAAAATACACCCGTGTTTTCTTTAAAATCCTATTTGATGTCACGTGATAGACGTTAGCCGAACGCCATGTCTCAGCGTAATTTGCTTATAGAACGTGTTAATGTTTGTTACAGTGAAGTAACCACAGTAACGGGCAACAAGTAACCACAGTGTTCGGTATTTTTCTTTAGTGTGTTTTCGCCGGTTAGACGTTGACATCGCCACATTTCTGAACATATTTAAACAAGTTTTGAATTCGTCTTTGCAAAGATTTTCCACTCGTCTTCAAAAAACAAGAAGAACATCAGTCTACTTGCGTTGGTTTGTTTTGCAATGTCTCAAAACATCTATCAACCGCGTTTCAGAGGACCTCCTCCTCGCTGCGGTGGGCAGTACGGTCCCCCCGGCGAATACAATGGTCTCAGAAAAGCTTTTGAGAACTGCAGGAGGGAAAACCTTCGTCTACGAGAGAGCGAGTACCAACTGCGAAGTCGCCTAAACGGTCTTCTGGTAGAGAGGAGCAATTTATGTCATAAGGATGGGCTTGTAGCTCTTAGAGAAGAAATGGAGTCCAAATACAAGCAACTGGAGAAAAGAAATGAAAAGCTAGAAGAAGAAAACAAAATACTAGAAGGGAAGCAGCTAGACTTGGATGACTTGAAGGAAAAGCTGTCAGACATGTACTCAAGAATTAAAGCAGAAAATGAGTACCAGCAATTTCTAAGGGAGAAACATTCAGAAGTCCAAAATTTGAAGGAGAAATGTCAAGACCTGGAACAGAAGCAGGCACTCTTGGAGGACAAAAATAAAGACATGGAGGAAGAGAAGACAAAACTAGAAGACAAAAATAAAGAATTGGAGGAAGAGAAGACAAAACTGGAGAACAAAAATAAAGAATTGGAGGAAGAGAAGACAAAACTGGAGAACAAAAATAAAGAATTGGAGGAAGAGAAGACAAAACTGGAGAACAAAAATAAAGAATTGGAGGAAGAGAAGACAAAACTAGAAGACAAAAATAAAGAATTGGAGGAAGAGAAGACAAAACTGGAGAACAAAAATAAAGAATTGGAGGAAGAGAAGACAAAACTAGAAGACAAAAATAAAGAATTGGAGGAAGAGAAGACAAAACTGGAGAACAAAAATAAAGAATTGGAGGAAGAGAAGACAAAACTGGAGAACAAAAATAAAGAATTGGAGGAAGAGAAGACAAAACTAGAAGACAAAAATAAAGAATTGGAGGAAGAGAAGACAAAACTGGAGAACAAAAATAAAGAATTGGAGGAAGAGAAGACAAAACTAGAAGACAAAAATAAAGAATTGGAGGAAGAGAAGACAAAACTGGAGAACAAAAATAAAGAATTGGAGGAAGAGAAGACAAAACTGGAGAACAAAAATAAAGAAATTGAGCAAGAGAAGAAAAAACTGGAGGACAGAAATAAAGAATTTGAGGAAGAGAAGGAAAAGGTAGAAGACAAATATACAGCGCTTGAGCAGAAGCATAAAGAAGTCCAGGACAGGAGCACAGAAATGCTTCAGGAGAAGATCCAACACCTGCAAAAATATGAAGAGCTTGAGAGGATTCACAAAGAACTGCAAAGCAGAAACAGTGAAATCCAGGTGGATCAGAAAAGGCAGAAACAAGAGGAGCTTGAACAAAAGGGCAAAGAAGAGGATGAAAAATTTGACAAACTGCAGGAAGATTTTGAGAAGATTCAAGCAGACAATGAAAACCTCAAAGAAAATAACACACAGGAGATGAAAAACGATGAGTTGCAGGTGCAAGAAAAGCAAAAGAAAAAAGGATCCAGCTTTTTCAAGAGGAAGTCAAGCAAGAAAGAGGAAAAACCAAAACAAGACCAGGAAAGTGTAGAGAAAGAAGAAAAGGTAGAAAAGATAAACGGCAAAGTAGAAGAAAAAGCGAAAGGAAAGAAGAAGACAGGCTGCTGGAGCTGGTTTTTCAGGAGTAAGAAACGTTCTGGTGAGATGAGAGTGGAAGAGGCTGCTGAGTCTGGACAAGTGTAGGAGGTTCTCCATTTCATTACTATTCACATCTCCACCCGGATCCTTCCTGCACCTCCCTCTACCCTTTGTCTACCCCCTTCTTCCCTCCTTCTCCCTCTTCACATCTCCACCCCACCCATATCCTGCACCTCCTTCTACCCCCTTCTTCCCTCCTTCTCCCCCTACCCCTGCAACCTCCATTTGCCATGTCCATCGACAGGTCTTTCCATGTGAAGATCTGTTTTCTCTGTATCATAATAAAAAATAAAGTTGAACAAAATCAGAACTAAATAAGCATTTCATTTTATGAGAAAGCACAATTATACAACCTGTTTCTCTATAAACTAAAAACCAGTGGATAAACAGACTAATGAATAGGTAATAAAACTTGTTAAATATGACTGACTGTGACTCCCCTTGAAACCTGTTAAAGAAACGCTGCCACCTTTTGGGGAATTATAAGGATGGCGTACGTTGTAGACCTTTCAGCTGTGCATAAAATCACAGAAAAATATACGGTCACACCACACAAAAATGAGAGTCTTTCTTTAGCTGTGTACTTCTATCTATAAATTAGCCTTCTTGTTATTTTAATGATCATAAATTGTTTGGGATGCTGTTTAAATTACACAGACACCAGGGAGCTGATACAGCAAGACTAGTGAAAACTGAGTATAATAAATTAAACTAGAAAACGAAAATTTCAGAAGAAATTTTAAGCGTGCCTATGCTGCTGCCAATGAGTGTAGTTTGTGTTAGTAAAGAGCAACTTGTACTTCGGTCCCATTAAGCAATGGTTTAACAAATTTCACTGCACACTATAAAAGGAATCTGGATTTAAATATAACATAGTACTGTTGGATTAAGTGTAGGAAACACTAGTATAAGGTGTCTATGGAACAAATCTCCTTCAACATTCATAATGACCAAAGTGAGGACAAAGTGAGGATCAGTCAGCTGATTGTGTTTAAGGTAAAAGCATCTATAGACACTGAGATTGCTCGATATTTTAGTGAGATAACTCCAGATGTCTGTGGGTTTTGTCAACTTTGGGTGAACAAAAGCAGAAAAATGGTAAAAGATTCAGACATTGAAAGTCTGGTTTATTTCATGAATACAATGAAACATTTTACAGTCCACAGAGCAAAGTAGCATACATGATAATGGATACTACAACATAACACGGACAGCGAGAAGCAAAACCCATTGTCTTACCAGCTGTTATATTCTTTAAACTTAAAATAAACCTTTGAAATTAGAGTTTAGTCTTTTAAGTCATCTATTTAAAAAAAAATGAATCAACACTTGTTTCTCTCAGCAGCATTACTGAAGTGACACTTTAACGATGCTTCATATCACAGTCTTTATGATGAAAAAACATGTTCTCTCATTAGCAGATGTAGCAGAATACATTTATTGCAGTGTATGAGCTACACTTCTTGTAAAAAAAAAAAGAGAAAAAAAAGCTGATTGGAAATGCATTCCAGCTTTTTGGTTTTTCACTCTTTGATGGATTTAATATGAACAGCCACATAAAATTTATTCAAATTTTTTGCCTTTGCTTCAATTAAGGTGTGTCTTTAAAGCTACGATACCTTTCTTGTTCAAAAAGTTTACTGACACAGTAAAGACGTAGCTAGGGAACTCAGTATGAGCAGCAATAGCTTAGGGACACTTTCTCAAATAAAGAGGATTTCATCATCTGCAGTTCGTGAAAAAAGTGCCACATTAAAAACAAATCCGCAGATCCGCAAATTATGGATACAGACTCTTTTCAGCTATTGAGGTATACTTATGCACTTATCAGCATACAGTTTAAAGGCTTGCATTAGAGTGCATTGGTGTCCAGTTGGGCATCTTTTATGGTTATACCACTGTGAATTTTGCTATATAAATATGCTCAAGACTCTATCATATGTTTGACATCCAGCTAAAAATTCGAAAATATATATTTTTAAATCAGTAACTTTGAAAATTTAGAGGAAATGTTTTTTGGACAACAAATTAGTCACATTTTAAAAACAGTTTGAATAATCTGCGCTGACAGACAGACATTTATGAAGCGCCGGCTATAACACACATGCTTACCGTGTGAAAGGACCGCGGATGTCTTGGAGCAGAGAACCGCGTTGTATTGTTGCTTTTCCCTTAAGCAACGCCAGCCAGTCAGAAACGCTCTGTGTGGGTAGAAAATGGTCTGCACCTGCGCTGGTCCTGACGCGAAATGGCGAGGGTCTCACTCTTTGAGTAACGCTTCATATAGGACCGGGGGGCTTCCAAAAACAATAGATGGTGGGCCGATAAGTCTGGGGGCGATACACCTGCAGGGCATCACCTTGCTGTGCAAGTTTAAAACAATGAGGGTGGGGCACGCAGTTGCTGAGCTCCGGTGTAATTTGCCAAGATAGGTCTGGACTTCAGACTTCAGAAAATAGGCGATACCCTGCTCGACTGGTACATCTGCAGGGCTTTTACCTTGTCGAGGGTTAGGGTTAGGGGTTAGGGTTAGGGTCAGGGTTAAAGAGCCGACACCGGCCACCTTAAACAATAGGTCGGTCCCCGCTTTTACACCTGTCGGCTTTTACCTTTTCCTAAGGAATCCCAACAATTAAATGATACCCACGGTGGGCTTTTGAGTTCCTGAACAAATTCAAAAAATTAACCAGCTGCTGAAAGACGGATGGGGCTTGCGAGACTGGTTTTAGAAGTATCACTGCAGCATTTATTTCTAAAGGGGCTGAATGTTATTTGTGACCACCTATTGCATTAAAAACTAGCAGCCTCTGTCTCCCTCTTGGATTAACATTCCGAAATCCCGATTTTTAAATAAAATGATCGCATCAACCCGTGAAAGAAACCCCAGTGGATGCGTAAAAACTAGTTAAATTAAAACTAGCGCTTTGATTAACACTTGTGAACAGTCATGAAGGCTGAAATTACCCGTATAGAAGAAATTCCCGCTTGTGCCGTTTTTAAATAAATAAATAAAATGCTTGCATTGCCGCATGCTGTGACATCAGAATCACAAAATGAGTGTGATTAAAACTAGAGATGGACCGATCCGATATTACGTATCAGTCCGATACTGGCGCAAATTACTGGATCGGATATCGGAGAGAAATAAAAAGTGTAATCGATTCATTAAATATCAAAAAAGCACCTCACAAAACTTGCAACATGGCTCAGCTCATAACCATAGCACGTCAGAGCAGTGTGCTCACATGATAGAGCGCTGTGGCGTGCAAGACCTGTTGTCTGGTTGAGCATTCCTACCAAACCGGCATTTCATCTCAGACAAAGTTATCCCAGAGAGAAGTAAAGCAAGTGTGCAAGTTCATCTCTGAATGTTTGTTAAGCATTCCAGCGTTAAGCTTAACAACCTATATGGAGCGACTGCCTTTCTCTCCCTCCCTCTCCTGCTGCTACTTCAATCCTGAAACTGATCAATGATCAGCTGAAAGAAGAAAATAGGAAAGAAAAGTATTTCTTTGTGCCCCCCTTTCCCTGTTAATGCCCCACCTGGCCCACCTGGCAAAAACTTTGCTAGATCCGCCCCTGCACAGTTACCAGCTGTCAGCTACACAGAAAAAGATTCTGGTGTCACTTGTCTCTCAGAAACAGTTCATAACTTCCCTTCAACTCAATCATGTCAACCTAAAAGGTAAATCTGTTTGTCCATCACCTCTGATGATTCAGTAAGGACATCTCCTGGTTTCATCTTCATGTTTCCCTCTCACCAGATATCCAAACCGATATAATGACCAGCAGCTTTTACAGCTGGGGCTCCAGCAAACATCACCTGATACTAGAAATTTATATCAAATAAATTCTAACAACAGCTGATCAAGCTTAAATGTGCTGCTCGACATCCCCCAGTTTCCCCACTCTGGCGCAAAGTGGGCGATAAACAAACATTCTAGCTGAAGTACAGGACAAACTGTGTTCTTTTTCAGCTCAATACCAAACGCTAATATTTTCTCTGAATGCCAGACGATTGCGTTTTTACTGGACGGTTGGCAATTCTACTAACTAACCTTATGAATAAAATAAAGTTCACTATGGTATCAGTAACATCAAAGCACCCACCCAGCTGTATAGAAACTCCGTCATGCTAGCTAGCAGTACCAGTTATTGTAACTGATTGTAAGTCAGCACAACGAAAATAAACTACACCTAAACTTGGTTTATATCTGATCCCAGATAGACTGCAGTTCATACCTTCTTACCTGCAATTCAGTTCACCTGATGCTCTGACCGCAGCCGCCTTGGGTCTGCTTCTTCTGCCTTCGGTTTCCCTCATCCACTGGCTGCTCTCTGTTTGAGCTCCGCCACCACCAAACAACTGAGTTATTTTTTCACATCGACCAGCATCTGGATAATCCACCACCTTCCACTGTTTATACCGTTACTAAAATGAATACATAAATCATCAAAAGTCCAAAACACGTAAAAAGTCCAAAACACGTAAAAACTCAGAAGCACGTAAAAACTCAGAAGAACGTAAAAACCCCAAAACACGTACAAAACACAACAGAAGTGCTCAAGAATGCTAGGCGCAGTGCTGAGCTTTTGTTACCCAGTGGCTACACAAGCTAGCAAGTACCAACGACTGGATTTGGTGTGTGGTAGTAACAGGTAAATTTACTTTTTTTTTAAAATTATTTGAATATATATGTGTGCTTGTGTATAAATACACAAACAATACACATATGCTTTCAATTGTGTAATTTAAGTGATCTAGGTAGCTCTGTTTTGGAAGTTCAGTTAATGCTAGAAATGTGTTTTGGAATTTAGTGTAGTGTAAAGCGCTTTGGGGTCCTATGGACTAGAAAAGCGCTATACAAATGCAGGCCATTTACCATTTTTGGAATTTGTACATGTTTTGTCTTTAGGTGCCACTGCATATATTTATATATAAACATATATAAATAAAACCACTTTTTTTTACATTAGTAATTCCTTTTGTGCATAATTTTATATTATTGTTAATAATAAATAAATTAAAGCAACAAAACAACCTGAAGAGCCGAAAGACCCGGGTCTTTTTAGTGAGTCGAGCTGAAAGAGCCGGTTCTCTAAAAAGAGTCGGAAATCCCATCACTTAATAAACTAAGGACTTCTGGGAAGTGGACTCCTCCCCTGTCCCGCCAGCTTTTAGCCAATCCTGCGTGATCTTCCTCCCACGCCCAGGAGTTTTTCACCATAAACACCGCCCCTCCTGTTTCGTCGCACGGCGCTCCCTTAACGGGCAGCTTAGAAACTCGTTTTTGTTTTAACCCTCAGCTTCATGCGAACAGTTTGACTACATTTAAATGATTTATTCTATATTTTACATTTTCTACTGTTGTATTTAATAAAAAACAATAGAATAGAATAGATATTCATCATACTGCAACTGAGCAAACAAATCGAAGAAGTCTTTGACCGTCCACATACCGTCTGGCACGCATTTTAATTCCCATTATTTTATCACTGTAGACATCTGTAATGAATCCTCATATGAGTAACACAGAACATAGACAGAACATTATTGATTGTTACTTGCTCCACGAATTATTTACCGACCCATCCTTTTTTTCAAAATGCTATGTTACTATATTTCAATAAGTACGCGAAGGCAGCATATGTCTTCCCGGTGGTGCTGTGATATTGAGAGGTCATACATTTTCAAAAACCAGGGAGTTAAGAGCAGGTATGTTTCCGTGATTGCTGAATTCACATCACTGATCAATAATGATCATATCTGATTAAATTAGCGCTCGCTCTATTTCCATATTTGTCTTTACAACGCTAACTGTGGTGCTAATGTGCTTGCTAGCTTGTAAACTAGCTGGTTAGGGGACGTTAGTTAGCAGGTATTTTGATGACATTAGAAATCTGTTTGTTCTCCCATCTGTCCGAACATTTGATGGTTTTTTTTTTTTTTTGGGGGGGGGGTGTTTTTTACATTTAACTCCGTTTTATTAACAACAGTGGGTATTTCTGTTCTCCAGTTCGTGATTTGCAGTGCTGCTGTCGGCTACCTTGCTAGCGTGTTCGCTAGCCATTTAGCAGCCAGCTTGGTGACAGGAACTGGGGCACCTGTCGTGACAACCCCAAACCCATCTGCCACTGTGTCTGTTGCGGTTTTCTTTAATCGGCTATTTCGGTATGACAAACATCATTCATGTGGTTGTCTCGCTAGTGAGGCGATTGGAGGCTCGTGTACTTTACACATAGTTTGAAGGAGCAAACCAATAGCCAACTCCTCTGTTATCTATTTATCCACGCTATCAGGTGTTATCTCGCTCTTTAAGGTGTTTTTTTTTGTTTTTAAATCAATTTGGTAGTTGTGACCTTCATGCCAGAAAGAACAAAAACCAAGGTCTCCACACTGCTGTGCCCCCCAGTTTCTTACTCAATTATGGCCCAAGTGCTGGATGAAGTTATCCAGTTAACACTGTGGTGAAAAGCCATAATGTGAACAGCACAGAGATAAAGAGTTGGATCTGAAAGAGGTCAATAGTTGTATTACAAGTGAGGTATTGTTTTATTTGAAATTGTACAGTCCAACTTGGATCTTTAAGTGACTGTGGGCTTTTTGGTGTGGTGTGGGCATTAAATGGATAAAAACATCATCTTAATTTTACTTTATCCTATACTCACAGACACAGCTCACATTTTAATTTGGACTGCACTGAAAGCGAAGAGCTGCTTATAAGGAACCCACAAATGGACAAAACAACAGTTTATTGTGGTTTTAATGTAATACAGCAAACAGAAAGTGTTATTTAGGCTTCAGAAAGCACTGAGTGATGAAGAATGCAGTAAAACTCGAATGCCCCGAAGGGTTGTTTCCACAAAGATTGTACAGGGTGGTGTCCTGTATAGTAAAGGTGGAGGGTTTCGTTAGCACAATGTATCTCTGGAATGCAGCACAGCTTTTAGTGAAACGCGGATGAGCGCTTATCTCTGCCACCAGCGTTTTTCATTACAATAATTACACTTGTAGGGCTAGGAATCAGGTCGCCATACTTATGTTGTTTCAAACTTTGATCTCTGTTTGTGATATTTGAGCATGCATAAAATTTTAAAATAACATTCAGGGCATGTTTGTTGTTTTTTGGGGTTTATTTTTCTTGCCTATAAAATGTTTTGACAAGTCTTTTCTGTGAGAAATGCATTAGTTAATCCAACTCATACGGTTCTTTTTTTCTTCTGACTTGATGTTTTCTGCAGTATTTTACGTTTGTGCCTGAGCACTAATCAAAATTTCTGAGTGAAGAAGCCAGGATGTCAGAAGAGGTGTCCCGCAACATAAACATCAAGGAGCCAAGATGGGACCAAGGCACGTTCACGGGCCGCGCCAAGCACTTCTTCATGGTCACGGACCCCAGGAACGTCCTGCTGTCCTCTGAGACTCTGGAGGAGGCCAGAGTGACTGTGGAGAACTACAGGTAGAGAAGGTCAAGATATAAAGAAGGGAATAGGAATGTATAACCCTTATTCCAAAAGACACTGTGTAAAAACCCATATTTTAATTACAATAGGATATAGAAAACATATCAAATGTTTAAACTGAGAAAGTGTACAATTTTAAGAAAATTATTAGCTCATTTTGAATTTACTGGCAGCAAAATGTCTCAAAAACATTGTAAAAGGGCCATGTTTACCATTGTGTTGAGTCCTCTCTTCTGGGAACTGAGGAGACTAGTTATGGATTTTGGGGGAGGAATGCTGTCCTATTCTTGGCTCACGTAGGATTTGAACTGCTCTACATTTTGGGGTCATATTTGTCATATTTTTCATCTCGTGCTGTTTTCAGTTGGTGAAAGGTTAAGTATGTATACGCAGTGTGTGGTTTTGCATTGCCTTGCTGAAATATGCAAGGGTTAGGGTTAAAAGAAGTCATGTGGATGGGAGCATGCGTTGCTCTTAAACCCGTATGTATCTTTATGGTGATTTCCAGGTGTGCTACCTGGCAATTTCAGACATTGAACAAAAATATAAATGCAACACTTTTGTTTTTGCTCCCATTTTCCATGAGCTGAATTCAAAGATCTGAAACATTTTCTAGATACACAAAAGACCCATTCCTCAAATGTTGTTCATAAATCTGTGTTCATGAGCACTTCTTCCTTTGCCGAGATAATCCATCCCACCTAACAGGTGTGGCATATCAAGCTGCTGATTAGACAGCATAAATATTGAGGGAGTGTGCAATTGGCATGCCGACTGCAAGAATGTCTACCAAAGCTGTTTGTGAAATTAATGTTCATTTCTCTGCCATAAGCTGTCGCCAAAGAGTTTGGCAGTACATCCAACCCGCCACACAACCGCAGACCATGTGTAACCACACCAGCCCAGGACCTTCACATCCAGCATGTTATCCTCCATGATCGTGTGAGACCAGCCACCCGGACAGCTGCAGCAACAATCGGTTTGCATAACCAAAGAATTTCTGCACAAATTGTCAGAAACTGTCTCAGGGAAGTTCATCCAAATGCTCGTCGTCCTCATCGAGGTCAGACGACGAGATCCTAAGGCCCATTGTTGTGCCATTCATCCAAAACCATCCCCTCATGTTGCAGCATGATGATGCATGCCCCCATATTGCAAGGATCTGTACACAACTCCTGGAAGATAAAAACATCCCAGTTCTTGGATCAACATGATCAACTCTATGCGATGGAGATATATTGCACTGTGTGAGGCAAAGATACTGAGAAACCCCATCACTTTAAGGTGCTCTTTTTATACCCAATCACGTTGCTAAAATGCTACCAATTAACCTAATTTGTTAAAAATAGCAACACCAAACAGCTGGAGAACTAACTCCTCCAGTGTTTTTGTTGCCCCTACTCCAACTTTTACGAGACCCACTACTTCCATCAAATTCAAAATGAGCTAATAGTTTTCTTATAGTTGTATATTTTCTCAGTTTAAATATTTGACATGTCTTTTGTTGATGTTGTTTTTTGTAAATAGAATATCGATTTATGAGATTTGCTAATCATTGCATTCTGTTTTTATTTGCATATTACAACAATGTCCCAACCTTTTGGGAAGCGGGGTAGTATGTCTGATCTGAGTAAGGCATGGATAGGAATGAGGTTTGAACGAGATTATATGCTGACTTGTTTTCTCCGGGTTTTTTAAATTTTTTTTTACATGTAACAAAAACTGTACTGTAGCGCTGTACTGTTATGACTTTTTCAGAGCTGGGATCGTGAAGCCTGGTCTGACGGAGGATGAGCTCTGGAGAGCCAAATACATCTATGACTCTGCCTTCCACCCTGACACAGGGGAGAAGATGTTTGTGATTGGCCGGATGTCTGCTCAGGTGCCAATGAACATGTCCATCACAGGCTGCATGCTCACCTTCTACAGGTACAGCTCAGGTTTAAACACACAATTCACTATAATCTGCTTCTAAAATGATTCCCTAAAGAGAATCTAGAAATGGAAAAATCTAATATTTAATAAATGAAAGGCTGAATTTGATACAGTTTCTGTGTGACCAAAAGTCAGCCTTAATACAGCAGCAAAAATAGAAATGTTAATCCCTGTGCAGAGGGAAAATCCTCTTAAAGAATAAAAAATGTTGCTCTTAATTCTACTGATAACTCGCTATGCTGTGACCATTTAATAAGCTGAGATCAATTCATGTTCAGAATCAGAAGACTTTATTTATCCCCAAGGGGCAATTAACAAACAACCGAGCAGCATACGTTGAAGATAAGGACAATAGGAACAGGCAGTAGGAGTGAAATAATAAATACACAGTATATACAGTTTTAAAATTACACAGTTTTAAAATTAAAGTGACCGAAGGTGAATAAATAACTGCAAGTGACTAAAAGTGAATAAAGTGTCAGTAGTGTAGTGTAGAGTGTAGTTTATGTTTATGGGTGTGGAGAAACAGTTTGATCTGCAATAAAACTATACACAGTATGATTAAAAAGTAAAGCTGAGATGACTTTTAATACTCTTTGTAATTACAGAAATAGATGGTGAAACGAAATAATAGATTATTGGCTATAGTTTTAAAAACTGATTTATTTAAAAATTTTATGTTAATAGTTCACATTTTATTTTAAGTATTTTTTCACGTTTTTGTTAATTTAATATTTAACAATTAAGTCTATCATTTTTGTCATATTATGTTTATGTTTATTACTCAGGTTCAGGTTGGATGTATCGTGCACTACCATCAACCACAATGTTGTTTTTGCATCCTACCACTTGAGGGCACCATATGGTGACATTTTAAAGTCTATATATTATAGCTTTATATAGTAAAATTGGTATAGTAAAGAAGAGAGCGAGTGCTTTGGGGGGTTTCTTAATACCAATATGAATATTTTAGGTGATTTAAGTTAAAGTTGAAATTCAGCATATATTTCTGGAGGCCTGTAAACTGTGCTAAAGGACCATTTGGTTTTTAGATCACATGAATAAAATTGTGACACATACCCTATCAAGATGATCTGTATCTTTTGCATGTGAATTTTATTCAAACTTGACTATGGGCTGATTGATTTTATATGAAGATGTTATCTGCTGGGAACACTAGTGTGAAATGAGGGTCCACACAAAGTTATCTGTATGCAGTTATGACTAAATGCATCTGTAGGTTACTTAGTAGTTTTGCTTGCATCCTCTTTTTTTAAATTATTTTTTAAGTGTTTGTCGCTAGCAGCTACTTTCTCAAGTAGTGTCACTTCTTTGCCACAGCGCAAACGGCACCGAACACGCAGCGTGAAATCTCACTTCCTCAAACACACTGTCGCTGTTCCTTCATGTTTTTTGCAGGACTACTCCAGCAGTGGTGTTTTGGCAGTGGGTTAACCAGTCCTTTAACGCCGTCGTCAACTACACCAACCGCAGTGGAGACGCACCCATCACCGTGAAGTATGGAGGACTTCTCATTTCCCTTCCTCTCTTGATCATTCCTGTCCCACGTCTAAACTAGTCTCTGTGAGGAGGCTGTGGGAGCGGCTGTCCTCTCCCTCACAGCGGTATTACGTTCCACTGTTAAGCATGTTCGGCAGTGTCACAGTGATCTCATGCTGACTTAGATTACGTGCTCCTTGTTGACAACAGGTCAGCATATTTGCAATAAATTGCCCCTTCCAGACGCTGCAAAAATGCATTGAATGCATGCATTTATGAAGAACAGCAACATGCGAATGCATATTTATGGATCAAGCATGCAGTCAGTGAAACACATATTGTAATGTTCTGTTTTGCAATTATTTGCGAGGATGTTCTCGTTCATTCTTAAATATTCATACATGACTTCACACATTTCTTGGTCCACTTAAACTTTGCATTGATTCACCTTAGCTTCATTTGTAGACTCTGAGCTGCTGTCTTCATGTGGTGATGCATAATTGGCTCTATTTCACTTATGAAAATGCTGAAAGGGGATGTGGGTTCTCAGTGTGTGACCTGTGATAATTTTGTTCTTGCAGCCAGCTCGGTGCAGCCTACGTCAGTGCAACAACTGGAGCCGTAGTCACTGCACTGGGACTCAAGTCTCTAGCTACGGTAATACGTTTGTTTCAAGTGCAACAAACATGAAGTAAACCGAAGATAAAACAAACACACATGACCTGCTCTGAGATGTGATCCTGATTGCTTAATTTTGTTGTCTTTGCAGCGTCTCCCTCCAATCATCAGCCGGTTTGTCCCTTTTGCTGCTGTTGCTGCTGCTAACTGTATCAACATTCCCTTTATGAGGCAGAGGTGAGGTCACTAAAGTATTAACTATAATAGGCCACTGATTAATATTTTAACAGCTGGTATGACAGCTTTACATGATGTTTGTTTTTCCCCACTATCAGGGAGTTAAAGTACGGTATCCCTGTAACTGATGAGAATGGAAACCGGTTAGGAGAGTCTCCGAATGCTGCCAGACAAGCCATTGTGCAGGTGGTGGTGTCGAGGATTGGGATGGCGATGCCTGCAATGGGTAACGTCGACATTTTCTCTGCTTGGTCATTACCTTGCATGCATTAGTGACAATCTGCAAAGAAGTATCAGCTGAAACTGCAGCTCCTCTCTGCTTTATGGAGTTTTCTGGCTGGTTAGGTTCCCCGTTTTTCTGCCTGTTCTGTATAGTGTTCATCATTTAACAGCCTATGACCCAGATATTTATCTCAAGAGCCGCTAGACAGCAAACACAAAGTTAAGAGAATATATGTTGACTTTATGATCGTCACTCACCAAAAATATATTAGAAAATGTATCTTCACCTCACACATTCTGAGCCTTACTAACAGTTTCCTGTTTTGCTATTGAAGCAGAAACCCCCACCTGACTTGTTGTTCTGTTCACAGCCATTCCTCCTGTCATAATGAATGCTCTGGAGAAGAGAGCTTTCATGAAGGTAAGCGAATTGCATCCGTGTTTGCTGTACTGTTTTGTTTCTACTGAGTGGATTTACCAGACATGCTGGTATTTTATGAGGTTAAAGAGTCGCACCGCATTCCACATGTTGCACATACATTGAATGCTTGTGTCTGTGGACGCTCTGTACAGACAAACTCATCTGATATGTATGTGTCCCTGATTTTTATCTGTTTTCTCTGCAGCGGTTCCCAATTCTTAACGCTCCAGTCCAGGTGGGACTAGTCGGTTTGTGGTGAGTAAAGTAGACTTGTTATCAGTGAGAGTATCCTTTTATCAAATGATATTTTTAACTTCACCTAGAAAGTACCTGCAACAACATCTGAAACATTCCTGTTTTCATCTCATGATTTCAGCCTGGTGTTTGCAACTCCTCTGTGCTGCGCCCTATTCCCTCAGAAAAGGTACCAGTAGCCACTTTCACTCATTCAGTCTATATCTAGAGTTGTTTAACTTAGCTGCCTTTTAATGATGCTGGACCATCGCTTTGTAGCTCTATGAGTGTTAGCGGGCTGGAAGAAGATCTGCAAGAAAGGATACGAAAGACCAGTCCTCACATCACCACAGTCTACTTCAACAAAGGCCTGTAGGAGCAGCAAGCACATTTCCATGCATATGTTGAGACACACACACACAGTGCTCTGGATTCAGTTGGAAGGGTGAAATAAAATATATTTGCAGGGGTTGTTGTTTTTTTTTGTTAAGGCTCTTTTTCTTTTCTCTTGAGAGAAGAGCACCATCTATTTACAGTTTATTGTTTTGTGGTGTGCTTTTTGTCTTCCGCTGGTCACAGCTGAACTTTTGGATGGCTATTCATGAAGTTACTGATTTGTCCTCAACCCGCCAATATCTTGCGTTGCATTCAGGTTCATTTCTGATTCAGTTAAAATGAAGACTCATGTGTGTAACTTCTTCTGAATGTAACAGTCTTTTCTGCCTTGTGCTCCCACTTTTTCCAGTGTATATTCCAGTGTCATATATTTCGCACTGACAGTTTTGTTAAAGCTTGAGGCCACCAACTCAGTTGCCCCAAGAAAACTGTATGTTAAGTCGCTCTAAATAGCCCGACTCCTGTTGAAGTTCCTGTTTTGTTGTACCATGCCTGTTGTTACCCAGTGCAGCTTCTTACCCTCGTCTACTCTCCTCTAAGTGTACTTATGCCCTTCATATTCTTAGTCAAAGTAATAAGGTGCTCAGTACCTGTGGCAAAGATCTTTATATAGCAAATTGCTCATCCTATATCAGTCAACACTACAAACTGTGGTTCTCATCAGCATAAGTATGTACTGTGGCAGCCTGGGTTTTTTTTTTTTCTTTTTAAAGGTGATGGCGCTTTTAAATAGTGGCATCTGGTGGAAAGAGGATAGTGTGTTGTGTGTCCATGAGGAAGTAGAAATGCTGTTGATATCGTTGATAAGGATCTTAAATTATCTTAAATGTATTGCTGCTGTTATGTGAATACTAACTCACAGTTTGGAGGAGGGGGTTTTTTAGTGTTTGCACCTGACCTGAAGTGGGCTGGGAGACATCAAAACAGCCAGATTGTCAAAAGCGCGAGAGCCACTGATGTCCTGTTGAACCAAAGGACAGTAATAAATGTTGTGTAATAGGTCAAAATAGTAAACTCCTGGTTATAGGTCATGGTAGCTGTGTGTGCACAGTGTTTGTAGCTGCTTTGTTAATGTGGACAGCTCGGCCGAGTTTGAGCATCTTTGATCAACAGTCATTCACATTGTTGACCAAGCTCTCCAAACGCAGTGTCTCCAGTGTGGTTAGATAGTGGTGATGGTGTCTTAGTGGTGTAAAAATAATTATATTTTTCTTGGATATATTTATGTACAAAGCACATATAATGTAGAAGCTACGAAGCACATTTTTGAGGGATTTTAGAGATTTTAATTAAAATGTATGCCTCTGTTAGTGAATGCATCAGATGGCCCCACATATGCACTTGGAAACAATGTCCTCTTCTCTTGGTACATAGTGTAACTTATTGCAAATGACTAGGAGCTTCTCCTGCTTCAAGACCAATCAGTTCTCAGATTAAAGGAGTGTTCCTATAGTTTGATTTATCACTGTTGCAAATTACCAGCTCGGATTCAGTGTTAGTATAAAGTGATGTTTTGTGTATGTTGGTTAAAAATGTGACCACAGTAAGATTGTATAGATCACCAAAATTCATCTCCATTAAGACACTTCGATGTAGCTGTGGACAGATGTTGGGCGTTAAGGGACTGTAGTAACCGCACAGCATTTGCATTTTTGTGAATGGACTTTTTGTACAGATACAAATGCACAGTGATTGTGTTAATGTGCGATTCCAACAGTCAGTAGCTTTATTCACCAAACGTTAGGAGAGTGTTGCTACTTGAAACTTAAATGAAAGTGGACGTAGTGTTTTGGGGGTTTTTTTTGTTTTGTTTTGTTTTTTAACTATTGGCTCTGTTGTTTTGGAGAGAAATTGGGTTTTCATATGAACACTTCACTCCCTTTCATCTCATCCATGTGAACAGAAGGCTTCTGTTTGAGTCCCCTGCTTGAATTGGACACCAACGTGGGATCACATGCACTGCAGGACAGTGTTTCACACTTAGCATCACTACTATAGTCTATATGTAGAAATGTTTGCAGTGCCCACTGAAGACATTTTTGCTACGATGCTGACAGCAGCTACTGTGTGATGTGTTTGCTGTGCTGCTGTAGGAGTTAACTGGATTTGTGTTGCTGTTTTAAAGGAGTTTTTACAAGTGTGCATTGATGATTGTGAGTCTTCATCATGCTGGATAATGCTGATTGAATCGTGGCTTCGCGTCTGCTAATTTTTAATCATTTGTGGTCTGCTAGCTTTCGTTGCTCGTAACCAAGTTGCTTTGTTCCCATCTTTCTCCTTTTCTACTCGCGTTTTGGTGCACAAACGTTTAAGAACAAAACTGAGGGGTTTGAGTCGGCATTCAGACACGTTTGGAAACTTTCATCGTCCCAGCTTGTGACTGTGTTTTACCACCGTATCATGTCACACCTGTAGAGCCAGCCAAAGATGAAACGGGTAAAGGACTGAGGAAGTGTGTAGCTTTTTAAAAGTTTTTGTTTCAGCTTTAGCAAATGGACCTTTTGCCATACTTGTGCAAAAACAGTTTGTTTTTTGTGTATTTTAACACAAGTGGTCCTCTCCACCAAATCCATTGTCTTGAATACAAAGCTACAAGTTTGAAAATGTAAAGAAAGTCCAACACACACTTTATGTTTGGAATTCATTTTTTTGCCATTGATTTTATTGACAGTAACATTTTAGATCACAGAGTTCTTTCAGTGTTTTACAACTTTGCATACTGAAGGCATGCATGGAAAAGTCATGTCATGCTACACTCCATGAATGTTTTGGTTATTTTATATACATACAACTCACATACATGTAGACTTATAAGTATTGTGTTTTCTCCCTCTGTTTGTATTGTTTTGAAATGTATATTTCCTGGACGTGAGATGTATTTTAATCTGAGCAATAGAATAAAATGTGTAACATCAATGCCCAAGCATGCTTGTTTCATGCAGTAATATTTAACACGGGTTATTATCACCATATAAGTGAATATTTCAGCAGAACAGTTCAGATATGAGCGTAAACATTTAACCCAACTTAAAAACCACTGAATTTTGGTGGTTGGAACATTCACAACTTTAATCTGACACCGTCAAACAAAGAAATTTCACACTCTATGACATGGTCACGTCACAGTCAGCAGAGCAGGACGAATTAGGCTGCTGTTAGATGAGTTAACTGATGAATATAAGAGAAAACAAAGTAAATGTGATCACGTCTCTCCCTGTGTCCCTGCTGACTTTGCCACTGCTGTAACTTAAAGTTTGGCAGCCCTCTGGGTCCCACCCCACTGACCTGGGGGCCCAAGCAGTTGCTTGCCTTACCTAGTGGTAAAAAGCTCCTCTGCATTACTACTGCTTCATATAGAGAGCTATAGATACACAAGTGTGTGTGTGTAAATTGTCCTTGTGGTAGCTCCTATATGTAAAGGACTTTGCCTCGAATTTATACACACTGGCCACTTTATTAAGTACACCATTCAACTGCTGTTTAATGTAAATCTTTGATCGCTCAGTGCATTTCATCATGTAGACATGGTTAAAATAACCTGCCAAATTACATGGGTTCATCCTGCTATCACTTCAATGGGGTAATATGGTTAGATTTTCATGTACCTGTAGGGATCTTGGATGTTGCATTTTGAAACAGTTGAAGTCATCATACTGATGGGGAGTCCCGCAAATGGACCATTACAATATAACCTGCTTAATAAAGCATGGACCAGTTTCTCGGTGCAAATTTGAGATAAGAATTTTCTAACCTTTGATATACTTGCAAGAGGGAGAGAGCCGTTCTGGTGACCTTACTGATGTAATTAATAATACCAAGGTTCCTGACAAGAGTATTTTTTGTGTCTAAAGGTGAAATGATAGAACATAATAAAACCAGACTCATGCAGAGGAATTCTTTTGGTTTGTTTTTGTTGTTGTGCTTTCAAGGATAAAGTTTTAAATGTTCAAAACTCAAAAAAATACTAAAGTTCTCTGAAAACTCTCATAAGAGCTGTGTAAGTTGTTTTATTAGACCAAGTTTTAACCAATATACAAATTACATTTAAAGAAAAAGAAAAGCACAGATATTGGATGAGGTCTTCTTTATTCACTGTTCTGCAGCTGGTATGCAAATGTGCAGATGCATAAAATTCTCTCTCATACGCACAGTCATACAAAAGCGAGCAACGCCTGCACCACAAACAGTCCTCAACATGACGACAGCAGCAGTGTGTGTGTGTGTTTAGGCATCAAACTTGCTCCCCTCGACCAAGAGTTTAGAGTGAAGTTGTCATTATCACACACAGACCGCACGCTCTTGTTATGTCAAAGGAGTGTTTGAGAGCTTGACCAGTAGAAGCAAATTAAGCTTTTACACAGAGTCAACATTTCATTTTCAAGTGACCTTAAATAAATGGCTGCTGCACCTAAAAGGAAGTGATGCCTTTAATTCCCTAACATTTTCATACCCGTGTCAAGAATCTAGCTTGTAGGTGGCTTGATTTTCATAACCAACAGCAAATTACATGTGCAAAAGTCAGCGGCATCTTATGATATTAAACAACACGGACTTCATAAATACCAGAACGTTACTGAAATAATAATTATATTCGATTTTGACTGAAACTCTGCATGAGGTTAAAAATATTCAATTTGCTATTCAAGTTGTGATCTAATAAAAGCGTGCTACGAAAATTATTTCACTGGTACAATTTTTTTAACGGCCTCTAGAACATCGGCCGTGTCCACCTTATCGCCAAACTCCTTCTCGCGGTGTTCCAGGAGGATGCCCTGCCAAAAAACAAAACATGTGCTTAAAAATAGAGACGAATTTTGTGAAGCATCACTGAGCCAAATCTGTGGAAGCTACCTGTTCTGCTGGTCCGATGACAAACACCCCTCCGAGGACAAACCCCTCTCCATTCATGTTGCCCTGGTACCCAGACCTCCAGGCTCGCCTGAAGTTCTGCCACACTCCCAGGCGAATGAACCCCAGGCCTCCCATCCTTCTCTGCACCGGGCCATAAAAACGTTTCTGCAATGCACATTTTAGTTTCAGTCCGCCTCATTTATACACAGCGTACAGCAATTACAGTAGCATTATTTGACTGCTACTCTAAAACTGATTTATCACTGCGTTCTCATGACCCAACACTCTTACTGTCAACAAGCAATCCCTGCACTGCTGCTTGATTTGAGATTAAAGATCATACAAAAGACAGGGGTACTTGTAACTGTGGTTCTGTCAGGACATTCGGTAAAACGGCCCCTTGCAGTTAAGACAAGATGCTGGTCAGGATTAATTTATTCACAGAGCTCCCATTAGAAAAACCATTAGGAGGAAGGAGGAGGGCATTTAAGAGCTTTTTAAGCAGCAGAGGCAATGTCAGAAAGACAAAGAGGAGATATATGCTTGAAAAGCTTAATAGCAGCGAGCTAATGAAACGCGACAGATTAGATCGTGCGTGGATAATGTGTGTGGTGGATACCATTAGAGACGCACTCGTGCCGAGAATGAAAAAGATATCGCTGAGAAAAAAACTCCAAAGAGTTCAGCGGCGATGAATTCAGCCTTTCACATGAACGATTACCTTCCTTTCAAACAGGCCTCCCCTGCTGTTGTGGGTGTAAATATTTAAAAGCCAAACAATTTATCAGCATTAATAACTGACAGATAACAGTACTCATGTTACCATCATGGCAAATAAACATAACCAAGTGATCATAACGACTATGAGCATGTTGATTTAGACGTTTGCAGTGAATCTCTGCAGAACCTACAATGTAAGTGAAGTGAGTGGCCAACGTTGTTGCCAGCGTTTAAGCTTTTTCTGGTTCATTGCGTGCCAGTGTGACCGTGTCCTGTTTCATATGCGGTGTCGGCCAATAAAAACAAAAAGATGCGACGACTTTTTCCACTCCTGCGTCTTCACTCTTTGTTGTGGTCAGTTGGTTTTTTGATTTGTTTTTTTTCCTCGGGGGTAAACATATTTGTCCTTCAAGTTTTCCCATTTCTTTGTACATTCCTTCATTTAAATTCCGATCATTTCAGCAATCACCCTGCAGCAATGTGACATTTGTGAGTGTTTATATTGATGCTATGATTACTTTTTTTGGATGATATGGCAGTTATTATTATTCTTTCATATATTAAATTCAAAAAAGTCACCTGAAATGCACAGGAGGACTCGACATGCATTTCAGTACACCATACGGTTTCAGTTACGAGGTAGCTACGATGGTGATTTCCTGCTGAAGCCTAAACCGGAAATCTATGCTAGAGGTTTTTCAGTTCAGCCAGGAACTCTCAGATTATTCTCACAATTTTTCTGAGCATGCCCACTTGTTATCTACAGCTGCTAACCTGTTCATCAATATAGATGTCCCCAGCGAAGTGCGGTCTGAAGTCCCGGATCTCTGTGCCGATGTCCTCTTTCACAACAGCAACCAGAGGGACCCCGAGCTCTTCCAGCTGGGGCTTCAGAGAGGACAGCGCAGAGGCCTCCTGCAGCAAGACAAAAATACCAAAAAGAGAAAATCAATCTCATCACATGCACTTATAGTTGAGTGGAAACAGACAATGTTCATTCACAGAGACTTTTGGCGTCACCTCTCTGCACAAAAATCATCCAGGTCTTCTTACAGCCATGACCACAGCCCCATTCGTCTCCCACAGGCTCTTTGCTTTGATGACCTTCTCATCTGCAGACAAACCCACATTGAACTATTTCTTATCAAATCAAATCAAATCAAATGACCTCACGCGTTAGCGATTAAACGCAAGTCGCAAAGATTACGAATGCCACAGTTAAAAGAATCTAACAGAGTTTGCAAGATAGAGAAAACAACAAAATGTTCACGGTCACATGGTGCATCTCTTTCACGATGTTCATTAAATACTCAGCATAGGAATTTGACCAAAGTTTACAATGATTTAATCTGCCAGAAAATTCTAGAAAGTGGCTTCACTTTACATACTACACAAAACCTCATTCGCTGCATGTGTAATGTGTCGAAACGCGCACGAGGAAAGGAAACCACATGTGGCTGATTCTAGTGCTTATGTAACTTTATATTTCCTTTTAATAGCCTTAACTACATCTGCTGTTAGTCTGGTACATTCCAATATTGTACTGTATCAGAACGCTTTCTTACCACCCGTGGTGGAGTGCAGATCAGCATCTTCAAGGTACTGCAGCGTTGCATTGGCAGCTTTAGTAAGACACAGATCCGTGTTGGCCAGGAAGATCCCAGTTAGCGCAGCTCCGACGGCACCCAGACCCACAGCCCACATCCCCATTCCAAAGAGCTCGCCCTCCAGCCCAGAAGCAGAGGACAAAACTGCAACACAAAAAAGCAAAAGCATGTTGAGAAGAAGAAACATAAGCATAAGGGACATTAACTGTTCTTTATTAGAACAATATTTCACAGTGCTAGTGCAGACATCACATCTCAACTGAGATTGCATCTCAACAAGGCTCAGCATGCCCATTTTATTTGAATCTGGTGCAGACTGTAGTCTGTGAGTGTGCGTTTGTTTTTGCCACTGTACTCTTATCTAAAACTCACCCATGCGATTAAATTCCTCACACACAAAGATCTGCAGGCAAATTTCGACTAGAGCAAATGTGCTTCTCGATAAAGCACAGCTAACCGCAGAGTTTGTTTTTTGTTGACAGTGTCTTTTAGAAAATATCGCAGCATAACATCAGGCTGCAACTACTTATTTTATTGTTTTAATTATTTAAAACATAATCTATCACCATTTCCCAGAACTGAAAATCTTTAAATATGGTTTGTTTTAGGGTTTTTTTGTAATTTTATTTTCTGAGAACTGGTTTATCGATTAACTGCCGAAGGGTTGGTAAACTGTGCGTATGGGACTCCAATCTGACGTTAATTGAATTATTAAATGACTCGTTTAACTTGTTTGTTTTTGTAACATTTCAACCTGGAGTCATTCCAGTGTACGCTAAGTGGGAAGAAAGAAAAAAAAAAAAAAAAAAAAAGAGTCGCCATGCACAGGTGAACAAACCTGAAGTCTGGGCTGTGACAGAGATTGGCTAACTGTGTAGGGAGCAATCAAATGTGTCCTTGCCTGAAAGGATCTTGTTTGGGTCTGGACTGGCTTTGGCTTTACTTTGGTGAAACGGGGCAGCCTGGGTCCTTAGAAACTGAGGCCTGGCTGTGGTGGAGGGCTGGCTGCCTGGGTTAGAGCCCCTCACGGAGAGGGCAGAACAGCGGAGGGCAAGCCTCCAGCTCAAAGCTGTGGAACATCTGGACAGAGCCAGCATGGTGGATAAAGTCTGATGATCTGACTACACACACTCTTAAGATTTCGCTGGAAGACAGAAACACAAGTCGTTTCTAAGCAGGTTAAAGCATAGTGCAGTGCAATGCCATAAACAAACAACAGCATAATCCACCTTTATCAAAAGCTAAAGTCAAGGATCGACTTGACAAGTTTAAAGGAAAAGAATTTCAAACTTTTGCTTTCATTGTGATCCAATTATCAGGTTTTACCACCTGTTAAACAAGTTCGCCAGGCTTCAGTTACGCTCACACTGCAGACGGTGCAATCAAATGTAACAAAAGCATAACGTACAAAATGTTTGATCTTCCTTACAAAGTCTACTGTGTAACTATTTTTCAAGTTCCTACTTTTGCCCCTTAAGTTCTCTTCTGTGTAGCAATAAAGACAGAAATTACACTGAAAACCAAAACACTGTTGCCAGTTTACAGCATGCTACACAGAGGGAGTCAAATCTGGCTTTTCTATATAGTCAACTTTAAAGTAAGATCAGAAAATACTAACTTGTCTCCATTGCCAAAGAATGAGTGAATGCGTCCCCTCCTGTGGTTCAGCCCATCCGGTTTAAAACTCAATCACCCAAAAGCATTTGAGTTCTGACTCCTTATTACTCAGAAAATGAAGAACCAAAAAAATATAACCGCAGCAGCCAATCATCTGTGCAACGCACACAAGAGTCTGACTTTCTACATCTGCAGAGCCAGAAGTGAAAAAAAGAAAAAAAAAGCTGTCAACACTGACTGCTGATCAGAATCTAGTCTTCCACAAAACATGTAAACAATGAGCACGACCAGTAAATTACAAGTTTCCTAAAAAATAAAATGCTTCACTGGTGATAGCGCAACAAACCCTGTGGTATAAAGTAAATTAGTTGATTTATCTACACTTTATTTGAACGTTTTTTTGCTTTGCTTTTCACTTCTTTCATCTGTCATCTTGCTGTAGAGTGAGTCCTTTAACTCATTTACACCTCAAGTGCATGTCGATGAGAATACCGTGCAACTTTATACTTTTTCTAAAGTAGACGTTTGAATAAAATATTTGACAGCTACAGTAAAAAAGTAACCTGCTACGACATTAAAATAACTTTTTTATTTTATTTTTACTTGTGTTAAAGTATTCATAAGCTTTTCGTGGCTCAATCTGTGACTTTTACCTGGAGAACTAGCGTGTCACTCATTATCACAATTGATAACTCAATGTAATTATGAGCTGATTTGTATAAAGCAGCTATGAGTAGATGTATGGCATTAGTATTGTCTACTCTTTGTTATTGCATAAATATTTTCATATTATACCCCACGACTAAGGGTGTAATTATCCAAGAATTAAATCTAATTTCCATGTTTGTTTGTTTTTAATCTGAAATTACAATGCAGTTATATTTGGCTGAAATACGTAGCGGATGAGACACTAGAATAAGGGGGTAATACCTTTGTTTGTACCGGAAAGAAGAAATAATTATGTGTAATTTTAACCCTGTAAGGCCTGAACCATGAAATAAATGCAACAAAACCAATTCTTTGTTTACTGAACTTAATATATTAATAATTATGATAATTATTATTAAATGTGTTGTCAATTTCTGAATAATTATGATGCATGTATGAGTTTTAATTTGTATAGTTTATGCTAGATCTGGCATTTTTAAACAGTTTATTGCTTAAAAATGTATTGTTCACTTTATTCGGGTTTTCAAGGAAAAGTACGGTGGCCCTGAGAGGCCAAACGGACTTCCGTTTGGACTTCCTGGCGTGTTTTGTGTGCTTTTGCAGCATTTTTCTTATTGCTTCCGATCCAGAAACACTAGAGCATCTATTTTTCACTTGTCAGTATGTTAATGCTTTTTGGTTTGAAATACACTGTTGGGTTTCACTCAGAATTTCCAATGTACCTGCCTTCACATCTAAGGATATTCTTTACTTTATGGACAATCTGGATTCTGAAATCTCAGATGTTGTCAATTTTGTAATAGTGCTCTGTAAGTTTTTATTCATTTATGTAAGTGGAAGAATGCCTCTCCTATGTTTACCATCTTCTTGAATTACTTTTGTCAATATTTTAAGTCACTTAAGCTTATTTCAAATATGAACAAAAAAACTGCTGTACTATACTGTAAAATCACAAAATACTTGCTATTCTAATTTTCCTGCCTGTGTCAAAAGGTCTATGTTCCTTATTACTTTACCCTAGAAACTTTTATTTTCTCCCTGTAAAGTTATGATGACTTGCTTCACCAACTTTATAATGTAAATTGTTACAATTCTGGTCTGTTTCCTTGACTTGTTTTGTATATGAAAATTTGTTTCAATAAAAAAAATTTAAAAAAAATTCTTATTGCTGGTGGGGTTTTTTTAAGTTGCAGTACGTTTGGCCTCTCAGGGCCACCGTAGAAAAGAAAAATAAAACCATTACACTGATGATGTAGAGGTCTCAAAAACCCATGTGTCAACGCATTAATAGTTCCTCTACCTTTGACATTTAGCATACATGTGAATCAGATGATGAGATGGCAAAAACTAACTAACAGTCGCCCACAGATCACACGATACAAATAATGACCTTGATACTGGTAATTGTGTAAGATGTTTGTTTACGATGACAACTGCCCAGGCAGACCAAACTTCAAAACTGTAAATGAAAAGGTGTGATTATCTGGACGATTGCAACTGCGTGAAAGATACTGTCAAAGTCCAGAGAAGTTACTGTGGTTTATCACAGCGTCGCCGCCTCATAGATAAACCGTCTCCCGTAAATTAGCATCTAAAATGAATACCGAGTCTGCAACCTGAGCCAGCCGTGCCTGCCAATGCATCCGTGCTTGCTCCGAAAATGTCACCGTGACAAAGATAATGAAGTAGTTTTTCAAAAAATACACACTTACCAAAATCTATTTAGCCACCAGTAACGCCTCTCACTAAACGGCTTGTCTTCGGACTTTTGCGCAGGCGTACTAACCGATTCTAAGCGCAGGGGAAACTAATCGAGCAAGATTTAATATCGTTTGACGTAATTGAGAAAAGTCAAAGCAAGACTGAGAAACAGGTAAATGTGCGGGCTCTCTATGAGCATCGCTGATGTATCGTTTTATTGTTAACTACTAGGGATGCAGTTTACATTAAATTTTCATCATATTAGGCCCAGATTAAGGTGTTGGTTTTGTGCGCTTTGGGATCAGAGCTGTTCTGTCTTTATTAGTTTAGAAACAACCCATCATTAAAAACACACAAAACATCATTACACAGTCGAGCTCATATAACCAGACATTGAGTCATTACACATTTAAAGTGTCACATTTTAACCACATCGCATGACATCTCAGCTTGTTCATTCTTATTTGCTAGAGGACATGCTTTTAGGAACATGTTATCTATCACTATCACACAAGCTAATAATAATTCTGGCATCTATCCTTTCATGTCTTCTCGCATTTTGCGGGCTGCTCTGAGCACTGCCAGCATATTCACTTTATCCCCAAATTCCTTCTCCCGGTGCTCCAGTAGAATACCCTGGGAGAAGAAATATAATCAATCATAACCAATGAAAATATCCAGATACACTTGCGATAAGGTATTTTTTCAAACTTCACTTGTGCTCTACCTGATCTCCTGGCCCAATGACAAAGACTCCTCCCAGCACTAGTCCTTCACCTCTTAGGTTTCCCCAGAAGCCCCTCCTGTAGGCCCTCCAGATGTTCCTCCACACACCGATGCGCAGAAACATGGAGAGACACATCCACCTCACTTGTGGGCCATAGAAGTTTTTCTGTGAGAGTGAATATAAAGCTTATTGGCTTTAATTATGAAACCTTCCTTTTTTCTTTGAATATCCCAAAACATTGCATAGAGGAGCAACATAAGACCTTCTGATCCACGTAGACTTTCCCCAAAAAGTATTTCTTGAAGCAGTCCAGCTCCTTGCCGAGGTTTTCTTTCACCACCGCAATGAGGGGAACTTCAAGGTCCTGCAGCTGGGAGTTCAGAGAGGACAGCTCAGCAGCCTCCTAGAGGGACAAGGAAAGAAAGAATCAAAAGCATGAGTGAAAGATAAGCAGTTCTTTTTACACACATGGGTATCTCACTTCATACCTCTCTGCACAGTAATCATCCGGGTCGGCGTACGACCATGACTACAGCTCCAGTCTTCTCCCACAGGGTTTTGGCCTTGTGTCTCTCATGGACTAAAAGAGACAGCAGAGCATTTCTGAATCTAAATGCCACTGAGTTTCCCTTAAAGAAAGAGAACTCACATCCTTAAAATGAACCATATTTATGTGTCTTAAAAATCTTCTCTCCTCTAAATGTTAATGAAAGTTTGAATGGTGTTGGATAATTTTACAAATTTACAATTTTTCACATAATTTAATTACTCTCTCCGTTTATCAGTCTTGCAGACAAGTTCCTGTGTTAATACACACACACACACACACACACACACATATATATATATATACTTTTTCCCACCACAAAAAAAAAATACAATTTGCATTTCAAATGTTCAGATCTCTAAGTTGTTATAATTTTAATACTGTTCTTTGACTTACCCCCTCCAGTTGTCTTCAGCTCTGTGTCCTCCAATATTTTTAGGTCGGCCCAGACTGGTTTGGTCTGGAACCAGTCTGTAATGGAGCTTATGACCTCTGCAACAAACAGACTCACTGCCTTCAGGACAGTGGTAACAGTCACCATGGTCCTAAACTGGCTCTATGAAGACCTGCACAGAAAGCAAGCACAAAGATTAACTTTCAGATATGTTTCCGTCTTTATCGCACGCTCATGCAAGCTGGGAATCAAGATGATCTCAAAGTCTTTTCATGGGACAGTCCCTCTGAATGTCACCAAACTAAACAACATAAAATAGTGTCATTAATAATGTATAAGCACTTAACTGAACTAGAATCTGTAAAGTAACTCTTACCAGGCTGTGCTGCACGGAGAAATGTGGAGAAATCTTATGTTTTCAAGCAGCCTGGTAATCTCTCAACCCTCAGATCAGCCCAATCACAGTCAAATCCTTACTCATATGAAGAAAACATGCAAGGAATTCCTCAAAATCTGCTGTTAAACAGGGATTACGATGAGCTGAATTCTCAGTACCAGGTTCAGCATGGTGCAGCACAGACAGCTTATCAAGCAGCAATGCAGACTCGGTGGTGCAACAGCATTTTTGGATATTTATTTAATGAGTTATGTTGTTCTAATTACAATTAAGCTGCTAACATTAATAAATAAAACTAGACAGGAACTCAGAGGTTGCTTATGGATGTTGCACTTTTCTGTGATTCTTCATTACTTGCCAGCAAAACAAGCTGAAAGTAACTGGACATCTCTTGTGATCAGCTGAGACCAACACTGACACCTGCAGGAGGTTAACGACATTACAAAGTCTGCAGTAGCTGACTTCCATGATACAAATAGCATTGTTTATTATTGTTTTGCTCATTCATCAATCCCACATTTTAATCAGTTTTCCAGTTATAGCCAAGTCAAGAATTGATTAAACATGCCTCTGTGTACCACACATTAGTCTATTAGACATGTTGAGCCATCTGCAGTTGTGATATTCAGGTTTTGCTCAGTTCCACATATAACGAATTTCATTAATTCATTCTGGGTGTTAGAAAAACATTGTTAAAAAGAAATGTTTTAACTTTACTTAAACGTTTTTATTGAAAAACACTGTCTTTGAGAACTGATTTGATGATTTTTTTTTGTTCAGCTTTTTTTTTTTTTTTTGTACTTTTTAGATTTGTTGTGAAGGACTAATGCAAAGTGTAACTGTCTGCCGTTCAGTGCAATGATCTGCTGAAATTTCTGTTTTATTTTTGTTAAATTGGAAATTTTGTGAAAGCCCAGATTTAACCTCAGATAAACTACAGGTTAAGGAGTTGGTGTCTGGTTTCAGTGTCAGATATATTTGAGTATCATGAGCATAATGGTTGTTGTTTTCCCTAAATCAGATTAATGAAATTACAAATTTTAATCTATTTGAAATGCAAAATCAGTCAAATTCTCACATTTGACCTTGATTTTGACTTATTTTTTTGTAAACTAATTTTTCTTGAAAAGCTAAATGCTGCCCATTAGTTTATTTCTAACCTTGTATCCTTTTCTGCTTGTCCCTATCTGTAGCAATAAAACAACTGATATATGCTTAAAATCAGCATTCCCATTACAATGACATTGCAGTTTACTACTTTATTACCTAATAATGCAGTAAAATAGAGTGGGCCAGTAAATAAATAATCGTTTTAATGTAGTGGTTTTGCAGGTGGATATTTCCTGATATTGAGGGCATTGCTATTAATGTTAGAAAAACTGGTGGTAGTACTCTTTTTCAACAAGCCAAAGGACTGAAGATAGAAGATACTGAGGAAAGATTTAATTACACAGAGGCAAGTCAAACGAATATCATGCCTTGCTCCATGATTTCTATGTGGAAAGTGGATTGCTAGAGTGGTATTGAGGGTAATATTTCACTCATTGGTGTCAGCTTCACAGAGGAATGTGCTGAGAGTCCCAAATGGGCTGGAGTACAGATAGGGCAGGGTGACTCTCCACCAGCCCAGCTGCTGCACTCCCTCTGGCTCAGCCATGTGCTGGGTTAATCTGCCCAGAGGCGTCTTTTTGTTGCTGTAAATGATTATAGGTCGTTTACTTGGTAACGTAACAGATGACCTGTTTTTGTTTTCGTTTATATTAGAAAAAACTCATCCATTTGTGATGATTTAATGTGCTTTAACCATTGTGTAAAACTCATCTGTCTTGGCTTTGTTTCCCTGCTGGTGTTCCCGTCACACTAACACACAAATGCAAACATATAAACAAATGTAGAACACTGTTGTGTGGGACCAGTGCTGCTGGGAGTGTGTGGGACAGACAGCCAATCAAAGCTGAAGAACTGCGCCCCACCTCCTGTGTGGTGTTGTTGCTCATTTGCATTGGTTGACATGTTATGTTCTTATTGCACTCGTGAAGCCAATCAGCGAGCTAAAGCTGTAGTTAAAGAAGGAGAGTGAGAATGATAGCAATTGTAATCTGTGCCTGGTACCTTGATGGTGGAGATAGATTTGCTTTCTTTATTTGTTAAAATTGTGAGCAAATTGTAATAATCATATTTTTGATATGAAAGGATTTTCAAGCCAATAATTCAGATGACTACAAACAACAAGCCAGTAGGTAGTAAAAGTCTGCAAAACCACAAACTTTTGATAAGAAATCACTATGTATCTGAGCATATAGTAAATTAAATCTGGTGACAAACTGTGTGCATTATCTGCTGTTTACTGACTGCTGCTGCTTATATAACAAGTTGTAGGGCACACACTAAACCCTCTGCAATCTCTCAACTGTGCAATAAAAGTCCAAGCCAGGAGAGATCCGACTTTTCCTGCCTGCTCTCACTGCCATCCAGATGAAACTGGTTGGTGACTAGATGAGCTCAGGTTGTGGAGAGGTGAGCTGCAGAGGTAAACTGCATGTCCTTGAACCTGAGGAAAGACAAACAGGTGTTAACACCCACTCCCTCTGAGGCCCTCGGGGTTCGCTTAACATATCTTGTTCTGTCAAGTTTGAGTCTGACTGACCCTCAAGCCCCGAGGTGACCCAGAAACCATGACCCGGCTTTAAAAGACACACTTTCAGGTAGCCAATCAAACAGGAGGAGGTTACACTGTCACGTGGCTTGATCTTGTCAAAGTGCTTTCGGATTGGAGGGGCAACATTGGGAAATATTGCAGCTTAAATGACGATTAAAAAGAAATGGAACTTGGTAATTAATGTTCAAAATACGTGAAGGTTTAAATACACTGGAAAGCTCCCTTGTAGAAATACAAAGTTCATAAGTCTACTATCTTTTGTGCTTTTCATTTTCCGACAGGCTCTTAGTAGCTGAAAGTTCAAGAGGATTTGAACTTTAGACCCTATCTAGTGTGTGTGTCTTCGGTAAATTTCAAACACACAATGACTAATTAGAAGATATCAAACAATTCATGGTTACATGGCACATTTTAGTGTATACCCAAATGTTCCTCCACATCAATTAAATAGAAGAAAAATAAATAAGACAGCTCTACATGGAGTTTCTTTATAGAAACAAAATAGTAACGATAATCTTCAATGAATGGAGCTTATACTAATAATTTCTAATTAGCTTGAATTAATATGATAATCAGTTTAAGAACTCAGAGTGGTCCCCACTACAGGGATTGTAGAATTATTAGGCAAGTTGTATTTTTGAGGAATAATTTTATTATTGAACAACAACCATGTTCTCAATGAACCCAAAAAACTCAGTAATATCAAAGCTGAATGTTTTTGGAAGTAGTTTTTAGTTTGTTTTTAGTTTTAGCTATTTTAGGGGGATATCTGTGTGTGCAGGTGACTATTACTGTGCATAATTATTGGGCAACTTAACAAAAACAAATATATACCCATTTCAATTATTTATTTTTACCAGTGACACCAATATAACATCTCCACATTCACAAATATACATTTCTGACATTCAAAAACAAAACAAAAACAAATCAGCGACCAATATAGCCACCTTTCTTTGCAAGGACACTCAAAAGCCTGCCATCCATGGATTCTGTCAGTGTTTTGATCTGTTCACCATCAACATTGCGTGCAGCAGCAACCACAGCCTCCCAGACACTGTTCAGAGAGGTGTACTGTTTTCCCTCCTTGTAAATCTCACATTTGATGATGGACCACAGGTTCTCAATGGGGTTCAGATCAGGTGAACAAGGTGGCCATGTCATTAGTTTTTCTTCTTTTATACCCTTTCTTGCCAGCCACGCTGTGGAGTACTTGGACGCGTGTGATGGAGCATTGTCCTGCATGAAAATCATGTTTTTCTTGAAGGATGCAGACTTCTTCCTGTACCACTGCTTGAAGAAGGTGTCTTCCAGAAACTGGCAGTAGGACTGGGAGTTGAGCTTGACTCCATCCTCAACCCGAAAAGGCCCCACAAGCTCATCTTTGATGATACCAGCCCAAACCAGTACTCCACCTCCACCTTGCTGGCGTCTGAGTCGGACTGGAGCTCTCTGCCCTTTACCAATCCAGCCACGGGCCCATCCATCTGGCCCATCAAGACTCACTCTCATTTCATCAGTCCATAAAACCTTAGAAAAACCAGTCTTGAGATATTTCTTGGCCCAGTCTTGACGTTTCAGCTTGTGTGTCTTGTTCAGTGGTGGTCGTCTTTCAGCCTTTCTTACCTTGGCCATGTCTCTGAGTATTGCACACCTTGTGCTTTTGGGCACTCCAGTGATGTTGCAGCTCTGAAATATGGCCAAACTGGTGGCAAGTGGCATCTTGGCAGCTGCACGCTTGACTTTTCTCAGTTCATGGGCAGTTATTTTGCGCCTTGGGTTTTCCACACGCTTCTTGCGACCCTGTTGACTATTTTGAATGAAACGCTTGATTGTTCGATGAATACGCTTCAGAAGCTTTGCAATGTTGAGACTGCTGCATCCCTCTGCAAGATATCTCACTATTTTTGACTTTTCTGAGCCTGTCAAGTCCTTCTTTTGACCCATTTTTCTCAGTCAATCATTAACAAATACTCTCTTTTTGTGAGTTCACATGTACACACAGCAACATGCGCTTGTGTTGAGCATTTTTAGACCAAAACATACAGGGGTGTATGATCCAGAGGTCAATCAGTTATGACACCAGAGTGGTTCTCCACTTTCTTTGGCATCAAACAGGACTTTCACATCTTCTCTGGTTTGATGTAGTTCACGTTTTGTTATGTTAAATCCCCTCTGACCTCTGTCTCCTATTAGATAGCTTATTATTAGATTTTGAAGGTAGCGCAGTGTCCCTGTGGTAGGACACTCAGTACACTCTAAATCTAACCAGGTTCTGACTGGTTTTATTTTTTACAGCAGGAGACATGACTAAATAAGGCGTGTCTACTAACAATCTCCTACTATGTTGTTATTGCCCAACATGTTTGCTAAGTCATGCTTTAAAATCTGAGATAGCAATGTACAAAGGAAATTAGGTATTTTAGATCAATCCATAAAAATAGTTTGATTGCTGTTATTTTGCATTTCATGTATACAGTTCACTCTTTCAACTAGGAATTTAGGTTATCCATTTTTTATTTGTAATGTCAAATTAGGTTTCATTGTTTTTCATGTAATTATTACTAAAACAACACAGGTAGATAAATTATTTCTGGCTAATTTCTACAATTGAAAAATGTTTCAGTTAGCACTAAGCTAATTTATGTTTGAATATTAGGCGATTTTTTAGCTAAATATTAGCTAACTGTGCATTGCTAGTGACATTTTAACTGTTGCTTTCAGCTAAGTATATATAATTAACACGTGCCTACTATTTCAAATTAACTATTTAAGATCAGCTATTGATGCATTTGTCAACTGTTTAAGGTTTTCAGCTTATATGATGAATTAGAGTTGAAAAACAAATGATTTAGCCATAAACAAAGGGTTTTGTTTTTGTTTTGTTTTTTTACTATCTATGATTTTAGCTAAATGTCTAAATTTTTAGCTGTTTCTTAACAGTTACGATATCGTTGTTAACTGTTAGCTGTTTTCTTTGGCTATCAAGTATTTTAATAATTTCAGATTGCCTGATAATGGTTTCATCTAATTATTGTTATCACTACTAATTTTTTTTCCTTTACATTTATATTACAACATTACTTTTAGCTAAATATCTCTAATTAGCCAGGGGTGGGAGTGGGAGGTTGTTTGACTGTTTGTTTTTTATATTTCTTGTTTTTGCTTTTACCTTTGGCTTAATATTTAACAGTACATCAGTTAAAAACAGTACTTTTATCGCTTTTAATATCTTAGCTAACAATCTTAAGCTATTAACTCTTTGTCCATTATGTTAATCTACTATTTATATTTTTCTCTATGATAACGATACAATAAATGTTTCGTAGATATTTTGTTGACTCTATTTACATATAGGGGATTTTCACATACTTCGCTGAAGACATATGTGCCACCCTGCCAAGACCTCTTGTCCCTCCTTTGCCCCCTTTGTAAAATTTTCTAGCTGCACTATGCTAATTTATATTACCTTTAAATATTTTAACTATAAACTATATAATAGATAGTTCAGATATCTTAGCTAGATAGCTGTGCAGATTTCAGGTTCGGTGAGCATGCTACTTATGTGAGTGGTATTTATTTGTAAGTCAACACAGCTGTTTCTCATTTTCGCCTACCCTCCTGTATTTCCTAAAAATTCCAAATTCCTCTCTTGTGTGCATTCCTGATTATCAGTTGTTTTCACTAATTTCATCAAGCCGATTATTATTGCAAAGCTCTTGTTTTCAGCAATAAGTTCCACAATGCATAATACATACATCAAATCTGCTTTAAAAGTCCCAAAGCTGTCAGGAAGAGTGGTATTTTATTCACTACAGGAAGCTAGTTAAAATTCTCATCTCATTTCTCAAGGCCAACTCAACACTGAGTGAAATTAGAGCCAGATGATGGAAAGACGTAGAGAAAAAGGATTGGCCCACTGCACTCTTGTTGCATTTAATGGGACAAGAAACTGAGTCAGAGCCATTTTTCTGTATGTTAATGTTTCTTCAAGCATGTATTGTGTTTGTATTTATATGATAGTGAGGATCTTTTCCTAAGCATCCCTTTATAGCTCCTAATATTTTGCAAAAACACAGACACGGTGAATCACGAGAAGGTCATTAGGTATCTAAGAGACATATCTTCATTTATTTGATCTTCTCTCCGGACAGGGTTTGATATTTTCTGCAGTTGTATACAAAGACAAGAGCCCCAGGCTGGGACTTGGATGGAAAAGTGCATTCAGGCAACAGGTGACTGTCTTCTCTAAACCTAATTATTGGCAATGAAATAAACTAATTATATAGATCTGAACCAAAGTACAAATTTCACGTATTTATTCTTTTTAAAATGTCTTTTGCTTTTAGAGTGTTTTTTCTTTAAAGTTGTGACTTTATTGGGACTTGGAGATTTCAATTAGAGAATACAGTCATAAAAAAACAGGTATGTTTGCTCATGTAGTGGAGTGGAGTTTTGAGGCAGTATTTTTTAACCTTAATTTTCCCTTTAATTTGATTTCTATTTGAATTGCACTAATAATTAAAATCAGATGTTATAAATAGGACACTTATGATGAAGGTGACTGTTTTGTGCCCTTTAAATCAAATGTGCCTTTATATGGTACATTTTTGTGGTTGGTATTTGTAGTTATTAAACTACTGGCAAATGTCTACATGATGAAATGAATCGTAAGCTTGAAAATATTTGAGCAGTAACAATGTTTAATAGCACCGAGTAGAGTATAAAGAAGTATAAAAAAAGAAGTATAAAATTCATAAGCAGCTCAAGTGTATTCGAAGAAATGTTGGTCAATTTCCAGCTGCAGTTTAATAAAATGTAAAATCAGGAAAACGTATCAAATTCAAATGAATGAATAGAAAATCATTTTGGTCAGTACACCAAATAATGAACTACACTGTAAAAGGAAACATTAAAATGTAGTACAGTGTTCTGTTTTTAATTTATTTCCATATTTTTGAAACCACAGATTGATTTTTTTCTATTTTATTTGTTGATTTAGTTTTACTGTGTAACTTTTAAAGTTTCTCTTATTCATAAGTCCTTTCTAGTAATTTTTTGTGTCTTTTCACCACAGCAGTGTAAACTGATTTACTTGAATGATGTAAACACAAGTAATTGCATCATTTTCCTGCTAACAGCAGCTACCTTTCTCTCTCTGTCCATAGGCTACCCTAACTTGGCTGTCCCACCTGTGTGTTGTGGGGGGTAGGGGAACTCCTTCTCAAAGATGTTTCTGCTTGGACACGGAAACGTCCCGCCCTGAAGCAGAGCAGTCAGAGCAGGTGGAGACTGAAAACACACTATTGAACATTACAATGTTTACAAAGGGTTAACAAGCAGTTTGAGCTGAAATTCCCTCCCATCATCCACTCCCCCTGGAATGGACTGTCCCATGGATTCGTGTGTGTGTGTGTGTGTGTGTGTGTGTGTGTAAATGAGTTACAGAATGCGTGTGTGTCCCCTTAGCCATATATATTGGGCCATGTGGACACAGATGTGAAGTTTGCAGGACAGATTACGCTTTGGCTGCAGGGCTGTTGGCCTCCCTTTCTTTTATCTTTCTGGTAAAGAACGCCAGTAGGAATATAAAGCCACCTTAGGATCTCTCTGCACTGGAAATTGAATAACCTTACCCCACAGAAAAAATGAGTGATCATCTGGAAGAAGGTTCTTTCATGTTCACTTCAGAGTCCGTTGGAGAGGGACATCCAGGTGAGTCTTTTTACAAAGTCTAGCCACCTCTGCTACAGTGACATTAAATTTTAATGCATTCAATTATAAGCTCAACACTTCCATTGAAAATGCAGTGTTATCTTGCAGAAATAGCATGCATATAAATAAACTTGATGCAAGCTGGACACTATGTCCAAAGTAACTCCACAGTGCTGCGTGTTTACCCGCCAGGCATGGATGGTATTCCATTCACAGCAACATGTGTTTAGTGGCCTTCACTCTCACTTGTAGGCAGCTGGAAGCAAATGTGTGTCTGACTGGTGCACAGTTACATGCTTAGAAAATGTCCAAGAAGAGGGCAGACACACACGTTTAATTTAGTGTGCAAAAGAAGAGATCTAAAGACACGCAAAATGCTCTTCAAGAACAATGTCTCAAGTACACAATAAGATAAGAAGTGACAATGTGGTAAAATTAGTTTGACTATGTTATACTTTAATCTAGTTAAATTATATCAAATACTCAGTAAAATGACTCCCAGATGTTCCACACAAACCTTGCTTAACTTGTAGTTGCCTTTAAACCCCACGGTGCCCCGTCAATGTGTTTTGTAATCCTTTCACAAATATGTAACCTTTCAAAGTCCCATGTGCTAAATCGATAATGAGTAAGAGTTGTGCAGCTTCACAGACAGGGGCAGTATCACATAAATGCCGACTGTTAAAAAATTAAATAAATAAAATAATTAAAAAGTAAAACTGCTCTTTTAATCTGGATCTATATTAATGTAGTTCTGAAGTAAAAGTATGCTAATCTGACAAAGTGCTTATGAGAGGATGAAGCATACAAAAGGTAATACCAATGCGCCTGAATTCAAAATCCCTTTCAAACTGTCCTCTGAAACAGCAAGTGATGTAGATCCATGTGTCACACATCATGGTGTCCCTGTATTTATCATTTAAGGAGGTTCTTTTAAAAAAAAAAAATTTCATTTTGGAAGCACGTAGCACTCCTGAAGCCAATTTTAATGATAAACTTCACAGGTTTGAAGTTTTACTTCTACTGTTTGTTCAGTAACAGAGTTGGGTGGCCTTGGCAGAACATTGCAGTACACACTTTTGAATTTGATAACACAACTCAAAGTCTGGGCTGTTCCCACAGATAGTGGCTATTTTAGTGGCTTTTCCTAAGATGCACCTGTTTCACCAGCAGAGTAGTCAGATGCTGATGGGCTTTCTGATGTAACCGGTCTCCTGCATTGCTTCAGCAGGACGACACAGACAGATGAATGGGATGTATAGTGAGGCATTGCCCTGCTGCCATGCTAAAGTAAAACATTCAACTACTGCTATGTGAAATATTAGGATGTAACCTTTCATACTTTCATATAAATTACAAAATTGACATCTTCTATTATTAGTGTTAGGCTAAGCGTGCAATTTAAAATGCAATATGTCGTTTTTTTCAATGCATTTGTAAAAAATCTTCGGAATCTGATGTTTTTACCTGTTATGTGTCCACAGACAAGATTTGTGACCAGATCAGTGATGCTGTCCTGGATGCACATCTGAAGCAGGATCCCGATGCCAAAGTGGCCTGTGGTGAGCCAGAATTTGTCTCTTTTTCCGTTAAAAAAAATGGCAAAACCAAGAAGAGGCACAATCTAATGAATCAGTTTGTCTTAGCAAAAAAAGGGACCACATGATGAAGGCAGAGTATAAGCCAACTAACCCACTGGTCTGAATTTCACCTGGATTTTATGTCGTATGCAGTGTTGATACTGTTTATTGTATTTCAGTGTGGACAACTTGCTGGTGATGGCAAAACAGCTTTGTAATTAAAGTTTGCATTGGCAGAGACGGTGTGTAAGACTGGCATGGTGTTGCTCTGCGGAGAGATCACATCTCGGGCCGTCGTGGACTATCAGAGGGTGGTGAGGGACACCATCAAGCACATCGGCTACGACAACTCGGAGAAAGGTGAGAAAGCAAAAAAATAGACATTATTTCTGTTCTCTGTATTTAGCGTTTCCCTCTTAACCATCTCAATCCAATTCACTTCCCTTCTGAAGGTTTCGACTACAAGACATGTAATGTGCTGGTGGCCCTGGAGCAGCAGAGTCCAGACATTGCTCAGGGGGTCCATGTTGACCGGAAAGAAGAAGACATTGGAGCTGGAGACCAGGTAGGGCCACAGCAGTGTCACTGGGTCACTTTGGCTTGACAAGTGAGTGACCCTGACCGAGCACAGTTTGTTTGACTCTTTACTTCAACAGTAGAGAATACAGACGAGATCTGGTGCAATAGTGTTGGTGTGTTCAGGTTTATCAGTTCAGTAGAGGTGGAAAAAGTAGTTTTATCTAGTCCAATATTTAAAATCCTAAATGTTACAAGCTGATTGTAAGGCAGAAAAATGTGCTTCGTGACTGGTATATCATTATTAGATTCGATAAGTGTTTATGTTACTTTTGCAAATAAATGTATTGTAGTATAGTAAATAGGGTCCCCAGCCAAGTGTTTGTGGCTCTTTAAAGGGTCACAAATTTGAGGATAAAACTTTGATGTGTAGAGGCGAAACTTCCTTTTCATGAAATTGCTCACAGTCTTTAAGTAATCTGAAGCATGATAAAAAAATATGTCCAGTATGTCGTGGAGTAGAAGTATAATGCAGCAGAGAAAGGAAATTATTAAATTATACAATTGTATATGAGTGCAGTACTTGAGTGAATCAGTGTAGTTTAATCAGTAACACCATCATCATCCTTAATAGTTTGGGCAAAAGATAAAGAAATAACATGTTTAGATTAAATTGATGCTTTCTCTGCATTATACCTCAGTAAGAGACAAACTCACGGCTCAGGATCATAATTTCTATAAGAGACTTCTGGCTGAAAAAAATTATCCCATGCTTAAGACTAATCAATGAAATATGGAGTAATTTGACTATATTATATATAAAGTCCCATAACCGTACACGGTATAATCTACCTGATATTTGTTTTTATCATTTCAACATCTACTTCTATTTTGTCTTCTATAAATGCCTGTATGACCATTAGCCATTATTGTTCTTTTCATAGCTTATATTTTATGTATTTTGTGTCATATGATAATAGAAAGTGCTGAAGATATTACTGATAAAAGAGCATGCTGAATATCAGTATTTTGATATTCCTTGTTTACTTCTTTGTTTTGCCTTCACTGATTTTCTGACTCGTTCTGTAGGGTCTGATGTTCGGCTATGCCACAGACGAGACGGAGGAGTGCATGCCGCTCACCATCGTCTTAGCTCACAAACTCAATGAAAAGATGTCTGAACTTAGACGCAATGGCATCGTTCCCTGGCTGCGTGCCGACTCTAAAACACAGGTGAGGTCGTGCAACATGTGCACATTTTTTACTTACCCAAAACACAACACCACAGCAGTTTGGGAACTTTTTCTTTCAAGCTTGGATATATTTCATTAGAAAATCTGATAACCTGTCTGAAGCTGTGTTGTCACAGGCACCATAAAACAGCTAACTACAGCTTCAGTGAGTGTACCAATTCTTGTTAATCCCACAGGTGACCGTGCATTATGACCAGAAGAATGGAGCTGTGATCCCCAAGAGAGTTCACACCATTGTGATCTCTGTCCAGCACGATGACGGCGTCACTCTGGAGGAACAACAGAGAGTCCTAATGGAAATGGTAGATCCTCATGAACACACCTGACTGGGCTCTGTGTAATGTGTCGTGTGGGAAATAAAGTCACATGTTTGGTTTTAATGCTGGCTTGTTTCTGTCAGGTGATCAAATCCGTGGTCCCTGCAAAATATTTGGACAGCAAAACCATCTACCATCTCCAGCCAAGTGGTCGCTTCGTCATTGGAGGACCACAGGTAATCATCACACACTGGGGGAAAAATAATAAAGCAAACTAGAAAGTCATCACTGGTTTTTGCTCATCTTCTTCCTTTTTTGCAAACAGGGTGATGCTGGTGTAACAGGAAGGAAGATTATTGTAGACACATACGGTGGCTGGGGGGCTCACGGTGGCGGAGCTTTCTCTGGCAAAGATTTCTCAAAGGTTGATCGCTCTGCTGCCTATGCTGCTCGCTGGGTGGCCAAGTCTCTGGTTAAAGCCAAACTGTGCAGGAGAGTTCTGGTTCAGGTGAAGTTACAGCTTAACCCTCCAAAGCTGTGCATAGATGACAGATGACTGGAGTACAGTACAAATATGCAAACCACATCTCTGTGTGTGTTCCAGGTGTCTTATGCGATCGGAGTGGCCCAACCTCTTTCCATCTCCTTGTTCACATACGGGTCCTCTCAGAAGTCAGAGTCAGAATTGCTCAAGATTGTCAACAAGAACTTTGATCTCAGGCCAGGAGTCATTGTCAGGTAAAAACACATAAACATGACGTTTGCATAAGATTAAATATGAATATTTACTCAAACATGAAGATGTTCTGCTTGCTTTCTAAATATGAGTTAAAAAAAAATTAGGAACTATTTTTGGCATTTTGAGGATTAAATAACTGATCAAAAATCAGATTCATCATATATCTTGATGAATTTAGAATAGAATAGAATAGAATAATCCTTTAATTGTCCCACAAGGGGAAATTTGGTTGTAACAGCAGCCAGAAAGACACATATACAAACAAACAGTACACAGGACACAGAACAGAAACATACACAATTTTTTTTCTTTACATATTTACATCAAGGACAATGGTTACTATAAACACGAGTACTGTACAGTTATTAAATAAAATAAAATAAACTACAGATAAGAGGAAAACCCAGGTTGTAGTGCGAATCGGTTGATTAAATTATTGCAGTTACAGCGCAGATGTAAACATCTATGATTGTTGGGAGCAGTTTTGATTGTACAGTTCAGCAACATTTACATGAATTTAATATATAAGTAAATATTTAAGTTCAAACTTCAGTTCAACTTTATTTATATAGCTCCAATTCACAACAACACTTGCCTCAAGGTCCTTTATTCTGTAAGTTAAAGACCATACAATATTAGAAAGACCCCTAACAATGACCAAGCATTTGGCGACAGGGTGAAGGAAGAACTCCCTTTCAACAGGAAGAAACCTCCAGCAGAACCAGGCTCAGGGAGGGGCAGGGGAAGAGGGGAAAGAGAAGCAAACTAAGAGAGAATCACACCAAAAATCAAAGTTGAAATTGTTGAAGTATAGTTAGATACAGAAAATTCTTCCTCTTTTCTTTTCTTTTTTTTCTCAATACTATCCATTGGAGAGGGAATCGTGGTGGACACATAACCCGCCGGGTGGCTTCAAAGATATGATATCCTTTTTGCTGTCCTTTTACATTTAGATTCTTCCACTTTTAGCTGATCCTTTTAGGATAATTTCCCTCTATTTAAACCTAGCCCTAGATTTCCCTTTTCTATTATAATGTTCTTGTTGAGATGCAGCGTTATAGGTGAGCATTTCATTTTAAAGTGGATCTATTATGCTGTTTGTTTATTTTATCCATCTTCACTCTACTAATGTAGCGTTGCATGATTCACATATAAAAATAATGATTTATTTGATAATAAGCTTTGGTGCAGCCCTTTAGTTCATCCTCTTTCTTTTGATTGGCTGCCCCTCCAACAGGAACACAGCATCCACTCTAACTGATATAGTACAGAGCAAAACAAGAAGAAAGTTGTGTTTTGAGATGTTTTACTAATATGAACATTCATCATTGTAACAGTATATATATAACAGAAAGTAACTTAAAGCACAGTAACTTTAAGTAACTTAAAGCACTTAAAGTACCCAATTTAACGTACTCAACAATACCAACTACTTTTAATTGATTTACCAAAATCGTTAATTGTTAAGAGCCGCATAACCAATGACTTCATTTTGGTTCAAGTGTTTAAGAGTTCTGTAATCGATAAATGTTGGAGGTTGGTCCAAAGTGCAGTACAAGCCATTCTGACACACAGACAAACTTTGCCACCCATGTACGCCAAATACAAACAAAAAACTCCAAGCTCACAAGAGGACATGCAAACAATCAGTGCTTACAGCTCATTGCACAACATGTTTCACCTTTATGGTTTTTTTCTGCTCTGTATAAGAATTTATGGCTTCAAATGGTTTTGATCAAAATCTTCACAGTCCTTTCTCACCAGCGATGTCTCATCCCTTGTGTGTTCTTCTTAGGGATCTGAACCTGAAGAGGCCGATTTACCAGCAGACGGCCTCTTACGGCCACTTTGGCCGACCGGAGTTTTCTTGGGAAGTGCCCAAAAAGCTTGTCTTGTAAATACTCCACCAGCCTGTCCTGATCTCCACCTGGATGCTGAACAAGACTCCTCTTCATGGACTACAACTTCCAGCTCCAATGCAACTGATTGAACACTTTTTTAACAGAAAAACAAAACAAAACAACTGAAACCACAGTTAGGGAGGGATAAGTCAGCTTTCAAGATGTGAGAAGGTAGTTATACGTGTGAGCAGTTGTAGCCAGCAGACATATGAAGGGACATCCTCCCAGTGAGGAGAGGGACATTGCAGATGGCATCTCAGTAACTAATCTTTTTTCACTGTCCTTTCCGAGGCCAAATAACCTCCAGGTATCGGTGCTTTAAAAATACACATACAATCACTAGTCAAAGTCAGTAAAGTAAAGGGACAGTACAATAGTAAAATATAAATACCTCCACATCACTAGCAGCAGTGTTTTACCTCAAAGCTGTTGGGGGGGGGGGGGGGGGGGGGGCAGTATACTTACACAAGTTCAGCGCTTTATTCTTAAAAGGTGCTATTACAAAATGTGTATTCCCTCAGTGGCTGCCATATTATTGTAAGAGGTGTAGCTACTGCTCAACCAAAAACGTGGCTTAAGAAACCGTATTGTCATGACTATAAAAAACAGTTGTAAACGTGCCACAGGAAGCTGTTTGCACTACTACCATTCCCACTGTGTGAGATAACAGGTCAAGTTCGGATCTCTGGAGGCATAAATTATAAGTCAAAATGTAAAATAGCCTTGCGGCTATTTCAGCCTTTCTTTTTTTTTCCTTTAGTACCTGCGGGCTTTCTGCTGTAAATGTGGCTCAACTTAGCAAATAATTAGAAGTCTGAATCTTAGTCTGAATCCGTTAGCATTTAGCGGACCACCGATGTCTTAAATTTGCTGTGTTTTACAACTTTAGAAGCACACGCTAGCATATATCACACTTCTTTAAAAAGTACCTTTAAGAATATTTCATTTTGGCCCAGCTTTTTGGCATTTATTAATGACAGAGTATGTAATTAGATCCTTGAGAAGCACTTCTGATGGGATTAAGAAAGTCTTAAGAGAGAAACAAAAAACAGTCTGTAGAGCTTCAGGACGTTTTGGTGGCGAGTGTACCAAACCTGTAAGTTCACCTACAGCTGACACTGTTTTGTTATAGGAGTTTTCCTCTGTTTAATGTCTTATCTATGAGTGTCACCTTCTGTCAATGAAACTGGATAATGTAAATAATTAAACAATAAAAAAAAAAGATTAGAGAACCGCTGTCTGGTTCTTTGTGCTCATGTTGTGTAATGAAGCCACTGGGATTCAACGTTTGCTGTTTTTTGTTTTTTTGTTTTTTTTTATTTGTTGAATATTAAGGCATAAATGGATACAATCATATGACTCTTCATCAAAATAGAATTTACAACTGTGACCTCTTTGGTTTCCATGATCAAAACAGCACATAAGGCACAGGGAGCTGTGTAACTGAGAGTGGGGAGTGAGGAGTGTTGGGTTCTTGTTAGTCAGAAGGCTCTCACCAATGATCTCGATTGCACGAGTGAGCTCGGTTTTCTCGCACATTTAACAGAGTCTTGATTAGCAAAAATAATCTATTACATCATGGCTAATCACCAGTCTTACAGCTGCACCTATACTACACAAAGAAACAAATGTACACAAGGAATCCCATTGACAAAAATGCAATTTAAACAAAGACGGCAGAAAGCCAAAGGCCTTGAATCAAAGAACACAGCTGGTGTGGTAATGTTTTCCTGAGTGTAGAGATCAGATAGATCCATAAATGAGGAAGAATGAGGTATGAAATGAAGAGAATGATGGCGAATGTGAAGATTTAAAAGAAATGTAATGTTTCTTTTTTTTGTAGTGGTCAGCTAGAAATAGGGAATATTCACAAACCATGACGTCGGATTAAGTACTTTGAGTAAATGTGAAATGATTAGCACCATTATTTTAGTGAACGTTTCAAATGTATTGAATGTTTAATGTGGTTTCTCAGAGGAACCTCATACTGTCGCAGGCAGAAGCTCAGGCTGGAGTTGAGCCTCCACCTTTATGAAATAAAAGGATAAAAACATTAGTTGGTCTTAGTATTCTGACTGTGGGCAGAAAAAACTGACAATTTTTCAAGTAGAAAAAAAACCCCTCATGTGAGCTTAACACATGCAATAAGCAGTGTGACCAGCAGAGAGAAGCAAGTGCTCAGTGTTGCAGCTGGTGTCGCTTTCAGCTCCGTCCTCAGAGCAGCGTGCGCAGGCTTCCCCATCACTCTCGTTCAGTTAGTCTGATACATTCAGCCTGATAGTGAATAACTACTTTCAGTAACATACTGTGAATTTGCAAACAAATTACACAAACAACATCTCAGCTCGACATGTGGCCAGATGTGCTGATGGCCAATTAATTAAATTACTACTGTTGTAAAGCCTCTGCCTCCTCAAAGCTTGAGAAAATTATGCACAGATGTTAGCAAGCATGGAGCATTTCTCCACGTGCTGGTGTCGCTAACCTTCTGTCCCTGCTCTCACTCTCAGAGTCACCGATTTACCTCATGTCTCTTCTTATTGCTTTGCCGTAATCACAACTGAAGTAAGGGAAAACAACAAGGTAAGGCCTATTTGTGTATTAGCACCAATGCCATAGGCAGACTTGTATTTGGCACATACTGAAAAATAACACGTTAACACTGAAGCAGGACAGTCCATCTCCACCACGTCTTACATTATACAAATCCTTTTCCCTTTATCCCACCACACCAGCTTGACGTGCTGAAACATCTCCACTTGTGCGAAGTTTCCAGCTTCACAATAAAAGGAAACAGCTAAAGCAATAAGAACATGTTCTCCTCCTCCTGCATGTGGGAATAATAAGATGCAGACCTCTGCCTACAGGACCTGAAGACACGTGTAATGCCCCGTCACTAAACTCAATAAAGCCAGTGCTCTGGATTGAATTAGCTGGTACATATTTGGCCTCTCGACACTGTGTCACCTCTCCCTCATATTCTTTTACAGAGAAGGAGTTCAATCCAGCATTATTTAAGAGCTGAGCATTGATCTAGTCTATGGATCCCAAGAAGAATGGGGAAGGGTGTATTTTTTCAGTCTTAATTAGAAGATTTATGTGACTCAGAGCTCACTGAATTTTTTAACACAGTTTAAATAAAGACATATGAAACGTCACCCGAATAGTCCGGAAACAATAAGTCCATGCGGTCTGATACTTTAACAGCAATATTAGGCTTGCATATATGGCACAAACTTTAATGCTGCAATAAGCATTTTAAACAAAATGACACTCGTATCTAAATGCAAGCTCATGAGATGCACAGCAGAGCTCAGAACTACTCTGATGTCCACCAGATAATATTATTTCTGATTAGCTTTGGTCAACCAGCTCCACAGAAATATTTTAGCTTTACACGTGGCTTTGGAAGGGAGGTAATGTGCAGATGAGTATGCAGAATGAATAACCAAAAAAGTAAAAAACAAAAGAAGATCTATACAGTGTAGGGTGTTAATTACAAAGACGTGACTTAACATCAAAAATATTGCTTAACAGAGGTTTACGTGATGAAAAATGCAAACTGCCGCCCTGTTCTGTTTCCAGGATTGAAACACTGTGACACCTTCCCACTGTAATACTGTCAGCTGGGCTGTCCAGCAGCCTTCACTTCTTACACACTCTGAACGCATCGCGGCAGTCATCTGAATCCGAGGCCATCGGATTCACAAGAACTCCATGATCTGATTCCCAAAACGCTCCTCTGATGGTCACGGAGCACAGCCATGAGCAGGGAGAAAATTTGGTTTTGCACGCCTGTGCAATGTGCAAAATGCAAACAAGTTCTTCGGAGACACAAAGTTTGACGTAAGTATAAACTGCAGCAGAGCTACGCCCGCTCTGAACGGCTGCTGCGCTGGCCTGGTTCATTTCAAACCTTCAGACGAACACGGCTGGAAATGAATAATTCAGACTAGAGTTGGAAAGGAATAAAATGAGGCAACTGTGTGGCATCAACGTGTGCCAGGAGGCTACAGCATGGACATGCTTTCAGGTTGGTGTGGATGTGGTTGTGAGTGCAAACCGGGCCCTCCCAGCGCATCCATCTTGTGTTCTCTCCCAGCAGGTCCCAGGGAGCCTCCTCTCGCCAGCACCACCATTGTATCTCCTGACATGCCGGAAAACTCGAAGGCAAAAGTCCCATAAAAAAGCATGATGATGATGCAGAACACCCATTCGAAGATGGCCGAGGCGTGTTGCAGGACGAAGCTCTCCTGACAGAAAAAAACACCACCTGAAACACACGGTTAAGGAAAACAGCAGCAAAGCAATGCGAGGACCTAAAGCTGAAACGCCCCAACAGGAAGCAGTCGTGGACACGGCCCCACTCACCTGCACGATGCAGATTAAACACTCAGTTTTTGTCCAGGTTAAGTAAACAAGACACAATGAGTTAATTAGCGAGCTTTACAAGTGCTCACATGTTGATTATGTTACCCATGAAGAGACAGGCCCAGGCTACAGCTACTGTATATCTGTACTGTAGGTCAGGCTAATATGTTTTTCCCACATGCACTGTAACTTCTCTAGATGGATATCAGCTGACAGAGATATTGGATCGGACTTAAGTCGGTCTTTAATCTTCCACCTCCTACTATGAAATATGCTGGAGTGCGCCAAGATTTCCTGCTGCGTGCTTCCGAAACTGTCTGAAGCAGACACGAGACTGGCGTTAATGCACTACATTAATATCTGGTAAAAAGGTCACTGTATCGCGCAATTATAGAGTTAAAAACTCTTGCTGCTTTATGTCATTGATGAAGAGGTGCCAGGGACTAACTGCATGAAATAATAAATAAAAATATCTGATGAAAAGAGGTCAAAGGGGATGCTTAGTCCCTTAAGCTTCAGGGCAGCCATCTGTAGAGACTGGAAAGGATACTGAGCACCAAGGCTACGAAGGCCAGCAGGGTCATGCAGAGCCGGAGGTGGGCCAAGTTGTACTCCCCTTGGGTTTTGGCCAGTCGGTACGTCAGCGCTGACTGCAGGCACACAAACAGCATACTGGTGGGAAAGGCAATGCCTGCTCCAACATAGTGGAGAATTTTAGCATTATCCACCTGTGATATAAGGACAGAAAACAGGAAGAGAAGGTAAGGGAGCCATTTAAAGGGTTGACGCAAAGATGTAACACAAAATAAAAACATCTAGTGAATGTGACGTGGGCAAATTCAGGAAGTGGTCCCATCGCCCAGTTTCAGTGGTATTTAAAACTCTGGTCGAAGCTTCTTACGATTCTTTAAGTAAAAAGGGAAAAGAAAAAAAAGAAACACAAAAGGCAAGCGTACAGGAGGCAACAGCAGCAAGAAACACGACAGAATGCCTCCTTTTCCCTGCTGGTCACAAGAACAACAAGAAACAATACACAAAAGAGCCGCTCAGGAGCATGTGACTACAGCTCCCACTGAAGGGTCCACACACACACACACACACACACACACACACACACACACTGAACTGAGTAGATAAGAGATCTTGTGGTACATTAACTTGAGCTAGGGACACATTAAACGACTTGACTGATTTGCTCAGATAAAAAACAATAGTTTCATGGTTAATGCCAGATGTATAAATTCTGCTATTTGTTATCATTTTCCAAGATCATTACAGCAACAGCCTCAAAGTTTGGTATCTAAGCCATTTGTCCATTGGCCTGGTCAGTACATGCTGAACATTCTTGTGTAGTAGGCTGATCCTTGAAGTGGCAATGTAAGACTTGCATAAGAAAAGTTTTGAACAGTTGAGATCTGCTGTAAAGCTCTCACACAGTAAAATAAATCCAATTTCTTCTACTCTAGTGTGGCACCTCCACCTCTGGACACACATCAACAACTTCATTTTCTTCTGACTAATCTATTTTCCACGCTAGAGCTGCAAAAGTTTAATCAGTAAATCAGTATTGATAAAGATTCTGATCCAATGTATTGTGAAGTGAAATAATGGTTTATGTTATTTAATGAGAAAATCACTTTGACTTTGTGACGGCACGTTTTTTATCATTTGGCAGGTCGATCGATTGTTGGCTGCAGACTCAATTCATACACTGCACAGTGAGCTCTATTGATTGTGTGCATGTGTGTGAGTGAGTGTGTGCAGCCAGGAGTGCCAGATTCAATCACTAATACCTGTTTGTTTACGCTATCAACTGATCACTGCTAATCACAGCCAGGTAATGTATGCCGCTAATATATATAGGTGCAATATTAGCAGATTGTGAGCACACTGAAGTGAGCAAAGTGTGGCAGTGAAAAGCAGTGTAACATCAAACAGGGAAAGCATAAGGAAGGAAATGAGAATAAAGAGAAGACTGGGCGGCACTTAAGAGCAACAGCTCTTATTATAGCTACACATATTTATCTGAAACCACTCTGAGCTCCTGCCTTCATTAGTGAGTTTTCCGCAGCTAAATTCAGCACACTATTGAGCTGCACCTGTGATATTTCACAAAGTAGCAGTCAGGTACTGCTACTTTGTGAGGTAGATAAACGCTGTGACGATGTTTCTGTGGGAACAAGCCTAACTTTGTTTTTTTCTCTATTTTCATTTTCTGGAAACAGAACTAAATGAGATGAACTGAAACATACCGACTTTACCGACTCGCCTCCGTTGTGCGGGACATACACAATGGCTGTGAAAATCTGTAACTGAAAGTGGCACCACCACCGATTACAACGGCCCTTTCGACATCACCTGAAAACCAGAGCTTTTAGAAAAAAACAGAGAAGAATGAAACACCATCGTGTTTTAAGTGAGGAACTGGTGTGCGACTTCAGACAATGTTCCTGATTTGCGTGACATCTTCCAGCCAAATAAGATTGGAAATACCTTCAGACTGTAGGTGGTATCAGTCTTTTTCATCCAGATTAGCAGTCCAACGAACTTTTCTACTCCTTTTTCTTTTCTCTTTGTTTTCCTGACAGCTGCTTTCCATGCAGCTGTGTCACACTCAGGCACCTCTGTGTGGCAGTAATGTGCTTCTCCGTCAACAATTCATGTACTTCTCTTCCCAGATCATCAGATCGCTTGACGGGAAAAGTCCCCGTGGCTCCACCACACCACAGCTGTACTGCCAAAGGCTTATGTAACGCACAACTATGCGCTCAAGCAGTTGATGCGGCTGATTACGCTGCCATGTGTTGTGTTTCTTGCGCTTTCTTTGATCTGTTTCGATTTTGACTGTCAGAGTCCTGCTCTGCTCCCTCTTCTCTGAGTCAAACTTGTTTGTGGCATTTGCCAGTGGATCCTGAGTACACGTGTTTTCGATGCTAAAAATGCGGGTTTGTGTAATGTCCTGAACTTCATGAGAGGGCACTGTGTGAGGCGGGCTGCAGGGATCAGGCTCGTGATTGGTTATAGATGGGGCATCTGTTACACACACCCTGTCTGCCTAGCTCCTCTCCATGCATGGCCAGACTTGATGACTCACTTCCCCCTGGCTCTTCTCGTAAAATTCCTCCCTGTTCGGCAGAGCTCGAGCCTCATAGGAAAAGCGGGAAGAAGGTGAGGTTGCCGTTACTACACCCTCGCATGAACTGCCACATCTGCAAATCTGCTCCAATACGCACATACACAACTCTTGTAAGAGGAGTATGTAAAAAGAGCCGAGACTCTAACATGTCAAACAATCTAATTTAACCAAATAGTCACATCTGTAGAAATATTACACTCTAAGAAACTTCACTTTACTTCAACACAACCCAAATTTTCTTTCAAAACTTTTGCTCCTCTCTTCACTCTGAATATAGCATCAAATGCCTTCTCCGTGGCTGTCTCTCCCTCTTTATTTTCCCATGAACTATCTCGGCCTTTTTAAAGCATGGTAACAAGATTTTGCAGTGATATCCAGCCCAGCGTCAAACACCAAAATAACCTCCCCTCAGAGGACGTTAAATGATCTTACTTTTCTTACCCTAACCGTGACCACTTCCTGAATCTGACACGTACGCTGACTTTTAACCAAAAACTCAACAGTTGACATTATGCACGCTTTCTTTGAAGCGGTCGTAACAATGTTACTGTCTAAACAGAGTTCTGTCCACGCAGCAAAGGTAGTACTAATACACATACACATACACACACACACACACACACTGTCTAGGCATCCAGCCAGAGCTCTAAATATTTAAACTTCAAGAAATTCTTTCCCAGAGAACAGAAGAAGAAATTCACGTTGAGTTTCTTCACTTGAAGTTTTAGGACCAAAGAAAGAGGATTATTGTGAACAGTATTGTGCTGATGAAGGAAGAAGTTAACATTACAAACATTGAGGTGTGTTTAATCTCAAATAAAAGGATTGATGGAAAGAAGCAAAGAGAAAGACTCCTAAAAAGAGCCAGGTTAAACAAAGACATGTTAAAGATTATACAGCAGATTATTTTCTTGGCTGTGTATAAGAATTTACTAGAGATGAAGCCATGCCACACCATTTAGCAAAAAGAAATTACTCATTATATTAATGAAACAGGAACCAGAGATATTTTGGACATTTTATCATTTTATCTGAACATCAAAGCTTTTTTACAACCAGCTGGCATGTAGTTGCTGGAGGTTGTGACCAATTTCACCCAGCAAAGAGTCTGCTGCACCAAAAAAAACCTCCTTGAGATTGCGTCTGCTATTGCCCGCAACCTGCTTGGAAGATGCCGACTTGTCCTCATATATCTGCCAACTACTCTAAGACCGGTAATGAAGCTATGAAAAGTGTGACACTAACCCCACTTTTCACATGAAAAGGTGCAACACATTTTTGACTATAGCTTGACTAATAGCTGGTGAGTGTTTGAGAACAAGTTGGCAACTTTTCTTCGAACTATAAATAATTGCAGCTACATTAGCGACCCAAGTAATTACAAGGACGCTTTTGGTGCAGCAGACTCTTTGTGAGAAACTGTACCCAGCATCCAATCACCAACCAGTCAAGAAATACACATTTTTCCTGAGTGACCAGAGGTTGCAAAAGGGTTGCCAGCCAGTCTCTAGGACTACACAACAGAAGCCTCAGTCTCTGTGTGTTTAATTTCACTATTTCCCATGCTGAATACAATTTCTTTGGGTATCCATAAATCTTTGTCTTCATCAGCATTTACAGCGACCTCTCTGTGTTTTATTGTTAAAAAAACTAGAAGACCGTACCTGGAAGTTGCCCACCATGATGAGTCCAGCACCACAGATCCAGCCCGTGCAAAGACTCGCCGTGTTCAGGACACAGTTTTGATGCTTCTCAATGACGTGGGCGTAGCGAAGCAGCACAATCACCATCACTAAAAGAAGGGAGATGAAAGTCACTGCATGCAAGAAATGGAGAAAAGGCATCATCTGGCTTTTTTTGGACGACTATCATAAAAAAAGTGCCTGGCTTCAATTTAACGCAAACACTCTCACACGTCACTTAGCCAAGAAATACATGAACTCCCTGAAAGCTATATTACAGGAAATCAGAGATGTTAAGCAGCTTCTCTGACTCAAAACTATGAGAAGCAGAAAATGGCGGGAAAGTGAGAAGGATATCTTGGTGGGGGGTCGATCCAAACCTACATACGATTAAAAGGTGAAGGGGAAAGAAGTACAGTATATGGGACAGATGAGTGCCGATGTGCTAACAAGCTCTGACTGGGTGCATTGTTGGAGCACTGAGGAGCTGACCCCCATTTGGGTTCTCTTTGTTGGCTCCTCACGGCTGGTGCCTGATGAAGGCTGACTGGGCTTGGAGAAAGCGGGGCATATGGGGAGAGTGAAAAGTGGAGGGTGGGAGAATTAGTGAGGACAAGGAGCCCCTCATGTCTTGACCTGACGCTTATATATTGTTCCAGGGACTAAAGTGTTATGCTAACTCTGTCACTGTGTCTGTGTAAGAGGCAGCTTTTCAGAAGGTCTGTGTCTGCCAAAAGGGAATACAAATGGAGACTGTGGTCATGGCTAGAAAAGAAAAACATTTCCACGTAGAGTCTTTACATTGATAGATTTTTCCTTCCTCTCTGAAGCTTTGTCTCCAGGGTTTGTCTATGCCGTGACGTGTCTGGCTTTAAGTAGCGTCTCAGTGAGCGGACACATTTTATAGCCCGGCCACAACCTCAGGATGAAGCAGTAGAAATTATTGATTCCAGGCCTGATCGTTTGTTTTAAAGCGACTTTTTCTTCGCAGCTGTTAAAAAATCAGCCATGCATATTTCACATCATTTTCTGATTTTGACAACAACAGCAAAGCTTCCAGATGATAGTTGTTTGGCTCATGCTGAGGATAAATTACTGAGGGGAAGTCACCACACCACAATTGCCGCAACACTAGGGTGAAAAATGAGTCACCAGCAAGCTGCAAAGATAAAAAGATGATATTAAAAGAATGTTTTTCATTAAAAAAAACACACAAAATAATACACTAATGCAACAGCCAAGTCACTCATGATTATAGTTATACTACATTTTATTAATGTTCTGCCCAAACGGGAAAAAAAAGATTTTAAAAAAGGCCTTCAGCTTTTTTTTTTTTTTTTTTTTTTGCCGATCTTTTCATAGTTACACATCCACACAGCTTGATTTCTTGTTGAGAAATTATGTCTTGCATAATTTCCTGTTAGAACAATAGTGCAAAGTTCCCACCGTTATGTTAACCATTCTGTTTTAATGTGATGTTTGGAGGGAGAATTAATTTTAAGTCCATCTGATCTGCAAAGTTTACTATGAGCTCACTGAAATGTTGCTATTAAATCTGATAATAAAAACATTTGTTTAAACCTTAAAGGCAAACATTGGTACAAGCAAGACCAAGACATGGTTATGTAATGCTATTAAAAAAACTAATTAATGATTTATTTATGTTTTTATATTCACTAGCTCTAACTTGTGTGTATCTGTGTTTGTGCGAGCTTTCTTCTGTTTCATCCTTCTGTACCCAAATCAACTCGGCAAAAGTGATTTCAGTTACAATCACGGAAAAACAAACAACTGTGTCTCCGGGCACGGAAACAGTCTGCTCATTGGCTCCTTTTTATAATGGAGAACATGCTGTATTGCTGAAGGGAAAGGAAAGTCGACTGCAGCTTTTTCATTAGATTAAAGCGCCTCGTTCACCCTGCTGCAGACTGGCTGCTGGTGGATTCTTTTCTGTTTCAACTAAATGTGTGTTTCATCATAACAAATGAGCGTGTTTAAACTTGTTGGCATTGTGCAGTCATCCTGGAATGATGAAAGCTACGCCTGAAGGTTAAAGACAAGGACAAGCAGCTTCTCTCTATAGGAAATCAGTGTTTCTTCTTCTATTCTGGGCACATTTGTGTGGGCATTTTTTTTGGTATCCTTGTCAGATGATGCATGTTTAGTAAAGTCATGGCCTCCTCCAGTGTAAGGGCTTCATATCCCATGCATCAGCGCCACCTGGACTCGAAGGTCACAACAAGCTGCAGTGTGACAGCTTATTTTACCCAAGGATGCCATGCAACAGCACCTAACACTGTTCCAATACTTTGTTACCTTCCACAGAGCAGCCCTTTACAAGTTCATGCTGTTTGCTCTGAAGTCAGGAAACCCAGTGCAGGAAGTAAAGTGCTCCCACAGACACTGACTCACACACTACTTCTATCTTGCATGTATACTTGCAACAAGGTGGACAATCTCTCATGCATACATAGCCCTGCACGTGCCTTTGCATTCACATACGCAGGGCTGAGTTAACACTAAAACTGATGGGCATTAATAAAGTGCTTATTACCCAGCGGCACTCGCACCTCACAGTAGAAAAAACCTTGCCACCCATACAAGGGGCTATATTTCAACCCAAACAACATTTCACCGTCTCCCACAGAAGGTATGCAGACAGAGAATGCATGTATTGTCTTTCAAATGTTTTGTGTGTACACTGGCAGAAAAGTGGGAACTGAACTGAAAAGGAGAAAAAACAATTACAGGGCGATATAAAATTCTCCAAGTTCATGTTACTCCTTTTGGAAGTGACACCTGCAGCCAACTATAGCAGACACAGCCTTCCAAGTAAAACATAAATCAATGAGCTACTAGCTAAGCACGCAATATTTAAAATAGTGTTGTATAGCTACATACCACATCAGCTTTACATACTTATGTATAGACAAAAGAGGTAGCTTTATAAACAGTATTAACATACAGACTGATGGGATTGCAAAGGGGGAAAAAATGCAGCCAAAAATTAGAAAATTAAACCTTCCAAACCTCACAGATTCACCCGAGTGGGTGAAAGTGCAACTGAACTCAGTTAAAAGGATGTGATGGATAATTTTTAATCAAATGCAGCAGCGATACATCACTTACAATAACATCAAGGTTGAGGGTCCTTAAATCTCAATTTTTTATGTTGTTTTTAAAAAAAGAATAGAAATGCAGAGGAAATTATGAAGGAATTATGCAGAATTTCAATTCCCAACTGTCATTAGCTCTCCAAAAAACACTTTAATGGATGAAGGTGGAGTGTTTCACTGAAATTACTTATTGAGCAGTCATATTAAATTCTCTTAATTAGAAATATAATCATCTTACGGTCATGGAAAACAAAGAAAACAGCAAATATCAAAATCTGAAACATGTTGACATGCTCATTTTCCCACTTCCTTAAGTGATTCAGCTCAAGTTATGTGTTCTAATGAAAACAAAATATTAGCTGACATTTTATGTAACTGGGAGGAAAATGTGCGTCTCTAATATCTCAAAACACATTTATGACAAAGACAGAGATACAAGCTTTTATCCTTTCACAATGAAAAGGGATTTGTTTCTTTTACTCACTATGTACTTTCTAAGACATCTTTTCTTTTGGTTGCTGTCACTGATGGTTTGGTGGGTGACTAACAATGAGCGCAAGAGAAACTTCATTCACAAGGAAGAGGAACTAAGAAATTTAGATGAAAGCTGTTTAACAGTCACTGTGCGCGGAAGTAGTGCAGGATTACCTCCACCACACACCATTATTTCACACTTATACTGCATACATATTATGAAAGAGTCATTCTAGGTAAGCATGTTTCAAACAAAAGTTACAGAGCTACATCTTAACTAAGCCAGATAAAATCCATCATCGTGATGAAGCAACAGTGGTTGCAACATTTTCTCACTGCCACATAATTTACCCGTGAAATAAAACACAAAAATCAAAGGCCAGTGTTTAGCCAAGGTGTGTTTCTCTGACACCAATAATATTATGTACCGATTTTAAAGATTCTCACTGGTTTTTTATGCATATAACCTCCCTCTAAAGGAAAATCAGGTTGCAAAAGATTTTCAAAAGTGGGGTCTAATTTACTCAAGCAAACAATATACTTTTCTTTATCAGATAATAGAAATACTTCTTTGACTATGTGTGCAGCAGTTGTACTCAGGTGTGTATTCACCACCTAATGGGTCTGTTAAGAGCCTGGAAAAAGCCTGTAAGTACACAAGGGAAGCTCCTGAAATGCAACCATCTGCCTCCTTTTTCAGCATTGTGTACACATACAGTATACAATGCTGCAAAGTTCCTCCATTCTTGTCACAAGCAAAGACCAGAGCTACAATTTGCATCTCAAAAAGACAGCTTACAATGTCCAGAGTCTCACAGTCAGACAGAAAAATAGCTGCTAGAGGCTTGGATAAAAACAAAGCACAGTAACTTTTTACACACAGCTAGAAAATTAACCACAGCTGGAAAACATTATCAAGATCGGGCCAGTCGAAGCCACCAGTGAACGGAGGGCAGCAGCACATGTAGAGACTCCCAGAAAACATGCAGACCAGCAATTGAGAGCTCATTCTTTCTTTCAGACACAAGAGTTTTCTTTGCATCTGTGTTCGGACTTGTTCTGTATTACAGCTAATTTTTGCTTTCAGCTTCTCTCTTATTCACAGGGGGGGGTCGCCACATTGGGCAGCTTCACATGTTTAATCTGACTGACTTTTACACCCTTCCTGAAACAAACCCAAAGGGATTTGTGTCATCTCCAGGAATCAAACCGGGGATCTTACCATTGTTAGGCAAACAAGCCCCTTCCTTTTTCTATTTCTACAATGGGAAATACAATGTGTCTACTTCAATAAATATGCTTATGTACATTCATTTGTTGACCTGGCTGCCCTGCAGGTGTGTCTTGAAATTTTAGCTTGCTGGTTTACACAGTTAATATAAGCCAGTCTAATGTGTCCTGAGCCATGCCTTATGATGCCTTACCCATGAATGAGCCCGTGCTGCAGATAAGGCTGAAGAAGCAGCTCTCAGGAGGAAGAGTCCCACATTTACTGCAAGAAACAATTACAAGAAAACCATCAGAGCAATACCGCAAAACAATGCACCACTGCCTACACCTCCAACCATCAACACATCCAGAGGTACTCTATGGCTGTTCCTCACATCCTGAAGTCAAGTGTTTGACTTTTCACCTACTGCTTGCTGCTTTTATTCTACGAATGGGAAATGTTTGTAGGAGGGAAAACTCAGAGACAGTCAACACTGGCTGTCTGTGCCCAGACTCCCATTGAAGCCAAAGTCCTCTCAGCTGGCTCAAGTCATACACACATTCTTCACTACATGGATCAAAACGCACCATTCATTAGACTAAAGCTGACATGAATACATTTTAAACAATTTTTTCATCTATGGCTTGTTCGAAGGTCCGTTTTATTTTTACCCAACAGCGCGGTATTTAACACAGATTAAGAAAAATGCTTCTTCCACCTTCCCTGCTTTGACTGCTTAGCAACAACAGCGCTGCTATATTAAAGATTAATTTTCTGTGTTAAACTGTAGCTGCACACTTGATTTGTAGAGGTGGTGGTGGTGGTGGGGTCATTATCGTTGCATATTATCTTTTCTGGTTTTCCTTTTTTTTATGCTTTGTTTTTTTGTTAAATGAAAGCCACTGTGGCTATGTGGTACAACATGTCTTTGATGTCGAAAGCTGAGAGGGCCAAAAACCCAAACAAAGAAGCAGGAGTGTCTTGATTTCCTCTGGACTGTAAGCCGACTCCTCCGTGTGCGTATGTGTGTTTACATGGCTGAACGTAGGCCCGTGTTTTGCCTCCAAACTGCCACGGTGGCAGGCAGGATATTTCTGCCACAAGTTATTTTCAGAATGCACACACACACACACACACACACACACACACACACACACACACACACAGAAGAAACGTCTCATTCTCCTCACTCGCTTTTTTTCTTTTTAAATCAACAATGTGCCGACAGGGGTCACGCAAAACAATGGGACAGTGTTCCTGTTCTGACTCAGCAGAAGCAAAGGGGCAGAGAAGAGACGGACATGAGGTACGACTCCATCTCACTGACCTGATGAGAGGTACATTGTCTAGTGTGCAGCACAAGGATGGCCCGCTCTGCAAATACAGCTCCTCCTCACATGACTGGTTATACAACCTGAAAGAAAAAACAACCAAACAAACACCAAACATGTGTGGCAGTGCAAAAGCAAATGTTAAAAAAATTGAGAAAAATTGCGTTTATATTAGGCTGTGGACACACAGTGGAAAATAGCTAACAAAGCAAAGACATATTCCTGATTTTTTTTCACTGGGTCTAGTAAAAATATATGAGAAGCTGTATAATACAGTATGTTGTTAAACCACAGTACAGTAACTGTATATTAAGCACCATTTTGTGCGATCACACCCAGGATTTCTTTTGTTTTTAGGGTTGGTGTGTCAAAGAGGCAGAAAACCACTGTGTCATCAAATGCTAGCTCTGCTCGTGGAGATTAACCTCAGCTTGTCCGAAACGAGCCCAGCATCCAGAGCAGCAAAGCACACGATCTGACAGCAACGACAAATTTTTCAGCATCACAGCTTTAGATTTGTGCTGATTTTCTAGATTAATATTCATCTCTGGCTCTGCTTTACAGTGTGTCTTTCTCCTACCTCCCTCCCCTCAACCACATCCGGTTGCAGCAGGTGCCTGCCCCTCCCTGAGCCTGGTTATGCTGGAGGCTTCTTCTTATTAAAAGGGAGTTTTTTCTTCCCACGGTCATCAAGTGCTTGCTCATGGGGGTTTGTCTGATTGTTGGGGTTTTCTCTGTATTATTGTAGTGGTCTTTACTTTACAATATAAAGTGCCTTGCAGTAACTGTTGTTGTGATTTGTCGCTAAGTAAATAACATTGACCTGAACTGAACTGTGAGTGGATTTTAATGAGTCTCTCAAACGTTTTTCAGCCGACTGAGCAGGAAATTATTCTCACTGGCTCTTGTTGCAAAAGAGGTGCAAGGAAGGTTACAAAGGTCAAGACTGACTGTAGGGATCAGCAAAATACAGAATAGATGTCAACATACCAGTTTTCCACAGGGCAGACATGCTGGTTGTAAAGGGCCATGGCATAGCTAAAAAGGAAAAGGAAATGATTATCCAAAATCAAAGGGAACAGTTATTTTATATTTTTAGCATACACTGTAAATTTAAACTGACTCAATGAGCATTCATACGGCAAAAGCCATTAGAGTGGTAGTGGTAGGAAAAAAAGATACTTCTCACATGCAGCCTCAGAATAGGAAGTTTTTTTAGGTCATTGAATTCAAGTGAAAAGCAGAGGGGAGTTCAATGCAAAAGCCACAGCTAACATAATAACCTGACACTACTGTGACGCTAGACTGTCAGGAGGTGAGCAGGCCATAAAGGCAAGGAAACGTAATATCACAGTGAACATGAATCCTGAACAGATTTATGTAAAACCCACGTAGCCATCAACTGTTAAGCTCACTAAAACCCTTTTGCATATCTGTCATGTCTTTGCAGTAGCATTTCTCATGTGGTCGCTTATTTACAGTGATGATTTTATATGACTGAAAATGACCTACATATGATTTCAGGTCTTTTCATTTATTGAACTTTTAGGGTGACCCAAAATCCTGCACCTGTTTAACTTTCAGGAACAGTTGAGCTGACTTTTCACCATTTCTTACCCTTTATCTGAAACTGCTGTATAAAGCACTTTGGGTGCTTATGTAGAGTAGAAAAGCACTATTAAAGAACCTCCATTTACCTCAGATGGCTCATTTTTGTCAAAGTGGTATGACTATGGTGAGGATACTGACCAGCCGCGGCCATACAGAGGTCAACAATCTAACATAAGTAACATAATATCTGTATATGTCAGCACTAAACACAAACACCAATGTTAAATATATTGATCCATCCATTTTCTTCCGCTTGTCATCAATTCAGGGATGCAGGAGGAGATGTGAAAGGAGAAGCAGGGTAGACCCTGGCCAGACTGCCTGTCTGTTGTGGGGCAACACAGACAGACAATCGTTTGAACTGACATTCACACATGTGGGCAATTTAGAATCACCAATTAACCCAACTCCACTAACTGCATGCCTCTGGACTGTATGAGGAAGTTGGAGGAGGTATCAGAAGTACCCAAAGAGAATCTGCAAACTCCAAACAGAAAGCTTGCTTTGAACCCAGGACCTTCTTCATGTGAGGCAACAGTGCTAACCGTTTACTTTATATTATCTTCTAATTAAGATTTTAAAATATTGAGACCAGTGCTGGCCACAAAAATCCCCTTTTGCACAGGCTACAGATAAACTCTATAACTGGAACATCTTCAATCAGGCTGCAATGACCACTTGCATTATTATACCTGACATTGTGACCCTGCCTGGGAATACTTAAAAGACATATTTTTCACATAACAAACCATTTTCAGCTAATGATACAGAGGCCACATTAAAGGGCCAGATGTCCAGCGTGTGGTTTTGAATGGCTGAAGAAAATGCTATTTAACTTTGAGTCCTGTGATTAAGTCCTCAACACGAACATGTGCAGCTCAACTGTGTCTGCTCTGTTGCTCAAGTCCTACACAACTGCATATGCAGATAGGACGAATATGCACATGCAGAAAGAAATCATGGGAAACTCAGGTTTCTGAGGTGTTTACATATCCCACATCATCTTTATTTTTACTTGTTTTAGCCACATTTCTATGTGGGCATTTCAGGAAGGACATGCAACAATCACATATAACCTTGTTATTCACATGCAACAGTAAAAACACTATTTGTAACAGCCAGAAAACCACAGGAAGACCGAGTCATACAGACAGAGTATCTTTCCTCATTTTTGCATGCAGTCCTAGTTCAGCAAGAGGTTAAGCACCAATCAGGAATGTTTCCATGGCTGATAATATCCTACTCACAGGCCAGTCTTTACAGGACAGAGATATTTCCCAAAGACACAAGCAAGAAATCAAAAGCAAGACATATTTCATAACGTTAAAAATAGCGGTATTAAATTATTTCCACTACACAGTATCTGCTACAATTTCATGTGTCGACACAATATCAGATTCAGAAAACACGGGCTGTCCAACCTGAGCAGGTGGACAGTTTTTTCTTATGCAGGGTGTGCACAGCTATATAGAACTTGGACACGGAGTGAAACCCAGTATCATACATGGCAGTTCTGTCACCAATGTCTGTTTACATCTTTGTCTTGGAAATCGCCAGCTAGCACCTCCTATCCAATGATCACACGCAAGATAGGTGTGACTGTCCAAAAGGTCAAGATAACAGGCAAAAATATTAGTCTGAGCATAGCTATCATTACTATTAAAACAATGTGTCTATTAATTTCTACAACATTAAAAAATAATCTGAGGGCACCAGCTGGTGTTAGAAAAGAAACGCCTGGAGAATCAATTTTTAGTTAACTTTCAAGTGTGAAATTAATCCTGCTACCAGCTTTTTAACACTGCATTTGCTTAGTGAAATGCACAGCTGGTTTTGACTGCTGTAAAGGCTGTCAACACTTGGCTGGCTGGTTAGATGGGGGCAATAACCCTCTGGGATTTTTTCCATTGGTTGCATCTTACTGTTCCCATGGATCTCTCACTGTAGATGAAAGTCAGCAAGCTACAACACACAAAAACTATGTAGGTCCGACCGTTTTTTTCAAAATTGCAGGCCGAGATTTCAGCTAACAAACAAATGACTCATTTAGGTGTACTCCAGGTACACAGAACAGGAGAGACCACAAAGGGTTAAAGACACATCAATCACCGTGTAAAGAGCGCTGCTCTAGCACTGAGGAAATCCATCACTGTGAGTGAAAGAAGACTTCCAGCTTTTGATTATGATAAAGGAACAGAAACAAAAGTGCACCATGTCCTCCCTTTTATCTATTGAGTGTGTGATAAGCCTTAAAGGAAAATGTGCCAATGTGTACCTTCAGGCGTAAATGACGGTGATAGACATTTAAGCCTTTCGAGAAACACAGTAACAAACACACACCTTTCATTTTTGTCTGCTTCCTTTCCATATGTGCTGAACACTACAAATGGTACCAACAAGACAAAAACAAAAATCAAAACTCTAGAAAAAAAAATGCAGGAAAAAGAAAGCTTAGGTTGTTACATTTTTCCCTGATTTTGGGGGTGTATTTTATACATCTGGCCAGCTTCTAAAGCTAGAACAGCATCTGCAGCTCTGGGGAGCTTCTAAATAAAGTGAACTTATTTAGATGTAGCTGGAACTAAACCAGCGCTTTATGTGCTCAGCAGAGGCTAAGTAATAATAGGTTTGTTTATATAATTAGACCCCTATCAAAGCTCAGCAATGGCTGTAATTGCATGTGCCTTTAAGCAATGTTTAAGTGGAACAGACCCTGTTTTTTATTTAGGACCAAGTCCTACATAAAGAAAGACTTCGATGGAAAAATCTTTTTTTGTTGGGGATTTGTGTGTTAACAATGAAAAGTCCCAAAAGCTCTACAAAAATAACCTCAGAAAAATGTGTGAGCCAATAAACTATAGATAAATTTGGCAAGTACTAGTTAAACTCCCATTGCTTCTACAGCATGGTTGCTGGATAACATAAAAGACACATATGCAAATACACTGACTGACTGATAAAAGTTGAGAAACAGAAGCCAAGACTTCTTGGTGGTCCAACTTGATACAGAAAACACTTGGTATGGGCGCCAGATACTGAGTGAAAATTTTGCTTACGTTCTTTCCCACCCCTTTCCAGTATTTACCTTACTCCTACCCAGTCATCCACACTGGGAAGCAGGAGTTATGCAACATGCCACATTCTGTGACATTCCCCAAGTCTGAAAAAGACCCTTGACTGCTCTTAGAAACAAGGCGCCCTTGTCAAGGTAACAGGAAGGAAATGGGTGTAAAGGGGCTGGCAATCTGCAGCTCTCAGCATCTGAACTCAGATCAGCTTTCTGCTCAGAAAAAAATGCCCAAACTAGACAGATTGGTTTTCACCTTCATGTTCTCAAATCAGCATGGAAACATTAAGCCGCTACACCTGGATACACACTACTGATTGGACTGTTGAGTAGCCACGCACATCACAACATTAATTGCCATATGGTCTCAAGTTTGGTGCTTGATTAGGCTGTTTAGTCTCCATGCAACTTATCAGTGATGCAGCACATAGCCTTGATTCAGAACTACAACAATTTAGAATTGGGCCATCTGTCTCTCTCCCCACTGGGGTTTGCATTCCTTGTCCCAACAAAATAATAGAACAGAGAGAAGAGCTGTCAGCCCAAGTATAACCAGGAGGGTTTCTCTCCAGCACATCTGCTCAGACACTGTACTACAGATAATTAAGATTTACTGCAAACCTGCATGTCTGATTTTTAGGATAATGGTGATAATCCCGGATCATTACTGGAAAGAGTTAATCCACATGCAATTGCCATGACTCCCAGGAATTCAGGGTAAATATGTAGTGCTGCACTCCTGTAGGCAGGAGAGGAGGCTGGAGTATCAAAGAGTATTTTTATTACAACATGATTCCAATTCTTAATTTGTATTTTGTCATTTTTAAAGTTATGGACAGGGTATAGATCCAGATGTCAAACCTTAGAACATTTACATAGATTTTAAACTTTTCTGATGTCAAAAAAAAAAAAAGAAAGAAAGGGGAAAAAACAGACAATACTTACACAACCCATATCCCAGTGATGGTCAGGACAGGGAGGCTAACAGGTAGTATCATCCACAGAGACATCTTCCAGCACCTTTCTTCTTTTTCCTCTCCAGCCAGCTGAGCAATGTCTTCTCAAGTAGGATTAACATTTATCTGAGTGTGACTGACATGTGCACCGATTCATTTTCCTGAAGATGGAGGACGGTTGATGGGACAGCGGCAGGACAGATGTCTCTTTTCAGCTAGTGAATGAGAGGATCGATAGGGTTGTTCCGTGAGGTTGATTAGGAGCATTCACCTACTCATCATCATTAAATGATTAAGTAAACTATCAAGAACAAGCTATTAGTGACCACAGCAATTTAATTTACATCGATCAGCAGGGTGCATTACCTTACATAATCCTGCTTTCGTGAAGCTTTAGTTTTCTGCTTTTCTTAAATGTTCAACAACATTTTATAAGTTTGGGGGTGTTCGGGGTGGACACATTAACCGCTTACATTTCAAATGCGACGGTTTTTTGTCCACCTTCCTGTTTCTAGCTAGCAACAACAAGCATCAAAGGTAAATCTGTGACAACTCACCTTCTGCCTCCTTGTAAGCTAGCAAATGCAGATTGTTTTTTTCTTTTTAGGAAAATGAAAACTTTGAGTACGCCGGCGTGTCCTCCACAACTCTGGCACCCCCAACCCCCCCAAAAACTATCACGACTTAGCTTTAATTTTACTTGGGTATGTAGATTTTTCCAGAGCAGATGGGACCTCGGTTAGCCGTGTTCGCGTCGAAATGAGTGGGGGGAAGGCTGGCTTCACAGCAGCCAGTCCTTCTGTATCTCAGCCGCCACGAGTATCCAGCTGTTTGACTCCGCCCACATTTGGTTACGCACGTGTGGGCGGGATAGCGCGGAGGAAGCTCAAGAAGACAAGTTTGTCCTACCGTATTTGGACAAAGTTTTAAATTATAAAATAGCAATTACATCCACACAATGTTGTAATTTGAATATTACTGTTTTAAATCAGTTCCTTTCACCGTGAGACCCTGAGAGTAGGCCTACTACACTTGGAACCTGTACGTTTCCTTCGCTGTTAACGGTAGGAAGAGGGTACGGCCAGAATAGAGGGCTCTGAGTACAACCTGGAAGCTTTCGCATTTTCTTCTTTTTTGTGTGCATGTGTGTGTTTTTCTCCCGTGCTTTCTTATCTCATTGTAAAGACACGCGTCTTCGTCTTTACGTCAGCACCGTGTAACTCTCTGTTTATATACAACATGTGTGAATGAGCGTGAGACACCGAGCCCCTTAAACAAAACTTGTTTCTGCTGCCCTCTGCAGCTTTAACGAATTAATATTTTCATTTGTCAGCTATACATAATCTGCGCTGGGTCCTTCTGTGAAAAAATCAATTACGAATCAGCATATTTAATAAACTATGCAAAACTTTTCCCCCCATTCTTTTCTCATCAGTTCCTATAACTTCATTAGTACAAAAGACAGACGCGTGGAATTTATCAGGGCCAAAAAACATATCAAAGCGCCGTTAAAAACAGCAGACAAATCCTTTTTACACCGTCTCCACGTGTCTTTCCATCTAAAACAGCAATCATGTAATATATTCATATAATGTGATATCATAATTTAGATTGCAAAAAAACTGCACCATTATAATGTCTATGACAAAGAGTAAGAGAACCAGTGCCCTAAATGTTTTATCTGTTTTCTTATAATTCACTGGAGCTTTCCAGACTTATATGACCACGTGGAATAGATGGCTGGTCAAACTTTATCACAGCCAGTGGTTCAATCAGAGGTGTACAACACATGAGCAACATGTGAGAGCATGGATAGGACCACCAGGAATGTAACATTTACTCATATACTTTACTTAGGTTTAATGTATTTGTAATATTTATTTTTGTCTGTATATATTTTTTAGTATTCTCATACTATGTTACTTTTTTATTCAACTATATTTTGAATGCGCTATAGTATTTATTTGACAGCTTTAGCTACTTATTATTGTAGATCAAGCCACAGAACACTATCGATGAAATATGTTCAAAAACATATAGACATAAAAATGTCTGAATATGTTTACTTAAGGTACTTTAATTATATTTTGATTGTTCAACCTTTTCACTGTTAAGTTATTTAAGGTAGGATTATATGTTTTAAGTGAGTTAAAAATCAAAATACTTTCTTCCATTTTGCCAATGTCCAATAGATGACTATATTTAAATTCTTGGGCAGTTCCTAATAATTTCACAAAAAATGTGTAATAGGCCTCAATTTTCATAAACCTGAAATTATGTTTTTGACATCACTTTTCTATTTCTGATTGATTTGTTTTTTTATTAATTGTTTTGGTTTTCCTGCTATATTCTTGATTCCCCTTTGGGCTCCATGTAAAAAATCCTGGAAACGGCTTCAACTGGGGATGAACAACTCAGAACAACGCCTGGTACCTTCAACGAGCAATGAAATCTGATTGGCACATTAATGCATATTGCTGTCAAATGAGTTTCTTTTGATTTTGCTACCTCCAGTGATGCTTTCTCAGTAATAAGAAAATAATGTCGCCCCACAGTCCATTTACTACACCTTTCAGCACATTGTTTTTTTCTCATCCCTTTGATGGCTTCAAGGTGCAAATGTGAGCATATTCAATATCTAGCTCACGTTACAGAAGAGGACCAACCATAAATGGAGTAATTTTTTTTTGCAGGTAATTTCAAAGTTCAACAAACATCATCACACACACAACTCAAGCAGTGCATCACAAAATGTATCTAATAGCTAATGTACAGTTGCTTTATTTCCCAGGGCGAGAAAAAACATCGGTGTGCAACACAGAGGTAGTGAAAAATGTAAGAAAGAGGACAGGAGAGGAAGATGAGAGCGTTTTTTCAAAAGTAGGTAAGTAATGCTTATTTATAAAGCACCTTTCATGTGCTCAAAAAGCATTTTACACAAATTAGAGTAAAATAAATGACAAAATGAAATGCTGTAAAAAATAAATCAAAAAAAGTTAAGATACAGAATAAATTGAAAATAAGAAAAATTTTCCAGTTTTATAAACTGGAAATTTAAATCTTGCATTAATGTCCAAATTTATTTTTAATCAGAGTTCTTCAGTCAGATGTTGGATCAGTACATGATGTGTTAAGTTACATCAAGTAAAACAGAAAACACAGTAGCAACACGGATCAGCTGATCACAGCCTGTACATTAAGAAAAAATCTACTGCAGCTCACAAAAGAAATTCATATGTGACTTGTTTTTAAGTAATTCACATCCCCACATTGCACTGCAACACCTGATTTAACTACAAAACTCCACTTAGCCCCTGGTTTTAGCATATAGAAGGTCACATGTTTACCTACATTTTTATACCAAGCATACCATGAAGGACTTAATTTATACTAAAGTTATTATACATTTAAAAAAAATCAACTGGGTAGAAACTTTATTCCATTTTGGCTGCTTTGAAATGTCTTTGTTATCAGCTGATTAGATGACCCATCAATTCCTGGTTATTGCTGATGAAATTCAAAAGTGTTTAATAAGTGGCCAGTATTAGTTAAAATAGTCAGTATCAGTCAATATGACATGGTATTATGATATTAAATTTTTTTAGTCACTTACTTGAACAAGAAAAGAAACTGTTGAATCTAAGTTGTTGAAGGAATAACGTATTAATAGACTGATTAACATCAGCCCTTACAGCAACGTCATTCCCAGTAATGTGAGTCACTTTCTATTTATTGTGTTTTTAATAAGATTACAGAAAATGACAAATTAATCAGTAGCAATATTTTAAAAACATGTATTTTACAGACATGTGCAACATGTCAGTGATGTAAATATATAATACATTAACATAATAAAGAGAAAGAAAGAAAATGTGAGAAAGCATCCTGATCAATGATTTAATGTTTTTCTACTTACTAATGGCACCCGTTATATCTTAATTTCCCTTAAAAGAGCAACCTGTAACCAAAACACTCATAAAAAGACTTATCAGGAAAAAGTTAAATAAAAGAAGATAAAACCAGCAAAAATGACTCAAACGCCACGTGCTAGATGTCACAGATTTAAGGAGAATGTAAGTCTGAAGAATATCTTACAGTCTTATACTCGTACCAAAGCCCCACACACTGAATGCAGGGTAGAGTGGCTCTTTAAATGTGGTCTGGATCTTGTGCAAAAGACGCATGCCATCAGAGACACTGTAAAATGCCAGTGTTCCTGCTGCATGGTCCAGGTACACGCCAATACGAGAAGACACCGGAGCTGTGATGTCTGTGCTTTTGTTGTTGTGCACAAAAGAGAATTTGGAGTCAGAGCAGTACAGACTCCAGGACTTGTCATTCCAGCCAAAGCTGCATTCATTGGCATTCCCTTTACGACGGATTCCTCTGTAGGTAACAGCCACATCTATCTCTGTTCCCTTCCAGTCCACCTCCCAGTAGCAACGAGTCCCAATCACACTATCCCTGCACAACACCTGGAAGAGAAAGGATGAAATGAAAGCTTAAAAGGCATGATTTCACAAACTATAGAAATTACTTTTTTCCCCTAATAATTTGATCAACTCTCTCTTTCATCCTGTTTAATGTGAAACCTCACCTGCTGCCAGTGGTCAAATCGGTCAGGGTGGTCAGGGTAGTTCTTGGGTTCATTCTTCATCGTGGCAGCTCTGTTACCCTCAGACAAGTGAAGGTTGGGGTGAACAGTGTTGACATCCAGAATCAGCTGACCAGCATCTGAACACAGCAGAAAAACAAGTCCAAAACTCTATTCTGCAAAGAAAAAATACTTGATGAACTGGAACACTCTTCTCTTCTCTGAGCCTGGATAACATCTATGCTAGCTATCTGACAAAGAGGGCCAGCAGTATATTCAAAGTCCTACCACACCCTTGACACTCCCTGTGAATAGTTCAGGACAATACATCATCACAGTAACTGACTGAGGAACAGCTTTTTTCCCTGGACTCCATCTTACTCCTCCTTGCCACGTCAAAGCACAGTTTCAAAGACCTATGAGCGGTGACACACACACACATAGCACTATTCACACCAGTTCATCAGGTATGTAACATATGTTGATATACTGTCCTTTGTCCCTGTTTTTTGTTATATATCAATGAGAGATATGTGCCTGAGTATGGTAACAATTGTGATTATACCTTTAAAAAAGGTTTCTAGCTCCCATGAATCAGCTCATTCAAAGGTTTTTATAGGTGCCATCAAAGCAGGAACACCTGTATTTACTTAAGTAACTTTGCTTCCTTATGTTTCACCAAACCAGTTCTGCCACCAGCATACCTCCCACTGCAAGTTTCGGTCATTTCACACACAGAGCTGCATATCCATGCATGAAACAGTAACTGGAGCTATTTAACATTAGGTAAAATACAAAATGTGCTTCCCATGACAGTATGTAAGTAGGATTTTCTGTAAATGCAATGCTGGTGCTGAAGATTTACAGATAGGCTGAAGGAAGGTTACAAAAATGAATCCGGTAACTCACATCTCAAGAAATCTTCTCTTGCTCTTGGTTCTTCTCTTATCTTTGGTTCCTCCCTCAGCACGGATTCTCTTCTTGACTTTCTTTCTTCATTTTCTTCTGTGATGTGGACTTCCTTCACTGTGAAGGCAAATTAAAAATGCACATACACAACAGCAGATTAAGAAACAACAGAAAAAAGCACATATCATCTGCGCTATCTGAGATGAAAAAAGGCAAGTCTGTTCACCTGCTTCTGAGATTTTGCTCATTTCAACTTTGCTGACTTCTTCCACTTGTAATTTCAGTGCAGAGATGGCTCTCTTGGTAGCATCAAAGGAGTAATAGGGTGCGACTCTGATTTTGTTGAGATCTTCATATCCTGAGGGGCCTGACAGGGACTGCCAACTCTGGCGGGAAAAAGAAGAAGAAGAAGAAGACACATGAGACATACTAGACAGTGAATATTTTTACTCTTTTCTCCAAAGACCCCTGACTTTCGCACCATATGTTATCTTGGTTGGGGTCGCCAACCTCACCTGTAGGAAGTGTATGTGATCATCAGTGTGTGAAAGCAACTCCAGGTCATTGTGCTTCTTCTTCAGCAGAGTAATCTCCTCTTCTAAACGATCCAGCAGTGTTTCGGCCTGGGTCACGGTGGTCCTTTCGTGGGTGCGGATCATTTCCTTGACTTCAATATACTTTCTCTCGATGGAAAGCAGAAGCTCAGTGAATATGCGCTCGTTTTCCTCTAAGACTGTTTGAGCAGAATGCTGGTGAGATACAAAGGAGAGGAAGATTTTTTCACATCATGAGTTAAAAACGGTTACTTTTAAAAAGAATATTTTAATTGTTATAGTTAGATTAGTGTGACTTGCACGAGGCAACTTTCTGACTTACTTTAAGTGATTCGACAGCCTGTCGGAGGTCTTGCCACTTTTTAACCCTCTGATCAATCCTTTGTTGGGATTTGTGCAGCGTAACACTAAGTTGTTTCTATAGCAGCAAAGACAAGAAAGAAGCCATCACTAGTCATTAGTGGATTGTCGATAACTTATTTGCTGTGTTCACAGTGTTGCTTTCGCCACTTACTTGTTTCTCAGTCCTCTCAGTGCCAGCCGGGACGATGTCATGGTGTTTGTGTTCATCCATCATGCACAAAACGCACACAGATGTCTCATCAGTGCGACAGAAAGCCTCCAGCAGCTTGTCATGCTGTGCGCAGAGCTTCTCTCTCATCTGACCCGTAGCTTTGACCAGCTTGTGCTTCATCAGGGTAGGGTAGTTGTAGTGAGATTGGACGTGAGTCTCACAGTAGGATGCCAGGCACACCAAGCAGGACTTCTCAGCTTTCTGCTTCTTTGTTGTGCAGAAGTCGCACAGGACGTCCCCGCTCCTGGCCAGGGTCCTGGCTTGGCTGCGACTGTTGGGTCGACGAGATTTATCCAAGCTGGTGTATCTGTCCAAATCCAGGCTCCCGCTGTGTGACATTTTCTTACCAGGAGATAAAAAATATATTTAGAAAAGAAGACAATCCACAGGTGATTAAAGTTCAGCGGCTGTGTGAAGTTTTTAGGAAATCTGATGAGATGAGCAGCTAAAGAAAAGACTTGACTGAAAGTAAGCAGCGCAAGGAATCTACAAGGAGCTCCTGAAGTTGATCGCTACACTGAAACTGCGTGACAAAAGCTGTGAGTAACAGAATGTCTGCTATGTAATACGCTCTCTTTGTAAAACCAGTATTCCTAGTTGGACTTTAAATAATCAAAGAATGGGTGGTGCCTGAAATAAAGACAAGTGAGACAGAGAAAAGGAAATAAAAAAAGGACTACTTACTGATGAACTTAATAACTAAATATAAAAGTGTCAGAATTACTAGCTAGACTGTTGAAGAATTCATTTGTTATGGTTGTGTTTTATAGACCTCTATATGTAACCATACTTAATGCCACTCTCACTAACAGAACATTCATCAACAATGTGAAGGGGAAAACAGCATCATCTTGTGGGATTCCTTCTTTACTACACCAAATCTACATGTGTGCATTGTGAAAATATAATAGAAGCATCTAGACTGCTGTGCCAGTAGTTGATAATTCCCCCCAAAGCCGATGGATTTCCATTAAAAAAAAAAAGACTAGTGTCATACAAAAAAACAAAAAGCCATTTTGATTTTTTTTAACCCTTTGTCATCTTTCTGCATTTTTTGAGTGACAGGTATACAGTGTAGTCTCACATCTCCTACAGTTTGCAAGAAGGTGTTCGCTTTGATATTTTCCCTACAGAATTTTGCGCTAATATTCAGGCTAAATTTGCCTAACAACTCCCCCACCCATCATCTTTTCACTGTGACAAACTAATTCAGTATGTTTTAAGCAAATATTTGTAAATGTAGAAGTCAGCAAATTGAACATTCAAATAAGAATTATAATCGTTTAGGAATATGTTGGCAATAACAGTTGTAATCAGTGACAGAATACATACAATCATTTCTATGTAAAAGTCCAAAGGGGGTCATTGGTGACTATTATATACAGATGACTTAAAGAACCTTGCTGACCTGATGATGATGTTTATATTATATTAACCTTTTAAACTTCTCCATTTCATTTTTGTTTGTTTGATTGATTTTATCTTTGATTTTCTAATTAATTATTATTTTCAGACATTTTTATGGGGAAAAGGATTTTGTTCTGACTCATCTCTGTAGATTCGTTTTTTTTCTTTGTCACTTTATGCATCAAATATCTGCCTGAAGTCTTGCTACTTTGTGTCTGTTGCAATGATTGGCTGCAAAAAATTACAATGAAATGTTAATAAAACCCATAAGAAAGTAATAATAATTTACTCATTTAGTTATTAGTAATTTAGTATACAGCTCTACACATCACCTGTATTGAAAATTAGTGCCACCACAGTTCTTCTCCATTCCTCAGACATCCTCTTACTCTCCAATACTGTGCAAAACAGTCTGTTTACAAAGTCCACCACCCTCTCTCATGTACACCTCCGTACCTCCACAGGTAAGTCATCTGGACCAACTGCCTTTAAACTCTTCTTTCTCTTCATAGCTGCCCACTCTTCCCCCTGTATTATGTCCTGATTATGTTTTTGAGTGAATATGATCACCTACAAAGAAGCTATTACAGCCCTAACTGGTAGACCGAGTATTATGAGCAGATATCGTCCAGACACAGATGTATCTGCATTTTCTTGCTTTCAGTCCAACACCTGCCCTCATTTTGGTCGGCTGACTGGCATAGTAGCATTCAATCAGTGCTATATTATCAGTGTAACAGTAGCCTTTTTCTTAGTAGTTTGCAGTGGTTCTTCTGACCTTGTTAGTTATGTGTCCCTTGCTTGTGCCCTGAGGGAATTTAGGATAATTGAGGATCTACTCTGGGGACCTTTACTGGATACATGCCCTGACCAGTATTTGGTCTCCAACCTGTTGTTCCAGAGACTGTAAAGCTGCCACTACACTATCCACATAATATGGTTACAAAGCAGGGACCAGGAACTGAAGGAACAACTGGAGCAGATGTGGATTTTATGGAAGGAGCTGGAAACTGGAAAAGTGGCTGCAGCAGATTCCGGCATCTGTCCAAAGGAGTGCAGTGCTAGGAACAGCTAATATACTTGGCCAATGGTAAAGGCCCTGAGCTTGAGGACCACACAAATACAGCTTTATATATTCAATTATTTATTTAGGCTTAAAAAAACTTTTTTGAATTTAGATTTATTGCACTTTTTTTTTTGCCATGTTAGAGTATTTTTTTTCACATCATATTTTATTTTATTGATCTGTATTGTCATAGCTTGCCTTTTTTGGGGGGTGGAAGAAACAGGAACATTAGCAGGTGAACTGATATAAACCTCATATTCAACTTTGTTACAATACAGTAAAATAACGTCAGAGCCACTGTTATGGATAAACACTGCAAACTAAAAACCGTAAAGGAAATCTCCAGGCTTGTGTCTGTGGTGCATTGTCGACTCCCAGCCTGTAGGGGGTGATTGTGGTTTCCGTGCTGCGTTGAAAGGACAATGGTTGCTTTCGCTAAAGTGCGTCGGTTGTCCAACGTTGGCGCCAGATGAGCTGTGGCGCCAGCTACACACACAGGCATAGAGAAAGAGAGAGAGAGAGCTAGAGAGGGAGGAAGATACTGAGCAGTCTACCCAGGCTTACTACATACAGTTTGCAACGCTTCTCTCTTTTTAAAATTCTCTTTTCAGCAGTCACAAAGTAAGCGGACAGAAAGGTGGGTGCGGGCCTGCAAGAATTTACACGTTTAAACAGCCGTGATCCTTTATTCCTAATGATGTGTTATATCGTTTAAATTCAGCATACTCTGGCATCAATAGCAGCAACGGCAGAGAGGCATAGAGGGTCGTTTGTGTTCAGCTTAATATATCGTAGTTTTTATCGTTATTTTAGTCAGCGGTGTGTCTTGTGCGCCTCGGGTTCTGAACTTTGAGATGGAAAAATACAGGCCCGGGCTGGCACTGCTTGTGACATTATGTGCTGCTAGAACAGCAGGCAAGCACAGCAACACACTGGTATAAAAGACTATTTCAGGTTCGATTCCTATCCAGGCTATTTTTTGATTGCTGTTTGCGATTGCTGCAGACTCAACTCGTCTGTATTTCTTTCTATTTGCTTGCAGTTTGTCTTTGCATGCGAAACCACACTTAAACATGGTCGGATGGGCGGTTTAGTAAAGCTTCCGCTCCAGTGTTTTACTATCTACAGGCTATATAACTAAACTGGAGTGTAGGCTCTAACTGTGTTAGCAGACTGGATTAGCTGGGGGTTAGCTTGGCATCGTGGCTATCT